>NC_084796.1:41911118-42519278 GCF_963169125.1 Humulus lupulus
TACCAAACGACTCCTATTGTTTTATGTTTTCTTTTATATTGTATCATTAGTTTTAATTTTTCACAAATACGATTTTATGTATTATCGTGTATACCATCATGCATCTATATCTTTCTTTTCCATTTTGTTTTATTATTTTCACACACACTCTCTCTCCAACACTTTTCTACTTTAATTGTTATTCTCCACCATTTATGTATTTTTATGCTACACGATCACATCATCTTATTATTATTATTAATTGGTAGAAGTGTAGAATGTAATTTAATAAAATAATGCTAGAGTGTAAAAGGAGGGTAACTATACCTATACCCAATATTCCACCATCATTAATCATGATATTCTACATCTTCTTTTTCTATATATTTAATCATTTTTTTCCTTTTCTTTTCTTGCACTTTACCCTGTACCCAATACTCATGTTAGTTGTTATTCATCTTCTTAATTTTAAATCTTCTTCTTCTTCTTCTTTTCCAGAGATCAACAAATTTGTTTATCTCATATTCTTCATCATGGTCACTGCTCAATGATCTCTTCTCTTTAACATTACCCTAATACCCATTTTAGTTGTTGTTCATCTTCTCCATTTTCCATCTTTTTTTCTTCCAGAGATTAATATATATATTTTTATCTCATATTCTTCAAAATGCTTATTGCTCAATGAAGCTCTGGTTCTTCTTCTCCATTTGCAAAAAAAAGTGTCATTTGTTAGTTTTAAGTTTATTCCAAGTCATTTTAGACCTTGCAACCATGTCAGCAAGCGATGCCAGGTGGCAGGCAAGGTGTGGAACAGAGCCAAGAATTCTCATCAATGTCTTCTGTCGACGACATGATAGCGAACCGTGATCTCACGAGACCCAACCAAGAACGACGATGGCTTTTGACCCTTCCCGGCTACCCTCTAGTCAGAGTCCACCGAAGTCCAATGTCTTGCAAAGGACTCCCAGGATACCGAGGATGCAACGTAATGACTTCTCGAGATTCTCAAAGATTTGGGGGGACCACTTTTCTCGGAGGTGGTCCCAGTGCCTTTTCCGTTAGGAGATTTGGGACCACCTTTTCTGTAGGCTAAATCACCGTCCTTGAGAGCCTATGTTGGGGTTACATGTGTATTACACTCTTCCAGCATCCTGGATATTATCCAAAGAATGAGGGTTAATTAGTACGTTAATGAGGGCTACCAGCTCAGCCCTTCTTCCTATATGGTCCACTATAAATAGGACTTGAGGGGGTCATTTGTAAAAGACCCAAATTTTGAGTATTCTGAGCGTTCCATTTGGCCTTGGTGCAAGACCATCCTTTGCCCAAGTTGTAACCCTAAATGAACTTACTATTCCGATAAGTTTCCTCCGATAATACAAGTAACTCGTGGACTAGGCCTTGTCAATGGCCAAACCACGTAAAAATCCATAGTTCTTGTTTATTTTCTTGTTCTTTTCTTGTCTTTATTGAGTTGACAGAATAACGAGTCAACAAAGTTTATGTTGTGTTTTTCGTTGGTTGTTTTAATGTTGTTGTTATCTAGATTATCTTTGTGTTGTTTATTTTTTTAATTATTTTTTCATTTCAACATATCATTGTCATTTTCATATTATAAGGTATATTTTTTTTGAGGTTTTTCCTTTATTGTTTGGTTTTTTTTTTTTTTTTTTTTCTGCTTTTAAGTTTGTTTTGTTTATCTTTGAACTTTCTATCTCTAGTAGAGTGAGCTAATCAACATGGATTTTGTGGATATTATTTGATCTTTGTTGTCTGCATGTGTGTGAGAGCCTATAAAATGTGTGATATTTTTTGTAAAAAAATAAAATAAATGGGGTTTGATTATCTTATCCAAAGGTGAGAAGAAAATAACTTTATGAATTCTGTATTTTTTTTTTTTATTGTGAGGAAAACGTGCTACATTGTGTTACATACCCTTTTGATTATTGAATTTTTTTATGCTCATTTTTTCAAATTTGTAATGTTGCATGATTTATTTGTAGTATTTGTTTTGTTGTTTTTGAGTTTATGTTGTGTTGTTTATGAAATTTCATAATTTATGATTACCAAATTTTTATTTAATTAACCAAATTAATTAAATGCGGAACAAACAAGTTGGTAAAACAAACCAGTATTGTGTAGCTACAGATAAAGTTCCTACCATTACAGAATATCAAACCAGTGTGATAAAATAGAAATGACTAAATAATGAAATGACACACATAGTTTTTTATGTGGTGTCAATATCCTCTCACATATTACTAGTCGACGGGGAAGATTCATTAGTCAAATTTCACAAGTACAAAGTAATTGACTTAAACAAATCTTAGACTCCCTCTAATGATTTTTCCACAAGCTTGATGTGCTCTCTCTTTGTTGAATGAATCTCTTTAAGATACCAAGGTTTGAACTCCCTTCAAATTGCTTGATGAATGCTTGCTTCCTCCCGATGCAAGACTTGATGAACCTTCTTCTGAAGGTTGTTCTTCACGTTCTTCTCTTTGAGATTTTGCTTAACTCATAAGCAATTAAAAAGACATAGAATAACCAAGGAATAATAGAACAACTATCATTTACATAAGAAACACACTCTTCTAAAAGTATAAGGGATTAGGGAGAAGAAGAGCACTGTAATGTCCCAAAATCCGTAATAGGGTTTATGACCTTGATTAGGAGGCCTGGAGGGCCATAATTGATTTATTATGCTATTACATGATTATATTCATGTTTAAGAGTATTAAATATGCATGTGAACCCATTTTTGATTAATTGGGTGATTTTCATATTCTGGCCATTTTGGGCATATTTGGCATATATGTGATATGTGTGTGGTGCTTCACTATTATTTGGTTATGCTAGGGTTACTCAGCACGAGACGATCATAGGAGGTAAGCTAGTGGGAAAGTCACAACGGGATTTATACTTGACTCGGAGTGAGTCAAGCGGTATTTAGTGCATTACCGGGTTATTGGGTAATGAGAATAAATATTTGATGATAAATTGGGAGATAGTAAGATCAGGGGAAGTTATGGAAGTTTTGACTATTTTACCCCGGGGGCGTTTTTGGGACTCCAAGAATTAGGATTTGTTTGAGGCTACTTAAGCTTGAAGTAACCTGTTAAGAAATAAAAAGAACGTTCAGAACGTTCTCTCACCCTCAAAGTTCCATTTTTGTCTCCCAACCGCATTTTTGAAGGAAACTTGAGTTCTAGGACTTGGATTCAAGCGAGGATCGAGGCATAGCGATTCTAGGGAAGATTAGAAGCTTATTAGCTGGGGGATTTAGTTGGGAAACATCATAATCAGAGGTAATCCAAGTTGTAAGTTCTAAGTTTTTAAAGTTTTAAAACTTGAATTGGATTTTGTTTTTTGATGAGTTTTTGGATGATTTGAGACTTGGGTTTTAATGATTTTGGATCATGGGGATGTTTGGGAACATTGATTTTGGGATTTGGAGATGTTTGGGTAGGGATTTGGGAACTTTGAGTCTCTGTGTTTGTGCATGATCATAATTATCCTAGCAATTGTAAAGTAAGCATGCTGAATGCCCTACATTTGGATATTTGATATATGATATATGCCTGGTAGCATTGCTTACTTGAGTGTAGCACTGACTAACTAGTCAGAATTGGCAATGGTGTCAGTATTAACTGTGAAGCTGTGACTCATTAGTCAAGTTGGGCAGTAGTACTGAGCACTGGTCACATGGTATTGACTTATAAGTCAAGAACGGTCTTAGCGTGTTTAACGCAAGACAAGAAAGATTAGATCTAATCGACATCTGCATTGAATGAATCAAATGAGCATTAATGTCAGACTGACCTCAAGTTTGATGAAAATTATAAGCGCTTGTCTAGCCAAAGGCTAGTTACTTAGAGCTAGGGCCAGAGAGCCCCAGTGACTGTTTAGTCACATGGCTATGGGTGTTGAGCCCGAAGTGACTTACCCAGCAGTCACTCATTTGATTGGAGCCAGGGCCAGAAGGTCCAAGTGACTGTTTAGTGACATGGCTATGGGTGCTGAGCCCAGGTGACTACTTCGTCACATGACTATGGGTGCCGAGCCCCGTAGTGACTTTTTTGTCAGTCACTCATCTGATTAGAACCATTGCCAGAAAGCCCAGGTGACTGCTTCGTCACATGGGTATGGGTGCGGAGCCCCGTAGTGACTTGCTCGTCAATCACTCAATATGGTTAAATAGAACCTCAAAGTGATATTCACTCATCTGTTCAGGGCTATAAGCTATGTATGATCATAATGATCATCATTTGCATGGCTGTGGGTGCTGAGCCCTATGGTGACTTGCTTGTCAGTCACTCATTATGGTTAACGAAACCACTAATGTTAAATCACTCATCTGATTAGGATTGACTTGATAGTCATCCAATCAGGAGGGTAGGATTTCTTATCCTAGATTCCCCAACATTATCTGAACTTAATTACATGCTTGATTAGAGCTATATTTGCTAGGCATGCCAGATATGATTTGATGACATGTTATTACTGTTCATGAGCATATTGAGTTTTCTTGCTGGGCTTCGGCTCACAGGTACTATGTGGTGCAGGTAAAAGCAAAAGAAAGTTGGACCATCCTTGAGTTGGAGAGCTTAGGTGACGATGTGTACATATGCGACTGCTCGACCGCAACGACCGAGGGTTGAAAGAGGAACTAGGGTTAAACCCTGTTTTGCCGCTTAGATCGGCTGGTTGTAAATATTTTCTTGTAGTTAACCTTTAAATTATATTTTTGGGATCCCAATGTATACAGTAAACGTTCTAATGAAACGTGGTATCTTAACTAAAAATTTTAACCCTAAACCGCTAATCATACTTAGTTACACGATTATGGCCAAATGACTCGATTAGCGAGTTTAACACTGTTTAAAAGGCACACCGTAACGGTCCCTGGAGATTAGGGCGTTACAAGCACCTAAGGGCTGATGCTTTGGTTTGTATTTATACACAAAATACTCACCCAAAGTAAACTTTACACATATCTAGATGCACAACATACACAAGGAAAGTTTTCAAAATAAACTTTCAATCCCAATCAATGCAACCAAAATCATAGGAACAGACAAATATTTTGTAGTTGCAAAACGGTACGAATCTGGACTTATTCATGGTCAAGTTCATCCTTTGACTGTCTTGAGTAGTTACCTTTCTGGGCTGATTGAGAGCTGTCTAGATATATAATAAATTAACTATAAAACAGAGAATCAATTATTCAATTTTTGAAATAAAGATAAAGGCTATAAAGATATTGAGAATAAGGAGACTTTGTTCTTTAAAAAAATAAACACCTAACAAAGAATCAATATCATAATTTTAAAAGAAATAAAATCAAGGATAATTTTATTTATAAAAACGAGAATAATAAAATAAATCAAAAAATATTTGTCAAATCTTAAAATGCAAAATATGGATTTTACAATATCCCCATTTGGCAATTTGAAGGACAAAAACAATATTTTTGATTTTCCTATTCTAAAACACAAACAACCTTGCAAAAAGATTAAGTGTTAGAAAAAAAATAGAGTATTTAAATACTCCCCCTGCAAGCAAGATCACTAACACATAAAAAAAAATTAAACAACCATGTTAACTTTCAAAACGTTTAACAAAGTTTAACACACGACTCCCCCTGAAAATAAGGTCCAGAGTTGTAAACACATAACCAAAACAAGGAAAATAAAGAAAACAACACATTTTCTCCCCCCTTTTGTCTATCAAATTGCCACAGAATACAAAAAAAAAAAAAAAAACAAAGAAAAGAAAGGACCAAAAGAAACAACCAAACACAAAGTGCAACATGACAAAAATACTAATCATGCAGCAATGAACTTCTGAATAGAACTGAGGTGCTGAAGACTAGAGGCTTGGCCCTCCTCCAATTTACCCAAACAAGTGGTAACCTTGGCAATTTCTGTCTGAACAGATTTAAAAGCTAGAGCTACAGAAGGTGGTCCTAAATCTACAGGAGAAGCAGCATGCACAAGTCTATTTATAGCTGGGCTATAATGGCCCCATGTACATGGTGGTCCCTGGGGACAAAATAATACACGGGTACACTGTCAGGGTAGTAGCACAGGTGGTAGTGATGTTGGAGGAGTGATGGTCGACTTTAGTACGTGTCAGGGGTCTGCAAAAGTACTCCTGCCTTGGTACCATATTACACCTCCACTACTTGTCAGGTACGAACCTCATAAGTGTGCTGAGGGAGTCCTTATTATGTACCATTCTAGTACTGCCACTACTTGTTCGACATGGGTACCTAGTTCATACCATGTGCTCTCCAAGCTTGTACGTACCTAACCAAACGTACTACATACTCAGTTTTTTTCCTCCTTTGTCTTCCTTGGGTCATTTTGGCCTTGTTGCCCATACCTCCTAACACTTGACAAGGCTGAGGTATGGCTCCCTTCGTGGGAGTTTGTTGTGAACAAATTATTGTGCTCTAGCATGATTGGTTAAGCGAAGGATGCCCCACCAGTGGCATGAGGCTCAAGTAATGAGTCGCAGTCTCATCAACGAAGTCGGTATCACTAAGAGAGGCGCTATAGGTGTGAGGCATATAGGAATGAGACACTCAGGCATAAGGCATATGGGCACGAGGCATGAGGACCTCCAGTGAGGCGGTGGTCTTTCGAGGCCCTTGGAAGAGTGGCACTTGGGCGTGAGATGCTTGGGTCTTCAGCCAAGTTGCGGCTTCGCGAGGCGCAAGGATGAGTGGCACTTGGGTGTGAGGTGCTTGGGTCTCCAGCCAGTTTGGGGCTTCATGAGGCGCAAAGGTGCGTGGCACCTAGGCGGGAGGCGTTCTGGTGTTTATCGAGGCGGGGCCTCGTGAGGCACATGGGAACATGACTCTGATGAGCAAGGCGCTTGGGTCTCCAACCAGGCAGGGGTCTTGCGAGGCGCATGGATGCCTGACACATGGGCGCGAGACACACAAGGGTGTCATGAGCCTTCGAATCTTCAACAAGGCAGGGACTTGCGGGGCACTTGGGAGTGTTGGCTTGACCGTGGTCTCATGAGACCTATAGGCCCGGGCCCGATAGAATGATTAAGTGTCCTTTAGCCATTTATTTCAACAAGGGATTGGAGATTTTTTCCTTGGTGGATTTTTGGCATCCAAACTAGCCCCTAGTCTATAAGGAGGCCTTTAGGCGTTCTTGTAGACTATTTTTCTCCCATCTTTATGACATGCAAGGTACAAGTGCAATTCTTTGTTTATGAGATATGGAAAATCATACTTTATAAGTGGTGATCCTCAGGACTCCTTTGAAGTTTAATTAATGTCAAGAATTTCTTGGTACAGATCCCACAGGTACCATGGTGTACACAACATCGGGTCACACAAAGGAGCTTGAGGCACACTACCCAGAAGGGCCCAAGAAGTAGTGTCTAGCCAAAGTGAGCCATCGTGTGGTGCTCCTAAGATGTTTCCCTGGACGGTTTGCGTGCATCTAGCGCTTGTCAGATTTCAGAGTGAAGAGTGCTTTAACAATTCTTTCTTGTGGTCCTTTTGTCTTGTTAGCTTCTTCTTCACTTATCAAAGTAGCGGGTCGACTCGACCATGAAGTCTACTAGTACTTGCTCATTGATTGATACCCTTGAAGTATAAGTGATGCCGATTCATCTTAGATCCATGGATCATTTTAACAATCTTCCTATAGTTTAGGGCCCGCGGAGGACTTGTCATAGGGGTAACCTATTGTTGATGGTGAGAACTCATCAACGAAGTTCATGATGCTAGTGACAATGGTAGCATACTTTGGGCTGTCATGGTCGCATGAGTGGAAAGATAACTCATCGATATTCAGGCATGCATAACCTCCATTGGGGAGTTGTCGAGCATCATGGCATGGTGTTGTTGTCTCGTGATACCTCACAGGATCACTAGGCATAGATGAAGCATATGGCACTTGAGAGCACGCTCTGAAGCACGCTCTGGAGGGTATGATCGAGTGCTGGTGAAAAGAACTAAGCATGGACATCGAGGCCTCAAACAAAGTCATTCGAGAGCATCAAGCTAAGGATGACCTTCCTTCATGCCTTCGAGTCTTAAACCTTCATTCGTCAACACGTGAAGGCCTTGGCTTGTCACTTTTTCATGAATGTGATACTTGCGTTATGCTAGGAGGCATATAAGGCAGCGAAGGATGTCATCCAACACTATTGGTTGATGAATACTTCGCTATGCCAGATGGTTCCGCATGGCGAGACCCTCTCACATGGTGAGGCTTGCCTCCCTCTCCTCATGCTTCATCTGTTGACATCCCAGGACCTTCATCGACCTTCCTTTCAAGGATAAGGCTTTTATGAGGCTTAGGGGCACGTTAAACGCTTAGAAAAGAATGTTTGGAAGCACTAGGCTATAATTGGTCTCGCTATGCGAGGGCCCTCTCGTTGTGCGAGGCCTTTTAGCCTCGTTTTGTATCTCTGTGACTTAATTCTTCATTTATGTTTGCAAGGTGGCATTTAGGTAGATGTCCAATGAAGGACTAGAGCTCGATTGAGCTAGAAGGCTGAGGGCAACCTTGACGAGGGAGGGTGCCCTTGCTATGTGAGATCCTCTTGCAAGGTGTGAGGTGTCTTGTCCCTTTGTCAATTTGAGCTATTCATTTTAGACATCTTTACTTGGTGATGCTATAAGGAATGTCTAAGGTAGGAGGCGAACTTATTTGGGAGCCAAATTCGAGGGAGGATTTCCATCGTTCACACTTGGTAAAGTATAAGCTGAGCTGCCTCTCGTTTTGTGAGATGGATATTACTAAAGAGATATCCATAAGTTGACTTTCATTGCGACCTCGCGATGCGGGCACATCTAAGTTAGGAGGTGAATACACAAGGGCATCGCATTACGGCCTCAAATTGCGGGACCATCAAGATATCCATAAATTTCCTTTCATTGCGTCCTCGCGATGCAGGCACATTTTTCTAAGGGCGTATGACACAAGGACCTCTTATCTCGCGACTCTTTCAGATGTACTAGTTCACAAGATAATTTTATATGCTCACACAAGTATAAGGGAAGCGTAAATCCCTTTCTCTTTCTCTCATTGGTGTGAGACTTTGAGAAGCCTTGTTTTCCTTAGTCTTGGATTCTGAGAAGCTATTCTTTTTTCTTTTTTTTTTTGTGAGGGACTTTTGCAAGTCCTCATGGCCAATAACTTTATTTTGAAAGGGTTCCCTTTGGGACCCCTCAACTGCGTGTGATTCGTTTCTGTTGGTGCACCTTGATTACTTGTAAGGATATGTTGACCCTTTGGGTTCTCGCTATCCTTTTATATATTTTTGCGCGCGCTTTTTATTTTGTGCGAGAAGTGTCCTTCTTGTCATTATGCATAGTACTATTTTTGCAAGCGTCTTCTTCGAGACCCTTTTTGCAAGCGTCTTCTTTGAGACCATTTTTGGGCTAGGTGACCTTGGCCAACCCAGGATTGTTATTAGGACCCTTTTTGTAACACCCTACTTCCTTAGAGCCGTTACTAAGTGAGTTTAAAACGTGCAATTAACTCACTGATTGAGGTTTTAGGTTAAAAGTGTGGCTAAACTGTAATAAAAGTCATCTAATTTGAAAATGTAGTCATTCATTGAAATTATAAAGCGTTATACATTTGGGATCCCAAAATATTGTTTAGAAAATACTTTACATCTCAAAATACATTTAAGGTTGACTAGGTGACAAATTCAAGTCTATACATTGCATTTTCCCAAAATAACCTTGGCTGTGACAACGCATTGCGGCAGTGGAGCGCATATTGAAGGAACAACAAGTCTCCATAAATGACACCACGGAAGATTGCAGGGAGTCAGATGGCGCGCTCAGAGAAAAAATGACTGAGCTAACTGCAAAGGTGAACTTAATGATGCGAGCGGTTGGAAATGCACATGCAACGGGGCTGATATGTATGGAATATGGCCGAGTTAAAGTGCCTAAGTCGAGGTCCTATAACAGGGCTAGAGACGCAAAAGACTTGGAAAATTTTCTCTTTGACATGGAACACTATTTTAGAGCCGTGCGGGCCAATTCTGAAGAAGGGAAGGTCGCCATGGCTACCATGTACTTGTCTGGGGATGCCAAAGTGTGGTGGAGGACAAAGTACGACGACATTGAGAATGGTAGATTCACCATCACATCATGGGGAGACTTGAAGCACAATTTTCGCCAGAAAATGTCGCTTACATGGCTCGACGCCGGTTGAGAGAGCTTAAACAAGTTGGGACAATCCGAGAATATGCGAAAAAGTTTTCAGGACTGATGCTCGATATAAAAGACATGTCCAAAGTAGACAGTCTCTTCTGCTTCCTCGAGGGATTGAAACCGTGGGCCAAACAAGAACTTCAGAGACAACGTGTGTCTGACCTAGCCACCGCTCAAGCTGCTGCTGAACGCTTAACAGACTACACTCTAGAGAGCAGCCTGCCGAAGAGGGCTACCCCTCCAACCAGCTCAAGTAGCGCTGGGAGTAAGAAGTCCGGGAAGTCATGCCAGGACAAGAGTGGGGGAGAGAAAAGGATAACAGAGTTCAGTTCTTCCAGTGGTACAGATGTTGCTGCAGGGAAGAAGCCGCTAGCTTGTTGGCTCTGCAAAGGAACACATAAGTCGGCAGTTTGCCCTTACAAGGGCAAGTTGAATGCCCTCATTGGTCAAGAAGAACATCGTGAAGGAGAAGAGGAGGATGAAGAGTACATGCACATGGGCGATGTTCGCCTGTTGAATGCTCTCAAGAAGCATGGCGAAAAAGGGAAGAAGACCCTGGGGAAGGGGCTAATGTTCGTGGATGCCACCATCAACGACAAGCCGGCCAAGAGCATGATGATTGATACTGGTGCCACCCACAACTTCATCTAAAAACTCGAAGCCAAGCAACTGGGACTAAAACTGGAGAAAGATGCAGGCCGCATGAAATAGGTCAACTCAAAGGCCTTGGCCACAATTGGAGTGGCTAAAGGCGTAAAAGTTAAGTTCGACACGTGGGAGGGGCAGCCTGACTTAGTGGTGGTCCATACGGACGAATTTGATGTAGTTTTGGGAATGGACTTCCTAACTGAGAAATGTGCCATCCCGATTCTTGCTACTAGGAGTTTGCTCATAATGGAAGAGACTCCTTCAATGGCTCCTGCAAAGGTGATACCACCCCCTGGTGTGAAGCTTATATTAACTTCACAGTTTAAGAAGGGTGTGAAGAAACATGAGCCCACTTATGTAGCGGTACCCACCGTGTTCAAAGAAATAATGGAAGAGATTGTTCAACTTGAAATTATGAGGGTCTTAAAGATGTATGGGGACGTGATGCCAGATAAACTCCCCAAAGCCTTGCCTCCAAGAAGGGGGATTGATCACCAGATAGAGCTGGTGCTGGGAGCGAAACCTCCAACGAAATTTCCTTACAGAATGGCACTGATCTGTAAAATCTGTACGCAAGTATACGTAGTTGTGTCAAGTAACAAAGTCTGTAAGAACAGAGATCGTCCCACAGAGACTATTAACCAATTACTAATAATTGATTTTCAAATTCTATTTGGTGAATTAAAATTTAGATGAATAATTAAAAATTAAAATGAATACTCTAAACTATGAACAAAATTTAAATAACTGTAAGCAAAATAATTAATCAACTAATTAAAAATCAATAATAAAAAGCCTAGGAATTAATTTTATCAACTTTTCATTCTATTAGTTTTACTAATCAATTCCAAATCTCTTCTTCCTATCTTAATAGCAGGTCAACATAAATCAATTCCTATTATTTTTCAAGATATAAATCTCAACCTATATGCAGGTTTTCTACATTTCTGTGATAAACTTAAACATATAGAAGACATTAAATATGGAAACCTAATTACTACACAAGTCATACATGTACTTTCGTCCAATATGCAGCCTATGTCTATATAATGATAGCATATTCAATATTCATCTTTCGAATTTTGAATCAAAATCATAAATCAAGCAAACATTATATAGATTAGAATAAATAAGAAGAATCAATAGAACACCATAATAAGAGAAGAAAGAGAGGAAATAGAGAGATGTCAAGAAGAAAGAGAGAGAGAGAGTGATGAAGATCTAAAATAGTCTAAAGCATTCTTTTTATAGTGATAAGGTTGTTAAAAGAGTTTTCTAGATGTTTCCATTTGTTACTTAATAATGCTCCAAAATATCTTTAATTGCATTTCAAATCTCGTAACTCTAGCTTGCGTAATCTTGTAGGTCAAATATCACCACGTAAAAATCCGACTTTGACTTTTCTTGTGAAATAAACTTTCGTAGGTATTTGAATAAGCTTTCCAACACCATCAAGAACATGTAAATCAGATAAGTGAGTCGGGAGATATGGTCAAAATACCGAAATTGTCTCAGATTCAAAATATCTCAGATTTTTCCAACAATTTAAGTTTGAATTCTCCTTTACTTCTCCAATTAATTCAAATAAATATATTTTTATTAATTTTCTATTAATTAAAGATAATATTTCAAATAAATTTTGAAATATTTCTCAAATATTCATTTAACAAATGAAAACCTGAAAAATACATCAACCACACATAAAAAGAACTAAAAATATAAAATAATAATAATAAAACTAAGGCTAAAAAGAATTAAAAATCTATCCTATCAAATTCCCCAAAACTAAACCTTTACTCACCCTCGAGTAAAGTACACAAAAGACAAACAAAAACCAAACTAAAAACCTAAAACAACCAACTCAAATGAATCAAGCTAACAACTACAATTTAAGCCTCAAAATATTATGAATAACAAGCTTATATAATCTTCAAGAAATTCAACTTATAATCCAGAATTTCAGTCAAAACATTCTTCCAATGCACTTAAGTCCAAACAAAAATAAAAGCTCTCAAAATCATGATTAATAAATAAAATGTATTCGAATCATTTCATGCTCACCAAATTTTTTTCATTACAATCAATTAATATCATTATCCCATAAGCTTGCTATACTTACTAATCTCCACTAATGTAGAAAACACATACTCAAAAATCAATAGGACTTTCATGGCTTATAATTGAACGACTTAGGTAAAGGTAGATGAAAAAGTCATTTAGGCTCAAATATACCATAAGCATACAAACCAAACAAACCAATCTTATGACAAACTCACGAACCCAAAACAATCCCAAATTTCTCTATCTTTCTTGCTTTGAGAGAGAACTCATACACATATATTTTTTTTCTTTTTTTCATTTCATTTTTTTATAATGATACTACACTCCCCCAAACTTATTTCTTTATATTTTCAATTGGAGTGTAGTTTATTTTCAATATTTTTTTTCTTTCTCTCTCAATTTTTCTTCTTCTATTGACACAAATTTCCAAATATAAGCCCCATTACAAACCACCCCTCAATCATTTTTCATATGCTCATGGTATACATCAAAGGGAAGATAAAAATAATAACAACAAAGTTTCAAATAGGCTCGAAATAAGTGTCAAACAAAAAGAATCAAATTAGGCTCAAAATGGGGTAACTAGTGATTTAATAAATTAAGGTTGGCTTGAAAGGCTCAAACGTTCCAAATAATTGCCTAAATCATCTTCCTAAACATGCATCATCTAGGATTTTGTCTCAAAACACAAGCAAACAAGTTCTAGAATAACAACATTTCAATCTTATTTTTATTTTAAAAATTCAGCAAGCATAAATAAAATTCAATCACACAAAATTGATCAAAAATCATGATTAACACTACAAGAAAAATTGCTTTAAATAACACCGAAAATGTGTTATCAAAACATACGATAACACTTTCTAATGTGTTAAGACCGACTATGTTATCATAGGTCAGGGTACTTTACATAACACTTTATCAGTGTTATACAGATGTGTTATTGTACTGTCAACGATAACACAATTTCTGTGTTATTTTAATATATAGATAAGTGTTGAATTATGTTATTTATAGTCGATTATATAACACTTTTTTTGTGTTATACTACACTTTAGCATAACCCTTTTTTTGTGTTATACTACACTTTAGTATAACACATTTTTTGTATTATACTAGACTTTAATATAACACATTATTTGTGCTATACTACACTTTAGTATAACACGTGTTATATTAGCTTAGAGAAACATAATCTTTTTTTACTTACACAAAACTAGGAAAACAAATATGAAAGTTGAAGCCAAATAAGGTAACAAAAATAGATTTTTATTAATTACTCAAAATGTAATTACAATATTTAGTCTACTAGTCTAGGCTTAAGAAATCAAATTACAACATAATTTATGCCCAATTTAGATTCCTTTATCACTAAATACAAAACAAGAAATGTACACGAAAATTAGTGAAATACATTCTTCCATTCTAAAGGCCTCAACTACAAATGTTGTCAAGAATTGCTCCAAAGAAATCATCTCAATATACCTACACATTGTAAAAAAAAAGTCCTTTTATTATTAATATGAAGAAACAATTCATACATTTTGTACTAACTTCTATCCCCATTTATTTCTTCTCTAAAGACCTAGCAAGGTTAATTCCTTTCTGTAAAGTTCAATACAAACATAGCATTGATGTGTAAATAGCTTTGGCAAAATTCTCTCTGTGATAGGTAACCAACAGGGCATCAAGTATGGCATCCAAATTAACAAGTAGAATGTGAATATGGCTGTTAGAGGTCCTTTATGAAGCCCATGATATTCCTCTTATTCTCCCAAAGTTTCTCTTTCTTTCTAAGTTCAAAGTGAGAAATGTGTTTAGAGTTAGGTTATGGGAAACAAGACAAACAAAAACTGGGAAAAAAAAACAAACGTTATCTTTTTGTATTAATAAACTAAAATCTGTTTCTTGTCAAGAAAGCGAAAAGCACTAGCTTTCCAACTTAGATTTCACGAGAACTTCTAAGATTTCTAGTTGCATAAATTTTTAAGTTTTTTAGCCTAACTAAATAACCATACACACACACCATACCTGAATCATGTGCCATACACACCGCCAAGCTTTTCGAGAAAAGACAGGAGCATAATTTCCACAAACCTGAAACATATTCAGAAGGTACTGTTAAACTTTACACTGTTCAAAATATCTTTCCATAAAACATAAACATATTCATATGAGAATCACTTCCAGGTGGGCTCTATCTCATGCAAGTGGCTCTTGTGACTCAATTCATAAAAGCTCAAACCATCCAAACCCGACTTTAATTCATTTTATAAGTAAAAATCAAATATTGAAAATCAAATGGATTTGTTGCAGAAACATTGGGTAAAGGCCAATTTGATATATTATTATTTAGATAATTACTATGTCTTGTATAAGACAAACTAAAGTATCAAACAAAAACTCTAGAAATTGTCATGTTTTAAGTTCATATATGGGAATATGACATTATAAAAAAGGAAACCTCATCAAAATTTTGCCAGGAAGAGATGCTTTCATAATACTATGTGGTAATTCATTTCAAGAGAGAAAAGAAACTCTATACCTAATAAAGTTACAATAGAAACTTGAACAAAACTAAAAGAACATCTCCCAACAGCAAAGAAACAGAGCCAAATGACTCTGTTTATTTAGTTAGCAAACTATGGAATTGATTTTTATTTTGTTTTTCTTTCTCATATCAGAAAAATAAAGTTACAATTATGCCTAGCATCTCTGATTTAACAAATAAGTAAAGCAAGAGAGAAGGAAATAAAAAAGAAAAGAATAGCAGAAAAACCACAAGGGTAAAAACAAAAATTGCCCAACATACACTACATCCAACCAATAAGAGAAAAAGAAAAATCTAAAACACAACTATAATGGAGGCTATCTAATTGCCAGAATAAAGAACTATACAAAAGGACACCCAGCAACATAAATAGAAAGTAATTAGACAAAAGGGTTGCAGATGTGGTAACTTCTCTACAGGCTGTTGTACAAATTTATAAAAAGAAAATAATACATGATGTGTAAATGTCACAAAATTACCATATTCATTTCATACACCAAGAAACACTACTTGTGCAAGGAAACCTCTAAGAGCCAGACCAATGACTAATGCTATTCCCAGAACAATAGAAGAAAAGCTTCAGAAAAGACATAGTATGGAACTAAAGAAGTTCTACATGTTAGCATTCAGAGTGAAGAAAAGAAAAAATCAAAGAGAAACAACAAACTAAGTGGTTCATACCAGTAACTGTTGTAGGGCAGCAGGACAATCTGAGAGATATTTCACTGCAAGAGTCAAAAGAACAGGAACTGAATCCTCTCCTGGGATCATCATATCTATAATGTTATCAGCTATTAGATCATCTGTATTATTCTGAAACTTGCTGGTAGAAATAGTTAAGAAATGCAAAAAAGAGATGAGTGAGAGATAGAGAGAGAGAGGGAGCCGAGAGAGACAAAGAGAGCAGAAATAAAAATTTAGAAAAAAAATACAAACCTGAAAAATGGGACAGATCTTGAGCTGAAATGGTCCTGCTCACAACATTGTAAATATTTTCCTTTATGAGTTACTGAAAAAAAAAATACCAAACTGAATTGACAATGTTTTGCACCAAGGGTACAATGTAGAAGAAGAATAAAATTTACCAGTCTTAGAATATCTCCATGTTTCTTATCCTCTGCTTCAACAGCTCTGTCTAGAATACCCCCTGATGTGGCACTAAATGTGGAGAAAAAGAAAAATTTACAAAATTAATTAAGTGAAAATCTGTCAAAAGAACAATTGAATTGAAGAAAAGATGAATTTTGCATAGGAGTTTCATTAAATTGCAGAGTGGGAACTCAAAGGGCTGTCCACAAGGAAATAGAACAAATCCATATAAAGTCAGAACAGATCAAACTCATATGACTTTATTTGATTAGTTATTATAATACTTTTCTAATAGTCTAAACTTCTATGGTGTATAATTTTGATAAACTTCTTCATCAACAGAAGTTTAATGAAATTATACACCATAGAAGAATTCTACTATCATTACAACTGGTTCCTAAATAATCTGAATTAGAAATTTAGTACTATAGTTCTGAGAGATGGAAATTAAGAGCTAGAGAGACTAAAACCAAAATTCAGGAACAGGTTAAAACTGGGGAATTCAATCTTCAATCTGAGAATCAATCCAATTTAAATTCAGTAGTTATCAAATGTTTTCACTGCCATAATCATAGCTGCCACTAAAGCAGAAGATCATATTGACATAAGTAAGTTCATACAACATATATTTATGCTGAAAAATCTCCAACTCTCTCAAAGTTCAAGCATTACTTGGACATTGTAATTTTCAGCAGGAAGAATTAAATAAATATTCTATTAATGGCATGATAAAGTAGCAACTGTGAAGATTGTTTAAAGAAAGTTCAAGAGTTAGTTATGTAAGCTAATTCAGTGAGTGACAAAGAACTAGTGCAATAACAAAGTTTTATCATGACACACAACTACTTATAACAAGACAGATGATAAGAATATTAGGCCTTCTTTGAGGTTTAGTTATTCCATAAAAAATAAAAAGAACTAGTTACTAATTAGGCCTATTATTATTGGCTGAATATATGTCCAATAAGATTATAAGAATTGTACTAGGCATACTAAGTGATTATTATATATATTGCCTAGTGTTCTAAGGGAAGAGATATAAAAAAAAAAATTGATTATAAACAAGAGATGCAAGAGAGTAACTTTAATAAAAAGAGAAAATCGTATACACACTTGTGTTTATTTAGACATCACACGAACAAAGACAGTCTGAAATTTATAAAACATACCAGAAACATGAAAATAATGGGTTCAGCGAGGTTTTCCTGCTTTTCAAGTTTTGACCCATGACCTCTCCGTGAGACCGAGCCATCCACGATCCTCCGCAAGCCCGAGCCCTCCAACCCCGTCCATAGCCCTATCCGTGAGCTGCATTTGGAGTCTTGATCAAGGTCCTAAAATATGCAAACATAGAAAAACAGTATATTCATGCACAATTTTCAATAGAAATGAAAGAATATATATTGTACAATTTTCAATAGAAAGGAAGGTCCAGAAATTTTCAATATATATTGTAAAAGCCTTAGATATGCAAGTCATATTTGCTAGCTCAGTTTCACAAATTCATTTAATCATCCCTGGAACAGGCATGTAACGTTTTTTAGCTAAAACAAAATGTTATAATGGCATTTCAAACTTCATAGTTACAAGTCTTGGCCAAGTCGCTCACCATATGAACCACCAGAATCAGGCAAGATAACTATTAACAACTGTAGTTGTTTGTTGATAAGTATCTTCTTGCATTGCTCATGAATAGATCTCAAAGCCCTCTCAATTTGGTTAGCTGGCCAAGCGTTGCAGGGAATTACTGGTCTAGTTTGGAAGGCCTTCCAAGTATCCAAAATGATAAAAAATGTCAATTATAAACAGTCAATGCAATGTCACAGTAAAAGAGATGAGACAGAAAGATCCGGTAACCATACCATTCCCCTATTGAGCCAAGTACTGACCAATTCTGAACAAAAGCGATCATGAATATCTGAATTGATACGCGAGAAGTTCACACATGTCCAAAACTCAACTTGGCCTCCATTGATCATTTTCTATCATAACCCAAAATAAAAAAAAATAAGTCAATGAATCATACCTCTTCACATACATCATAACAAAATGGAGTTATAAAGATCATTTACTTACTTTATTGGACATATTCCATTGCCCAAATCGAGGATGCTCAGTAGCCTCCCTCCCAGCACCTCTGTAGAAAAGCTTCATGAAGAAAAATAATAGAATTAGTTCCAATTGAAAGACTAGAACTCACTCGTCAAACGCAAAAGCAAGCACATATTAGAAAAATACCACTGGTGGAGGCAAAACTCGAGCATCAACCATTGTCAAATTGTTTGCAACACTAATTCCAAAATCCTGGACAAGTTCCTGATCACTGTATTTGTTCTGCTTAACAATTCGCCAAATGCTTTCTTCCCTGTCGTTTGGTCTTTGACAGGTTGCCCTCAATAGATTGGTTACTTGCCTTTCATTGAGTTTCTTAGAGTATCTTTGCCCCTCAACAATTGTACAAACCTATAACAGATACAACATTTAGAAATATAATCATGAAAATAGCTGCTGTCCAATAGAACTTAGCACGCAAAAAAAAAAAATGTTATTGAAACTATGATGGGAACCTCCATGGGTAAGTAAATAGGCTTTGCTGCATTTCCTGCTTGCAGAGCAGGCCATGTCACATATCTGAGTTTGATTTTGTACTTGTCTTGAAAGTAAGCAGCAACTGAAATCTGTATCATCAAGAGTAAACCTAAAATAAAATATAAACATGTTAGTAAAACAATTTGAAAGTACAGGTAGAGAAGTTTAAATACCACCAAGAAAAATCTTCCCAAATTATTAAAATCAAATAGCAGCACATAGCACATACCAACATGGAATAGTTAAGGTCATGACATATGCACACTCACATTAATTTGTTCAGTGGCTCTGTCGATATCCCAGTAATCTTATAAGTCCTTGTATTATGCAAATGACTGCATGCTACTTTAACCCCTTTCAAATCAGAACAGAGTACATAAAAATGAAAATAGTATTACTCAAAATGTCAAACTTAATGTAGTATATAATACCTCCTGGTACTAGAGCTTCCAGTTTCTCTATCATTGTCAGACAACTTTATAATAAATTCTTTGGAGGAAAATGGCAACTCCCCAGTTTAGGGCAACAATGACAACCAAATTTCAGTTTAGGGTAACGTTAGTGATAACTTCTTAATTAGTTTGAACAAAAAAAAGTGCACGAATAAGAAGGAAAAGTCTCCATGACAGAAAGAGGGAACCAAGTGCAGGGAAAAATAAATCAAAGAAATGTTATGATTCGAATCAATGATTTAAATAATCTTCAGCGTTATCAACTACTCACTTCTTGATCCATCTGCAAGTTTGCCTCCTCCAAAGTTTGGTTTGAGTTACTCAGCCTTGAATGCTGCCGTTTATTGAAATAGTCCCAAATAAGTACCTGACATTTAAAGAAAGACTACAGTTAAAAAAAATTACTTTTGAATTAAATAAACAAAACTATACAACAATAACAACAAAATAAAAAGAACCTTTTCTTTTTCTACTCCACGAAGGCGACACACCCTCTCATAAAGCTCCCTTGTAGAGGCCTGAAAAAATAAAACATGTTAAAACATTCTCATTGCAGGAAATCTCAGAGACCTTTAAACCAAATAGAAGCTCTACAAAAGAAAATTTATTTGATACAACCTGTAATTAGTTTTTTTGGAAATTATATTTCAGCAGAGCTTAAGTGTAATACTACAACTAAAATTTAATTTTGTTGATATAAACTTTGAAACCTAAAGATTATCTATAAATATATACATATGAAGAACTACTAAACACTTAAAAATATATGTTTAGTTCAGCCACACCGAATAAGAATTCCCAATCAAATCACCACTCATATCAAGTTTAGATTAAGAATCAATACCCACATCACCCTACATACACATAAGTTAATATACAAAATTAACCATGCATTAATGGCCTAGTTAATCAGCATAAAAAAGGAGCAAAAGCATTAGTGCTATGTTTGGTAGAGAAGAAAGAAGATAGGAAAAGGAAAATATAGGAGAGATATAAAGTTGGAGGGAGGTATAGAAAGGAAAGTATATTTACTTCTTAGTTTTTTGGTATGTAAGAATGAAATAAAATTTTCTTATTCTAAAAATACTATAATATCCTTAAATTTTTAATATGCAATTTTTCTACAAAAAAGGGGGCTCCCTGATTAAACTACCTTAGACCAACATAAAGTAACAGATTAGCTAAATATATATGTAACAACAAAGATAATATATGACAACAAAAAGACACACCATAAAGAAAATAGGGGCCAAAAAAAAAAAGGAAGAGAAATATCTAAATATACCAAGACAATAGTCTTTCCCAAACTTGTTGGGAAGCTAGAACATAGTCACGTCCTTCCTCCAACATTCTACGAAGCTCTAGTTCATCACCATCACTATCTTTGTTATTTAGAACTATATCAGAATTATCAATCTGCCCGGGTCTATTTGCACTCTTTAAAGTAATAACATCCATATTTTGAGATCCAGAAGACTGCTCATCAACCAAAGATTCAGCCACGCCTTGCTTCGTATATCTCTGCCAGCTTGAAAACCATCTGTGCAAAAAAAAAAAAAAACAATATTAATGGCCAAATGAGATCTACTAAAAAAAATGAGTGACGCCAGCCCAATACATGCACTAGTAACTGTACTTGCTAATCATCTAAGAATTCTACACTTTTTAATTTTATATAAGAAGCATTTACTTTTATTTTAAATAAAGTGATAAATCCATGGAGAAGATACCGGATTAATTTTCCTAATCAGAGTTCTTCCATTGGTTTTTTTTACTAATAGAACATAAACAAGAATTGTCTATTGCTTTACCAGAGGTTCAAAAGCAGAATAATCGGCATGCAAGGAGCAAGATATTTGCTAAAATAACCAAATTAAAGTTAGAACTTAGCAAAATAATCTCACTCATTTTGCACTAAGCAACCATGATGATCGCTCAGCATAAATTATGGTTGCTCAAATGACCATGATGATCGCTTAGTATAAATTTATGGAAACTGAAAAACTATGAAATTATTATGCAAATAATATTTTTTAAACTTGGTTTACTGATAAAAAAATTTAAGAGTCATTCTTACAAATGACTCTTCAAAAATTATTTGCAAAATAACCTTTGTGGTGGCTAAGCAAGCATATTCTATTACACTGACCAGCTATTATGGTTGCTCAATGTAAAACCAACGAGTTCATTTTGCTAATTTCACTTTTTTACCTTGTTAATTTGGCCCAAAGAAAAAAAAACTCAATTTTTAATATAGTCAACAATTAGAATTTCATAGAGCTATTCTAGATGATACACCCACATGTACGAAAACCAGGATAACCCAATAAATAAGAACAGAACATATATTGCCTTCACTTCACATAAAGCAAAATTTTATGAAATTCTTTACTTGCACCAAGCAAAAAAAGATACCAGGCTTTTTAGTTAAACTAGGCTCTGAGAGCCACAAAATATTCGAAAACCTAGCCAAATATCCAATAGCCCACAAATAATACATGTCCATCTTGAAACTATTGCCCAAAAAGAAAGAAATATAACAACGAGTAACTAGAAGACTGGGCTTGCAAAAGCTAGTGCACTCATCAGATGTTTTGAACTTAATTAAAAAAAAATCAATTATATAAGTTTAGCATCTAATGGTTCAATATAAGCATACTTTGTTTCCATATGAACAATTAATTAAAGAAAACAATCATAAGTACATCCATAAATTCAAAACCAAGCATTAAGAACGCAAAGTGGAAAAAAGAAATCTACCTATTTGAAATAACGTAGTACAAATTGCCTTCCTTCAAATTCTTCTCAGATTGGTTGGCGTGGTTAAATTATTATAATAGAAATCAGTCAGTAGCCACTGCTTTTTCTCTTAGCATGCTTGTCTAAACACCAAAAATAGCTATCCATGCAATTTTTCTTTTTCTTTTTTGAAACTAGACACCCCCACCTATTGGGGTCTAAGAAACAATAAATAACTCGCTATGTAAGTGCCTAAGAGGGACTCGAAGCTCATATCTTATTGGAGCAAACCTCATGCTATAGTCAAAGAACTTAGTTTCTAAGCCTTGATTATCTGCTACTTTGGGAGGAATTCCAAATTTGTATGAAGAAAATGCTAGCAATTTATCGAATGAAACTAACAAAAGATTGAGGAAATTAAGGCACAGATCCTTAAAAGGCTGTTGGCCTGTTGCTTAGTGATGCTTTGTAGAGAACAGAGTACGCACCTGCTAGCGGTTTAGCTCGTGAAGAAGAAATAGCCAACCCTGGGATCAATGTGCCGTCATCAATTTCAATCCCCAACAAATCCAAATCTAAACTTGAACCAAATACAAGTTTTGATTCTAAGGATGAAATCTCCTCCCGAACAGCTGAAAACATGGGGCAAAACTTAGTATTACTTACGGACTATAGTCAAAGAAAGAAAGCTCAATACAAGAAAAGTATAATGAGAATGCTTGTAAAACATGTCAACATAGAATCAGTAACGAGAAAAAGTAGTACTTTTAGCTATTTCTAACCTGACAAAGGTAATTGGACAAAAGCCCATCTATCCCCAAAAAGATTATCCGGAAGTTCCATTGGGAAAGGGTTATCTAACGCGAGAAGTGGCTTAGCACCATTCTGGTAACCAGGATGACGAGTATATATAGTCTCAAATCTTTCATCCAACCATAACAGCAGTGATACACACTGAAACAAACAAACCATAAGAATGCTAGACAACATAGTAGAATAAGAAAGCTTCCCAAGTTCACTATGTATTTAGCTAATCTCACTCCAAGTTAGCTAAGTTGAAATTAACAGCTTTATATATATGATTAGTTGTATCTGTATACCTGTTGGCTGTTTGAACTGAAACTGGAGTTATGCACTAACTTGATAGGTTGTGACAGTCATTTTAAAGATGGAAACTCCCAAAACGTCTTTTGGGTTTATGAAGGCTTGGAAGATATAAAAAGAGAGCTTTGCTACTTAGTTCTATACACCAAAACTCATTCTCTTCATGCTCTTTGTGTTCATTTTATAACTTAATTTTGCCACTTTACATGCTATCTTTTTCTTGAAGTTGCAATATTACCATATATTTCTAACAACGTGATAGGAGAGCGTAAAGTTAAATAAAAAGAACTATGCATACCCTTTTACTAGGAACAGGTTTTATACCAAGCTCATTACAAGCCTTTGTTATAATTGTCTGCATTTGTGACCTGAAATCCAATAAAAAAAAACCCATGAAACTCATAACTCTAAACTGAAAAACTCATATGATTGTTGAGACCAATAAATATACCTGAAGTAGCGTATTTTATCAGGTAAAGGAATACCCAAATCTTCACTGATTCCCTTAATGGCGTCCTTCAAAGTAATACTATTGATCACATTATTGGGAAAGTACTTAGTATATTGCAATGACAAAGACTCATCACAAACCACAAGCTCCCAAAGCTTCTTCCCTCTAATATCAAGAATGGGTCTTGAGCAAAAATCAAGCTCCCATTCAGTAAGGCTGTTGGGATTCGTTTCAGGGTCGAGATAGCAGAGCTCGACAGTTGGGTCATCTTCTTCTTCTTCTTCCTCCTCAATTTCCACTTCTTCTTGCATCGAAACCGAGCTTCCTGAAACGGAACTCGACCCCCCGAAACGGCGTAGTTTTGGCCAGCTTCTGGGAGGGTTCGAGGAGAAACTGAATGGGATTTTAATGGGTTTTGTGAAGTTGGAAATGGGTTTCTGAGATTGAGTGATACTAAAATCTAAAATTTCTGGTAAGGAACGGTAAACTATTCACTCAAGCATCATTCAAGACAAAAAATCCAAATATACCCCTCAACGGCGTAAGCCTTATACCCAGCCACCATTTTCTTCCTCTGCAACTCAGGATCGTTCAAGCTCCAGCTTGGTGCACACTCGGGGCTCTACAGCGGAACGGGTGTAGAATCGTGCCTGGTGGTGGCTCGCGAATGGAAGTCGCATTGGGTCAAAGGCACGCAGAAATGGGCTCGCACCTGGGGTCACTTGGTTTGAGGGTTGGGTTCACGGGTGCCTGAGATTTAGAGCTTGGCTCGGAGAAAAATGGTTGTGAGGATGGTAGTTAGGTGGTCGGAGCTGAAGCATGGATTGACTTCGGAGACGGAAGAAAACGGGGGAGTTTTTCTGAAAAAAGAAGAAGGAATTAGTAAAAAATATAAGGCAGGCGGGTTCCCAAAATAAATTACAGCCCTTTTTTTTCCCCACATATATATATATATATAAATATACCATAACTCTTTTTAAATAGTATTATAATGATGTGTTATGGTAATGGGTATTTGGTGTAGTGTAAGCTCTCAATTATTTAAGTGGACAAAGTAAAAATTGAAACAACTATTAAACCAAGCACACAACACTACACCAAATACCCATTTCCATAACACATGAGTATAATACTAATGAAAAATTATTATGATATCCTTATATATATGTGGCAAAGTAATAGAAAAAAAGGCGGTAATTTATTTTGGGTGCCCGCCACTTGTAAAAGTTATATTTTTTCAGACTAATTCCTTCTTCATTTTCAGAAGAAGAAGTCAATCCCCTGCTTCGGCTTCGGCCACTCGTTTTCTTCTTCGGCCAATCCCTTGCTTCAGCTTCAAATCCTGGCTTCATATCTCCTCCATCCCTCAAATCTCCTCTCTTTCTCTCTCTCATCTTTCTCTATCTCTTGGTCACTCCGTTTCCATTCATTGGCCTCTCTCCCTCACACTGACGACATCGTGCCTCTCTCCCTCATGCCGACGACAAGGGACTCGGGATCTCAGCCTGGGAGAAGACGCTGCAGGGTAAAGCATCAGCGATCTTCGACGGGTGAAGAGTAGATTTGGTAATCACTCTCTCATTTATGAATTATTTCTTTCAGTATTTTTCTTTTTCTTTTGTGATTTTTTGGTAACTATAAACAAATTTTTTGCCTGGTATTTAGCTCTCTCTCTCAACTATTCTTCAATTTTATTAGATTTGGTGGTGAGGGATAGACGGTGCTTTGGTGGTGAGGGCTAGATCGGTGCAGGTGGTGGTCGAATGTGTCTTGTGCAAGGTCGGGGATAGATGGGGACTGAAGGGTGACGAATGGGTAAGATTTTTTCTCACCTGTTTTTTATTTTTTATTTTTTTGCAAAAGAATTAGCATAAAAATTTGTGGAGAAGCATTCTTTTGATTCACTCTAGAGTCATCTACTTCAGATTCTTATCACATTTTTTTCAGCCTTTTGAAGTTATTCATTTATCTATGATTTTGTTTTTTTTTTTTTATTTATATCTTATGGTAACAACTTTACATTTTCTCTCTTTCCAGAAGCGAGATGATGCTCGACAGTTTATGAAGTTTCTCCATCCGGATCTTGGTGTTGGTAATGCAGTTTAAGCTTGCAAAATTTAACTTTGCATATTATTTATGCAAATTCTTTTATTTTTCATCAGTTGAATGAGAAGCTTATGCTGATTGTTTATACTTTGGAATTCTGCCTTTGTAATTACGTGCAAAACTTCTTATGGAGCTGACTGCCGCATATATCTTCCTGAAAATCCTACAAGGAGGTTTAATAATGTTTATGTATGATTTCTTCTTCAATAATCTATTTACTTATGATATTCTCTGTTCATATCCTCTTGGTGTACTGTGTACGTCTTATATGTTGCAGTTAAGCAGACTTCTGACTTCTCTATGTTTATAATATTTTAATTTCTATAGGAAACACTTTTTGATGAATTCGTTTTAGCTCATATTATTGGATGGTGGGGAAAGCTATATTGCTTCGTAATCAGCCTCTTCTTTGGGTGCTATCAATTGGATTTGAGATGATGGAGGTTAGTTCTTTGACAAATATAATATGTTTTATTGTGTGCCTTTCATAGTTTATTTAAATTGGTTCTTCTTTCTCCTTCTTTGAGCGGAGATCAAATGTCTTTTATGTTTCCGACAAGTGTGTTTTGAGTGCTTTGGTGGTTATGGCTGTATATTAAACCTTATCTTGGCATTTTCAGCTTACCTTCCGTCACATGCTACCAAATTTTAATGAATGCTGGTGGGACAATATTGTTCTTGATATTTTGATCTGCAACTGGTTTGGTGAGAACTCAATTTATTAACAATTTTTGCTTATAAATTGTTGAGCTCTATCCGTAGCCACAGTATTCAATTATTTCTTCTACAATATTAAGCAGATTGTGGCTATAATTTTTCATTGTCTGCTATATGAGCTTTCTGTGCAAATTATGACAAGTTTCTTTTGGTGTGTATGTTGCAGGTATCTGGGCAGTTATGCATACTGTTAGGTACTTTGGAGTTGTGTATTCTATTGCAATAGAATTGTTGAAATATTTTCTTGGGCTGTTGTTGTAATTTGGAGTTGGATCAAAAAGAATTCCGTAGGTGAATTGTTTGGTCTTATTGGATTCTGATCTGGAAGTTGGGAATGATTCTTCTTTTGGCTAAAGAATCAGATCTTTGTTCTTTATGAACCGTTCGATACTTTTGTATGTTGTATCTATTTGTTATTTTGTTTTGAGATAAGGAAAATTCATTATTAGTTTTCACAATAATGAAAGCTCTTTCCACTAATAAAGAAGAAAACTTGGTCATGTTTGCATGTATTTGTTGTAATTATGATATTCTTTTGCTTTTGTTCTTTGGAGTTTCTTAGGAAAGTGTATTGAATTGATGATCTTCTCATAGGTATTGTTTTAAAGAAAGCGAGAATGACTAAAAAAGGGCAAGGCAATTCAAATATAGCAAATGGGGGAAGTGATAGATACACTTGTAATTCTTTCAGGTGACCTTGTTCAAGTTGTTGCAAAGGTATGAGATTTGTGCCATTTGTTTATTTCTTGAGATCTTTAATGAAGAAAAAGCCTGATTTTTTTTTATAATATGTTACCTTGTTGATGCTATTTAGGGGGTTCAGCTTCCAGCTGATGGTTATGCTGGGAATGCGGCTTGTAACAATGCTGAAGCTGTTGTGGAGTCTATTCCTTCTGCAGAATTTTCAGTGAATGATGTTGAGAAATCTATCAAGTCCACTGTTTGTAGAGAGAATGGTGAACCGTTAAGGTATTGTGTATTACTAAATGAGTTCTATGCAAATTTTTGGCAGTAGATCCTGTTGTTTATTTTTGCTATTATATATGAAAATAAATAATGTTTTGATAACTTTATCACCTCTTCACGCCCTTGTGATTGTACACCATCTTTCTTTCCAACAGAGGACAATATTTGTTTCTTGTTACGTACCAATCCATGAAAACATTATTGAAACTTGTGTAGCATCTATACTGTGGTATTTATGAATGTCATGAATGATGATGAATATTGGGTTTGTATATTTTCTCTAGAATTTAATATGCAATCGTCCTTTAGGACTAGTCTCTGACTTGTGCTTGTAATGGAGAGGAAGAGACACTCAGCTTGGTTTTTGTTTCCTTTCATTTCGGGTTTTAGAATCAGTTAGTTTTATTGTGCATTTGGTGGATATATTTTGTTTACGAAAAGTCTAGAGACCTGGTTTCTCTTGTGTTGCTTTATAATATTTCAGTTTTTTATCACTGTATGCCTATTATGTATTCACATTTTCTGTGTTTGGTATGTATGATGTGATTATGTCATGGTGTGCTATATAATTAATTTTACTTTAAATAGCAGTAAAATGCTAAAAAGGATCATGCGAATGGATTTCTTCCAAGTTTGATGCCCTCAAATGCTAAAAAGGATCATGAGGGGAGAAATGTTGCCGAGGTACTTTCTCCTTTCTACATAATTATTTAGTTGTATGTATATTTTTACTATGCTTTGTGTTAAGGAAAAAATTGGCTGGATTGGTAAGTTCAAATAGAAATACTAAAAATTGGAATGTATATACTGAAAACTTAGGAATTAAAAGGAAGGAAAATGAAAGAGAGGGAGAAAAATAGGAAAGAAGAAAAATTTATGAAGTTTGGAATTAAGGAAATATTTGAAAGTAAGAGCTATAGTTCCAAGAAATCCTTTTCTCTTTTTCCTCCTATGGGTTGACGATGGTTCTTGGTTGTGGACGAGCTATTCTAATTATTTTTCTTCTGTTTGGGTTTGTGTTATGCAGGTTTGTAGGCGTGATGGTGGTGGCGGTGAGGGTTCGTGGTAGTGGCTCAAAGGGCAAAGGGTGGTGTCTTCTTCATATCAATGTCTGGGTTGTTGAGTGATGCCGAGATAAGATTTTATTTTCATTTAAAAATGGGTTTGTAAATTTGATTATTTTACTTCTGAGAATAACTTGTGTGTTTCATATTTCTTTCTGGTTTGAGTTTACTAATTATTTTTAAAGATTTATCTATGGTTGAGTATGTTAAATCTTTTATTTTGAATTTACTGCATATTTTTATTCAAATGTATGTGTTTTTTCATAAACACATGTTTGCATAATAATCTATGAAGTTTTTTCTGATTCTCTTGATGTGATAATGTGTGCATAGAATCAGTTTGATTAAATTCCTGAATGACTTGTATTTTCTTTAACACATTGCTTCATCCTTCCTAGTAGTACACATTGCTGCTCTGTTAAGTCTAGACTTCATTTGATGCACTTGTTGCTTTTTTTAATGTTACATTTGAAGTCTGTTAAAATAGTTAAGATAAATGTGTGTTGGCTTGGTGTGATTATGTGTAAATTTCCCTGTCAATTTACTTCTGGAACTTTCATATCTTATAAAAATTATCTATACATATGCATACACACTTTCAAAACTTGCAAGCCTACTGGTACACATTCTGCATTTTGGCCACTTTACAGTAAGTTAAAGTCACTAATTCTTATTGCAGAGCTTGGTGATTTTTCATTTATTACAACAATTTTTTTTTTCTAGTTTTGTTGATTAATGACTGTTTCATAGTTTCTTCTTTGGTTTTGTAAGATTTCTTGCTGAATTATGATTGATTTGGAATTTCCAATCAATGTGTTTTATGTTTGTTTCATGACTATTCTTTGGGTGGCCATTATTTCTATCGCAATGGTGGTTTCATGCCATTTTATTGAATTATGATATTTGCCTAACAATGTCTTCTTCTTTTTGAATGTTTACAAGTAAAATGTGCTAGAATCATGTATGTTTCTTTGACTTATTATTATATTTTTTTTTGCCTTTTTTATTTATTTGTTTGTTCTTTACTTGTGGTTTAATAATATAGACTTGTGCTCGGTTTTAATATCTCTATAGTTCATTCTAGTTAACTAGGAGAAGTGGTATTAGTGATGTGACTCCATGGATTTTGGTATTATGAAGTAGAACAAGTCAATATTTACAGTAAGTTAAAGTCACTAATTCTTATTGCAGAGCTAAAACAATGACATTATTTTGAACCTTTATAGTCTGTTTAATAAAATATGTAATTGTCTGTTCAGTGATCCTCCCCCCTCCAAAAAAAAAAATAGAACTCTGAATGAATAAAGTCTGTCTAGTCAACTTATTTGGTTTAAGTGTGAAAGTGTATCTGTTAGTATTTTATTTTTATTTTTATCAATGCTTTATTTGTGTTATTTATTTTCTCTTTCAGCTTGGTGGAGGTTATCTATTTGGGTTGCCTTTGGGGTTCGTTGCTGATTCTATTGGTGCTACAACTGCATTTATTCTTGGTAGAACAGTGAGTATTGTAGACCATAGTTTTCTTTAAGGACAATTAATTTTTTACTTTTCTTTAACTAGATTTAAGATGCTTGCAAGTTGAAAGTGCTTGTCATATATTAGACCATATTTTTCCTCATTTATTGTGTTTAGTTTTAATATTTGATTATAGATGCTTGCCTTATATTAATCCCCACCCCACCCCCGGATTGTTACCATATATCTAATGTTTTCCACAGTTAATTTGTTATCACTATAGGCATCCATTAGGTGTACTTACCCATCAATCTTTAACTAGCTCTCATTCTTGTTATAGGTTGGTGATGGGATGGCTTAGATTCTCAGAATCTCAAAAGATACTTGATTGCATAAATAGGCCAAGCACTGTAAGAATGGAGGATAAAAATATATTTTATTTATAATATATACATATATATGTTTGCTCTGGAATGTATCTTCTTCCTTCCTCTGTATTTGAGTTCTATCTCTGCCTTTGGTTTACTTACAGGCTCACCCAATTCCTGTTCACATTGAAGAAGTTAAAGGTATCCAGACCCTTGAGAAACATAATTTAGATAATAACTTAGCTTAATGCTTAGAAGCTCTATTTGACAATGTTTTCTTTGCCAGTGTAAACTCTTAATTCTTGGATGCATCTTATGATAAATTTGCTCAAATAGATAGAATTTTCCTTTACTCTATCTTGAATATGTAGTTAGTGTTGCCCAATACATTCTTGTTGTGGAGAAAGAATCAGGTACCTTTGGCCATTCATGTTGCTTGGATTACTAGATGCATTTCTATCAACTAAGCATGTATTGTTTGATTTTGGCGTAGTGTTCCAACGATTGGCAAAAGTTTTCTTCCTTTGACAGCAGAAGGTGAGAATGCAATGGTCTTTCACGAATGCCTTTCTTCCAGTTGTGATCTTAACCGATGAGTTATGTCATTTTCAGACAAAAGGAAAACTGAAGCCGTGTTATCCTCTTCATATCCTAAAGGTCAATTATAAGACAAGGAATTCTCATATTTATCATAAAAAAAACTTTCTTTCTTTGATAAAGCATATATATGAAGCTATTGATAAAAAAAAAGCTAGTTTGATTTATAATTTAGCTTTATATGAAAAGGGTATGCGGAAAAAGTTACAAAATGAGGTAAAATTAATGTAGAGGCACATATCAAGGACTCAATAATGTATGACTATGAATTATCATTATCAATGCCCATGTAATATCTATCTTTTTTCACATAATGGTTAATCATTATAATAACAAGCAAGTTCTTAGAAGAAATCCACACTTGAATAGTCTTAATCAAACTCGTGGTATAATTAATAAAAACACTAGTGATTATCTGGTAGTTATTGTTGTTTGTATTTTCTTGTTTAAATTGTATTGATTATTCATACATTGATCATTCAAATCATATAGGCATGTACAAGCATTCATGAGTTTGTTCATTTGTTAGGCATGATTTACTTAGATTTGCAGTTATAACTGTTCACGACCTCTATCTTATTTCAGAGAAAGCAATTTAAGTAGTGGCTTTATTATTCAGGAACTTGTTGATATTGATTCTAATCATTACTAGCCAATGCACATTTATGGCTCCTAAAACCAAAAATAAATATCAGTTGTGACTTTGCCTCAATGTATTTTATAAGATGTTAATAGAGAGAGAACCATATCACCACCAAAAAATGTTTATGAAAAAGTGCAAGTAGTACGAACAAGGTCTATAGACTCTATACGTATTGTTCGCACAACATACCAGGAAATTCTGTTTAGCATCACAGGTTGTTACTACTCATTGAAAATATTTTGCTCCTGTTTTCTTTTAAAACCCTTGTTGGATTGGTGCCTTTTTTTAGGTGACAAATAATGAATTTGTGTCTAAAAAAATGATGGTTCTGTTTCTTGAATTGCATGTCATACCATTCAGTATTTTGTTAAAGCAGCCAAGAACAGATGACACTGCATCTGTTTTTGTTTCGTTTTGGCAAAGTTAATCCCATTGCTTATTGGTCTAATTGGTATGAAGCCAAGAAGTTCCCATTCATTTCTTCCCACACTTTTGACTCAACTGGCCATCCCTTCAACATTTCCAGGTTGTTATGGAGGGTTGTCCTGTTTTCTGATCTAGTACATGTTTGGTTTTCAGGTTGTACAATTATTTTAGTTAATGCTATGCTCTCAGACTACATAATTTGTTTGCTTGCTATTTTTTTATTTTGCTGGTTTGTTTTCTGATTATTGTCTTGAATAATGATTGTTCATAATGAAGATCATTTTTCAGTGTTCAGATTTAAAAAAAAAATATCAAGTATATGGTTGCTTAGTACTTTTTTCTAATACTAAGAGTCTAAGACCTCTACTTTTTTGTCTTCAGTACACTCCTGCAATAGATATTTGGAGCATAGGATGTATTGGCTGCATAATGATTGTCTTTCAGGGTCATTTATTGATAATTTTGTTGATTTTTCATTGGTGGTTCTATTAAAGTTGACATTTGTCTTTTTCTTTGTAGTTTTTTGATTGGATTTATTGCTTTAAATTTTTCAGGAATCACTTTGCTGTCAGTTTTGGGACAGAGAAAGTTTTGTTGATGGTCCTATTCAGTGTCTTCTTTGTAGCCTAGAAGGTGAATTTCCCTTCAGGACTGTGGAACTTATTCGCCTCTTATGAGATATGAGATTCGATGGATCTACCCTAGAAATAATAGTATCATTCTAAATGCTTTTGTAACTCAATTTTGAAAGCTTTGTGTTGGGCAGCTGTAGAATATTTTGTGCGGAATATTTAAGACTCCTTGAATACTTAAATAACATTTTTTTGTTGATGACAGTGTTGAATGTTTTAAACTAATTTGTGGATTGTTAGTACAATGTTGAATGTTTTTACTTTTTGTTATTTGAAAATCAAGTTCATTTGATGATGCTAGTATATATTAGAAAGCTAATTTTAATTATATAAAAAAAATTAAAATATAATAGAATAAATTAGTGTTATATAAATAAAATATATAATTAGAATTTAAACTTATCTAAATATTAAAATAATACGAAAATTGTGTTATAATATCTATTACAATAACACTTTTTATGCAAATAATTATGTTATGCAAACTTCATTATATAACACAAATAATGTGTTATACTAAAGTGTAGTATAACACAAAAAATGTGTTATACTAAAGTGTAGTATAACACAAATTTATAAGTATTAAAATGTGTTATATAATCGACTATAAATAACATAATTAAACACTTATCTATATATTAAAATAACACAGAAAGTATGTTATCGTTGACAGTATAATAACACATTTGTATAACAATGATAAAGTGTTATGTAAAGTACCCTGACCTACGATAACATAGTCGGTCTTAACACATCAAAAAGTGTTATGGTATGTTTTGATAACACATTTTCGGTGTTATTAAAAGCATTTTTTCTTGTAGTGCAGATTTTTATAGCTTTATTCCTATTCAATTTATATAACACATCATTCAATCATATTATAATTGGCTAATCATTGTCAACTTTATTCAATGAACACTCTAAACAAAAACTAAACAAAACATAAAAATAAATATAAACCTAACAAAACTTAAAAAAACAAAGATATCTACAATGAGCAAAGCAATAAAAATCAAATCCCTTCCCCCAAACTTAATCTAAACATTGTCCCCAATGTATAAATAAAAGAAAAGGAAAATAAAACTTCCCTGTAATCCAATGCATTGCTCCATTGTAGTCACTCTCATTGCTATCCTCCTTAGGTTGCCAATATAAAGTTATTCGTCGACGCGTCAATAAGTGGTTGACGCCCATAATAAGCGTCATATAAGACAACTTGAAGGTTGTCATTGTGAATGCCCTCAAGCTTGGCTAGATTTGGAATTGATGAGCTCCAATGTTCAACTTGACTTTCTTTGGAAATATAAGCACGATGGATGCAAATGAATGATTCTAATGGAGGTGGAGATGGCGGTGGCCTATAAGGATCGTCATATGTGTACTCTTCCATTACCATTAGCTCACTATCTTGAGGATCGAGTACTTGTTGCACCAAGTGTGATGGTGGATTTAGCCTTTCTTCACTACTTTGCTCAAACAATTTATTCACATCTTGGGTAGAGATAACATTTGACATTGCTATTTTCTCTCCTTTTTCTTCGTTACTTTGGCTTGAAGAGGGCTCCAATTGATATTCAAAATTTTCCATTGGTAACTCTATCTCCTCACCACTCCCCAAATTGACCTCCTCACTTTGTTCTTTCCTCTTTGAATTTTCCTAATTCCTCTTTGAATTTTCACATTGTTCGACTGGGGAATCTGCTCATTGAGAGATGTGGGGCGTGGGCTGGGTCTGACGATAGCTTGGGCTGGGTTGAGGAGAGGAGTTTCGGCTGGGGTGGTTTGAGGGGACACGGGCCAGATGAGTGAAAGAGAAAGAAAGAAGTGAGGGCATATGCTAAGTTGGGAAATTGTCTTTTAATTTCTCTGTTTTCTTGATATTTTTGCTTTTTTCTCTGTTTGCTTTTCTCTGACCCAGCCAAGCCCATTCCAAAGAAAACCTGAGACATCACCAGAAATTTTGACTCGCCAAAGAGGTCTTCTTGCTAAATTTCATGCTGTAGCAACTTGGAAAATTTTTAACTTGCTTGCCAAAACTGAATTCCTTCCCCAAGCTGAGAAAATCAGTAACTTTCAACCCCAAAACTGCACCAGTGCATCAAAATCAAGATTTACCCTGCCTCCAGTGGACCTAAAAAATAAAAATAAAATACAGCAACACTAAAACAAAAATCAATAACACTAAAGTAAAGAAAATAAAATTTGAACTAAGTAATATAAAATATAACTATATGTATATATATTTTTATCCTGCTTTTTTTTTTCTTTTCGTTTTCTTGTTATATATACAGGTATATTTACATAATGACTTTCTTGAATCTCTCTCTCTCTTCGGGGCTCCCTTAAAATAACACAATGAGCACAAGGCAACCCGAAGTACCATCCGCTTCATGCATCCTCCAAAGTAATGGAGGTCTTCGCTCGGTTGACCTCTCCTTCCCAATAGTGCTTCAGTCGCTGGCCATTCACTTTAAACTCTCTACCAGACTGATCTTCCCTTACTTCAACAGCCCCATGAGAATACACCTTGATGATTGTGAATGGCCCCGACCACCTAGACTTCAATTTACCAGGAAACAACTTCAGCCGTGAGTTAAAGAGCAAAACTCGCTGTCCTTCTTCAAAAACCCGAGGTTGAATCCTCTTATCATGCCATCGCTTAGTCTTTTCCTTATACAACTTGGTATTTTCATAAGAGAACAACCTCATCTCCTCAAGCTCATTCAATTGCAACATGTGAGCTTCCCCTGCAGCTTGGAGATCCATATTAAGCTTCTTAATGGCCCAATAAGCTCGATGCTCTAACTCCACGAGCAAGTGACAAGCCTTCCCATAAACCAAGAGGTAAGGGGACATTCCCAATGGTGTTTTAAATGTAGTTTGGTAAGCCCAAAGAGAGTCATCTAATCTTTGAGACCAATCTTTGCGAGACGGATTAACAACTTTCTCTAGCACACCCTTGATCTCTCTATTGGAAAGCTCGTCTTGACCATTTGTTTGAGGATGGTAGGCAGTAGCGATCTTATGTTTCACACTGTATTTAGCCAACAAGGTTGCCAAAATCTTATTCACAAAGTGGGTGCCCTCATCACTTATAAGAGCCCTTGGAGTGCCAAAGTGGGTGAAAACATGCTTATGTAAGAACTTCATGACCACCTTGGAATCATTGGTAGGACTCGCCACTGCTTCAACCCATTTAGAGACATAATCGACTGCCACCAAGATATACAAGTTCCCAAATGACGGTGGGAATGGCCCCATAAAGTTAACTCCCCAAACATCGAATAATTCCACTTCAAGGATGCAATTCAATGACATTTCATTCCTTGATGAAATATTTCCAACACGTTGGCAGGGATCACATCTTTTAGCAAAATCATGAGCATCCTTGAAAATAGAAGGCCAATAGTAACTCGATTGAAAAACTTTAGTTGCTGTCCTTTGACCACCAAAATGCCCACCATAAGGAGCTGAATGACAATGCTATAGAATACTTGAAACTTCATCCTCAGGCACACAACATCTCATGATACGATCTAGACATTGCTTGTACAAATAAGGCTCATCCCAATAATAAAATTGCACATCATGAAAGAATTTCTTGAGTTGCTGCCTATTCAAATCAGGTGGCTGCAAACCACTCACCAAATAATTGACAAAATCAGCATACCATGGTGTAGTGACTTGGTTCACAACTAACAATTGCTCGTCAGGGAATGTCTCTTTGATAGGACCTTCATCTTGCTTCTCAGTACCGGCCTCAAGCCTAGATAAATGGTTAGCCACTTGATTCTCTGTTCCTTTTCTATCTCGAATCTCCAAGTCAAATTCTTGAAAAAGAAGAACCCATCGAATGAGTCTTGGCTTAGCATCCTTCTTTGCTATAAGATACTTGATTACTGAATGATCTGTGTAAACCACCACTTTAGTCCCCACAAGATAGGCTCTAAACTTGTCAAAAGAAAACACAACCGCCAAAAGTTCTTTCTTGGTGGTGGTATAGTTCAATTGAGCATCGACTAGCATCTTTCTTGCATAGTAAATGGAATGAAAGACCTTTTCTTTTTGCTGCCCAAGCACGACACCCACGGAAAAGTCACTCGCATCGCACATCAATTAAAAAGGAAGAGACCAATCCAAAGCTACAATGATGGGTGTGGTGATGAGAGCCTTTTTTAAAGTCACAAATGCTTCTTGACACTCCTTAGTGAACTAAAATGCTCGATTTTGCTCAAGTAAGGAATAGAGGGGCTTAGAAATCTTTGAAAAATCTTTTATAAACCGCCTATAGAAGCCCGCATGTCCCAAAAAGCTTATAATCCCCTTGACTGTAGTAGGTGGTGGCAACTTTTCAATGACTTCCAGCTTTGCTCTATCCACTTCAATTCCCTTGTTAGAAATTTTATGGCCCAAGACAATGCCTTCTTGTACCATAAAATGGCATTTTTCCCAATTGAGTACCAAGTTGGTTTCTTCACATCTTGCCAAGACTTTCTCCAAGTTATCCAAAAAAGTGTCAAATGACTCACCAAATACTGAAAAATCATCCATGAAGACTTCAAGAGACTTTTCCACCATATCTGAAAAAATTGCCATCATACAACGTTGGAAGGTGGCAGGAGCATTGCACAGCCCAAACGGCATCCTTCTAAAGGCAAAGGTGCCATAGGGACAAGTGAATGTAGTCTTCTCTTGGTCCTCCGGAGCAATAGAAATTTGATTATAGCCTGAATACCCATCAAGAAAACAATAAAACTCCTTTCCCCGCCAACCGATCAAGCATTTGATCAATGAATGGCAGTGGGAAATGGTCCTTCCGTGTGGCCTTATTCAGCTTTCGATAGTCCACACAAACACGCCACCCAGTCACTGTTCTTGTGGGAATCAACTCATTATTTTCATTAGCCACCACCATGACTCCACCTTTCTTAGGAACACACTGAATCGGGCTGACCCAAGAACTATCCGAAATTGGGTAAACAATTCCATAATCGAGCCATTTAATTATCTCTTTTCTCACCACTTCCTTCATGATAGGGTTAAGCCTTCGCTGCTACTCAACAGAATTATTACAGCAATCTTCCAACAGAATTTTATGCATACAAAATGAAGGACTTATACCCTTGATATCCGCCATGGTCCAACCAATAGCTCTTGTGTATTTCTTCAACACATCAAGCAACAAACGTTCATACTCAGCTCCTAACACTGCTGAAATAATCACGGGAAAAGTCTCGTTATCTCCCAAATAAGCATACTTCAAGTGACTAGGCAAAGGCTTTAACTCTAATTTTGGTGGCTCTTGAATAGAGGGCTTAGGAGGCTTGAAATTCCCTCCCGACAAGTCTAGAGACTCAAAAGGCCTTCGGAATTTGGTAAAGGGCTGCTGTAATTCTACCCATGTAACTTGGGTTTCCTCCTTTTCACTTATGGCTTCAAGCTCTTCAAGTGAACTCACCCCCATTCCATCTTTAAAAACGTCTTCGTGGAACTTTTCAGCTACAAGTGACTCAATTACACTCAATCGAGAGCATTCCTCAACCTCATCCGGAAACTTCATAGCATTGAACACATTAAAAGTTACTTGTTGGTCATTCACCCTCATAGTAAGCTCTCCTTTTTGCACATCAATTAAAGTCCTCCCGGTAGCTAGAAATGGCCTACCCAAAATAATAGGAACATCTCTATCCGCCTCATAGTCAAGAATTATAAAATGGGCCGGGAAAATGAACTTATCAACTTGCACTAGAACATCTTCAATTTTTTCTTCTGGGTGAGCCATAGAACGATCTGCCAATTGCAAAGTGACGGTTGTTGGCCTTGCTTCTCCAATTCCCAACTTCTTGAAAATAGACATAGGCATTAAGTTAATACTAGCTCCCAAATCACATAAAGCTCTACCCACATCTCTTCCACCAATAGAACAAGGAATTGTAAAGCTACCCGGATCCTTCAACTTAGGAGGAATTTTACTCTTCAACATGGCACTACAGCCTTCCGTCAAGGCCATCATTTCAAATTCACCAAGTCTCCTTTTCTTAGTCAAAATGTCCTTCAAAAACTTTGCATAATTTGGCATTTGCTCCAAGGCCTCCACTAGTGGTATATTGATATGGAGTTGCTTCAAAACGTCTAAAAACCTTTGGAATTGACCATCTTGTTGCTGTTTTTGAAATCTTTGAGGAAATGGTGGAGGTGGCTTGCTCAAACACTTTTCTGTCGCAGATTGCTGAACAGATGTTGTAGCATTCTGGGTAAATTCAGCAGTTGAACTTGCTGAGTTTTCACTCTTTTCTTCACCAATTTGGATTGAAGTGGGCTCGATTTTTCGCTTATCTTTCTCCTCATTTAACTCCAGATTTTTCCACTCCTCAAAGTCACCACTTTGCATTGCTCTTTGCCATCCCTCCTTGGATTTTCGGTGTCACTCGGCAAGGTGCCTTGCGACCTATTCCTCAATTCATTAGCCAATTGCCCCATTTGAATCTCAAGGTTTCTCAAGGAGGCTACTTGGCTCTGAATCACAACATCATTCTTGGCCATATATTCTTTCATTAAACTCTCCAAAGAGCTTGATTGAGATACTTGGGGCGGAGGAGATTGTTGCACTCTTGGCGGTTGTTGAGAAAACCCCGGCGGATATGTTGGCTTGCCTTTCATTGGTGCTCCACTTGAACTAGCTCCTTGACCCCCCCATGAGAAATTTGGATGTTGCCTCCACCCCGGATTGTAAGAGTTTGAATATGGGTTGTTACAGTTAGCATTTTGATTCCCCACATAGCAAACCGAGGCGGGATTTGAAGGAAAACTCTCAAAAGTGTGTCCATCTCCACAATAGACACAAGACACATTGGCAACTTGTCCCATAGCAGCTGGTTGTACCATTCCCCCCAAACTTATGTTCTTGAGAAGGTTAGTCATTGATGAAACTTGAGCGGTCAAAGTGGTCAATGCATCCACTTCAAGTACACCCGCAACTTTTTGACTTGTTGAGGCTCTAGCATTGGACCATTGATAATTGTTGCTAGCAATCTTTTCCAAAATCTCATAGGCTTCATTGTAGGACTTAGAGAGAATAGCCCCATTAGCTGAAGCATCCAACACCATGTGAGTGGAAGAATTGAGCCCATTATAGAATGTTTCCATTTGTATTCAATGAGGAATCCCGTGGTGCGGACACTTCCTCAACAATTCTTTAAATCTCTCCCAAGCTTCACAAAAGGATTCATCTTCTAGCTGCTGAAAAGACATGATTTCATTGCGAAACTTGGCATTCTTGGTAGGAGGAAAGTACTTCATCAAGAATTTTTCAGCCAACTCATTCCATGTAGTCACCGAGTTGGGAGGAAGGGTGTTGAGCCAAGCTCTAGCTCGATCCCTCAAAGAGAACAGGAACAACTTCAACCTTAAGGCCTCTTCACTTACTCCTTGTAGCTTGAAAGAATCGCTCACCTCCAAAAATGTACGAAGGTGGAGATGAGGATCTTCTGTTGGCAGCCCACTAAATTGACTAAACGTTTGGAGCATTTGGAACATGACGGTCTTTAACTCGAATTGGGGTGCTTGGATTTCGGGCCTCACAATGCTCAGATTGAGCTCATTAAACATAGGGGCAGCATACTCCCTTATGGCCCTCTCTCTATCAACGGCCAAAGCAATGGCGTTAGCAATATTATGGGCATCCCCAACCCCTTCAATCTCATCAGCCATATTGAAACGATTTTGACCCCTTTGTATCCTTCTTCTTCTTCTTCTTCTAAAAGTGCGTTCAATTTCGGGGTCAATAGGAGCTAGTTCAAGGTCTTCTTGCTTGTTCATGCACTAGAGTATTCCTAAAAATTCACAAAACTGAGCAAGCAAGATTAGAACAACACAGAAAAATAAATTGCAAAATAATTGATATTACACAAATTTTTTAATTTCAATCCCCGGCAACGGCGCCAAAAACTTGTTGTGAAAATTATATGTGCAAGTGTACACAGTCCAACACAAGTAATATAATGATAAGTGAATCGTCTCCACAGGGATTGGTATTAAAAAGTTCAATGTAAACACCAACTAATTACAATTTAGAAATTTAAGAAACTGAATTGAGTGGTTGTTGAAACTAAAATCAAATGAAAGAAATTAAAATATGCTTAAAATTAACCACAATTTCTAGAGAAATAACAGCAAGAAGAATTATCAATGGAAAAATTGGACTTGAATAGCTAAATCCCCCGATGTCAAAAATTGCCCAGAATGCTATAGCATTAAATTTAGCAAATCGCACCAGAGTTAACTAGAATTCCCAATATGCTCACCAGATTTTTCCAAAACTCGTGAATATACTTCTTCCATCCAATTAAATATATTCCTATATCAAATCAGACTTAAGAACACAAATAACAGCACCAATTCTCAAAAGTTATGCAAGGTAAGTAAAATATTCCTATTCTACTCACTAAGTACAACCTAACAATGGTTATGCTCTTGCATCATTCAAGTACAAACTACTACATTCAACCTTTCCAGAATTAAATCTAGCTTAATAATCTGCCATTGTTGGCCAAACAACAACAAACAATAATCATGAACAACACTTGAATGAACAATGGCGAATTTACGTAAATATGCATTTAAACTTTAATAACTATGACATAGGGTTCTTTAACCATTCAAGTCTCAAAAAGCTTAGCTCATAGCTAAATTAGTATCCAAAATCTGAAATGGAAAATTGATATCCATGAGTTCTAAGATAGTTATTCTAAATTAGGAAATACAAAAATTAAAGAAGAAGAGTAAATGGGACAAATCTGATATAGTTGGTGTGTGAATCCTCCTTGTCCTTCTCGTTCCCCTTCAACAATTGTACTTCTCTATATTTTTCTCTCTGTTTTTCTGTACTTTTTTCTGATGATAGTCCTTCAATGGCTGCCACTTAGGTGATACGGCTGGTACTCTCCTTTTCTCCAAATTAGGGTACAAACATGATGTCTCCAATTAGAAAGCCCACCTTCTTTTCCTCCACTTAGGCCCACTAATTTGGACCACATCTCTGACCAAAACAACTCCAGCTGGTGCCATTTATGGACCCATGCCACCTGGCCATAAATTAAAAGGAATTCCACAGCTGCCTTTAATTTTCCACGCCAGCAAGTGAGCTCCAGCATGAATTTTAGCAATCTGGAAAGTTTCAGCTTTTGCTTCCAAACCAAACTTCCAATTTTTCTTCTTCAATCCTTCCGTGGATAGCTTGATTTCCTTTTTTCACAGAAAACTAGAACAAGATTAGTTATTTAATATCAATTTAAACCCAAAACATTGCAAGACTCCAATATTAGATCAACTAATTATATAGATAGATAACAACTTAAAATTAACAAACAAACACCAAAATCATCACTCTTTTTATGCATAATTAAGTGTAAAAGTCAAATAAATAACTCTATATCATAGAGTTATCAAACTCCATCTCCTCACCACTCCCCAAATTGACCTCCTCACTTTGTTCTTTCCTCTTTGAATTTTCCTAATTTCTTAAGGATGAATCTTGGCTTTGAATTAAGGCGTCATTTTTAACCATATACTCCATAATCAATACCTCCAATGAATTTGATTGAGCCGCTTGGTGAGGTTTCTCTTCTATAATTACTTCTTGAAAATTATCCCAATTTTCCTCATTTGATCCTTGAGTGCAATTGTTAAAAGTTGGCTCCATATTGTTATAATTGCTCTCCCACCCTTGGTTGGTCATTGAACAATTCCAATACCACCATTCATTGTATTCTGCCATGTCTTCCAACATCCAATAGGCTTCATCCACAGATACTTGGTAGAAATTGGTGGTACCATCTCCTCTTTCTACCAATTCTCTTGCTTCGACATTCAACCCATTGAGGAAGACCTCTAATTGACACTCTTTGGACAAACCATGGTATGGGAACCTCATTAACCAAGCTCTGTATCTCCACCATGCCTTGTATAAAGGCTCAAAGTCAAGTTGAATGAAATTCATGAGGACTTGCATATGAGTCATCTCAAGTTCCTCACAAGACAAACAACAAAGAAAAAAAAAAATTAAAATAATATATATACCAAATTAGAATCAAGAATCAATTATATTTGATATTGATTAAATAGTCCCCAACAACGACGCCAAAAACTTGATCTGTAAAATCTGTACACAAGTATACATAGTCGTGTTAAGTAATAAAGTTTGTAAGACAGAGATCGTCCCAAAGAGACTATTAACCAATTACCAATAATTGATTTTCAAATTCTAGTTGGTGAATTAAAATTTAGATGAATAATTAAAAATTAAAATGAATATTCTAAACTATGAACAAAATTTAAATAACTGTACGCAAAATAATGAATCAACTAATTAAAAATCAATAATAAAAAGCCTCAGAATTAATTTCATCAACTTTTCATTATATTAATTCTACTAATCAATTACAAATCTCTTCTTCCTATTCTAATAGCAGGTTAACATAAATTAATTCCTATTCTTTTTCAGATATAAATCTCAACCTATATGCAGGTTTTCTACATTTCTGTGATAAACTTAAACATATAGAAGACATTAAACATGGAAACCTAATTACTACACAAGCCATACAGGTACTTTCGTCTAATATGCAACCTATGTCTATATAATGATAGCATTTTCAATTCTCATCTTTCGAATTTTGAATCAAAATCATAAATCAAGCAAATATTGATCAGTTATTTACTAGCATTAAGCAAACATTATATAGATTAGAATAAATAAGAAGAATCAATAGAACACCATAATAATATTAAATAGAAATCCAAGTGACTACATTAATCCCTAGATAAAATAAATTAGTTCATAGATAACATGATGAAAAAGAAATAAGAGAAGAAAGAGAAGAAATAGAGAGAGGTCAAGAAGAAAGAGAGAGAGAGAGAGATAAAGATCTAAAATAGTCTAAAGCATTCTTTTTATAGTGATAAGGTTGTTAAAAGAGTTTTCTAGATGTTTCAATTTGTTACTTGATAATGCTCCAAAATATATTTATTTGCATTTCAAATCTCGTAACTCTAGCTTACGTAATCTTGTAGGTCAACGTAAAACTCTGAATTTGACTTTTTTTTGTGAAACAAGCTTTTGTAGGTTTTAGAATAAGCTTTCCAACGCCACCAAGAACACGTAAATCAGATAAGTGAGTCAGGAGATATGGTCAAAATACCAAAACTATCTCAGATTCAAAATATCTCAGATTTTTCCAACAATTTAAGTTTGAATTCTCCTTTACTTCTCCAATTAATTCAAATAAATATCTTTTTATTAATTTTCTCTTAATTAAAGATAATATTTCAAATAAATTTTGAAATATTTCTCAAATATTCATTTAACAAATGACAACCTGAAAAATACAACAACCACACATAAAAAGAACTAAAAATTTAAAATAATAATAATAAAACTAAGGCTAAAAAGTATTAAAAATCTATCCTATCAGGCACCCCTGAGTTAGAAGAGTTGAGAAAGCAACTAAAGGAGTTATTGGAGGCAGGCTTCATCAGACCGTTAAAGGCGCCATTTGGCGCACCTGTGCTATTCCAGAAGAAACACGATGTGAGCTTGAGACTGTGCATTAATTATAGGGCTCTCAACAAGGTGACAGTTCGCAACACCTACCCCATCCCTATGATCGTTGATTTGTTCGACCAGCTAAGTGGAGCCAAATATTTCACAAAGTTGGACCTGAGATCGGGCTATTATCAGGTGAGGATCGTAGATGGGGATGAACCAAAGACAACGTGCATTATTCGATATGGAGCATTTGAGTTTCGAGTAATGCCCTTTGGGTTGACGAATGCACCTGCCACTTTCTGCACACTGATGAAACAAGTATTCCACGAGTATCTAGATAAGTTCATGGTGGTGTACTTAGATGATATTGTGGTTTATAGCGCCACGATTGAAGACCATCGAGAACACTTGGCTCAAGTGTTTCAGAAGTTGAGAGAGAACCGGCTATATGTGAAGCGCAAGAAATGTTCATTTGCACATGAGAGCATCAAGTTCCTAGGCCACATTATGGAACGTGGCCGAATTTGTATGGACCTAGAGAAGGTGAGGGCAATCCAAGAGTGGAAAGCCCCCACAAACATGAAAGAACTATGCTCTTTCCTGGGCCTAGCCAACTACTATAGATAATTTGTGGACAGCTACTCAAGAAGAGCGACACCCTTGACCGAGCTGTTGAAAAACGGTGTGACTTAGGCATGGACTGATAAGTGTGCTGAAGCATTCAGGAGTTTGAAGGAAGCCATGATGAAGGATCATGTTCTTGCCTTGCTAGATGTTAGCAAGCCCTTCGAAGTACAGACGGATGCGTCAGATTATGCTTTGGGAGGGGTACTGGTACAAGAAGACCACCTGGTAGCATATGAGAGTCGCAAGCTATCCGAAGCTGAGAGGTGGTATACTGCCCAGGAGAAGGAACTCCTCGCGGTTATCCATTGCTTACGGGTATGAAAACATTACTTGCTGGGATCGAAGTTTGTGGTGAAGACGGATAATGTAGCGGTTAGTCATTTCCTTACCCAGCCGAAACTGAACCCTAAGCAGGCTCAATGGTAGAAGTTCGTGGCGGGATTCGACTTCCATTTTGAGCATAAGGCAGGATGCTTGAACCACGTAGTTGATGCCTTGAGTCGCAAAGCAGAATTGGAGACTCTAAAGATCTTGGCTAGTTTGACGGCTAGCGTGGTGAACACTCCACTCAAGGAGCACATAAAAAAAAACCTAGAGAAAGACCCGGTTGTCAAAACCATCCTGAAGCTCGTGAAAAAAGGTAAGACTCGCCAGTTCTAGGTGGAGAATGATCTTTTGTGGGCCAAAGGGGGCCGCTTGTATGTTCCGAAAGCTGGAGATTTGCGGAAGACATTACTAAGAGAGTGTCATGACACCTTGTGGGCAGGTCATCTAGGGTGGCAGAGGACGCATGCCCTTTTGAAGCAGGGATACTACTGGCCACAGATGAAAGATGATGTAGTGGAGTACACTAGGACCTGTCTCGTCTGTCAGCAAGACAAGGTTGAGAGGAACAAGACAGGGGTTGTTGGAGCCGTTGCGAGTCCCAAGCCGACCATGGGAGAGTGTGTTGCTTGACTTTATAACCAGCCTACCAAAGACAAGGGATTTAAGTGCGATCTTGGTGGTCGTGGACAGATTCTCGAAGTATGCAACATTCATCACAATGTCGAAGTACTGCTCGGCAGAGGAGACAACACGGCAATTCTTCAAGCATATTATCAAATATTCGCGAGTGCCCCAGAACATTGTTAGTGAGCGAGATGAGAGATTCACTGGGACCTTTTGGACCAAACTATTTAGCCTCTTGGGGTCACAATTGAACATATCCTCGAGCTACCATCCACAAACAGATGGGCAGACAGAAAGATTCAACAGGATGTTGGAGGAGTACTTGCCCCACTTTGTCAACGCCAATTAGAAGAACTGGCCGCAACTACTCGATGTAGCTCAATTTTGCTTCAACTCTCAAAAGAGTTCTTCATCGAATAAAAGCCCTTTTGAAGTTGTTAATGGATAGCAGCCACTATTGCCCCACACAGTGGATGAATACCGTGGTTAGAACCCGCGAGCCTTTCACTTCACAAAAGACTGGAAGAAAACGACAGAGATTGCCCGAGCTTATTTAGAAAAAGCATATAAAAGAATGAGGAAGTGGGCAGATCAGAAGCGCAGGCCATTGAAGTTTAAAGTAGGTGACTTAATGTTAATCAAGCTGAGGCCCGAACAGTTGAGATTCTGAGGGGACAAAGACATCAGACTCATTCGCAAGTACGAGGGTCCGGTCTCAATCATCTCAAAAGTTAGCCTAACTTCCTACAAAGTTAACCTACCAGCATGGATGAAGATACACTGGTCCTCCACGTCAGCAACTTAAAGCTATATCATGAACATCCAGCAAATCCAGAGCGCAACCAGTCAACCAGAGGAGGAGTCATCATTCAGCCAAAGAGAAAGCGTCAACCTGAAGAAATCCTGGCGGAGAGAACGGTCACCACTGATCGTAAAAAGCATAAGGAATATCTGGTAAAATGGAAGGGGCTCGCAGATGATGAGATAAGCTGGGAGAGGGTGAAAGACTTGAAGAATCTCACGCAGAAGATTGTAGATCTACAAGCTACTTCGTCGAGGATGCCGAAGAATTGAGTGGGGGAGAGTGTTGTAGTGACCAAAATTTACTGATTAGATTTCTTTAGGTTTACTAGGGAGGGCATAATTGGATTATATGTGATTTAATAATTTAAAAGCATGTTATATGACTACTTGAATATTTGTGATGCATGACTATGTGTATTAGTATGCATGTAGGCCGTGATTAGGTTAGAAGGGCATAATCATAATTTTGGCCTTTGAGGGCATAACTGTATATATATGTGATAAACTGCTGAGACCACATTATTATGTTGATATATTTGTAATCTGTGATTCGAGGCGATCCCAGGGAGCGGTTTAGCGAAAATGTCACGGCGGGGATTTATACCCGGCTCTGGGCGACCCTGGGGGTATTTCTGGGAATTTAGAGAATATATTGGGGTCACTTTTGACATTGAGGAATATAATTGGTGATTAGTTAGGTGTCAGGAGGTAAGCGGTAAATATTAGAGACACTCGAGGAATTAGCGGGAAAATTGGGTGAAATGACCAAAATACCCCTAGGTGGATTAAAAGGCTTAGGATTTATGGGAGGGTATTGTGTTCATTTGGGTTATAAAGGATAAATGTTATTAGGCTTTATGTCTTAGTGGGTTGTGTAGAAAGGGCTAGAATTCTGAAGGAAAGAAAAGAAAGGAAAAAGGGGAAAAAGGGGGAAATTGGAAGTTTATCTTTCTCTCTCTCGGTTTAAGCTTTTCTTCATCCATTCTTGAGGTCTCTTAGGGCAGGAATTTAGGGAGAGTCAGAGTAGAAACTTGAGGCTAGGGTCCTTGGTCTAGCTTGAAGAATTAGTAAGGATTTAGCAAGAGCAATCCTTCCATTTGAGGTAAGGTCTAAGGTTGTCTTTCTTCAGTTTCTGGTTTTATGTAAACAAGGATTTTGAGCTGAGCTTTGGTGGAAAATCTAGGAAAATTGAATCTGAGCTTTGAGGAGGTGAAGGACAAGCTAGTGAGGAGGATAACCTAGGCTAAGCTCATCCATCAGAGGTAAGGAACTTTAGTTTTAAGCTTAGTGATTTCTGTGGTTTTGCTGAGTTTCTGAGCTTTAGGTCCAACTATGGTGAATTCCTTGAATAGGGGTGCATGTGATGGACTTATGTGTGGTTGGGATGTTTGGGATGAGTGGAGGATGTTGGTAGGCTTGTTTTTGAGTTTGGTTGAAGTTTGGAAGAGTTTTGGTAAGGTTTGGCTCGGGAAAATTCGAAGGAGAAAATGTTGTGCAGGGCTGTGCTGTGACTAGCGCTACAACGCTAGTCACTGGGTGCTGTAGCGCTAGGCCCTGAAGTTTCTGAGCCTTTTGGCTCTGTTTGTAGCGCTATAGCGCTACCCTATTTCTAGAAAGGGGTTTTTGGGTTATTTTCAAGGGTTTTTGCTCGGGGGTTTGGGGTTCGATTCCACCACCCCGTTTGGTGGAATTGGGGCTTCCCGAGGGCTCGAGATTGGTCCTGAGACTGGATTTTGGACTTGAGGTTTGGTAATGATTCTGATCTATGGTTGTGACTAGGTGTACGCTAGGGCTTAAGAGGGATCGTGCTTGAGGATCAAATCGAACAAAGGTAGCAAATCTAAAGGTAAGAAAACTGCACCCGGTTATGTGTTTGTGATGGGACTAAGAGCTCCCTATATCTGTATAATGTCATAGATGGTATTATACCATGGGACATGTGATAAACGGCCTAAGGGTGCCATAAATTATACTTGCGTACAGGGCGCGGCTTGGCCACTGGTAGCCGAGGATAGCTTAATATTCACTGAGCTCGGTTTAAGCGGGTCGGAGTCAGTGGGATAAACAGAGGGTGCGGCCTAAGGGCGCTAACCCTAGTTATCATATGTGGATTGATTATTGATATGAAATGATATACTTGGTATGCTGAATACTTGATTAACATGAATGCTTAAACTGTTGAATACATGCTTATGCGGTATGAGTTATCTAATTGTTATTGAATGATTGCGCTCTGTTAATGTGTTTTCTTGCTGGGCCTTGACTCGCGGGTGCTACGTGGTGCAGGTAAAGGCAAAGGCAAGTTGGACCAATCTTGAGATGGAGAGCTGCAGGGCTGAATGTACATAATCAGCTGATCGGCCGCCACGACCGAGGAGTGGAACTGGACGGGAAATGCTTAACTGTCTATTTTGCCTTAGAGTGGCTAATCACTGTACTTTTGTCCTAAAATTTTGTAAACAGTCCTAAACTTGCTACTTTTGGGATCCCATGTAAAAAGGAAATGATTATTTATAAAAATACAGCTTTTGAGACCAAAATATTTTAACCCTAGTTCAATTATAGTTTCAGTAACACGTTTTGAATTAAATGACTTGATTAGCAAGTCTAGTACCTTTACAAACACACAGTGTAACGGTCTTGGCTATCCAGGGCGTTACAGTGTGGCATGCTGCCCCTTTGGCACACCCACATGGGGCCATTTTGTAAGTGAGCATGCCTTGGTGCTTGATCATTAGTCAAGTCTAGCACCAAGAAACCTCATGGGGTAGGGTAGTGGCAATTTTGTAATTATGCATATGTCTCCCAGACAAAAATCATATATGTTACTGGGAAGACCTTGTATCCCTAGAAGGCTCCTTAGGGGGAGGTGACCTGGTGACTTAGGGAAGCACCATGGCCACCAGTAGATAAGGGCCAAAGCTGTGTACTCCCTTGCCCTATCAAGACTATGTATTAATAAAACGATGTTTATCCATACTTGCCCGTGTATGCTTACTTATTGCCTATGTGCTACTTGTTTGTTGTCTTCGTTGGGCCATCACCTGCCACTTTCCTTGTTGTATGCTTTGTGTTAAGTGGGCATTCCAAGGAATGACTTGCTTTGTGCTTGCTCATACTTCGTTATTGCCCGTTGCATGTCCGAGATGTGTTTGTGGCTAACCACTGAGTTTGTTTGCCCGCAGATGTGTGTTGTAGGCTGACTTGCTAGCTTGGAGTGTCCCCAAGTGCCGCATGTTCCATCTACTTGGAGTTCCCAAATATTCGGCCTGTGACACCCTGCAACACAAACTATAGGGCCACGCCATGGTCTACGGGTACAACAGTTCTCTTACCTGTGTCCCGAGCTTCTTGAGCACCAAAATCCCGAGCACAGTCCTCTAACCCGAGCCTTGCTAAAAACTTAGTCACAAAACACAAGTAACGTTCTCGTTACTAACCAATTCATAATTGTACCCCGGAACCAATCCCGTGCTCTCGGGACCTCCTGTTTTACCCACGTAAGGTAGCGAAAACGTCGCCCGAGTCCCCTGGGCCAAAGCCCTAAAAACACAAAAATTCAAGGCCTTGAAAATGGCATAGCGTTGCGGCACAACCCTACAGGCGCTGCGACGCCCAGCAAGGGCTCCTTATCCTGATTCGTCCCAGAGCCGCGACACAGAAGAACAAGGCCACGACACTCATACACGAACCCAAAAAACTGGGTTTTTCCCACCATGTTTCTCGAGCCAAACTTATCCAAATCAATACCCAAGTACACCCAAGTTCTAATTCAACCTAAAGCTCCAAATAAAATGTATATAAACTCGTAAACACTAGAAACACACTCAAACATCCATCCTAGCTCAAAATTACATAGTGGTTTAAAATTCCACAGAAACTTAAACCACACCAGAAAATTCACTTCAGAAATAAATGAAATTCTTACCTTAAGTAGATATTCGACCTTAAGCTGCCTTAAAATCCAGTTCCAAGCTTAAATTACCAGACTCCTAAGCTTAACCTTGCCAAAACTTCATCCTAACAACCCACAAAACAAAACACAAATCAGCTCCCAACCACAACACTTCCCAGCAGAATTCAACAAAGAACTGAATTAAAAACTTACCCTTGATCCTAACTAAACCTTTGAACTCTTGAATTTCTGGCCTAAAATCCTTCAAAAATCCAACACCATGGAGAGAGAGAGAACCGAATGGGAGAGAGCTGAGAGAAATTTGGTTCTTTTCCTTCCTTTCCTCTGTTTTGTCTAAGTGTTTCTAGAGTCCTCAGCTTCCAAATTGTATATATCCTTTTGCCAAAATGACTGAATTGCCCCCTTAAGTTAGTGTAATTCCTCAAATACCACCAAGGGTAATTTAGTCATTTGCCAAATCCCGTTAAGTCCTCGAGTACTCCTACAAATCCTTGTTAACCCCGTCATACTCAAATCATTAATAAATTACTACCTGTTACTCAATAAATCCCAAACTCATATTATATACCCAAAATACCCCTAGGCTCCTCCCGAACCGGGTATTCGACCCCGTTGTGACTTTCTAGCTAAACTGCTCCCTAGGATTGTCTCGAATCGCGCATCACAGATATATCACCACTCACTCGTGGTGTCAATCACAATACTCATAAATATAGCATTTATGCCCTTAACAGGCTGAAATTACAAATATGCCCCTAACAACCAAATGGGGCCCACATGCATATTTAATTCACCTAAACATGCATTTCTACTCACATAATCATCAAATTCACATATTAACATAATAAATCAATTATTTCCCTCCAGGCACGCTAATAAAAGCCCTAAGCCTTATTAGCAAATTTGGGACGCAACACTTTTTGGTCTTTTAGGTGATCTCCCCTTGGGTTGGGATCCTTATAGGGAGATAGTACTTGTGAAACCTCGCAAGCACCTATTTTCAAGGCCTTATTTCCCTTGGTAAGGTGACTCAGTCGATATAGACATATGGATCTCTTTGGGCTCCCCTTTGTCTTCTACAACGTGGTCCCTTTGTAGGGTGGGTGTGTTTATGAAGATGTCACTTTTGAGGGACCTTTTGACTTCCTTAGATTCTATAAGGGTAGTAGTCCTTATAAATTCAAGTGTTTTCTTATAAGGTTCATTGCTCACACATATATACATTATAAGTACTTTTATATATATTTCACAAGGCCAGACACCTATTTTGCTCTTGGCCAGGCACCTATTAAGGCTTGCGAGGCTAGGCACCTATTTTGTACATGGCTAGGTGCCTGTTGAGGCTCGTGAGGGTGGATTCCTATTTTGTGCAAGGCTGGGTGCTTGTTAAGGCTTGCGAGGCTAGGCACCTATTTTGCACATGGCTAGGTGCCTATTGAGGCTTGCGAGGCTAGGCACCTATTTTGCACATGGCTAGGTGCCCATTGAGGCTCGCGAGGCTAGGCACCTATTTTGCATATGGCTAGGTTCCTATTGAGGCTCGCGAGGCTAGGCACCTATTTTGTACATGGCTAGGTGCCTGTTGAGGCTCGCAAGGTCGGACACCTTCTAAGTGGTTGATGGGGTCTATCTTGCCAAGCAATTTGTTTTTCGTTCTCTCCGATATGCTTTGACAATTTCAAATCCCTGGAGTCAGGTTGGTGACCTCTTTGGATCTTTATGGGGACCAATTGCAATGACTTCTTTGGTTCCCAAGCGACTTAGATAAAGGGAGTCTTATCAGAGGTTATCCTTGATGAATCCCGCTTACTTCTTCCTTGAAGCCTTCTTGTAGACCTCTTCCAATCTTCAACTTGATCAGTGACTCCTCTATCACAACGATCTCTTCAATGCAGAATCTTCAGACGTATTGGTAGAAGGATGATTGGAGGAAGGTTTTCTTCCCTCAACATGAAAGTTCTTATGGTCCTCTTCCACACGTATATACTTTTGGGCTCTTTTGAAGAAGTAGTCTAAGTTTGTAATCTCCCTCTTGAGAATGATATCCCATAACTTGCTTCCAGGACAAACTCCGGCTGTGGTTACCATCTTGAGCTCTGCTTTAGTCGCACTCCCCATCTTAGTTGCTTCCATATTGAATCTGTGGATATAGCTCTTCATGCTTTCACTCTTGCCTTGTTTTATGATAGCGAGGCTGGTACTCGACATAACATAGTCACGGACTGCGTGGTGTTGTTGAAGAAATTTACCAGAGAACTACTGCCATGACCTGATTGTTCCTAGCGTTAACCTCTTGAACCACTTATACGCCGCCCCTTTGAGTGTAATGAAGAAGCAATGGCACTTTGCTATGCTATTGACCCCCCTTAACTTCATCAGCTTATTGAAGGTATTTAAGTGATATTTTGGGTCCGTATAGCCCTCGTATGAAGTCATGCGAGGCTCTTTGAGGCTGGTGGGGAGTTGTTCAACCTGGATCTCCCTTGTGAAGGGCGACTCACAGTCAAATTCTTCATCATCTCTGTGGACCCCAAGTGCAGTGATGATCTTACTTCGAAGGCTTTGCATTTAAGTGTTTAATTCCTTCATCTTTCTGTTTAAGGAGACTCGTGGGTTCTTAGGGTGAACCCTTGCTTTAGTTGTGTCCATCAGAGGAGCTGTAGGGGGTGTGGTTTTTACCTCGAACCCTCTTTGGTTAAGTTTATCCCTCAAGTCGGGTGAAGCTCTTTTGGAGGCTGCCTTGGGTTTGTACCTCCTGTAGGTGGGGTTTGCACCAGGTTGCTCCGTTGGTGTAGAATCTTCCTTGTATCTTGGGCGGGGGGTATGAAAAGTGGAGATTTGCGTTTTCCCATCTTCCACGGGCATGGTAGTTTCTCCTCATATATGTTCCCTCTCTTTATGCCTAGAGAGGGGGGCATCAGAGTTTTCGTGTAATAGGTCGTTGAGTACCTCTCGCATGTTCTCCATGGTGGCCTGCAAGCTTTGATTTTTCATGTGTAGGTCACATATTTCCTCTTCATAGGGACGATATCGAGAACTTGAACTCACTGAGTGTACTCGTGGGCATTTACCATGTCTTTGTTTGGAGGGACCCGAGTCCTGATGGTTTGAACTTGGGGCCACCGATTGCCCTGGCAGAGGGTGAGTAGTACAACCCTTCATTGAAGCGGTGGCATGTGTTACATGGTCTAGTGTTGGATGAATGGTAGAGGACGATACTTCTTCCTCTTGGCCATTATCTCTAGGCAGATCCGTTGCACCTCCATTCATCGGTAGGGGAGGATTCCTCATGGATGCCCTTAGCTGGGTTTCGTCTAGGTGAACCTCCGCTTCTTGGTGGTCTTGTAGGCATTTTGAACGCCTTGGCATGTTTTCTTACTGAAATTAATGGAGGAACTACTGTTTGTTAGTTGTTCTTCCCACAGAACGCGCCAAATTTTTGACGGTGAGAACTCATCAACAATGTTAGGTTAGAAAACTCAAAGTTTAGTTAGAGAATAACTAAGTAAGAATTTAGAATAGACTTGAGGAAAGATAAATGCAGATCAACAATGGAGTAAAAATTCATATATTGCTTAATATCCTGAGTATACAATGAATTTTACAACCCCTTATTCTGAGGGTTGAAGGTCTATTTATAACTGGGCTCTAATGGCCCCTTGTACATGGTGGTCCCTAGGGACAAAATAATACACGGGTACACTGTCAGGGCAGTAGCACAGGCGGTAGTGGTGTTGGAGGAATGGTGGTCGGCTTTAGTATGTGTCAGGGGTCTGCAAAAGTACTCCTGCCTTGGTAACAATATTACACCTCCACTACTTGTCGAGTACGGACCTCATAAGTGTGCTGAGGGAGTCCTTATTATGTACCATTCTAGTACTGCCACTACTTGTCCGGCATGGGTACCTAGTTCGTACCATGTGCTCTCCAGGCTTGTACGTACCTAACCAAATGTACTATGTACTCAGGCTTTGTCCACCTTTGTCTTCCTTGGGTCATTTTGTCCTTGTTTCCCATACCTCCTAATACTTGCCAAGGCTGAGGTATGAATCCCTTCGTGGGAGTTTGTTGTGAACAAATTATTGTGCTCGAGCATGATTGGTCAAGCGAAGGATGCCCATCGGTGGCATGAGGCTCAAGTAATGAGTCACAACCTCATCAATGAAGTCAGTATCACTAAGTGAGGCGATACGAGTGCGAGGCATATGGGCATGAGACGCTTAGGCATAAGGTGTATGAGTGTGAGGCGCGAGGATCTCTAGTGAGGCGGTGGTGTCACGAGGCCCATGAAAAAGTGGCACTTAGGCGCAGGCACTTGGGTCTTCAACCAGGTTGGGGCTTCGCGAGGTGCAAGGATGAGTGCCACTTGGGCGCGAGGCGCTTGGGTCTTCGCAAGGCGCAAAGGTGCATGGCACCTGGGCACGAGGCATTCTGGTCTTTAGCGAGGCGGGGGCCTCGTGACCTACACGGGAGCATGACTCCTAAGAGCAAGGTGCTCGGGTCTCCAACCAGGTAGGGGTCTCGTGAGGTGCATGGACACCTGACACATGGGCACGACATACACAAGGGTGTCGTGAGCATTCGAATCTTCAGCAAGGTAGGGACCTGTGGGGAACTTGGGAGTGTTGGATAGACCGTGGTCTTGTGTGACCTATAGGCCCGAGCTCGATAGAATGACTAAGTGTCCCTTAGCCATTTATTTGAATAAGGGATCAGAGATCTTATCCTTGGTGGATTTTTGGCATCCACAGCTACTTAGAAGAATCAAACTTCTTAGAGGGTTTGAAAGTCATCCCAGTCATAGGAGGCTCTTCAGATTCAATGTCCAAGATCATCTTCTTCTGTGAAGAAAACACTTTATAGATTAAGTTAGGAAAAAATAAAATTTAACTTCTTACGATTTCCCTTGCACAAAGCCACAATCTGGTCTAAAATCATGCCAGCCAGATCAATTGGAGCATCAGTTGCGAGCTTAAATAGTAAGAAGGCTAATTCTTGGGATACCGCAACGATGTTGGAAGATGGCAACCAATTAGAAAGAGAAAACCTCATTAGTGCAACATGTTGATTGGTGAGATGAGCAAAATGGACAGTATCATGGGTATTCCAGGTAACTGTTTGACCAATGATTTCAAGCAAAACCACATCTTTGTCAAATGGCACTTCGGTGGACTCAACATCTACATGAAGACTAAGTGCAGCAACAATATCTTGTACAATAAAAGAATACCAATGACCTCTAACATAGAATTTTCCAAATATGCAAGAATTTTTGTCAAGAAACTCATCATTTACATTAGCAGAAAAGTCTTTGACCACCCTATCAACATAACCAGTAAAGCCACTATAGTCTTCATCCAACCCCTCTCTTGAACAATTTTTAGAACCCCATAAACCCTATGAGCATCAATATAAATTTTTTTCTCAAAAATGAAATTTTGAGTAACATAAAGACTCATGTGCCTTTCATTGTCATTAAAACAGAAAAAATGAGAATGTGGAGAAAAATCTTCGAGTTTACCAGACTTTTAGGCCTTTTTAGTAATAGGAGCAGAGGGAGGAATTTCCAGAGGACGTTTTCCTGTGGACTTCTTCTTGTCCTGAACAGGGGGCTCTGGAGACACATCTTCTGGTTCTAAAGCTACAAAGCGGTCTTTTGAGGGTTCATCGTCATCAGGGGTCTATTCTTCCTCAGGTTGGGTTTCTGCATTCAAGCCCTCACTAGGATTAGATTTAGCTTTTGAGTCAGCGAGACTTGTATCACTCTTATCCCCACCTTTGGATTTAGTGGTTGTCACAAAAGGCAGATTTTCTTTGAGACGAACAACTAGTGGAGTTGAGACATCCAAACCATGTTTAGAATGTCTTTCATATCGAAGAGTAGAGAGCTTTTTGGATGCAGATGGAGGCAGAGAGGACACTGGTGGGGAGATTTTAGTTCTGGGTTTTGCTCCTCCAGAACCGTCAGAACGAGATGCAGAAGCCTCGAGACTCGAGTGCGTAGATGAGGAGGTCCCTTGAGGGTCATCACCACCCAGACCTGGAGTAGCAGAAAAAATTAAAGATGTGAACTGAGATGGTTTCTCATTCAGATTGAGTACCTTTTTCCAAGCTTGATCCCTTGTTCTTCGTGAAGGTTTTGCAGTAGCATGAGAGTAGATTGCAGCTTTGACTAAGGGTTTTGCACGAGTAGGACGCCTGGAACCGCCAACATTTTTGGTCTTAGCCATTCCTGTGATGATCGAACAAAAAAAAAAAGGAACCAGAGAAACTACAAGCACATGAGAAGAGAAAGAGAAACGGAGAAGAAGAAAAAGGAAGAGAGAGTGATAGATGTGATCGTGGGTTAGGGGTTTAAAAAGTGAAGTGGGTAGTTACATAAATTGAAAAACCAAGAAAAGGAAACTAAATATTTGCAATAAAGAGACACAAAACAGGTAACTGTCAATCAAGAATTTTTTCCTTTTTCTTTATTTCCCAAATCCCACACAATCCGTACACCCCAATTAGAGACAGCAAAAAAGGAAACAAACATTATTAAAAAAATAACCAAAAAAAAAAAAAACTTTCCAACCGAATCCTACAATTTTTTTATTTTTCATTTAAAAGTTTTTAAAATTTTCGACCTCTTTTTTTCATTTTTATTTTTCCTTTTTTTATTAAAAAAAAAAACCAATCACAACACATTGTCTACACATACACCAGAATTGGAGTTCAAGAATTAACATTGAAACAAGAACAAAATGGAAATATTTTACCTAGTCTCTTAAAAAATTCGGTCAATTTTTATTTTTATTTGTTTTATATTATTTATATATATAAATAGACCTTGTTATTTTTCCAAGCAACTTATCAAGTGTATCAACAATTCTTCTTGCTTTTGTCCCTGATGAAAAAATCAAACTCGTGAGAAAAACATAAATTATAGTAACAAGTTAATCACCTATTGTATTTCTATCATAAATGTTATGCAGGAAAAGAATTAACTCAGTCACAGTCAAATATTTCAAGATGATCAATCAGTGTGTACAAGCTTCTAAACCATTTTTTTTTTACTTCTTTTTGAAAAATTGTTTCAAGCATTTGTGTGTGAAAGTGAAATTGTTTTAGGGAACATTGCCCAATTTGTCAAAACGAATTTTTCAAAAAATTGTACTCAATGAAGACGTTGTCATACTACCTCAATGGTAGCCCTTTTCAATGGTAGTGTATTGTAATGCCCCAAATTTCCTAATAAGGTTTTGGACCTTGATTAGGAGGCCGGGAGGGCCATAATTGATTTATTATGATATTTAATGATTATATGCATGTTTATGTGAATTATATTATTATATGATGGTGAATGCATGCATATGGGCTTATATTTTAAATGCAAGGGCATTTTGGTAATTTGGCCACTGTGGGCGTAATTTATATTTTGGGTGCATGGTTGAGATTAATTATAATTTTACCACATTGTATGTGGATTGGTTCGAGCTTTTCGACATGAGACGATCATGGGATGTAAGTGTTCGGTCTAGTCATAACGGGCTTAAGGTCGGGGCTCGGGGTGAGTCTCGGGGTGAATTTAATGATTAGAGCATTACCGGAAATTAAAGGTTAATGGGATGTGATTTATTGGTATTTGAGAATATGGAGATTAGTGGGAATTGGGAAGCGTTAATTATGATTAACGGGATAGGCGGAAAGTACCAATTTTACCCTTGAAATGGTTTAGAGGCTTTTGTTGGCTTAAGGGTATTTTGGTCATTTTGGGTTTTGGATATATATAACATAGGAGGGCTGTGGAAACAGAATAAAAACAGAGTTTATCTTCATCCTTCTCCCTTCCTTCCCGTACAAGTCTTCCTTCACCCTTTTCTTTGAATTTTGAGAGCCACCTTGAGGAGCTAAGCATGGAGATCAAAGGGGGAAGCTAGGGAACTTGTCACATCCATTAAAGGGGATTCAAAACCGTGTTTGAGGTGAGTTCCAGTTATAAATTTAATGGTGTGCTCTGTTTTTGAGTTAAGTTTTGAATTTCTTAAGTTTTTAAGCTTAGAATTGGACTTTGTGAATTGTTGAGCATTTGGTTGGTTTGAGCTTCAGGTTTTGGTGGTTTAGGAACATTGGGAAGTTTGGTAACTTTGGTTTGGTGATTTGGAGATGTTTAGATAGGTTTTTGGAAGGTTTTAGAAGTGGAAAAACGAAGAAAAATGGCTGGGGCGAAGTTGGGCCGCGGCCTTGTTCTTGGGCGCCGCGGCCCTAGCTTGAGGAAGGTGGTGGAGGCTCTTTCTGGGGGGCACGCCGCGGCATGGTCCATGTAGGGCCGCGGCCCTTAAGGTCATTTTTGCCAGAATGGGGTTTTTAGCTTGGGGATTCAAGCCTTAGGCCTCGGGGTTGAACCTACTACCCGGTTGAGTGGTATTTGAGGCCCCGGAGGTTAGGTTTTGGTTTGGGAACATTTTATTATTCATTTTATTAATGGTATCCCATATGTTTGGTTATGACTAGGTGACCGTTAAAGGAATAAAACCTGATCGTTCTCAAAGGTCGTTTCTTTTATTAATTCTCGCTCGAACCCAAGGCAAGAAAACTGCACCCTGTGTTTATGTGACATGCATGGCTATTATGGATGCATGTTGGTTGATTATTGAGCATGACATGCATGGTTATTATTGATGCATGTTGGATGTTTAAATGTAAACATTGATTGCATAATGAATGCTGGGCGATCTTGCCCATTTGCATATGACTGTTGTTGAGGCATGCTGGATGATTAAGTGTGATGCATGTAATGCACGAGAAACATGTGATAGGGCATGCCATGAACGATGAATATGAGATTGGTCAGAGCTTGAGTCTCTGAATTTGTGCTTGATCATGATTATGTTAGAAACTGTTTAGTAAGCATGTTGAATGCCCTATTCTTGGATAACTGGCATATGATACATATTGATAGCATTGCTTACTTGTGTATGGTACTGACTAACTAGTCAGATCGACAAAAGTGTTAGTATTAGCTGTGAAGATGTGACTTACTTGTTAGGTTCTCTAGTGATACTGTACACAGGTCAGGAAGCACTGACGCACTTGTCAGAACGGCCTTAGCGTGAATCATGCAAGCCAACATAGATTAGATCTAATCAACTACTAGCATTGAATGACTCAAGGAGCATTAATGCCTGACCGACCCTGAGGGTCGATGAACAAAACAGAGCTTGGAGGCTAGTGGCTTACCTATCAGCCACTCTCCCGCTACAAAACAGAGCTTGAAGGCTAGTGGCTTACCTATCAGCCACTCTCTCGCTAGAAAACAGAGCCTGGAGGCTAGTGGCTTACCTATCAGCCACTCTCCCGCTAGAAAAGAGAGCTTGGAGGCTAGTGGCTTATTTAACAGCCAATCTCCCGCTAGAATCATGTGATGTGCACCCATTGGTTTGAAAGCTTTATGTTCAGTGTGATTATAACGATAATCATTTGATAATGTTTATGAAAAGTGTTATGTTTTCTTGCTGGGCTTCGGGTCACGGGTGCTATGTGGTGCAGGTAAAGGCAAGAGGAAGCTAGACCATCCTTGAGTTGGAGAGCTTAGGTGATGATGTGTACATATGCAGCTGCTCGACCGCCACGGCCGAGGTTTAAAGTGGAACTAGGGTTGAACCCTGTTTTGCCGCTTAGAACGGCCTGTTGTAAATATTTTCTGTAATAAACTCTGAAATTTATATTGTCGGGATCCCAATGTATATGTTAAACGTTCTAGTGAAACGTTACATCTTAACCAAAATGTTTAATCCCTAAACCGCTAATCATACTTAGATCACAATTTTGGCCAAATGACTCGATTAGCGAGTTTAGCACTATTTACAAGGCACACCGTAACGGTCCCAGGAGTTGGGGCGTTACAACTTGGTATCAGAGCGAGCCAAGGTTTATGGTTCCTGAAGACAAGCTGGGCATGTACACTCATCACTGAAGATAGCTTCACTCAAGGAATGGTAACTATTTCTGTAGCTATGTGCATAGCTGTTTGAATAAATGTGAATGATTTACCTGCACATTGTATTAGGGAGCATGAGATTCTGATAGAGCCTTTGCTCTTGACTATATGATTATATGCTCCGTGAATATATATGTATATATGACTGTGAGCATATGATTGCCTGCTCTGTGAATATATAATTATGTTATTTGCATGCTGGGGCTTGAGGCATGGCTGATTGTTGGGAGAGCAGGGATTATGAGTATGTATGAATGCCATGGGCATGTTTGTAGCACTGCAAGTGGTTTATGATTGTGGTGTGGTAAGATTTATCCCGTGGGAAAAGCCCTTGATATGGTTAATTGTGATTAATGGATCAAGTTATTGACTGCAGATTGAATCAGCAGGTTATATATTCAAGGCAGATTATGAGGCCCAGTGATGATTATATTGGGGCTGGGAGTTACAGTCAGGGTATTAGGTCTTCGTCTGCATCTCTGAATGTTCAGCAGACGCTTACAGATTTGCAATTAAGATTGCAGAGGCAGGAGGAAGAGATCAGGTATTTGAAGCAACAGCGGAGTCTGTTGGGTAGTACCCCTACCTTCGCTATGCCAGAGGTGGCATCAGTTTCAGCTCAACCTAGGGTTGAGAACAGATGGGAATTACTCTGTGGAAGATTCCTGAAGTTTTATCCTCCAATCTTTGAGGGAGGCCTAGATCCATTCAGAGCTGAGCAATGGATGGGTATGATCAGCTCCATTCTTGATAGTATGGGACTGGTAGGTCATGATAGAGTGACTTGTGCTACATGTGTACTACGGGGTGATGCCCGGACATGGTGGGAAGTAGTATCCCAGACACGAGATACAGCTGTGATGGGCTGGAAAGAATTCAGGCAGCTGTTTAATGAGAAGTATTATTGTGATGTAGCTAAGGCTGCCAAGATGAATGAGTTTCTGAATCTTGTTCAGGGTGGTGCGTCAGTGACTGAATATGCTACTGAATTTGATGAGTTGGCCAAGTTTGCCTTAGACATGGTACCCACAGAATTGGCTCGGAAGGAAAGATTTATTTAGGGGTTGAATTTTGGAATAGCTCAGGACATCAGAGTTGCCCCAGTGCATGAAGTCTTTACCTATGCTCAGGTGATAGAGAAGGCTCTTGCTGTTGAGAGCATTAGGGATGAGGAAAATAGTGCCATGAGGCATGGAGCTCAGATAGTGGTACCTCCACTTGGTGGAGCAAGCAAGAAGAAAAGCTGGAAGACTGATATAGTATGCAACCGGTGCAAGAGACGTCATCTGGGAGAATGCCGAGCAAAGGCATGTTTTGCATGTGGCATGGTTGGACATTTCAAGAAGGATTGCCCAAGTCGAGGGACAGAACGTGAGCAAAGGGGGATAGGCAACTCGATTCCAACTCGAGTGTTTATTCCAGGGCAATCAGAGTCTGAGGCTGAGACTAGCTCCTCAGGAGTGGCAGGTCAGTTTTCTAGTTGTTATATCTGAGCTATGCTGATTGGCCTTGGTGCTATGCTGTTCTTTTGTTTGCTGCTGATAGAGTGGTATAAAATTGATGTGATGATTACATGTTTATGTGTGATGGGAACATAGTATGGTATTGGCAATCTAAGAGATAAGTTGAGTTATGGCGAGGACTCATCGTTGGTTTCATGAGTTAGTTATGACTGGCTATGGTTGATCCAAGGTATGGATCGGTTACATAATTGTGGAACAATTTTAAATGGTAATGAAAGTGTAGCAATTCTTGAGCTTGTGAGCGGGAAGTTTTGTGATAATCGACACTGTGCGTGAATTTGACATGTTAATGATACCGGATGTGAGAGTTGGAGTTTGTGCAGGGAGATGCATGAAACTCTTAACTAGTGGGGTGGATACCACTTAGATTGTATTAGTGAGATCAGGACAGACTGGACTAGTCTGTGAGTTTTGAATGTGTTCCCAGGTGGTCTGCCAGGGCTCCTTTTTATGAAAAGGGACTAGAATGGTGTTTGATTTAGTGCCAGAGATGGAATCAGATATAAACATTGTTTCGAGTGGCTCAGTGGAGTTATAAGAATTAAAGAGTTAGTTGCTGAGTAAGATGGAATCCTTGAGGGTGGATCTTGGATCTGGTTAGGACCAGTTAGAGATCAGAGTGAGAAAATTATGTAAGGGATTGAATTGGTATTAGATTAGAGCACTGTGAGTGCTGAGCATACTTTGAGAATTGGGTTGATATTAAGTGTTTGTGAATTAGATGAGTAGAGCATTCAAGGATTTGTTTGAAATAGGATTTGTGATTGTCTTGGACGATGGTATAGTGGTGTTTTCTCTGTGGAGAATTGCCAAGAGTGAAAAGTGCCTTGGGGACAGGAGTGTCCATGAATAGTAAAGATGTTTCAGGTGCCTTGGGGAGAAAGTGCTGGGTCTTCATAGACCAGGATCAGTTTGGGGATTGTTATGACATCCTAGTGATAGAGAAAAGTGATGTTCTATGTGACATGTTGATTAAGGAATCTGGTCAGGACTGTAGTAGATTTTTTGACGGGCCAGGTGGCCAGTTTATTGTTTGAGCTTATTATCTCAAGAAAGATAAAGGAAAAGATGGTTAAGTGAGCCACAGACGGGCAATATTGAATGGAAAGCTTTAGCTGGATTAGCTAAAGGATGTATAGTGATAGACGTGATTTTATGGTGATATAGAGATCGGACCTGGGATCCGATGGACATCGAGATTAATTGAGAGATTCTGGATGAATCTCATGCTGTTTTTGTATTCATTTCACTCAGGCATTGTGAAAGGGGAACATGAAATGGAAATTTGATAGTGATGGCCTGAGACAAAGAAGCGTATATTAAGGCATGTGTAAAGCTCTTACCTGCTAACAAATTGAGACAGAATATTAGGAAACAGCAGGGCCATTACAACTTTTGGGTATTTCATAGGGGAAAAAGTCAGCATCGCGATGGGTTTCGCGGTGGGATTCCCAGGTTGATGGATCAGAATGAAATGGATATTAAGTCATTGTGGATTGGTAGTCCAAGTGGGTTTATTATAGCAGTAAGGACAGGTGAACAGTACAGTTGATTTATATTTGAGTTTCCTTGTGAGAAGAATAGGGAGCCTTCGTGAACTCAAGGTCTATCTTATCAGATGAAGACTCTAATGTTACTTCCAGGTTATGGAAGGGTGAGAGAAGGCGATGAACATATAGATAGAATTTTGTATAGATCATTGTTCTCGGGCTGAACATAAACAGAGGGAGAACTGTCCAGTGTTGAAAGGATACCTTATGAGATAAGGTATGGTAGGACATGTTCATCACCTGTACATTAGAATGTGATGGGTGAGATGTTACATCTAGATCATGAGATGGTTCAGGGGACCATAGAGATTATTAGAGGTTGGAGCAAGGATGCTCACTTCTTAGATTAAATGGAAAGTGATACTAAATTGAAAAGCAGGAACATAGAGTTCCAGGTGGGAAGTTGTATCTTCCTAAAGAATCACCGTGGTAAGAGGTGATGAGTGAAGGCAAGTTGAGCCTAGATTGGTATGACAGTTTGAGTCCTGGATAGGACTGGTCAGGTTATTTTTTGTTGGACCATAGTTTTGGTTCTGATGGTTGTACATTGTTTTGTGCATTTCCATGCGGTGGACATGGGTTGAAAGAACTCATGAGTTGAGTTATGAGAATCTGGGAACAAAGTAGACCCTGATTTAAGGTATGTTGCGGAAACGGTGAAGTCGAGAGAATGACCTGGGAAACTGGAATCGGTTGTGCGGAATTCTTATTCCGGGCTGTTTAGACAAATTTCGAGGACGAAATTTCTGTAAGGAGGGGATAGTTGTAATGCCCCAAATTTCCTAATAAGGTTTTGGACCTTGATTAGGAGGCCGGGAGGGCCATAATTGATTTATTATGATATTTAATGATTATATGCATGTTTATGTGAATTATATTATTATATGATGGTGAATGCATGCATATGGGCTTATATTTTAAATGCAAGGGCATTTTGGTAATTTGGCCACTGTGGGCGTAGTTTTATATTTTGGGTGCATGGTTGAGATTAATTATAATTTTACCACATTGTATGTGGATTGGTTCGAGCTTTTCGACATGAGACGATCATGGGATGTAAGTGTTCGGTCTAGTCATAACGGGCTTAAGGTCGGGGCTCGGGGTGAGTCTCGGGGTGAATTTAATGATTAGAGCATTACCGGGAATTAAAGGGTAATGGGATGTGATTTATTGGTATTTGAGAATATGGAGATTAGTGGGAATTGGGAAGCGTTAATTATGATTAACGAGATAGGCAGAAAGTACCAATTTTACCCTTGAAATGGTTTAGAGGCTTTTGTTGGCTTAAGGGTATTTTGGTCATTTTGGGTTTTGGATATATATAACATAGGAGGGCTGTGGAAACAGAATAAAAACAGAGTTTATCTTCATCCTTCTCCCTTCCTTCCCGTACAAGTCTTCCTTCACCCTTTTCTTTGAATTTTGAGAGCCACCTTGAGGAGCTAAGCATGGAGATCAAAGGGGGAAGCTAGGGAACTTGTCACAACCATTAAAGGGGATTCAAAACCGTGTTTGAGGTGAGTTCCAGTTATAAATTTAATGGTGTGCTCTGTTTTTGAGTTAAGTTTTGAATTTCTTAAGTTTTTAAGCTTAGAATTGGACTTTGTGAATTGTTGAGCTTTTGGTTGGTTTGAACTTCAGGCTTTGGTGGTTTAGGACCATTGGGAAGTTTGGTAACTTTGGTTTGGTGATTTGGAGATGTTTAGATGGGTTTTTGGAAGGTTTTAGAAGTGGAAAAACGAAGAAAAATGGCTGGTGCGAAGTTGGGCCGTGGCCTTAGCTTGAGGAAGGTGGTGGAGGCTCTGTCTGGGGGGCGCGCCGCGGCATGGTCCATGTAGGGTCGCGGCCCTTAAGGTCATTTTTGCCAGAATGGGGTTTTTAGCTTGGGGATTCAAGCCTTAGGCCTCGGGGTTGAACCTACTACCCGGTTGAGTGGTATTTGAGGTCCCGGAGGTTAGGTTTTGGTTTGGGAACATTTTATTATTCATTTTATTAATGGTATCCCATATGTTTGGTTATGACTAGGTGGCCGTTAAAGGACTAAAAGCTGATCGTTCTCAAAGGTCGTTTCTTTTATTAATTCTTGCTCGAACCCAAGGTAAGAAAACTGCACCCTGTGTTTATGTGACATGCATGGCTATTATGGATGCATGTTGGTTGATTATTGAGCATGACATGCATGGTTATTATTGATGCTTGTTGGATGTTTAAATGTAAACATTGATTGCATAATGAATGCTGGGCGATCTTGCCCATTTGCATATGACTGTTGTTGAGGCATGCTGGATGATTAAGTGTGATGCATGTAATGCACGAGAAACATGTGATAGGGCATGCCATGAACGATGAATATGAGATTGGTCAGAGCTTGAGTCTCTGAATTTGTGCTTGATCATGATTATGTTAGAAACTGTTTAGTAAGCATGCTGAATTCCCTATTCTTGGATAACTGGCATATGATACATATTGATAGCATTGCTTACTTGTGTATGGTACTGACTAACTAGTCAGATCGACAAAAGTGTTAGTATTAGCTGTGAAGATGTGACTTACTTGTTAGGTTCTCCAGTGATACTGTACACATGTCAGGAAGCACTGACGCACTTGTCAGAACGGCCTTAGCGTGAATCATGCAAGCCAACATAGATTAGATCTAATCAACTACTAGCATTGAATGACTCAAGGAGCATTAATGCCTGACCGACCCTGAGGGTCGATGAACAAAACAGAGCTTGGAGGCTAGTGGCTTACCTATCAGCCACTCTCCCGCTACAAAACAGAGCTTGAAGGCTAGTGGCTTACCTATCAGCCACTCTCTCGCTAGAAAATAGAGCCTGGAGGCTAGTGGCTTACCTATCGGCCACTCTCCCGCTAGAAAAGAGAGCTTGGAGGCTAGTGGCTTATTTAATAGCCACTCTCCCGCTAGAATCATGTGATGTGCACCCATTGGTTTTAAAGCTTTATGTTCAGTGTGATTATAACGATAATCATTTGATAATGTTTATGAAAAGTGTTATGTTTTCTTGCTGGGCTTCGGGTCACGGGTGCTATGTGGTGCAGGTAAAGGCAAGAGGAAGCTAGACCATCCTTGAGTTGGAGAGCTTAGGTGATGATGTGTACATATGCAGCTGCTCGACCGCCACGGCTGAGGTTTAAAGTGGAACTAGGGTTGAACCCTGTTTTGCCGCTTAGAACGACCTGTTGTAAATATTTTCTGTAATAAACTCTGAAATTTATATTTTCGGGATCCCAATGTATATGTTAAACGTTCTAGTGAAACGTTACATCTTAACCAAAATGTTTAATCCCTAAACCGCTAATCATACTTAGATCACGATTTTGGCCAAATGACTCGATTAGCGAGTTTAGCACTATTTACAAGGCACACCGTAACGGTCCCAGGAGTTGGGGCGTTACATGTATCTTCTACATAAGTGCTAATTACGTAGTTCCAACTTACTCAGAGATGGCTTTCACACATTGAAGCAGGTAGCTCTATTCTTTCAAAGGAGCTTGAAACAATTATTTTTCATTTTTTTAAAATAACCACTTGAACATAACACATCGATGAACTCAAATATTTCAAGGAGAAATTAATTAATTTTCCCAAGACTAAACATTTATAACAGAGATACACTAGAGAGATTAACAAGCAACTATATCTATGACTTTCTTTTTGAGTTTGATAGTTTCTTCTAGGACAATAACAAGACATGATTGATTTAAAACAAGACTGACTTGGCAAGAAGAACAAGATGCCCAATATACATAATTTAAATAGAACAAACTTCTAAGGACTTCCTTAGGGAGTCAAAACGAATCGAATTAAGAGCTTTGGTAAAAATATCAGCTATTTGCTTACTTGTTTCAACATAGTCTAGAACTAGAATTGTATTTTCAACAAGCTCTCTAATGAAGTGGTGACAATTGTCAATGTGTTTAGTGCGTGAATGTTGAACATAATTTTTAGAAATGTTAATTGCACTTGTGTTATCACAGAATATAGTTAAAGTGTCAAGAGAAAACCCATAATCAATCATCATCTGTTTCATCCACAATAATTGAGTGCAACAGCTTTCAGCAGCAATGTATTCAACTTCAGCAGTAGACAAGGAGATGGAGTTCTTCTTTTTCTATGCCATGAAAGGAGATTGTTTCCTAGGTAGAAGCATCCTTCACTTGTACTTTTTCTATTATTTGCACTACCTATCCAATCACCATCACTAAAACACACAAGGTTAGAATTAGTTTCATTAGAGTACCAAATACCATAATCAACAGTCCCATGTACATAACGAATAATTCTCTTCACAACCACTACCTGAGATTCCATAGGATTCCCTTGATACCTTGCATAGACTCCAACACTATAGCTTATGTCAGAATGACTAGCTGCAAGATAAGAAGACTACCAATCATACTTCTATATAGTGTAGGATCAAATTTGACACCATTTTCATCCCTGGTTAGTTTGGTTGTGGTTCCCATTGGAGTTTTAGCATGCTTTGTTGTTTCAAGACCAAAATTTTTAACTAGATTTTTTGCATACTTACTTTGGGATACAAACGTACCCTCTTTAGTTTGCTTCACCTGCAACCCAGAAAGAATGTCAATTCACTAACCATACTCATTTCAAATTCATCTTTTATTTGTTGGACAAACACCTGCACTTCAGAGTTAGAAGTAGATCAAAAAACAATGTCATCAACATATATTTGAGTAATGCTTATATCAATTTTGATGTTTTTGATGAACAAGGTCTTATCAACACTTCCCCTATGGCAACCATGAGTAACCAAAAATTGGGTTAGCCTTTCATACTAAGCTCATGGAGCTTGTTTTAACCCATAAAATTCCTTTTTGAGCCTAAAAACATGATTAGGAAAATGAGGATCTTCAAACCCTTTAGGTTGTTCAACATATGCTTCTTCATTTAAGATCCCATTAAAAAATGCATATTTTACATTCATCTGATGTGATTTGAAACCAATAGTGCAAGCAATAGATAACAACAATCTTATAGATTGAAGCCTAGCTACAGGTGCAAAAGTTTAATCAAAATTAAGACCTACAATTTGCGTGTAACCTTGTGCAACTAGGCGTTCTTTATTTCTGATTATTGTTCCAAACTCATCACTTTTATTTTTGAAAATCCATTTAGTTCCAATTACATTAGTATGATTTGGTATTTCTACAAGTGTACAAACATCATTCCTAGAAAATTATTCTAATTCCTCTTGCATAGCATTTATCCATGACTCATCGGTCAAGGCCTCTTTCACATTTTTTGGCTCAATAGAAGAGGTAAAACAATTAAATTGCACAAGATTGACATATCTTTTCCTTGTAACCATGCTTTACTGGAGATCTCCAATAATCAGATTTGCTGGGTGATTTTTCTTGACCCTAGCGGAGGGTTCCCTTTGAATGGAATCAGTAATGATCTCAGCATGTTTTTCCTATGACTGCTCATCTTCAACCTGAAGAGAATCTAATTCTGTTACTTCATTCTCTGCTAATGTTTCTGCAGTTTACGCTCCTGGTGTCACAAGATCAACGTTTGTAGTAACAGAATGTTCCTCCAGAAGGCTCCTGATTTCTTCTTCTGTGGAAAATTATGAAAAATCTCTTGTATCATCAATTACAACATTAGCTGAATCTAAAACAGTTTGAGTTCTCATGTTGTATACAAGATAGGCTCTACTATTAGTTAAGTAACAAAGAAACATTCCAACATCACTCTTGGCATCGAATTTGCCAATGTTTTCACGATCCCTTAATATGTAGCACATGCAACCAAAAATGTGAAAATAACTTATATTTGGTTTCTTACCTTTCCAACTCTCATAGGGAATTTTGAAAGTACCCGGTCTAGGAAAAACATGATTAATGGTATAACAAGCAGTATTGATGACTTCTGCCCACAAGCGTTTTGTCAACTTCTTGCTATTTAACATGACTCTAGCTATCTCCTGCAAAGTATGATTCTTCCTTTCCACCACCCTATTTTGTTCTGGGGTTTTAGGAGAAGAAAACTAATGAGTGATACCATAAGATTTACAAAAATCATCATACACATAATTTTCAAATTCTTTACCATAATCACTGCGAATTCGAATAATCTTACATATGTTGAAATCTTTTGGTGTAGAAATTTGATAAGGTCATTTTTGTATTAATATTTGATAAGTTTTTCTAAGCTTGGATGGTGTTATGATATCATTTTTTTAGTAGCTTTAACTTAGTTTCGTGACTCTACAACATATTTTCTACATTGCATTTTATGATGATAAATCTGACATTTTGATGGCAAGTGTAGTTTATGAATCATAGGTTGAAAAAGATTTGTTGAGATGAGGTTAAAATGAAGTTTTAGGAGCATTCCAGGCTTTCAAGATTGAAATGTTGAAGTGGCGGCATCGTACAAGCTATCCAAGGTCGAGAATTGAAGAAATTGAAGATAGGTCGTGACCCATAAAATTCAGGCCACGACAATTTAATTGGAATTGATGTTTCAGATTTCATGTTCCAGACGGGCCGCTGCCCAGATTTTTTAGGCCACTGCCTATTGTGTAGAAAAGTGAAGTTGGGCCGCTTGCCAGTTTTTTCAGGCCGCGACCTGCGTTGCTAGTTTTGCCTATATTCTGTCTTAGGTCGCGACACGTAGAATTTCAAGCCGCGGCCTGCGACGCTATTTTCAGAATTTTAATTACATTTTAAATATAACTTAAAGGAGACTATAAAAGATTATTAGGGTTGATTTGAGATTAAGTTTTTATTACGGTTTATGAGAGAAAAAGACTCAGAAAGAGCTGGAGAGAAGACTACAACACTACAACACTATTGTTCATCAATCTAGTTCCTTTTATTCCTTTAATCTCTTTAATTTTAATTTTAATTATGTTTGTGATTATGATTACTATTATGGAGTAAGTTCTTTTAAGGTTAAGGGTTAATTCAAAACCTAAGACATGAATTCTTGATTCTTGATAATGAGTATTATTTTTTAATTTCTCTCAATATTAATTGTTTCTATTTTTCCAATTGAATGTTATGAATTTTGTGATTTCTTGTTAGGTGGCCAACTAATTAAGGTTTTACATTGTTCAATTGTCATCTTAGAATTACTACTCACCTAATAGTTTAGGATTCTAAGTGCATGTGATAAATTGCAATTGATAGTAATGTCAAAAGAATTGTTGATTGTGATGAAAAATAGAGCCTAGGTTAAATGAATTATATGCTTCATTAATTTATTGCCTAAATTAACTTGTCTCCATAGCACTTAATGCTTTACCTAAGTTAAATACATTGCATGCTTCATAGATTTATTGCTTGGCTAAAAGAATTAATTATTGAGCGCTTCGCCTTGATTACTTGAAAGAAGGAGACTGGGATAATTGTCTGCTTCAGCATTATCTGCAGGGTTAATAGTTTAATTGAGAATTTGGAATAACATTTATTATTAGTGATTGGGAATGAATGTTGAGGGTGGAGATTAACCTTTAACTGTTTCTTAATATCGTAATATCAATCATTATTTGCTTTCTAGTTTATGTTATTTAATTTTGAGTTCAAAATCTAAATCCCATTTTTAATTCTTAGTGCTAATTAGTGAATAATAAAGTGAACGATAGTCCTCGTGGGTTTGACCTGTGCTTGCTATTATGCTAAAATAATTGGGAGTATTGAAAGAAAAATAATTGTTAAATTTGTTGTGGTATATGACACTGCATCAAATTTTTGGCGCCATTGTCGGGAACTATTGTTATTCTCTTTATTATTCAAATTTATTTATTTGCAGTTAATTAGCTTTTACTGTGGAATTTTCAGGTGTATATGTCTAGTGAGGACGATACACAAGATCGACTACAAAAGATCAAAGATTATCTTGAGGCATCGTCCGCGTCACACTCTTCCAGAACTATCACTGATAATCCACTCTTTTAGCGCCATTATCAATGTGCAAAGTCTGTTAAGGAACCATTACTGTCTGACAACAGATCTGATTCTGACGATCTAGTTCGATCCTATAGAACAATGGCCCAACAAAGAACGTTGAAAGAGTTGGCAGCGCTGGATCTTGACCAACAAACGCTTTGCATCCAGTATCCACCTTTGGATGTTAACTTTGAGTTGAATTTGGGCCTCATTCACTTATTGCCCTCTTTCCATGGGTTGGCCGGTGAGGACCCAAATAAACATTTGAAGGAGTTTCATATTGTCTGTTCTAGTATGAAACCTACTGCAGTGACTGAAGAAAAAATTAAGTTGCGAGCTTTTCCTTTCTCCCTGAAGGATGCAGCTAAAGAGTGGTTGTACTATCTTCCACCCGGTATTGTTGAAACCTAGAATGGTATGATGACTATGTTCTTGGAACGATATTTTCTAGCATCTAAAGTTGGAAGCATCAGGAAAGAGATCTGCGGTATAAGGCAATATACATGGGAGTCTTGTATGAATATTGGGAGAGATTTAAGCGGTTGTATGCTAGGTGCCCTCTTCATCAGATAAGTGAACAAATACTAATCCAGTACTTTTATGAAGGATTACAATCACTGGATAGGATTATTATTGATGCAACTAGTGGGGGTGCACTAGTTGATAAGACTCCTGCTGTAGCCAGGAGCCTGATTTCTAATATGGCTGCCAACTCACAACAGTTTGGTATTCACCAAGACCCTAATCCATCACCCAAATTAGCTAATGAAGTGAGCACTTCTAATGCTAATAAGCTTGGTCAACAATTGGCTCAATTAACTGTAGTGGTACAAAAACTTGCTTTAGGCCAACGTGTGCGACCATGTGGAATCTGTCAGGTTGTGGGGCATGCTACTGATACTTGTCCTACACTATTTGAGGGAGAGATTGAGGATGTTAATGTTGTAGGAAATTTCCTATGTCAATTACGTCAGATGTACTATGAACCCTTTTCACAAACTTATAATCCTGGCTGGTGTGATCATCCAAATCTTCATTATGGAAATCAGCAACAAGTTGCTCCACAGTCTACACCTGCGAGATCACCTGGTTTAACTTTTCAACAACGGTCTCAACAGAATTTTGTACCTAGACCATCACAAGCACCGCAAGCTGCTCCACCACCGAGTAAAAAACCCTTTACTAAAGATTTAATCAATGCAATTGCTACAACTATGCTTCAGTTTCAGCAAACTACCCAAGCGTTCATAAAAAGTTTGGAGAATCAGGTGGGATAACTAGCTGCATCATATAACAGGCTGGAAGGTCACCTTTCTAATAAATTTCCTTCACAACCTGAGAGGAATCCCAAGGGGAATGTAAGTGCGATAACATTGAAAAGTGGTATACAATATGAGCCATCCACACAACCTTCATTGTCAGCTCCAGTGAAAAATAAAGTAGTAGACAACTCCATCCATGATGAACCATCAATACAAGAAAAGTCACATAAACCAACTACGCCAACCTATGTACCTCGTCCCCCTTTTCCAAGCAGATTGAAAAAGTTTAAGAAAGAGGAAGCTGATAAGAAAATTCTTGAGACTTTTCGCAAAGTTGAGGTAAACATTCCATTACTTGATGCTATTAAACAAGTGCCACATTATGCTAATTTTTGAAGGAGCTGTGCGAATAAGAAGAAATTTAAGGGTGATGAAAAGATAAGTGTGGGGCAGAACGTCTCTGCTGTTCTCCAAAAGAAGCTGCCACTAGAATGCAAGGATCCTGGAACCTTTACAATTTCTTGTATGAATGGGTTGAGTGGTGTATGATAGATTTGGGAGCATCTATTAATGTCATGTCATATTCATCATATGCTTCTTTAAATCTTGGGCCACTAAAGGAGACAGGAGTTATTGTTCATCTAGTCGATCGCACTAATGCTTATCCTTAGGGGTAGTTGAAGATGTGCTAGTAAAGGTTGATGGACTTGTCTTTCCAGCAAATTTCTATATACTTGAAATGGGGGATGCATCAATACCCAATCCGACACTGATTTTATTTGGGAGGCCATTCTTGATGACAACAAATACAAAGCTGGATGTTAGAGCAGAAACGCTAACAATGGAATTTGATGATGAAGTTATCAAATTCAATGTGTTTGATTCTCCTAGTAAGATCAAAGGGAAGGAGACTTCATTGAAATACCCAACATAAAGATCTTGAGAGCAACATTCAGTCGAGCTAACGATGTTAAGCAAAGTGTACTTGAGGGAGTTTTATTTTCCTTATCTTTCATTTTATTTTTCATTGAGGACAATGCACTGTTTAAGTGTGGGGGAAGGGAACAATTTCCTTTTGTCTGTTGTTGGGTTTATTTTTTCTTTTTTCATTTGTTTAGTATGTTTTTTTTATTTGTTTGTGTGTTTTCTTGTGTTGGTCTTGTTGAAAGCATTAGTCGATGATGAAACTTTGAATTGTGCATAAAGTGATCTTAGACAATGAGGAATCTGTATGATTTGTGTGCTTGACTCCTATGTGATTTGCTATTTTGATTTTTTTTGTTTTTCACTCTATGCACGATTGAATTCACCACTTAAATGTATTGAAAAAGATTTATGCTTGTTTGAAAAAAAAACACATTTGAAGTCCCAACCACTCTAGAAATCATTGATTAACTGTTTAAGGAGAAATCATAAGTACACATGATTAGGAAGATGATTAAGGCAGTTCTTTGGATCGTTTGAGCCATTCAAGCCTACCTATTATATGATAATCCCTAGTTTCCCATGTTTGAGCCATGATGACTGTTACTTTTCTTCTATGAACCGAAATTTTTGACCCTATACCTCATTGAAAAAATATTTCTTTATTGTAACCCATTGCACCATGGTTCTATATATGATTTTTGATTTTGTGGGATGGTTTGTAAAAAAAAAAGGAAATACTTATGGGTTAATTGTTTGGTTGTAATTTGTGTATGATCTCTATTTCTCTCCTTGAAATATTAAAAAAAACAAAAATAAAAAAAATTATGATTTGCAATGATGAAAAAAAATGCATATATGAAAATTTTGCAAAAGTATAAGTGTGGGGGATATAGTGAGATCATTATGGAAAGAAGAGTAAGAAAAAATAGGTATTTCTTGAATTGTTGGGAAAATTTGGGGAAAGTTCAAAGAATGAAATTGATGTATGATATGGTGTGCTTTGATCTTAAATGTTCCTTTCTCAACTACCCTTAACCTTAGCCTTACATTACAAGCCTATAAAGACCTTTTAATTTTTTTATCATTATGTGTTTATATTAGTGGAGAATGATTGCTTAATGTCTATGGAGTGGATGTTTTTCATTGAAAAACATTTTGGTATATGGGGACTGATTTTAAAAGAAAATGATTTGGCAAGTATGAATTAAATTTGATGCATTTGAGTTGGTGTTGTGATTAAGTGCTTATTAAATTATTTTTGAAGATCAAATGGTGTATTGCATATGAAGTTGAAATTCTAAAGAGTATGAAAATCTAATTTGTTTTGGCATTACTTATTTGTATGATTCTCAGAGACATTCAAGCTTTTGAGAGGACCTTTGTCTAGTAAGTCTAGATTAGTTTGTATTATTTTTATTTTTAGTTGTGTTATTTTAGTGTTTTGCTAAGGGACTAGCAAAATTCAAGTGTGGAAGAATTTGATAAGATCATTTTGTATTAATATTTGATAAGTTTTTCTATGCTTGGATGGTGTTATGATAGCATTTTTAGTAGTTTTAACATAGTTTCGTGACTCTACAACATATTTTCTACATTGCATTTTATGATGATAAATTTGACATTTTGATGGCAAGTGTAGTTTATGTAATATCCGTTTTCCTGAAAGGGAAATTTTGTAATTTTTCCACTGAGAGTATTTTGTCATTTTACATATTTATGGGTTTAGATATGTATGGATTCCAATGATAATACAGATTCTCGATTTCTTATGTTTGAGAATCTGAAATGATATTTAAATCTCGGCAGGTGCATAATGCTTAATAAATAATTAATTATGTGGGTTCATTTAATTATTTATTTATTTATGTTGTGAATTTTATTATTATTATGAGCATAATAATATTAATAACATGATATAAATTTATTTTATTTTATTATATGGTTTATTGTATTATTATTTCAATAGAATAAATAATGGTACTTGCATGTAATTATGAAATGACCATAATGTCCCTATGTTTGAATTTAGTTGAGGGTCATTTAGATGACATTAGAATATGATTTAAAATGCAATTAACTGAATAAATTCGAAATTTGAATCAGTTATAATAAGATCGCCATTTCTTTATTTAATTTTAAAAGAAAATAAAAGAAATTCCTTAACCATAGGCTTAGAATCGGTCAACAACAACCAAGTGGTTAAGCCTTCTTTTCTTTTTATTTAAGCATGATTTAGAGGGCCTCTCAACAGTTCACAATTGTGGGAAGAGAAGGAGAGTCGCACTAGTGGAAGAAAAGAGACGTTCTTGAATATTCTAGAGAGAGAAAGAGAGATTTCGGGTTTGAAAGCTCTAGGAAATTTCTGGGTGGTTTTGAGTGTTTGAAATATCTTTCCTATGATCTAAGGAACATTTTTAACGTGACAAAAGGGGCTAGAAATGTCGTTTTCAAAAATCACAAATTTTCACCATTAAAGTGGGTGTTCTTGAATAATTTCGGATCTAAGGGAACATGAGAGGTTTCGGGTTTGTTTGAAGTGTTTAGAAAGCTTAGAGGGACCCTAATAAGTGTTTTGGACGTGAAGAAACGAATCAAAAAGCTCTAAACAAAATTTTGCATTTTGGCCACTATTTTTGGTGGTACACCGGCAACGGGAAAGACAACCACGATCCAGCCATCATGGGTCAATTTTCTTGAGCTTTAAGAGTTTGTTTAGGCATTGATATCTTTGGGAACAACTTCCAACCAGTTTGGAGTGTCAAAAACAAGCGGAAAGAGGAGTTAAAATCTCGTCGACGACAGAGAAGAAGAAGATTCCGGCGAGGCTTCGGCGAACCATATCTGGGTGTTTCTAGAGGTGTTTTTTTTTTCAATCTTAAAAATCAATAAATTAATTTTAGAGCATTTTCCAATTAGTTTGGTATTTTTCCGATTTTTCTTTGAATTACTATGATTTATTTAGGTTTAAATAGAGATTAATTATGAAAAATATTTTTATTGTTAAGAAAAATATGAGTTTATGTTTGAATGATCTCTGTATGATTTAGAATTTTTTTTTTATGTTTAGATTTAAGTTTTGATCATGTTTGATTATTTTCTTCTATTGTTTTCTTTTAAATATGTGGTTTAAGGAAATAAACGTGGAAAAATGATTTTAAGTATTCTAAAAAATTCTGCAAATTTTTGTATATGTTTAAAATGAGATTCTAAGGCTCTCAATAATTTTATTTCTAATTTGTATCATTTATGTAATTTCCATGATTTATTTGACTTATTCTATATTTTAATTAGGAAAAATATTAATGCTACTGTTCTGAACCCTAGGTAATTTTTATGGGTTACTGTAGGGTGTAGAAACCGGTTTGTACAGTTATATTCTATTTTTAATTTTTATGTATTTTTTCTTGAATTAATTGGTTTTTCTATTAAATTAATTAAGAAAAATAGTTATTTTGACCAGAAAATTCCAAAATAATTTTTATAAGTTTATTTTGGCTTTTTGAACAATTCTATATGATAAGTTTGAATTTTGGGCTGGCTGTATATTTATTTTGAATTATTTAAATTATTTGGGAAATTGAGAAAAAATACTTTATAAATGTTAAAAATTGTTTTTCTGGTCTTATATGAGCCTTTGCTGATTATTTAGGGTTTTGGAAAAGTTGTTTATTATATTTTGTGTTCATATGATAATTTTTAGAAAATTATTGAGTCTTTTACGTAATTATGATATTAAGGGCATTTTGGTAATTTTCATATAAAAAATATTTACATCAATTCATGTTTTACGTTAGAAACATCCTTGTTTGTGTATGTGACATGATGGTTTGAACCTTTGTGAAATATAATATTAATTTACGTGCCATGTGTAACGCGCCGGCCTTGATGGCACGTTACAAGCTAGGATGGCGCTCGGTCAGATGCGCACGCGAGGGTGCAGGCTGGTGAGCATGCTGATGTCTAGTTTGTACGGCAGTGGCATTTTCGTAAATATCTTCAATATTGCCCGGAAATGGACGGGACTTGGTAGGTTTCATATTGAAGGGTCAATGAACGTAATGGTATGATCGGATTTGGGAGATTCGGAGTTGGCGAGCTGGAAGCCAAATATGTCTCCCAAGCGAAAATCATATATGTTCCTGGTAGAAGGCTAAAAGCTCAGAAGGCTCTTTGTAGGGGGAGCACCTGGTGTCAGCTCTCCACCACCCCCTGGCGCAGGTGCGTCAAGTGAGCTACTACTAGTTGGGAGGACTAGTAGGGCAGGCATATGAGGACCACGAGGGGACTCATATGTCTCCATGAGTAGGAGTACTCGTGGACATTACCGGGCCGCCCCGGTAGTGCGTCGAAGTATGCTGCCAGAGGTTTAAGGGTACGGTTCTCTTGGCTTGCCGGGATGCCGCTTGCATGGAACGTGGCCCAAACCTTCGAGAGATGTCGTGGTGCGCCATGGCCACGAATCTCGACACGAGATGGCACGGGAAGTCATTCGTGGGACTTGTTAGCATGCAAGCATTGGAGGGTGCACTATGCTTGAGTAGGACAGAGGTCCAGTGTATGCTACTAGTTTGGCAGCCAGTCTCGAGGGCCTGCCAACATGCATGATGGTATGGTGCCTTGAGGATTGGACCATGGACATATGGGAGTCCTTGGTCTGTGACATGAGCTAATCGGATAGTATCGAATGGGACATGATGGGAGGTGTTGGCATGTCAGCTTGGTGTTGGCTCTTAGCCACACATGCTACCTTGACTTGCGAATGTCTGGGTGAGCATCGGTGTTGGGATTTGCCTTGCCATAGTGAGAACCTATGGACAGTGTGAGTGTCTTGGCTAGATAGCCTTGATGCATGATTGCACTCATAGATGCTTGAGAGCATGACTCAGCGAGAGTTGTTCAAGAGACGGAAGTGTGCAAAGGCACACGGTCGCGCGAAAAATGTGCCCATTGTTATTCGAATGGTTGGAAGGCTGACCTTGGCTCAGAGGAGTCAAGGTGCCGCACGGGCATTTCCGCTGTCAAAATGTCATCCCGTGACACCATGCATGTTAAAATTGCATAGTTAAATTATTTCGATAATTAGGGTTTCGAAATAAAACCCTAACACCTATTTTTATTTTCCTTGAATTTTCATTGTGTAATTGGACGTCTAGGAGCTAGCGATCATCGAGGTGACACAGCCAGTGGTTCGGGACATGTCAGTGGATAATGCACTGCTTAAGGTAAGAAGAGTGGACATCTGCGCACAGGGTGTACGTTATGCGTACAACATTGTTTTCTTATTTGTTAGTTATGTAATTATATTTGTGACCTGAATTGTTGCATTAGATTGACTAGCATGAGGATAGTGCTAGCGATTTTAGTTAGTAGACATGCTTAGATGATAGAGTGGGCGTGCTACCAGATTCTAGCTGCTTGTGTGAGTATAGCACTTCCAGGAGTGATCTTGGGTGTGTATAACTCAGGATAATAGGATGCCACCACGGAATGCTGAGTGTGAGTACATCGCAGGTAAGACAGATTACATTTCATGTCCGATCAACATGACTTATTAGTATTTATGTGTGTTTGTGTAACACACATTATGTTAGTGTGATGTGGTGCTTATATATCGCACAATGATTATTATGCTTATGATGTTTACTTATGTTTAGTTGAAAGTTTATGTTTTCTGGTTTGGGGAGTTATGTCCTTCATAGCTCTCCTTACTGAGCGTTAGCTCATGGGTACTCTGTGTGTAGGTAAGGGCAAAGTGAAGTAGTGAGTGGTGCGGGCTCGAGGCATGGACAAGACATGTTAGAGTTTGGGCTCTAGTTATTTTATGTTTTTTAGAAATGAATGTCATGTTTTAAAATTTCAGACTTGAACGGTTATTTTCTTTATGTTGTTGTTATTAAACCCAGCGTCTAATTTTTTTAAAAATTATGAGATCTCATTGTCTATTTAAATTTTAAATAAATATTTTCTTTTAGTGTCTTAAAGTATTTATTTGTTTATTATTTATAATGGACTTCCTAAGTAACGTCTCAGAAAATTGGGGTGTTACAATATGGTATCAGAGCAAACGGTCCTAAAGAATTTGTGGTAAGCCCTAACATGTAAAGTTCATCGCCAAGAGACGAGCTCGACTCACTGTAATGTAAGTGTTAAATTCTTATTTATGTGAATTTCGTCTTTTGAGTTTATGCATATAGTAGTACTAGGTTGAGAAGCTTGATAGATAGCTAAGTGTGAGCCTCTAGCTAGAAACTTGATAAGGTTAATTCGAAGATGATTTGAATATTTGGAAAATTCGCGATTAAATTTTTACTTCGGTTTATCAAGTTTATTGTTGGAATGCTTAGTTTCATTATTTAAGGTCAAATCATTCTTTCTTTGCGCTTAATTGGTATGAGTAGTTTAGGAGTTAGAAAATCTCTCCTAGAAGGTTTATCAGAGCAACTCGTGGTTGGGGTTGAGTGGGAAACAACGGTTTACCACCAGAACCATGGGGATGGTAGGAGAATTTTACTATGAATGGAAGAGACCATACGAAGGTGAAATGAAGCAAATGAGGCGCTATGCAGTGCCGCTAGTGCCAGCAAGACCGGTGGGGCCAGGGAAAAGAAAAGACTATCACTAGATTTAGTGGTATAACCTACTGTAGAGGATAGAAATGAGCCACTGTTTGAAAGGTTCTGGAAACAACATCCACATATTTTTAGGGAAGCACTAATCCGGTCGAGGCAGAATAGTGGGTCAGCCGTAGGGAGAACATCCTGAACATGATGAGAGTTCAGGGAAATGATGAGTGGTCTGTACATCCTATATATGCTAAGGAATGATTCTTGCACATGGTAAGAAGTGATGTAACATGCATAGGATGTGAATAATATGGACTTGGATGGGTTCAGACAAGTTTTCAACGACAAGTATTATAACTTTGTCATCTAAGTATAAATATGGATGAATTCACCAGACTAGATTCAGGGAGTCTCATTGTTACTGAATACGCATAAAGTTTGATAAGAAATAAACCCCAAACTTTTATTATTTCAATGATGATGGCTTGAGAGGTGTTGCAACATGGGTGTCTAGGGTACCTAGTGAACATGGTCGATGACGCTAAAGAAGTAGATAAGAGGTCTAAAGAAACAAGAGTAGTTGCTGAATTTCTTGATGTCTTCCGAGAAGAGTTGCTAGGGTTACCACCCCATAGGGAGAATGAGTTCGTGATAGACCTTATGCCATGGACAACACCAGTATCTCGAGCACCATATAGAATGACACCAACGGAATTGAAAGAGCTCAAGAAATAGTTGGAAGAATTACTCATGCTAGGGTTTAGTAGAATTCAAGGTCCCAAAGGCTAGTATGTTATTCCAAAGACTTTTAATTTATATAGACCATGATGGATATTTATCATTACATTGTGACTGGGTTCTACCGCTCAGGCTCAAGATTAGGGATCGTGCTCGGGATCGCTTTGGGTTGTCAGCTCGGGACACAAGGTAAGAAAACTGTCTGTGCCCGTAGAGCTAGATTGTGCTTAGTATTGTGTGCATGATTTGTAACTATTATGTCATACATGTGTTTGTGACAGAATGACAAAGGCCGAAATTGGTAGAGGTCGGAAACGACAAAGGCCGAGAGCGGGAAAGGCCGAGATCGACAAGGGTCGGGAGCGGCAAAGGCCGGGATCAACACAGGCCGGGAGCTACAAAGGCTGGGATCGACAAGGGTCGGAAGCGACAAAGGCAGGGATCGGCAAGGGCCAGGAGCAGCAAAGGCCATGATCGACATTAAGCATGCTAAATGCAGGCTGCTAGGGCGAGACCCTCAAAGGGTGTTGTACTCACCCGCTCGGTTAAGACCTTGGACTTGGTGCATGGTAATGCACCCCTATCAGTGGAGGCCTCTGTTGCGCTGATGTGTTGTTATACTATTGTACTATTGTGCTACTATGTTATTGTGCTGATGTGCTGTTATACTGCTATAGTGTTGTGCTACTGTGCTGTTGTGCTATTGTGCTGTTATGCTATTGTGTTGTTGTGAATTCAAACATAAACTTGTAGATTGAATGATGCATTTGTCTAATTATGCATTTGTCAAAGTAAATTATTATATGCTGTGCTGTGAAGTTTTTGTTGGGCCTCGAATCACGAGTGCTCAATGGTGCAGGTAAGAGAAAGGAAAGGGTCGATCAACCATGAGTTGGAGGGCATGGAGCGGTGCGTACATGTTTGGCCTACCTGGCCACCACAACTGGGGTTGCTTTGAGGGACATGTTACAAACATTTGATTTTTCACTTAGGTTGATCGTACCCTAACTTTTGAGTTGTAAATATATTTTATGTTTTGGGATCCCAATGTAACAATTTTATAATTTTAATGAATGTCCAACCCTTTATGCTTAATTTTCATTAAACAAGTCTTTATTACCTTGTTTAGAGAGCGAATGGTACCTTTTTAAAATCACATGGTAGCGGCTCTAGGGTAGTAGGGCATTACACATCCCATTTTTTAATCTACTTAGAGCAAACAAAAAGTTTGAGTGGACAGAAGAGTGCGAACAAGCTTTTCTGGCACTTCAGGCTCATATGTCATGACCACCTACTCAGCCATGCTGGTAGAAGGAGAAACTTTGTACATCTACTTAGCCATAGCAGAGGTTACTGCCAGTGCTGTTTTAATCAGGGAGGAAGAAAATATTCAAAAGGCAGTATACTACATAAGTAAAAGGTTAGCGAGAGCATAATTATGCTATCTGGCCGTAGAGAAATTGGCTTACTACTCAATACTAGCATCAAGAAAACTACGGTCCTACTTTCAAGCTCATCCCATAGTTTTTTTTACCGACCAGCCACTACGACAAGTTTTGCAACAGCCAGAAGCTGTTGGTCGACTACTAAAATGGGCAGTTGAGCTAGGGCAGTTCGAAATTTTATATGCACCTCAAGCATCCATAACGTGTCAAGCCTTAGCGGACTTCGTAGCTAAATTCACCAGACTCCAAACTAGCGAGCCGATTATAGAATGTGAAGCTCAAGACCAAACTCCCACCTGGAGACTGTTCGTAGACGGGTCATCTAATGAGCACAACTCAGGGGCAGGGTTGATTTAATTTACCCTTGAAGGGCATTGGTTTCACTGTGCAATAAGATTCAACTTTACTGCCTCCAACAATGAGGCCGAGTATGAAGCACTACTCCCAGGTTTGAGACTATCCAAGGATATGCATATAAAATCATTAGAGATATACAACGATTCTTAGCTAGTTATTAAGTTGGTTGCGTATCTAAACAAGGCAAAAGACTTCCTTGCACAATTCGAGAAGTATACTCTCTAGCAAGTACCTCTCGACCAGAACTCGAATGCCGATGCCTTGGCCAAATTAGTGAGCACCAAAGATGCTGACACTTTGAGCATGGTACCGGTCGAACGTTTGACAGCTCCCAGCATTAAAGTAGAAGAATCCTCCCTAGTGATACAAGTGTCCAACACGTGGATGACTCCAATTATTCAATATCTCTAACAGGGATGGCTACCTGCAGATAGCAATAAGGCGAGGCCACTACAAAGGCAATCAACTCATTTTATCTTGCTCGATGGAATTCAATATCGATGAGGATATTCAATGCCTTTATTGAGATGTATTTCCAAGGAAAAAGATAAGGAAATGATGCGAGAAGTACATGAAGGGTTCTGTGGAGATCATGGTGGGGGGCAAAGTTTGTCAAAAAAGATTATTCAACAAGAATATTTTTGGCCTACAATGATTGAGGATTCTATGGAATTTGTTAAGAAGTGTGATAAATGCCAAAGATTCTCCAAGATACCTCGCGCAGCCCCAAATGAGCTTAAACAGATGCAAAGCCCATGGCCATTTGGAGTTTGGGGAATATATCTGATCAGATCTTTCCCCAAAAGAAAAGGGAATGTCAAGTACGTAGTAGTTGCTATCGACTACTTTATGAAGTGGGCTGAAGCTGAACCGCTTGTGACAATCACGACCAAGAAAGTGCTGGATTTCGTTGTCAAAAACATTGTATGTCGATATGGGTTGCGAAAAAAGATTGTATTAGATAATGGCACACAATTTTACGACGACCTGTTTAACGATTTCTGTGAACGGCATGACATAATGAAGATTTTTTCATCAGTTGCCCATCCACAAGCCAACAGACAGGTAGAAATTGTAAACAGAACTCTGAAGGACACACTAAAGAAAAGGCTCGAAGAAGCAAAGGGAGCGTGGCCAAAATAATTGCCCGAAGTACTCTGGTCGTATAGAACACCACACCAAACAGCAACAAGCCATATGCCATTTTCCTTAGCCAATGGGTATGAGCCCATGTTACCAATTGAGTTAGATCCACCCTCGCATATAAGGATAACATACGAACAGAATATGAACAACCAATTATTAATGAAGTTATTGGACTTGGTTAATGAAAGGCGCGAGCAAGCCCAATTATGAATTGTAGTTTACCTGCAAAAAGTCGCTCGATATTTTAATTCTAAAGTACGCGAAAGAAAGTTTGATATAGGAGACTGGGTACTTAGAAGAGTTTTTCTCAACACTCGCAATCAGGCTGCTGGAGTACTTGGACCAAACTGGGAGGGTACGTATCAAATTGAAGAAATTCTTCATCCAGGCACATACAAGCTTGCTTGCTTAAATGGAGATCTCGTTCCTCGCTATTGGAATGGAGAACACTTGCACATGTATTATCAATGAACATTTATTTTTAAAGAATTGGCTTGTATTAATTTACTTTTTACAAGCTTTTGAACAAGGGCTGGCTAGTTAGATGGCTGGTCGCTTATAAGTGTAAGATCAATTTTTGATCACTCGTACATACACGAATTTTTGTCCATTTTTACGAGAAATAAAAGGAACTGTGCGCAACCAGTTATTCTTCCCGATTACTGTATTTAATACAAGTATATGCTCATTACGTGTGTTGTTTTGCTATATTATCATTGATTATTTATAAGTATTTGAGCAGTAATGTTCGAACATGTATTGGTCAGTGGCAAGTGATCGAGAACCTTCAACTCCTCGATCACTTGGGGGGCATATAAGATAGTAAGTGAGCAAAGCATATTATAAACATATGTAAACACATGAGCAAAATAAGGAAAAGAGTATTTTTCAAAATTTTTAGCTAATTTTGTAAGATAATAAAGTGTTATGCTAGGTTCGTTCATACGACCAGATGTTGTAATAGCAATTGTAATATAAAAACGAAATATCTTTACACCGTGAGCAATTGCTGCTCGGATGTAATTAAAAATATTAAAAGTAAATAAAACTACCTTAGGTAGCAAAATGTCTTAACACCGTGAACAGTTTGTTCGGGTGTTCTAGTTACATAAAAAGTTTATAATTACTGTCCAGCTGCAGGGGGTCCTATTGAGGTTGCTGATCGACGGAGGTTCCGACTTCCTCTTCGGCTCCATTGACGCCCATCGCCAAGGAAATTTTAGGAGACTCTAGAGGATTTTTCTCCTCTTCCAGGCGAGCAGTGCACTTGGCAAGTTCAGCCTATTTTACATGCTCAGGAAGGTAATCAAAGTTTGTATCTTGATTGTTCTTCCAGAACATGTAAAAGTAGTTATAGGTGGCTCCTCAGAACCTCTCCAAGTTTTGGGCATTTTGTTATTCGAGCAGCTTAACTCGATCCTCTAGACTGTTGGCCTCCTTCATGCTCACCTCCAGATCTTCTTGTAGCTTGGCTGCCTCCTTATAGTTTGTTTCAGAGGCTTCCTTGAACTTGTCCTTAGCAGTAACAGCCCTGGCCAAATCTTCTTGGCTCTTCTTAATTTCCTCGGTCAAAACAGCAGCCTTATCTTCACCTATCTTAACCTTGGCCTCCAACGCTCTTACATTATCCTCCCATGCCTTGATCTCCTTAGGATGCTTTGAGTCGACCTCCTCGATGCGGCGCCAACCATTGTTCATGGTCAGAAGACCCTGCGAATAGTGGAAAGATGAAGTTTTCAGAGCTAATAAAAAGAAATGTTATTTGACTAAAATAAAGTACAAAAGAAACTTACGCTGAGGACTTCGTTGAACCCACGAGCAAAGACCTGACTGAGTCTCTGCGAAGGGAGAAAATAAAAGGCCTCTTGGCTGTGGCGATGCTTGGCTATCTTCTAAAGTTTATCAATTGTTGAGATAGAAGCATTGCTCAACAATTTCGTCCCTAAAGATCCTTCCGCCTGGTCAGTGGAGGGCACAGTGCGAGGAAGAGGAGGAGAGGTAGTTGTTCTCGAAGGAATGGAAGCTGGAGGGTCTTCTTGTCGAGCCTTTTTTCCCAAAGGTTCCCCATTGACATCTCCATAATTTTTCCTGCTTGATTTCTTTGAGCTCGCTAGTTTGCCTCCAGAGGCATAAATTTCAAACGCATCGTTGGTTTGCATGACTACAAGAAAAATAAACACGAGAAGATATGTCAAGAAATAGTTTTGCAAGATAAGGAAACAAATTAAAAGAAATTCTAAGTAGAATATCCGAACTACAATTATTGGTCGCTACGTTATCTAAGGAACTACTGCTACACTCATTATTTGCCTCGAAGAAGTCCAAGCTAAAACTACTGGTCGGAAAATTAAAGTTGTTGTCCTTATCAAATAGATGATAAGGGATGGGCAATGTATCTAAGAGTGAAAAATCTATATCATTCTCGTCGAAGGATTCAAGTATAGGACCAACATATTTGTTTTCTCCTCCCATGTAGGGAAGGAATATTGGCTGGTCGAGTGTTTGGGGTTGGACTTGTAACGACCCGGATTTTCAAGACTCGATAATGCGGAAATATAAATGTTTTCATTTAACAAAATGTCTCAAAAACCCATAGAAAAAAAACTTTTTAAAAAGTCATATGGCCATACTTAACATTTAGTTACAAACATGCTTTACAAAGATTAGAGCGAGCCTAGTTTAGGAAAATTACACAACATTTCCAAAAATAAAAAGGCTTCCCAAAAGGTCGGTCCACATGTACATTTGCAAGGAAGACTCCAGCGCTCACTGCTCTGCCTTGCCCTTGCTCTTACCTACAACATGAAACAACTAGGTAAGCGAAAACGCTTAGTAAGATCAACTTTCAAACAAAGCAGATAGAGAACTAGGGATCCGAACCCATCCGAACCCTACACAATCAATTTCAAGAATGCTAAAGTATCCTGGCAAACTTATGGTCATGCTTGATAACCAAGGATAAATTAATTCATAACTAGATAAAAATCCTGCACTCAGAAAATCCCAGAGCAAGCAGATATATTATATCACAACTATATCTTACCAACAATTATATCCCTGCACTCAGAAAATCCCAGAGCAAGCAGATATATTATATCACAACTATATCTTATCAACAAATATATCCCTGCACTCAGAAAATCCCAGAGCAAGAAGATATATTATATCACAACATAATTCGAGACCAACGCTCGACAATTTCCAACAATTCATGCGTAACGCGCCCTCCAACATAATTGCTAATCTGTAAAAGAGAACCGAGTCCCCACACTAAGATCTAGCCAATAAATATTCTCATCAAGGGTAACTATCGTGTTACCTAGGGCATCGCTACTTATTCGAGAGTGTAATCCAATTTACACAGTTTTACGGAGACTTCTATGTTAATCAGTGGTGCTGGTGAGCAGCTGCCCCTAGGGTGTTCAACCTCACTCAATCTTGGCAACCCCTAGTATCTCTAGGCACTCTCACGGAATGGCCAATATTCACGGCTGCTATCCAGGAATAACTTATCAGAGCACTTGCTCGGATTCTAACCGTCCAATGATTAAGTAAGCATGAGGGCCCCTAGGTCCCATTTATCTTGGCGCCCCTAGGTTTAACCAGCTTATCCTCATCTCATGGCCACTCGTCGCGGTAATGAACCGGACATAAATAAAATCAAGCAGTGTGACGGGGATCAACCGTCTAGGATATGACGGACTTCTACCGTTCATATTTTCTAAATCAGCACCCACTAGACTAACGTCTCTAAGCAACTTTCTATGACAGCCTATATATATGCATGTATCCCTATACTAACATACAAGACAATAATCATTTCATGTTGCAGCCATACAATATAAGTTGACTTACTTGGAGTCCTTAGCGCTCAGCAAGTTTTCACCCTCCAACGTTCAGTCCAGTTACGCTTAGCCAATACTGTAGTTATCCATACAGTATACTCGGATTAATTATGGCACTCATAATTCATTATTATTATTTTGGGCAGTTTGGTCATTTTAATAAAAGTCATTTGTAAGGATTTACAATCCTTATTTGGTTTTAAACCCATTAAGGAAAGTTATACAAAATATTCTAGACTAAACCCTAAGTCTCGGGGAGACCTATCCTAAGGTCTCGATACCTAGGCTCGGGTATCACAATGGTATTTCCCACAATCTGCTAAAAATCTTATTCTTTCCAGGTATCGCTATTAACCCGCACTTTCGACTAGTCGGTTAAAATATGTAAGATTTTAGCCGGTATTATATCCAGAAAATACAAATAAATTCCTTAATTATTTTTAAAGAAAATAAACTCTTTAAAATTTCCTTTTATTTTTCTTAAGGTTTTAATATCTAAAAACCGTTTTAAGAAAATTGCCTAATTTGTCTTAATTAGGAAAACCGTTATAAATTTCTCATCTTGACTAATTAATTTTCCAAAAGCAATTAATCAATTTTACTTACTAGGAAAATAATTTATTTAATTATTTTTCTCAAAATATAGGGTTTTAAACCTTCTTTTAATTTATTAACTATTAATAAATTAATTCTCTTATTTTTAAAAAGAATAAAAACTCTTTAATAAAAATAATTCATTTAAACTCAAAGGGATAATTTTAGTGAAAATATGATTTCAAGACTTACCAATTTATATCTTGAAATAAGCAAAATTTTACTTTTTACCTTATGTTCCAAAATCTCATTTTTACACTAAGTGTGAAAAACCTAATTTTCACATTTTTAACTACATACTTCGTTAGTTCATAACTTGAAATTTACTTACCCAATTGTTACCAAAATTTCCCAATTCCATTTTTGTTATGCCATTTAGGTCTTTGTAAAATCTTAGGTCAAAATGAGCATTTTTTATTGGTGAAATCATTTTCCAACAATGAGGTAAAAATGACCTTATTTTCAAGTACTTATTTTTTCCAAACTTTGACAGTTAATAACTTTCAAACCGTTCAATATTTTCTTACCAAATTTTACAGTGGAATAATAGGTTATGCCAGTAATATGTCCACACAATTTTAGAAAAAACTGGGTTCATTTGACCTATACAGTGGCTGTCCAAACTTGGTTCCGAAAATAAGAATACGAAAAAACAGTTTTTTACCTAATCTTTGAAATAGCATAACTTACTCATTTCTAAACATTTTTTTGTGTTTCAAAAGCTCAATTTTATGTACTAAATCTCAACAACATCACAGTACAATTTAATTTTACAAAAACAATATACAGTGGCTGCTTGACCCTTTGGAAGTCACAGCTCAAAACATGTTTTGTTTTAGGGTATCCTACAAAACCCTTGGGGGTTTTGGTTCCCATTTTCAAAAATCAATACACATGCATCATAAAAATTATTAAACAACTATCATAACCTTATTACATCACCAACAAGAAACTTTAAGCATTAAATATACAAAATAATGCTTAAAACTAAAAACCCTACAACAAAATCATCAAAAGTAAACTTTTTACCTCTTTGGTGTTCTTGCTTAAGGTTTGGACCTTCCTATAAGCTTTGACTCCTTCAAAACCTTTCAAAAACCCTAACAAACTTCCCCCAACAACATAGTCAATTAGCTATTTGAAACTCTATGCTTAAAACGTTACAAAAGCCTAGATTAGTGAAAGTTTACCTTAGGGAAAATACTTCCTAGACCAAGACTTAGCCTCAAAGTTTCCTTGGTATTCTTGGGCTTTAAAAATGGAGAGAACACTTTGAGAGGCCTCCAAAAATCAGATGAGTGAATGAGAGAGGGAGAGTGATCGGTTCTTAGTGTGGGAATTGCTCACAAAACTCATCAAAATATCACAAGGCACTTAAGTGCTTTTCTACCCACTTGCCCACTTGACTTCTTCATTAAATGGGAGTTAAACTTTATAACATTTGGGTTCACACCACTCTAAAGTAGCACATGGCCGGCCAACCCTTGCTATATATATGATCATTTCAATTTATTTATTATTATTTTTTTTTTATATAAAGGTTATTAATGTTTCATAAGAAGAAAAGTCCAAATTGGCTTTTGACACCTTTTTCACTCTTATTAAGTTTTAATCACCAAACTTAACATTAATTAATTAAATTAAATGTCTCTCACATTTAATTTAATTAATCACATAATAAAATTTAACCTAAGGTCCATTCATGGAATAAAATTCCCCATTTCGGTAAAATTAGGCATTTAACACAAAATGCCCTAAAATTTCCATTTTCTTTTAGGTTTATTATTTTTGATTAAACTTTAACTTTTATGAATGTATTTTATGCCCAAAATATAATTGCCATGATGTTTCGTTTTATTTTCCGAGATTTTTACCCGATCAGGGTTTTTGTGTCGGTCCAGGACCGAAAGTCTTATCTTGACTTTTAAAATCACAAAATTCATATTTTGGCTAGCAATAACTCATGGAATACCTACAAACAAAATATAATATTATTTAAAATAATATTCTTAACCCGGGGGAAAAATCCCGACCCGAGTCGTTTAAAGGTACCCGAAAATGCAGGACGTTACAGGATTCTTGAATGGTCACTCCTGTTGGTCGGCGCCTTTGGGGCTGTGACACATCCTATTGCTGTTTGGGGTTTTCTTGTTCTTCAGTGCCATCTCCAGTGATACTCCTCACAGTTGATTCCCTCACCTCTTGGTGAGGATCTAGAAGCCCAACCAACCTCAAATTGCTTTTCGTAACCAGCTCATTGACGCTTTTTTCTATATGTGTCATGCTGGCTAGGGCTTCAGCCCTTATCTCCTTCTTTGGAGTGGGTTCTGGTCGATACCATGGACCTAGGTACAATGCATACTGACTAAGAACAAGGAAAAGATACAAAGCGACTAGAAGAATGTCAAACAAAGATTAAAGAGTTTACCTCCTCGCGTGAAGGCCATATTATCTGCGACCAGGTTGGTCGTGAGGAAGTACTCTTGGAAGTACTTTCCCATGTTGGATTTATAAGTTATATAACTTAGGAATTTGCGACTGGATTCTTGGTGATAAAAATGAAAGAACCTCATGTTGCTTTGGTTAGGGTTGGATTTGAGATCGAGTAAGTAGTTGATCTCATGAGGGGTAGACACATGCCACTATTTATGATTATACAAGATATAGAGTGCTGAAAGTACTCTATATCCATTGGGAGTTATTTGGAATGGGGAGACCTCGAAATAATTGGCTACCCCTCAGAAAAAGTCATGCAAGGGAAAAATTTCCCCTGCTTCCATGTGGTACCTCGACCTGGCACTAAAGGCACCTCCGGGTACGTTTGCCCTCTAGTCGGGTGTAGACTTATATAAAGTAATCCCAGGAAGCCCATACTTCTTGGGATACTTTGCGACCTTCCTGGTCAATATGACTCTTGGGGGGGGGGGGGGGCGATGTACCAGGGTACCCCTACTTGTGGGCCTTCATGTGGATGGGCCTTAGGTTGGATCTTTGGTGGTGCAACGTTCAAGAGTTGAGGTTCGTTCAAAGGACCCTCGGTGTTAGCAACTGACTGGTTGGCAGGTGAGTTTGTGGTTTTTCTTTTCCTATGAGAAATGTATTTGACACGACCCATGTTTAGTTGCTTCTTTGGAGGATTTTGAGGAAGGCTGGTCGTATGAATTGGAAGTGGTGCCGAAGGCTCTGGAAAAGGCAGAGAAGGTTGTTCCTGATCCTTGAACAACAGAGCAAGTAGGTCACTGTCTATTGGTCTCTCACCTCCCCAAGGATCATGCATGAATATATGAGAATAGCAAAGGGGAAGTAAGAATCTATGACCAATAGAGAAAGAAGGAAAAGAAAAGTAAGGATAGGCTGCTCGTGTATAAAAGTTAAGCTTTTATGCGACCAACAACATCCTGATAAAAACACAATAAACATGCGAACATGTTGGAAAAAAGGATCAAAAAGTGAATATGAAAAGATTTTTTAGAAAAACTTTTCAACTTCGAAATAGGCGGGAAAAACCCAGTTTTCCCAAAATGCCCAAAATTGAATTTTCGCTTCGATTTTGGACCTGAAATCAGTGTAAATAAACCCAATATTCTGTCTAAACATTGTTTTGCGCATTACATTGCCTAAAATCCCTATTCAAGCATAGTTATTCTATGTGTTTTTTTTTTGCCTAAACCCAATCTACCAAACAACTCGCCAAGAACAGTGTAAGACCAATTACGAAAACAAGTAAATCATAGCCAAAATGCAAATAAATTGTTACAAAATCTGAACAGGTTGATCAGAAGCTTACTTGGAATGAAGATTATTGAAGAAATTACAGAGAAATTGCTCCAAAGGCTTTGAATTGCACTGAGAAAAGCTTGACAATCTTGAGAGAGTTCAGAGTGTTCTTGAAGAGAGAGAAAGTTTGGGTAAAAATTAAAATGAGTGAATCGGCTTGTATTTATACTGCTTGGGACATTAATGGTGAGTAATGATGAGAATAGGGTTTCTATGCATGTGATATTGCAATAACCGTCAAGACGTGTCTGGAAAACTGAAAGGGAAATGATTACTTACCTTTTCAAGAAAGTGAGTACTGACAGATGTGACGGGTCAGCAGGAGTGCTGGTCGAATAAGTTTATTAAATGCTGATTGTATTAAAATAAACTCAGAGGGCAAATGTTTTCGTAAAATATTTGCAAGATGACGTGGCATGTATTAAGAGGCACATGGAAAACACGTGGCTGGTTATTGATGAAGACCTGGTCGACCAACGACCAGGATATTGAGAGAAAATTAAAGCTGTTTGATAAGCGCAAGGAATATGTTGAGCAGCAAGAAAAGAAGATGTGTGGACACATGCGAGCATATCTGTTCGTACGACCGAGGCAAACGCTCGGGAACGATTATGGTTAAATATTCCCAAGATATTTGATTATTTTTATATGTAAATATCATTATTTCTATTACTATGTGATTATGCTTGTAACATAAGTTAAGGACGGTCCATAGACCCATATGTACATCCTTGAGCCTATAAATAGGACTCATGCGATTCATTTATTTTCATGTGCAATATTTTGTATTCAGAGAGAGCAAGTGCTTTTATACACAATCTTTGTATTTAACTTCGGAGCTTGTGAAACTTAGTGAATCCTAGTTCGTTGATCGCAGGTTTTAGAGTCTACATCAATAAAAAAACTAAGTGAACGTAGGTTATTACAAATCTCTAGGGCCAAACCACTATAAAATCATTGTGTCATTTTGATTCTTGCATTCAGTTCTATAATTCATATCGTTTTTCGTGACTTCGTGTTGTTGACTAAATCGAGGGCACAATTATAAAAAATCCCTTATTTATAATGACCTTATAAAGTAATTGATAAAATAACAAACCCAAATAACAAAATAACAAACCTAATGCATTTTAAAATAAAAAAAACACCATAAACCTTCTAATTATTCTTACTACATCATTCACCATCTCTATGTAAGAACTCGAGCTCGAGTTCGAATTGAAGCACACAAAAGGGCCGCATAAGGATTGAAGGAAGCTCGAACTAATGAAGCAAATCACACTATTGTTGAACTTGTGAGAGTGGTAAAGCCCAATGGAAAAGTCCCTTGTAATCTCATTCCAAAGCCACAATGGTATCAAAGATATAGCCAAACAATTTGATAACACAAGCCAAGCTATCCACCATTGCCATCATCTTTCCATTTTAGTCTTGAATTCATGGACAAACTTAGCATCAAACAATTCTTGCTTTGCATCCTTCAATGCAACTTAAAGTTCTTCGTTTTCCATCAATTAATCAAACTCAATTTTGGTGGCCAAGGCAATAGTCTCACATAAATGACACAAAGAGAACAAGCACAACTTATCCCAAATTTCTTCTTTTAATCTACTAAGAAGTCTAGTAACTCTTTGGATTTCAAATTCATCAACACCAACCATTTGACTTAGCTTAGAAAATTCATTGTCATATTCCAATACTAATCTTTCTCATTGCCTACAATTTGCGGTATTTGTGGAATAAAATTGGATAAAAATTAGGAGGAAGAAAAAGCTTACTCAATTGTTGTTTCATGAATGTCCAAGTTTGCACCAATTCATTGCCTTCTTTCATTCTTTCTTTCTTTGATGCTCTAACTGACTCCAACGGGCTTGAGCAATACCTCCCAATTTGGAAACCTATCTAAAATAATTGGTTACACTCACAAAGGGTAACTAGGCTTTCAAGCGGACTAGTTAATCTTGACCAAACTAGCGTTGTTCGTAAGTCAAAAGAGAAAATGGTTGATTTTAAGTTTTCACTTATGGATTTGAGGATTGTCTCAAAATTAATTTGGGATTATTTTGACCTACCCTAAGACTGGTCCATTAATTTTCAAATTAATTTATCACAGAATTAGTAATAATTATTTTATGTGTTATTTAAATTTGTTGCATTCATGCATCACATTTACTATTCCAAAAACTTATGGATTTCATAATATGTGCTAAATTCATTTCAAGATATTAATTGTTTATTTCAACAATTATGTCTAAAAATATCTCTTGACAAATTTACTATACTCTAGAAAATGATGATTTTGATACAAAAAGAATTCATCTTTGGCACATCAGTATGTTGTACATTATGAGCCAAATTTGGATTTCTTATATTGTATGTCAACCACCACTTGAAGAGTCGCCTATGGATCATATCTATAACATGCATGAAAAATATACGAAATGGTTAAGGGAGAATCACATGGGGTGCTTTTGTATACTCAAAAGCTTTCCAAAAGAGTACAAACACTAGTACGAACACATCAAGACATCGTATGAGTTGTGGCATACGATTCATAAAGATGTTGGATCTTCAGACATTATGGAGTTGGTGAAAAAGGACATAGAAGGTAAATTCAGATTTGCTTTTACTTTTACACTAATGTGATTGATGTTTTATTAACATTATGAATCTTATAATGCATGATTATTAAATTATTTTTCTATTCCTCGTAGAAATGATGACTCTTCCTCCAAAGAGTCAAATTCTAAAGGAAAATCATCGACATCAAAGAACAAGCGGAAGGCCCATCATTAGTTTTAGAAATTCATTATTATTTTTAACAATTTTATTTCTTTAATTTTGTTTTAGAAATTTTAGATTTCTATTTAAAACAAGTAAACTAATGTTTTAGAAATTTTTTAGTTTAAGATTATTAATGTGAGTATTAATTGGGAACTTTATTGTTTCTATGTTGCATGAACAAGGCTTTGATATTTCTTTTAATAATAATTCGATTGTTATCTTAAGATCTGATATTGAAATATCTCATGTAAAATATGATGATGGGCTTGTATAAACTTAAGGTAAAAGAGCGATCTGTATACAACTCTGAAATGTTTAAAGTTGCAAACCCAATGTCTATTAAACGTCAAAAGACTGATTTCGACAGTGAAACTTGTTTATGGCATTTGAGATTGGGGAATATTGGTTTGGATAGAATTAACAGACTGGCAAATGAAAGACCTTTAAGAGAATTAATTGTTGGTTCTCTTCCAGTCTGTGAATCCTGTCTGGAAGGCAAGATGACCAAAAGACCTTTCTCTGCAAAAGGTTCAAGGGCCATATAACCACTCCAACTCATACACATTGATGCTTGTTGACCACTTAATGTGCAAGTGAGAGGAGGGTTTGAACATTCCTACTTAGTGCATCAACAACTATGTTTGCCTTTCCTGGGTGGTATAGGATTTCGTAGTCATAATCCTTCACTAGCTCTAACCACCTGCGTTGCCTCATGTTGAGCTCCTTCTGAGTGAAGAAATACTTTAAGATTTTGTGGTCCATATAAATCTCACACCATTCTTCGTAACGATAATGGCGCCAGATTTTCAACGCAAAGACCACCGCTGCCAAATCATATCGTGTGTTGGATAGCGTTGCTCGTATTCCTTCAGTTGCTATGAGGCGCAGGCTATTACCTTGTCATTCAGCATCAGCACACAACCCAATCCTTGCTTCGACGCATCACAGTAGACTACAAACTTATCGTTGGGTGTCGGCACACAAAGTACTGGTGCTGAGCATAGCTTATTTTTAAGCAACTGGAAGCTCTCTTCACACTTATCAGTTCAGTTGAACCTTTGCTATTTCCTGGTCAGGTTGGTAAGCAGAGTGGCTATCTTAGAAAAGCCCTTTACAAACCTCCGATAATAACCTGCTAATCCCAGAAAGCATCTTACCTCTGATGCATTCTTTGGTCTTTGCCAATTCTTCACAACCTCTACCTTAGATGGGTCTACTGCAACTCCGTCCTTGGATACAATATGGCCGAGGAACGTGACTTGCGAAATCCAAAACTCGTACTTCTTGAACTTGTTGTAAAGTTGATGCTCCTTTAGTCGTAACAAGATCAACTTTAAATGTTCCTCATGCTCGACTTCATCCTTTGAGTACACCAAGATATCGTCGATGAACCCTACAATTAATTTATCCAAGTAGTCCTTAATGACCCTATTCATTAAATCCATAAACACGGCTGGATCGTTGGTAAGACCGAAAGACATAACGAAAAACTCGTAATGCCCACAACGAGTTCTAAAAGCTTTCTTTGGAATATCCTCTTCCCATACCTTGAGCTGATGATACCCGAACCATAAATTAATCTTTGAGAATACGGTCGCTCCTCGGAGTTGATTAAACAAGTCGTCAATCCAGGGTAGCGGGTACTTATTCTTAATCGTCACCTTATTCGGCTCGCGATAATCTATGGACATCCGCATACTTCCATCCTTTTAATATCACAAATAGAACCAGTGCTCCCCATGGCGAATGGCTTGGTCTAATGAAACCGAAGTCTAAGAGTTCTTCTAACTGCCATCCTGTATGGTGCCTTGGAGATAGGCTCGGTGCCCAATACTAGTTCGATTGTGAAGTCAATTTCCCGAGTCGGTGGTAGCCTTGGTAAGTCGTCAGGAAATACTTCTGGAAATTCCTTTACAATGTGGACGTCTCCAACCTTTAGTGGTGTTTCCTTTACCACATTCGTGACGCTGGCTAAGAATGTGTGACATCCTTTTTCTATCATTCTTTGAGCTTTGAGAGATGAATTAATCGGTGTGCGTAGTCCTAAAACTTGTCCCATAAAGCATAGTCTCTGACCGTCAGGAGTCTCAAACGTCACTTTCTTGCATTTGCAGTTGATGGTTGCGCCATGCCTTGCTAGCCAGTCCATTCCTAGTATAACGTCGAAGTCTTTGATTTCTAGTTCTATTAGGTCTCCTTCTAGTTCTAATTCCTCAATTCTAATTGGTACGCCTCGTACTATTCATGATGATAGGACTACTTCACCCGAAGGCAACTCGGTTACAAACCTAGTTCTAAATTTTTCACAAGGTTTGTCTAATTTATCTATCATTCCTAACGAGATATACGAATGAGTGGCTTCCGAATCAAATAATACAGAACATATATTATTGAGGATAAAAACCTGACCTGTAACTACTTCATTGCTAGCATCAACTTCTCCTTGGGTTAAGGCAAATACCCTGGCAGGAACCATCTTGTCGTCCCTTTTCCCTCTGGCTGGAGCTGGGGACATTCTCTCTTCCGGTGTCCTTCCTGACCACAGTTGCAGCATCCCTTGGTGTTTGCACGACACTCACCAGGATGTTTCTTTTGGCACTTAGCACATTGCGGGTATTCTACATAACCCTACATATTACTTCCATTGTTCATCCGTGCCCTTTTATCGTAGTTGGACTGTTTGTTGTCAGGGTGCTGTCTCTTCTGACCATTACTATTATTGTTGGACTGATGGTTGTTGTGGTTGTTGTTCCGACCATTCTGAGGCTGACTTTGATGTTTAGGCTCAGGCTTACTGGCCTTTTCTTTACTAACGTTCGCCTGAAGCCTTACTACTTCTATTGCCATTTCTAGAACATGGACATAGGTAGTATTTCCCGGGTTTGTAAGCTTAACCCCTAGCTCAATCTTTGGCCGAAGTCCTCTAATGAACTTAGTCACCCTTAGGAAGTCAGTTGGAACCATTTCTAATGCAAACTTGGTAATCGGTCGAACTTCCGAGCATACTCTGCTACTGATAAGTTCCCTTGCTTCAGACCAGCGAACTCCTCGACCTTTGTGGCAATGACTGCTGGGTTGTAGTACTTTTTGTGGAACAGCTCCACAAATCTGGTCCAAGTCTTGGTGGTGACATCATGAGTATGCTGAACTAAGTCCCACCAAATTCTAGCATCCTTCTTTAGTAAAGATGAAACGCAGGATATGCGGTCCGCGTTGCCGAGATTCATGTACAATAGGATCGACTCTACATTTCTGAGCCATTCTTCCGCCTCGAAGGGGTTTTTTGTCCCTTCAAAGTTCAGAGCGTGTTGCTTATGAAATCGCTCATAAATTGGCTCCATGTGCTGAGCTGGGTGTGGCGCATAATTCGCCATTGGCCATCCCCATAAGGACCTACTTGATGGGGTGGCTGAGCCATTTGCAGAGGCCGCGGTTATGGCGGAGGCGGAGGCTGAGTCTGTGGATGAGCCTGTTGTCACTGTTGCTGTAGTAATTCCTCAACTTGTTGTCATAGTCTAGCAATTTCTGGAGTGTTGTCAACCGGCGACGACAGTGCATTTCGGTTGGCAGTAGAACGCACTCCCCTTCTGCAAACTGGAGCGGTGTTGGAGGTATTGGCATTGGTGCGAGCAGATGTTCTGAGCGACATCTTCAGCAAAGTTCTAATAGTCAAGAGAACATATTAGAACTTACCCTAATAGACTCTAAGGAAAAAAATTAGTCCAAGCAAACATAACTCAGACCTATTAATTATGACTTCTTATGAATTTTTTTTTATATAAGCCTTCTTTATAATTAGGGTGTGTTTCTATACTTAGAAAAATAAGCCATCTTTATTATTTTCTAAGCGTGTTTCTAATCATCCAATATGACTTAATTCTCAGGCTAGAAACTCGTCATTGTTACAAAGTTAACCATATTGAGGGAGGGCTGGGATCAGTAAGGTCGTTCCCACTACTATGGCCCCCTATCTCTCAATATAGAACCTGATCCATTGATTTGTATTTACCCTCACCGAACTTGGTCATTATTTATTAAATTTATTATTTATTTTGATTGTAAAAGAAAATCAAACTCATACATGTCATCAAAATAATAATGATATTGTTGACCCTGATTTTGGTCAATGACACGGAGTCTAGAAAACGACATAAAAGTAATATAGAGCTTGAGAAAATGATCTAATGGAAAGATAAAGAACACAGAGAATTATAGTGGTTCAGCCCCAGAGATTGGTAATAACCTACGTCCACTTGATACTATTATTAGTATTAAGCTTCAAAGGTGTGATCAAAGAACTAGGGTTCCTGAGTTTCACAGACCTTAGAAGAAGAAAACAATACAATGATGGATAACAGTAAAATAATTATGAAAGAAAAAGATCGATCCCCTTCCTTGAGCTATTTCTTGTGTATTTATAGGCTCAGGAAGAGTTACATGAATTAGGAAATAATATCTATCCTTAATAAACAGATCTGCAGGTCATAATGAAGAGATATTCTTGGATATCATCACAACTGTACGGATCTTTACATAAATGAACGGAGTATACGACCAGTCTGGTCGTATATAAAACTTGATCTTTCCATGTGGAAATAATGCTGATTGATAGGCGAGCAATATCTCTGCTACGTGTCCGCCATGTGTCAAAAATCCTTGCCACGTCATCCGCATCTGTTTTTTAGATAAACATTTTCCTCCCAAGTTTATTTATTGCGACCAACAATAAGTAAACTTAGAAAACTAACTTTTCGTATACCCCACAAAATCTGTTAGAGCCTCTCGTGCGTTCTTGAAAACTGTGACCTAATCATGTCCAATCATGCCTTTTCAATTTTCAAGAAACCTTTTCGACGGCTGTTACACTCCCCCATGCCTTGAAAAAGGTAACTCTTGATTACCCTTTTTCAACACATCTTAGCTTCTATAAATAATCCCCACATTCTTCCTTTAACTCTTTACACGCCATCTCTTTGCCAAGAACTCTCAAGAACTCTATTTTAGAACACGAAACTTCAAAGATCTTCAGTCGCTTTGCTAAGGGTCCTTCGCTTGCAAACCCAAAGTCTTTTCTTTTCAGAATCTCCAATCTTTATCCAGGTAAATTTCTTCGACGTTTAAATCCTTTGAGATGCCATGCATACTGTTTCTGTGCTCTGAAATTTTTTGTGTTCTTGGGTAGAAATTTGTGAAAATTTTGTATATACCATTTGATGCTTGACAGGGTAGTGTAGTTTTGCTCTGTAGAAGTTAGGAATTAGTTTGATAGTCAGGATCATGGGTTTAGGGCGTAAAATCGAAGCAAAAATTTGATTTTTAGGCTAGCTGAAAAACTGGGTTTTTCCCGCCCCTTTGGAGTTGAAAAAGCTTTTTCCAGAAAAAACTTTTTACTTTCACTTTTCGATCCATTTTTCAAACTGTTTGCATAAAACTTAGTGTTTTGGTTAGAATGTTGCTGGTCGTAGATGCGAGCAACGTTATTCCAACTTTCAACATAAGCTCTTAGGCTATGTGTCTTATCTCCTCCTTTGTCTATTTGCAGTTTACATGCAAGACCCATGGGCAGGAGAAAGACCCATCGATGACGATCTGCTAGCTCAACTGCTCGAGTACGAAGAACAACCCTCGTCGCTGATACCTGAAATTCCCTTTTCTAGTACTAATCCAAACACTTCCCTAGTCTTGACCCAAAATATGGCTCGCACCAAAACCAAAGCCCAGAAAAGGAAAACCTCCGACCCTTCTCATCAAACTGCTGCTTCGGTTGATGTTCCCTCGACTAGTGGTCAAGATGAAAATGCTCCTGACCCAAACATCCAAAGACATGCCTGCCCTAGACATGCCATTCAGTCGGATGTTGAGTGGTATGTGGTCTCTGAAAGTAGGGTGACGATCAGAATGATCGCCAACTACTTAAGGAAATATGGTCTCCCAGGGGTGACCTTAGTCAAACCCAACTTAGACCAAAGGGCAAATCTACCTGGAGGCACCTTCAGCGCTTGGTCGCAGTTTCATATTGAGGCAGGGGCCACCTTGCCTCTTCACTCATTCTTTCAGGGGGTGGCCAACTATTTTGGAATTACCCCCTTTCAAATAACCCTGAATGGATATAGAATGCTTGCTGCACTCTATATCCTGTACAGCCAGAAGAAATGGCCCGTGCCATCGCCTCATGAGGTCAACTACCTGTTCGACCTCAAATCTAACCCCAACCAAGAAGGCACGGGGTTCTTCCTCTTCTGTCATCAGGAAACTGGGTGCACCTTCCTGACTGACACAACCCACATCTCAAACGTGGGGAGGTATTACCAAGAGTACTTCCTCACGACTAACATGGTCATAGACAACCTGGCTTTCCCACGAGGAGGTAAAACTTTCGTACCACTGGCTGAATTCTTCACTTAGTGTTTTCCTCCACAATGTCTTAAACTGTTGATGTCTTCCAGGCCCGTGGCTGCGACCAAACCCAACTCCAGACATGGAGTTGAGATTGGCACTCCTAGCCAGCACGACTGACGCTAAAAAGAGTGTCAAGAATCTGGTTACAGAGGCTAACCTTAGGTTGGTTGGCCTCTGGGCCCCTCAATCGGACACGAGAGGGCCCTCGGCAGGGAGTGCTTACACCGAAGTGGAACCCAAGCAGCAACCTCAAGCGTCACCTCCACGGAGGAGACCGACTGGGGTCACGATCAGGCAACCTGCTGGCACTCCTCCAGCAGAGAGGCCCTCGGCCCCCTTGGGGAAAGGAAAGAAGAAGGTCACCAAGCCAGTCGATCTCTCTGACGATTCGTCGGACGACAATGGTATAGTTATTTCGCTTTTAGACAACTTGCCAATTCCCTGTCATCTTTTTGACAGGGACGACAATTTTAAATATGCTCCACATTTAGGGCCAAACTTCTTCATGTCAAAGAATGAGTATAAGACTAGTAGAGTATGTAGTGTAGCGACCAGTAATAATAGCTCGAGTATTTGATTTTGCAATCCTTTTTTGCTTCTTTTTATGATGTAATGTACTTGGCCATTCATTCTATCTCACTGTTTGACTTTGTTCTTGCTTTTCAGACATGGACTCCACCAATGTATTCAATCTTTACAACACTCCAGAGGCTGCCACGGCTCCTCCGAGCAAGAAGAAAACCAATAAGAGACACCCCGGGGAGATCAGCAAGGCTCCTCAGGCGAAGAAGGCCCAGAACGCAGGCCCTTCGGAGGATAGACCCTCTGCCACCATGACTCCACCTTCTCCCCACGAGCAGCGGACTCCATCTGCTGCAGCCGGGTTGACTCCTTCTCCCGGGGCCTCGACTGACCAACCTTAGCAGAAAGATCCTGCTTCAACCAAAAACATGATGGTTGGTCTCGCCTTCAAGTTGATCAAGGATAGGATTACCAAGATCGCGAAGCATGAACGCTTCCGAGAGGCAATGGCTGCTACGGAGACAATGGAGGTTGACCCAATCCTGAACCGTGCCTTGAACGAGTTCACCAGTGTAAGTCATCTTATTTTTTGGAAACATGTCTTCTTTAGTTTACCGTTTCTCTAACTTTTGTTCTGATTGTAGGCCCTGCTAACCCTTACTGTCGGTCGCATCTGCCTGGGTGCTGTCACCGAGCAGGCCAGGACTTTGGAGCAATGGCACGAGGATGAACTCAAATTTGTTGAGGCCAGACATGCTGATCAGCTGGCGGCGGTGGCTGAGGAAAAGGCCCAACTGGCTAAGGAGTTGGAGGAGAAGCTGAAGTCTCTGGAGAAAGCCCGCAAGCAGAGGGACCAATACAAGGAGTCCAACCGTTTTAACTTCAAAGCGCCTAAACAACTCGACTTAGACTTGATCGCGAGCAAGCATGAGACCACAGCTCTGGAGGGCCAGGTTGAGGAGTTGGAGAAGACCAACGCCTGCAACTTGGAAAGGTACAAGAATGCCACCTTGAGGTGCTTCTATGATTTCTGGAAGCACAATCAGGGTGCCAACTTCGACTATCTTCCCGAGAGTGCGAGGGATACCGAGCTTGCTCGCTGTGCTGCCCAGCTGGCTGAAGAAGAAAGATCAAGGGTCCCTGCCTCCCCAGAAATCTCACTGGCTGCTGGGATGGACGGTGCAGACAGCGAAGTTGCGGGTGCTGTCGACCAAAACCTTCCCCAGGATCCTCCAGCTCCTTAGTGTTTTTCTCTTCATTTTCTTTTTTAACTACACGACCTACGGGTCGTGATGTAAAAACAATATGATTTTTTGGTTTGCTGCATGGGCAGCTTTTACTTTTATTTGAATAATTACATCTAAGCAGTTACTGCTTGCGGTGTAAAAAGGGTTCGCTTTGATATTATAATATACTTGCATATTGTTATAACATCTAATTTTTCGCATGACCGAACTTAGCATAGCACTTTGGTTTGAATTAACAAAATATCAAAATTTTGAAAAATACTCTAAGTGCCCTAGCATGATTTCACTTATTTTGCTCATGTGTTTACATACCTTTTAACGGTATGCTTTGCTTACTTGTACCTTGTATTCCCCCCAAGTGATCGGGGAGCTTTAGGTCCTTGGTCACTTGCCTTGACTAGAACCTGCTCGAACATTACTGCTCGTAGCAATATGATTAGAATTATAATACAATAAAACAACACACATAATGAGCAAATACTTGTAATAAATACAATAGTTGGCAAGAAATGATTGGCTGAGCACAGTCCCTTTTATTCTCATAGTAATTGGACTAAACATGTCTTTACGAGTGATCAATAAGATCTTACATGAAACTTGTAAAAAGTAAAGTTTATACAAGCCAATTCTTTAAGAAGAATTGTTCATTGATAATACTTGCGCATGTGTTCTCCATTCCAATATTGAGGAACGAGATATGCGTTTAAGCATGCAAGTTTATATGTGCCTGGGTGAAGGACTTCATCAATCTGGTAAGGCCCTTCCCAATTTGGCCCGAGTACTCCAGTAGCCTGGTCGTGGGTGTTAAGGAAAAATCTTCGAAGCACAAGGTCTCCAACATTGAATTTTCTTTCTCGCACTTTAGAGTTGAAATACCGGGCTAAGGATTCCATCAGTAACTGGCTATTAGAATCCTGGTCATATGTTAATCTGTGGTGCGAGGGTGGATCCAACTCAACAGGCAACATGGCTTCATACCCGTATGCGAAGGAAAACAGGGTATGACCTGTTGCTGTTCGGTGGGAAGTTCTGTACGACCAAAGGACTTCAGGCAACTGTTCTGGCCATGCTCCCTTAGCTTCTTCGAGTCTTTTCTTTAGGGTATCCTTCAGTGTCTTGTTAACTGCTTCGACTTTCCCATTCTCCTGGGGATGAGCGACTGAAGAAAAGCTTTTTATAATATCATGACGTCTGCAGAAGTCCGTGAATAGATCACTGTCAAACTGGGTGCCGTTATCCGAGACTATCTTCTTTGGCAGTCCATAGCGACATATGATGTTTTTGACTACGAAGTCAAGCAGTTCGTCGTTATGGTCGCGAGTGGCTCAACTTTGGCCCATTTGGTGAAGTAGTCAACGACAACCACTACATACTTTACACCACCTTTTCTCGTAAGCAAAGATCTGATTAGATCTATTCCCCAAACTGCGAATGGCCACGGACTCTGCATCTGCTTTAGCTCATTGGGAGCTGCTCGTGGGATTTTAGAAAATCTCTGACACTTGTCACATCTTCGCACGAACTTCGTTGAGTCTTCATTCATGGTTGGCCAGAAATATCCTTGCCTTAGGATCTTTTTTGACAGGCTTTGCCCCCCAGCGTTGTCCCCGCAAAAACCTTCGTGTACCTCTTTCATTAACTCTTTGGCTTTCTCCTTTGTAATACATATGAGAAGTGGCAGTGAGTATCCCCTTCGGTACAGGATTCCATCGACCAGGATATACCCAGCAGCTTGCCGCTGAAGGGTCCTAGCTTTGTTTCTGTCCGCTGGTTGCACGCCGCTTGATAGATACTCTACATATGGTGCCATCCACGTATCTGTCATCTAGATGACCAAAGTGGTTTCTACTGCTTGGATGCTGAGCACGGATAGTCACTCGACTGGCACTATGTTCAGAGTGTCAGCGTCCTTTGCACTTGCCAACTTTGCCAAAGCGTACGCGTTGGAATTCTGATCGCGAGGTACTTGCTGGAGAGTGTATCTGTCGAACTGGGCTAATAGATCCTTTGCTTTGTTCAAATAGGTGACCATCTTCAATCCTCGCGCCTGATACTCTCCCAAGATTTGATTCACCACCAGCTGAGAATCACTATAGACGTCAAGCACTTTTATGTTCATATCCTTGGCTAATCATAGTCTAGCGAGCAATGCTTCATATTCAGCCTCATTGTTAGAAGCAGTGAAGTCAAATCTTATTGCACAGTGAAATCGATGTCCTTCTCCTTCTCCTGCGTGGGATTCATTCCTGCTCCTGCGTGGGATTCATTAGATGAACCATCTGTGAACAATTTCCATGATGGTGCTTGGATTAGACATTCAGGCTCGCTGGGCTCCTCAATCTGTTCTCCACCCGCGAGTTCCGTGAATTCGGCGATGAAGTCAGCTAAGGCTTGTTCTTTTATTGCTGCTCGCGGTAGGTAAGATATGTCGAACTGCCCGAGTTCGACTGCCCACTTTAGTAATCTTCTGGCAGCCTCTGGCTTTTGCAGAACTTGCCGAAGAGGCTGGTCGGTCAATACCGTAATCGGATGAGCTTGGAAGTAAGGCCTAGCTTCCTTGAGGCCAAAACTAAGTAGTAGGCTAACCTTTCGATGGGGGGATACCTCAATTCTGCTCCAATCAGCCTTTTGCTTATGTAATAGACAATTTTCTGCACACCTTCTTCTTCTCTTACCAGAATAGCACTAGCAGCGTAATCCGTGATTGCCAGGTAGATGAACAAAGTTTCTTTATCAACCGGCTTTGACAGGATGGGTGGCTGCGCCATATGTGTTTTCAGTGCTTGAAAGGCCTGTTCGCACTCATCTGTCCATTCAAATTTCTTATTGCCTCTGAGTAGATTGAAAAATGGGACGCACTTGTCCGTTGATTTTGAAATAAATCTACTTAGAGGAACAATTCTCCCGGTCAGGCTTTGGACATCCTTAATATTCACTGGCAACTTCATCTTGATCAGGGCTTTTATCTTCTCGGGATTAGCTTCAATTCCTCTGGAGCTAACTATGAATCCTAAGAACTTCCTTGATCCAACTCCGAAGGAGCATTTAAGGGGATTTAGCTTCATCCTATATTCATTTAGGACGTTGAAGCATTCCTGCAAATCCCGTACACACCCTTCTGCTTTCTTCGACTTAACCAGCATGTCGTTGACGTAAACCTCCATGTTTGCACTGATCAGCTCCTTAAACATGTGGTTGACGAGTCTCTGGTAAGTCGCACCAGCATTTGTCAAACCAAAGGGCATCACTTTGTAACAGTAGAGCCCTGTATCGGTTCGAAAGCTAATGTGATCCTCATCAGGGGGATGCATACTGATTTGATTATACCCAGAGTATGCATCCATGAATGAGAGGATCTTGTGTCTTGCAGTGGCATCGACCAGCTGGTCGATCCTTGGGAGTGGGAAACAGTCTTTGGGGCAGGCAAGCTTTATTGAGGTCTGTAAAATCCACGCACGTACGCCACTTTCCATTCGGCTTGGGCACGAGTACGAGATTGGAGACCCACGATGGATAAAACGCCACCCTGATGAACCCATTCTCCTTTAGCTTCTCGACTTCCTCGTTCAAAGCCTTTGATCGGTCTTTGTCGAGCAGCCTTTTTTTTTGTTGCAGCGGTGGAAATATTTTGTCAATGTTCAGGACATGGCTGATGATTGTAGGATCTATCCCGACCATGTATTTATGCGACCAGGCAAAGAAATCCTGGTTCCTCCTTAAGAACTCCACCAGTTCTTGTTTTGTTGTTGTCTCTAAGTTTTTACCGACTTTCACAACTCTGGTAAGATTTTCCTCATCGAGTTGGACCTCTTCAAGGTCCTCGATGGGGCCCACTTCTTCTTCAAAATCCCCAAAGCGAGGATCTAAGTTCCTATCCTCACTTTGGACATCTCCCTATTTGGTGAGATTATCACCTGAGCAGGCTTGAACATCAGTTGCCATTTGTAACTCTTTCCCAGTGGCATCTCTCGATACACCCTTCTTTGCCTTGGTGATCGAGGCGTTGTAGCACTCCCTCGCTTCCCTTTGGTTTCCCAACACGCATCCTATCCCTACGTCTGTTGGGAATTTCATGGCGAGGTGCCATATAGAAGTGACGGCTCGAAAGTCGACTAGAATTGGTCTCCCTATCACAGCATTATACGCCGAAGGACAATCAACTACTATAACAGTAGTGAGTAATGTCCTATTAGCAGGCGCAGTGCCTGCTGTGACTGGGAGTCTAATTAACCCCACTGGGGCGAGCCCTTCTCCGGAGAAACCATAAATGGTTTGGTTGCATGGCTCTAGGTCCTTAACGGATAATTTCATCCTTTCCAGCGAGGACTTATATAGGATGTTGACTGAACTTCCTGTATCAACCAACACCCTTTTCACCATCATATTTACGATTTTTACATCCACGACCAACGGATCGGAGTGTGGGAATCGCACATGCCGGGCGTCGTCGTTAGAGAAGGTGATTAGTTCCTCCTTTGTTCGAGCCTTTTTTGGTGCACGATCCTTGACACTCATCATCTCGATGTCCTGATCGTGGCGTAGAGTTCGAGCATATCGTTCCCTCGCTTTTCCACTATCTCCTGCAAGATGTGGGCCTCCGCAGATGGTGAGTAGGGTACCTGCCACGGGAGGTGGCTGTAAAGGTGGAGAGCATTGGCTTGAAGGCGCCGACTCGTTTCCACCTTGAGACTCTCGCTGAGATCCTCCCACGGCTCGTACATATCTTCTTAAATGTCCCTGTCTTATCAGGAACTCAATTTCATCCTTCAGCTGGTTACACTCATTGGTGTCGTGCCCATAATCATTATGATAACGACAGAACTTTTTTGAATCTCTCTTGGAGATATCTTTTCTTATTGGTGCGGGTCATTTGTAGGGCATGCTCGAGCTGGTCGCTTGGTAAACCTCGGCTCGACTTTCAACAACGGCGGTGTAATTGTTGAATTTTGGTTCATACCAATTATTTTTGGGGCGTTTACTCTCGGAGGTCGAGGGTTCGCCGCTCGCCTGCTTTCCACCATTCTAACCATTTCCATTCCCATTGCCTTTGCCGTTGCCATTGGGTTTAGACCCGTTGGCAGCTTTGGCGGGTTCTTCCTCGGGCCCCTTGTCTTTTTCTGGCGATTTCCCTTCGTTGGCAATCGTGTCCTCGAGCTTGATGTACCGATTAACTCTATCTAAAAAGTCATGGGTACTCTTAACCCCATGCTTCCTAAGGCTACTCCAGAGGGGAGAATGGTGCCTAACCCCAGCGGTTAGGGCCATCATCTTGCCTTCATCGCCCACAGTCTTGGCTCCTGCTCCGGCTCGCATGAAGCGCTGAACGTATTCCTTCAAGGGCTCCCCCTCTTTCTGGCGTATCTCGACCAGTTGGTTCGCCTCGGTGGGGTGTACACGATCCGCGTAGAACTGTCCGTAAAACTCCTTCACGAACATCTCCCAGGATACTATACTTGCAGGAGGGAACTTAAAGAACCACTCCTGGGCGGCATCAGAAATGGTCGCTGGGAAGATCCTGCAGCGAGCATCTTCAGAGACTTTCTGAATGTCCATCTGTATCTCAAATTTGTTTACATGAGATACCGGGTCTCCATACCCGCCAAAATTTGGCAGAGTCGGCATCTTAAACTTGCTGGGGGTTTCTGCCACAACAATCCTTGGTACGAAAGGAGTGCCTCTCCTCCAATCGTACTCGATGTGCGATGTCCGCCCCTCAACCAGGTGCTGCACAGACTGGTTCAGGGCATCGATTTGAGCCTGAACGGCTTTAGGAATTGCTGGGGCCTCTGATGCCAGGGGAATGTACTCATCGTGCCTCTCTTGGCGGTCGATGAGTACATCCCTCAAGTCATCGTCTCTTCGCCACTGCTCGCTGGCTCCGAGCTGGCTAAAGACATTATTTTGTCTGGGCTGCCCCCCATCATTATGCCCTGCTTGTCGGTCTTCTCTAGGTGGGGGGCTCCTGCCTCCACCTCTCTCTTCGTTCTTTCGACCAGCATTCCGTCTGCTTGAGTCGGCCTCATTGTAGCCGTGGCCATCTCTGAACCTTGACTGGCTATGGTGGCACCGACTGTTTCCTCTGTTGCCTCCTTGGGCTGACACTTCTCGAGTGTTAGGGGGAGGCCTGTGTTGGTTGGTGGGTCCTCGTGCATTGTCATGCCGTGGGGAGACCCTGACCGCAGAGCCTGTCTCTGAATTCCTTCTATTGGCAGAAGGACGCTGCCCCCTACTCGGTGGATGCAGTTCTTCACCCCCTGGGCGTCTAGGGCTACGGGGCTATTTCCCGGCCCTATTCTGCCTCAGGTGCGGGGGATTGCCTCGACCAGCTTGGGACGGAAGCTGCGTCTCAGAAACCCTAGGTGAGAATCCTCCTGAGGCATAGGTGGCTGCTCCGGCCTCTGAGGGATTGTTTGCTGGAGCGGAGGGCTAGGATTGGGACCCCTTTGAGGTGGCCCGCTTGGGGGTTGATCAGGCTGCGAGACCGGTGCAGCCTAATTCCTAGCCAACTGGAGGGCTGCTTCAAGGGCTGCCATGGCATCCCTCTGTCGACGGTCCATCTCCGCCTGTCGCTAGCTCAGCTCTTGGCACCGGTGCTCTATCTCCCTCTGCTGTGACGCCATTATCTCGGTGGCATTCTCCTGATTGGCCCTCAGAGTGACCAACTCATCTTGCAACACCCCCAGTGTTGTCTTCAGGGTCTCAGAGTCCACCTCTTCCTCATCAAACTCCAAATGAGGTTCATCTTCAGCCATATTTGGGGAGGAGATTGGGATGGTGCAACGGCAGCCTGTCCAGTCTTCTTGGTAGTCTTTGCCATTAGGTTTTCTTGAGTTCAGATCTCAATGAAAGCACCAAAATGTTGACCCTGATTTTGGTCAACGACACCGAGTTTAGAAAACGACAAAAAAGTAATATAGAGCTTGAGAAAATGATCTAATAGAAAGATAAAGAACACAGATAATTATTGTGGTTCGGCCCCAGAGATTGGTAATAACCTACGTCCACTTGATACTATTATTAGTATTGAGCTTCAAAGGTGTGATCAAAGAACTAGGGTTCCTGAGTTTCACAGACCTTAGAAGAAGAAAACAATACAACGATGGATAACAGTAAAATAATTTCGAAAGAAAAAGATCGATCCCCTTCCTTGAGCTATTTCTTGTGTATTTATAGGCTCAGGCAGAGTTACATGAATTAGGAAATAATATCTATCCTTAATAAACGGATATGCAGGTCATAATGAAGAGATATTCTCGGATATCATCAAAACTGTACAGATCTTTACATAAATGAACGGAGTATAAGACCAGTCTAGTCGTATATAAAACCAGATATTTCCATGTGGAAATAATGCTGATCGATAAGCGAGCAGTATCTCTGCTATGTGTCCGCCACGTGTCGAAAATCCTTGCCACGCCATCTGCAACTAATTTTTGGATAAACAAATATTTATTTGGAAAATGGTTTTCACTAAAAAGAATCATAAATGCAAAGATAATAAATATAATAAATAAAGAAAATAAACTAATTTACAAATATTCTTAGCAGAAAACATAAGGGCTCAAACATTAACTAAACAAATAAACATTTACATTGGCGGTTAGATGCGGAGCTTAAGCATGTGTAAAGGAGAACTTCATGCAAATGGACTGTTGCTCTGATACCAACTGTAATGACCCAACTAATTCTAAGACCTTGGATCATTAAAACTTCTAGCCATAGCTATTAATTTAAGTAAAACATACATAAAAAATTAATCATAACTTTATTGAAACTCTAAAATAATAATTGTAATACATAAATGAGCGGTATGGGATCCCATTGTTTTAAAATAAAAACATAACTTTAAATGAAATTGTTTACAAAACTAAATGCGGAAAAATACATAAAAACTTAATTTAAAGTGACTAAAAATAACGTCGTCCTCGAATCGACACGCAGCCCATCCACTCCATTCACCTCAACACACATGCCAAGCTTCCAAGAATCCTTTAACCTCCCTATCTATTTTCCTGCATCACACTAAAAGTAAAGGAATGAGCCTAATGCTCAGCAAGGAAAAACTACTAACAACATAAAACATATACATAAATTATATCATAAACATATACTATAAATATATGTCATATAATACTACAATGGCCATCATACTTCTTGGGTCTTGTTAACTAAGCAAGTCATATGCCAATAGATTTTTGGGGCTTGCTAGCCAAGCAAGTCATATGCCCATAAATTATTTGGGCTTGCTATCTAGACAAGTCATATGCCCAAGGACTATATACTATACATAATGTAAACATAACATAAGATAACATAACATAAGCATAACATATCATATAACATATAAAATTCTATCCTATTTTCCTTACTAACACCGGGATATTTGAGAACAAGGAAGAGACTTAGAACACTCCTAAAACCAACAATAAGAATGGTGAGTATTTCTAAAGAAAAGAGATGAAAATAATAGAACTAAACCACCAAGAAGAAACTTACCGAAAAGACACCTTAAGTTGAAAGAACTTAAAAACCTAACCACAAAACCATAACCAAAAGTTAGATTCTGAATGAAAACTAAAGAAACTAAGGAATTAAACGGAATTGAACTTAAGAATAAGAATACCTTTGGATGAGCTAGAACCGAACTACACCTCAATATTGAAAACACACTATATCTTACTTCCTAAGTGTTTACAAAGCTTAAGAATAATAAATTTTTTATCGCAAACCCAAGTGTATCACTCTTAAAGAACTACTAGTAGCTGGAAGGCTCTGAACACAGCTTGAAGAATGAGAGAAAAGGCTGAGTACTAGGTCCTATTTATAGAGTTCGAGGAATAAAATATCTTCTTTTTGGCTTGAATAAAATAATGAATATTAAATGAAAAATAAATGATTATTCGGTCAATAAAGGCTTAAGACTCGGTCAAAGACGTTCAGAGGCATGTCAAGAGGCTAAGGGATGAATCAAGCTCAGATTCTACAATGTTTGAATTTATGGTCCTACGACCGATATATCGCCTGGCCCTATGTCCCGAGTGGTCATGGTTTCGTTCATACAACGTCAACGCATTTTTCATATCTCTCGTGCAACGATATATCGCCTCAAAGGCTGCGATATATCGGCATACGTAGATAATTTAAATGCATTTTTGCACGAATTTAGGATAATTAGAGTTGATTAATAGGCTTGACTGAGTCATACGAGATTCCAGCAAGTTCTGGAAGGGTCTAGCGCTTCTAGAAACTTCTATTAGCTAATTATCCATTTAAAAATGCTTAAATTCTCAAATAAACAAGATTGTAACAAGTGTCATGCTCTTATTGGTTCTGGAAGATTCTAGAACTTTCCTTTATTTAAACTATACATAAACATAATTATGAAAAGTGTCATACTCTTAATGGTCTATCTAAAACTTAGGTTATAATTAAAATATTTCTATGACCAAAAATATTAATCAAACCTTATGTTATAATTAATATTTCTAAACTATAGGTTAAACTAATAAAATTCATAACTATTGCTACGAGTGTCCTACTAAGTCACAGTTTGAACCAAAATCCACAAAATCTAAAATACTACAAACTACTACTAACTATCTAGCTAGCTAGGTAAACATTCTGGGACTCTACATTCTCTCTCTAAAAGATGGCTTAATTTAGGTAATGGAGGCTATCCTTTCTTTTTCTTCAGCTAGGGTACAAAACCCCTTTCACCAAAGTACAAAATTTCCCTCCAATCCCTCTACACGTGAGTCTCCCCCACTCTTCTAGAATTTTATCCTCTAAAATGCAGCTAATAACTCTAATTTTTTCCACCTCACCACCATTTTACAAGTCAATTAATGACACGCCACATGTCTCTCCCTAATATGCTTAATTTCCCTCTTTGTATCCTGTTGAAAATGCTCTAGCAAAATTTCTTTTGCTCCAGCAAAACCTTACATTTCAGCAAAAATTAACACAAATAAGAGCAATTTGACTTTTCCTTGTTTTCTTTGGACAATTCATGGATAAAATCTTTATTTGTCTACTTTCAGCTCTAAAAACCAAAAAAGACACAAGAACACAAAAAGGCAAATGAATGGACTAAAAGTAACAATAATAAATAAACATCACTCATCCTAATTCTATATTTATAAGCATAAAAGTATAAACATAACTCTTTATTCAAGAGTTATCACACCCCCAAACTTATGGCATTACTCGTCCTTGTGTGATGAATCTAAAAAAAAAACACCAAAAGACACATAAGACAACACAATTTGAACAAAAAAAGAAAAAAATTTAAGGCGACAAAAACAAGACACAACAAGAGATGATGCACTTTGTTTTTCCAATGCTTAAAAAGGGGAAATCTCTTGGGATTTTAGTGTTGAATAAGAAATTTCACACTTACACAAGCCTTAAACCAAAATCTTCAAGTATTAATGTTGCTGTCAAAATATTAGTCAAGTGTTTTTTCCTTTAGTGCATGCATAACGTTTCCTAATCACTTATGATCACCCAAATCAACTAGGCCTTGGTCCTAAAGCTTAACTAGCTCCTCTATAAGTTACTTAGTGATTCTATCTCCACTAATGTAGACAAACACCACACCAAAGATCAATAGGACTTTATCAAGATTGTAATGATAGGCTAGGGTGAACGTAGGATAAGAGAGATTATTTTTTGCTCAAATCACCCTAAACACCTCAATCTTTCTAGGACCAAAATCAACGCACACATTAATTCCCTAAATAACACCCACAACAAAATATAACTCATGCCACTAGCCTTTATTTATAACATACAAAAAAAAGTAGAATAAACTTTTCTTTTATTTAAAGAGTTGCACTGCTAAGCTTATTTACAAGCATACTTGAATACTCTTTTTGTCTTTTTCTTTTCTTAATTTTTTTCAGGTTTTTTTTCTTTTCACAATACTTTCCTTTGATTCAAGTGTAATAACCAAGATTATTATTTTCTTATAAGCTCCTCAAATATGATCTTAGGTTTTATTTAGTTATGAATTGAGTTGTGGAATAAAGATTGCTTTATGCTTAAATTATTTAAATTATGATTTATGACTTATAAATAATTATAGTTTGGGTAATTATAATTATTTTAGCATATGATTAAATTAGTGTATAGTTTTGTTAAGTATTAAATGCACATGTTATTTGATGTATTAAGAAGTAAAAATGTGGCATTAAACTAAGTCCAAGTATTAGAATTAAAATGAAAACCAAAATAGCTTAGTCTTAGGTTTGGCTCAAAAATAGGAAAGATTTGACTCTTTTTAATTTTTAAAGATATGCAATATTAGATCTATTTAAATTAAGTGACTATGTTTCAAGAAGAGTTAGATAAATGGGGATTTAAAAGATTTAATTTAAGTAGTCAAATAACTAAGTAGAGTTAGTAGCATGATGGTTGAACTAAGAGTTAGATAAGTAAATGCAGTTTTCGTAACTTTATGGTGCTTTAACTTCAGACCTAGTTTTTCCCTATTTATATTACGATTTTGAAAACATAGTATGTCTATAAAGTTGTAGATAATTTAATTATCTATCCAAAGGAATAAAAATGGACTAAATTGGACTTCTACAGCTCTAGTTACATTAATTTTACTACAGAAGGGTCCAGAGTTACGAGATATAGGATAGTAGTTTGGACTTTGACTAAAGTTTGAACCAAATAGAAACTATGTGACATACTTGGAGATGATGTAGCAACAAGAAGGAAGTAAGACTATGCTGGCCAAAACCATATAGTGGAGGGAAGGTTTGATTTTTAAAATTTTAGTTGAATAGTGTGGATAAAATCAAGGAAGGGAGTTGGGGTTTGAAGCCTATAAATAGAGACTTACCCTTCACCATTTTTCTCACACTCAAAAGCTCTCAAAAACCTCTCATATCAAAATCCATAGTCCCAAAAGCTCTCTCCATTTTTCCATAAACACTCTACATAGCCATAGCCGAAACACTAGTCCTTATAGTGCTCAGGATCTTTTTCTTCTATTTTCTTTATTTTGCCGTAAATATTATTGCCTTTCTAAACCCAATTATACCGGAAATATTGAACCCCATCAAGCCAATATATAACCAAAATCTATCCAAGTATCCAAACTCTTGGTGTTGTTGTTGGAGATAAATATTAGAGAGAAGACTCAGGATTTCATTATATTGGTTCTAGGTTGAAGGTATGACTTTATGAGGTTTAAACAATTCTTGAAAGTATAGTTTTATTATAAGACTCTAATATAAATATCTTATGTTGTATTTAAGGTTGATTGGACGATTTATATAGCAAGCATTCTGTTCTCTTTCTTTTTCTCTCCATACTCAGGTAAGGAAAATAAGTTAGACTTTATGTGTTATGATTATGTTTATATGCTATGTATATGTATGTATGTATGTATGTATGTATGTATGTATTTATGTATATGTTTTATGTTTGTAGTCACTAGGGAAATATGGTTAAGTAGATAGCAAATAAGCAAATCACGAGATTTTTTATCATTATCGTAGACTATAGTTATGTCTAAACCTACCTCTTAATAGTAGCAAGAGGACCTAGATGGTTTCTATCATATACTATATTTGTGTTTAAACCTACCTTTACATAGTAGCAAGAGGACCTAGATGGTTTCTATCACATACTATAGTAATGAGTTAATGGCCATCAATTTGTAGTCTTATGATTTATGATATGTTTTAGTACTTTTTCCTTACTAGGCATTATGCTCATTCCTTTTTATTTAGATGTTGCAGGTAAATGAACATGGAAGACAGGACAGATTCTAGGTGGCTTTGGCATGTATATCAGGCGAGAACTAAATGAATGGACTGATGGGAACAATTGAGGATGATGTTTATGTTTTGAGTTTTTTTAATTATGTATTTATGATTTTCTGCATTTAGTATTTGAACATTTAATTAAATGTTTTGTTTTCTTTATGATTTTATGTAATAACAATGGCATCCCGTATTTTGGATTTTCTAATAAAGTTCTATTATTTTATGTATGTATTCGAAAATAATAGCTATGTCTTAGTAGTTTTAATGGTTCGAGGTCTTTAAGTTAGTCGAGTCTTTACATCAAGGGAGTGCACTCTTTAATTATTTTTTATATATATTTTTCTACTTTTTTTCGAATAATGATAAACAAACTAAATGGAAAAAGAACAAGAAAAATGAGAATACACTCTCCCCCCAAACTTAAAATCAACATTGTCCCCAATGATGAAAACAAGAAAAAGAAGAAAATGAAAACTCTCATCCAATTTCCTTTCTCAGACTCAACTCCTCTCAACCCCCCAATATGCAACAACAAATCTATTCTATAAATATCAAAATGCTAAAAGGGTATGGTGAAAAGAGGTTATTTTATCTAGCTAGGCTAATAAATGGCTAAGAAAGAAAAGTGTCTATTAAGCTCAACGAGGTGACTAGGGATACAAATGCATAACAGTTTGACTTAGAGGGCTAAAATGGTCCTAAGATGGCCTAAATCATGTCATTAGTGTAGTGATTTCTAGGATTTCGCCTCAAGGAAAATCGCTAAGTAATTTTAGAAACTTAAGCTCTCATAAGGACCTAACTCATTCTAGGGTCTCGAAAATGTTTAATCAAGCTATGAACACACTAAAAAGAAAAACACTATCATCAATCAATTTCTAGCAACATTCACACCCAAAGAGACCAGTTTAAAACGTAATCAAGAATAATATTCAGCTTCAACATTCTATTATTATTATATATATATATATTAGTTTTTCATGATCGTCATCGAACCCCTAGGTAACACTTATAAATACAAAGTACATCCTCAAAAGAACGACAAAACAACAAGACAAAGACAAACTAAAAACAAGACAATGTCATTAACAAGAACAAAAAATAACAAAATACAACTACAGAGCAACAAAAACAACTAAAGTCAGAAATAACAAGAGCTAAGAGAAGAAAACTCCCCTGCCTATCCCTGGGATTGTCATCCGAAGGGATAGGGTCTTCATGAACACCAAAGCTTTCCATTTCTTCAAAATGGCTCTCGAGAATTTAGGGAAAGCAACTATGGTCTTGGTGAAGTTCCGCTGGAGTGACTTGAGTAACGCAACATCTCGCTTCTTGGCATACTTGAAATAACCTCTTTGCTACTTCTCAAGATGCTCAAGGGGACTCAAAATATGGGCTAGCTGAGTGGGAGCATCGATAGGACTAGGAACATCAAATCTAGGAGGCAGGGCAGGAGCAACCATACCACTAATAGACTTGGAGCCATGGGTTTCGACTCTATGGATGGAAACCAAATCAATATCCACATGCTCCTGTAAAACCTCCTCAAAGGTACCAACAACCACTTCAGCCTGCAAACACAACTAAGTGACAAGGGACAGGAAGAATAACCGCCCAGAATTCTTCTTGGCACACCCAAATATCTCTTCACATCAATGCTCTTCCCTGCAAGAATACAATACAATACAATAGAAGCAATCGATCTTGGCTCACAGTTGTGTCATGTGTAATGGACATCAGATAACACTTGAGGAATTGAGCCACACGCTAGCCTCGGGAGTCACAGAGGCATACCAAAGAGTATGACGACCAAAGGAAGAGACAATCCATGAGGTCCCAGTGATAGCAACAAAGCAAAAAATGTCATCAAAGTGCTCAGGTGCAGGTGTGAGAATTATATCATTGAACACCGCACACTCAAAGTCTCCAAACCATAGAACTCATTGATTGCCTCAGCAGAAAAGGAAATTGATTTGCCTCTCACCACTACTTCAATTTGGGCCTTGGACACAGGATTGGTATAGAACTCATGCACAAAAGGCACAATAGCTCGCTTAGGTTTCAGACATAACTTGTCTCGCGTATGCTTCTCAATAACCTTAGTAATATAAGTAGGCAATTCAAAGGCAGCAGGTAAAAATCCTCGCTCGAGCCATAACTTCTTGGACTTATTTTTCTCATAACACAACTTAGCTTGTGCACTATGAAACCTCTCAACATTAGGTGGCGGAGCTAATGTTGTTATGGATATAGTCTTGGGTTTGGGCTTTGGTTTTGATTTTTTCTCTTTTGGAGGTGCTTTCTTGGAGGATGGAGCTAGATTGGTAGGCTTGGGATTAGGCAAATGGGTTAAGGCAGCTTGTGGTGGTGGTAAATGATGGGAAATGGCAGAGCCTTGTGTGTTGGGTGATGGAGATGATGGTTGTGGGGAAATTTATGGGACATTCTGAGCTGTGATATGTTATGTGGTGGGCTTAAGGGTTGATTTTATGGCTATGGTTTTCTTTTTGGTGGGTGGTGGGGTTGATTGAGTGGTGGGTTTATGCTTTTGATCTCTTGTTTTTGTGGCTGCCATATGGGAGGCCAAAGTGGGGCAAGAGTGGTTACAGATTCTCACAAATTAAAAATTACCAACAACATCATAGAATTGGGCAACACAACGCAACTTCGACCTGCTTAGAAATCAGCAAACCACCAAAGAGTATCACAATAGGGACATAGTCAAAACCAACATTAATTGCAACATGCTCAACATATCCAATGGCTGCCCCAACAGAAAAAGTTCATAATCAAAGAGCCTGACACCCAAAAATATTCACAACAATGGAATGGAAACAACAATGAGGCAAACCATGAATTCATATGCACAAACACAAAGCAGCAAGACCAACAAGGAAAATAGTACCCAAGAGGAAGCGACAAGAATGAAGTGACTGGGCTCTGGGGTCGTAGAAGCTCACGGTGGCGATGAGAAGGCAAACACACGTCTGGACTAGTTTTCAAGTTGTTGTAAAATGAGCTGGCTTGTGCACTAGAGGCTCTCGGAGTTGGGCTCGATTGAGGTGAAAATGTAATGGAGTTGCACCTAGGTTTCTTCTAGCTTGGGTGCAGCTGGTTCGATGTTGATGACATCGCAGCTCGGTCTGGGCTGCGTAACATTTGCGGGTCTTTGGGGATTGGCTCAAGTGACAGTGATGGTAGGATCAAGACAGGTGGATGTCGTCGGGGGGGGGGGGGGGTCGCTTATGAGTGGGCTAGGGGATGGAGATGGTGGCTGGTTAGAGGTTGTTCACGAATCTAAGGAAGATGGTGATGAGAGGTGGGTCAGGCGCCTACGACTAGGGAGAAGAAAGAGATGAGAAGGAGGGGGAAAGAGAGGGTATCGGGTTAGGGTATTTTCTTGATTTTTTAAAAAATCCTGATGGTCTGGTGAGCTCACACATAATGGTCACGTGAGAATGGAACCCCTCATTTTTATGAGTAAAATTTTGCTGTAGCAGGTGGAACCCCTCATTTTTTGGAAATGACACCCAGTTTGCTCCTCGTTTTGCTTTAGCAAAATTTCTGCAAAATCATCAGACCCCCAAATTACTTCCAAAACACAATTTTCTTACTTTTTAACACCTGAAACACAAAAAAAAACGTAAAACCACTCCAAAATACAACACAATAAAACGAAATTAAACTAACAAAAAATTAAAACAAAAATAACTAAGTAAAGAACACATTTTTTTTTCTTTACTTTACATTTTTCATTTTTTCAATTTATTTTTATTATTTCTTTGGGTTGCTTTACAAATGAATCCTCCAAGTACCATTGCAACCCAAACTTCACATTTTTAAATGATTATTCAAGGAGACCGAGGTAGTGTGTAGAATCCAAGAACTTTACTTAGCTAGTTAGATAGTAGTAGTAGCAGTAATAGCTAGTAGTAGTTATAGTATGTTTATTACTATGGATTTTGGTTCAAGCCGGGACTTAGTTGGACACTCGTAGCAACACTTGTAGATTTTATAAGTTTAACCTATGGTTTAAGAATATTAATTATAACATAAGGTTTGATTAATATAGTTGATTATGAAGATGATATTTATTATACTATAAGGTTTAGATAGACCCAATAAGACAATAACACTTGTCATGTGCATGATTAATGAGAAATTAAGTATTTTTGAGGAATAGTTTATTAAGAGTAATATTTGAAAATCCTAGAGTCTGCCAGCAGCTTTGAAATCATTATAGGACTCGGTCAAAGCTGTTTACTCAATTCAAATTAGGCTGAAAAAGTGTAATTACGTGTATAATATTTCAGCGTATGTCGATATATTGTAGCTCTAGGGGCGATATATCACCACACGGGGATACAAAAAACACGTAACTTCGCATGACCACTTTGACGAGCCTCGGGAATATCAGCCCAGGCAATATATCGCCTAGCATGAGCGATATATCGGCTCTAGGGCATGAATTTTGAATAATTTTGAAAACGAGCTCCTTTTTAATCCTTAACCTCTTCATAAGTCCATAATCTTTTTGACTGAGTCTTAAGCCTCTGCTGAACAAATATTCAAATGATTTTCAATTAAAAAGTCATTATTTTTATTCAGGCTAAATGAAGATCTTTTCATTCTTGAACTCTATAAATACGACCTAGTACCCAGCCATTTCTTTCATTCTTCAAGCTGAGTTCAGAGCCTTCAAGCTGCTAGGTTTACTTTAGAGTGTTAAACACTTGGGTTTGGGTTATAAGCTTTATCATTATAAGCTTACTAAATACTTGGGAAGTAAGGTTTATAGTGTGTATTCCAATATCAAGGTGTAGTTCGGTTATAGTGCATTCAAGGCATTCCTAATTCTAGTTCCTTTCTGTATTGTTTCATTAGTTTTTATAGGTTTTCATTACTCAATTCCTAACTCATTGTTTTCATTCGTGGTTAGGCATCTAAGTTCTTTGAACTTGAGGTTTCTTGTCAGTAAGTATATTCTCGGTGGTTTAGTTCATTCCTTTTCATCTCTTTCTTTTAGAATACTCACCCTTCTCATTAATGGTTTTTAGGATTGTTCCAAAATCCTGTCCTTGTTCTCACATCCCGGTATTTGGCAAGGAAAATATGATAGTATTATATGCTTATATGATTATGCTATGGTATGTTTTTATATGTTATGATTATGCTATAGTATGCTTTTATATGTTATGTATGTTTTGGGGCTTATAGTTGCTTAAATAGCAAGCCCTAATACTTTTATGTTTTGGGGCTTATAGTAGCTTAACTAGCCAACCTCATTGTAGTATGAGGCTTATAGTTGCTTAGTTAGCAAACCCGAATAGTTACCATGTACATGGGTTAGAATTATGATATATGTTTATGGAATATGTTATATGTTTATAGCTTATGTTTATGTATATTGTTGACGGTGAAATCTCGTTAACGAAATTAGATTGGAAAACTCAAAGGTAAGTGTGGCGATGTTTAGATAAGAACTTAGAATGAACTTATGGAAGTATAAACACAGATCAACAATGGAGTAAATAATGTATATTGCTTAATAGCCTCTGGATACAATGAATTTTCCAACCCCTTATTCTGAGGGGTCAAGCTATATTTATAGTTGGGCTCTAATGGCCCCCTTATACATGGTGGTCCCCTGGGACCAATTAGTACACGAGTACAATGCTAAAGTTAACACCACAGGTGGTAGTGGTGCTGTCGAATCGCTATGATGCCTTTTCTGACTTTACATCTCATGGGACTCACAGGGAGAGTGGTGCCCCATTGGTGGCGCTTTTCTCAGGAAAGGAGGTAAGGCCTCTTCAATGGGGCCTACTGCGTGTGCGGTGTGGCATGACACTTATGCATGTGATTAGGATCTCACCTTGCGAGACCATTACTTTGCAGCCTTCATGCACGAGACCCTTGGTGGGAGGCCATGGGGTGCTTGGAGCGAGACCCATGTTGTAAGGCTTTAGGAGCGTGGCCGAGGGATTCTTGGTGCGAGACCCACACTGCGGTTGCATGAGGCCATGGGAATGTCTACATGAGGCACACTTGGGCGAGGCCCTCAAAACACCTACGTGAGGTGGACCTGGGCGAGGCCCTTAGGCGCGCGAGACAGCTTCGCGAGACGGAGGCTACGGCTGCGTGAGGCGCAAGGCCATGCCTACGCGAGATACACCTGGGTGAGGCCACGGGAACGCCCACGCGAGATGCACCTGGACGAGGCCCTTAGGCGCGCGAGACAGTTTCGCGAGACACATGGCCACGTTGTGCGAGGCTTGGGGGCGAGACGCCAGGCGCGAGGCGCATGCCCTCGCTGTGCAAGACTTGAGGGTGAGACACCGAGCACGAGACGCATGGCCTCATTGTACGAGGCTTGGGGGCGAGACGCTAGGCGCGAGGCGCATGGCCTCGCTGTGCGAGGCTTGGGGGCGAGACATCGGGCGCGAGGCACGCCTCTTGCGCGAGACGCATGGGTGTGCGACACCCTTGGCGCACGGCGTGCCTCCGGATGCGAGACCGTTCCTCGCGAGGTGCGAGGTGGGCTCGCGGGTCATGGGCGCGAGACACTCGTAGCACCCCAAGTGCCTCTTCATGAAGTGCGGGTGATAGGCTCGCGAGACGGGGGGTCTCGTGAGGTGCCTGGGTACTTGGTGCCCTTTGTATGCAGATAGGTGTATGTCCCGGGTGTCTTTGGTAGCGTTTACGCGTGTGAGTGCATCTTGACCCATGACCACGTCAACCTTGCGCGGGCACGTCGGACTCACTATGTGAGGGCCTTGTGCACCTATCCTCTTGCAGTATTCATTGTAGCTCCTTAGCTTAGCAGGGCCAAACCTTGTGGCTCATAACGTGTTGTTTCTCTTGAGATGATCTCCTGTATTCAACAAGGCCTACAGGCTCGAGCCCAATAGCATGACTAAGTGACCTTTATCCCTATGTTCCAACCAGGGACTAGAGATTTTTTATTTGGTGGATTTTTGGCATCCACATATATGATTCATGCTTGTAGTAGATTTTCCTTGCTGGGCATTAGGCTCATTCTTTTGTTTTATATGTGCATGAAAATAGTATGGCGGCAGGAAGATTCTTGGCAGCTTGGGATTGTGTATTGAGGGAGAATGGAATCGGTGGACTGCGCGAATGATTCGAGGACGAAGTTGTTTAAGTCTTTTAATTATGATTTCTATGTATTTCCGCACTTAATTTTGTAACCAAATTTATTTTAGATTTAAGTTATGTTATGTTTTATTTTCCAAACAATGGGATCCCATATCCTAACCGAATTTTTATGTATGTGACTTTTGCTTTACAATTTTTAATAAAGTTATGACTATTTTGTATGTAATTTTTCTTAAGAATAGTGTCTATGTATAAGTAGTATTAATGGTCCAAAGTCTAGAATAAGTTGGGTCATTACATAGTGTATCGCTCAACCTCGCTTCCCCCTGTGTTCCCTTCCTTGCCACCTTAAATGCTCTCCCATAATTCTCATCATATAATTCCACCACACTATTGGGATACACTTTGATCACTAAGAACACACCATCACACCACTATTTCAGCTGCCCATGATTTGCCCTCATTAGAGAGTTTGAGAAAAACACTCGCTGCCCAACTTCAAAAATTTGTGACCGAAGTTTTCTACTATGTTTTTTTTTTTCTTTTTCTTCTTCTTCTTCGGTAGCTTTTGAGGATGGGATGGTCCTTTTTCCTCACTTTTCCATGGCTCACCATCTTTCTCAATTTCTTTAAAAGGGACATTTTTCCTCACTTCCTTGCTATTCTTTTCATACATCGTTTAAATCATCTTTGAGTTGGAAACACTTATGGCTAAGCAATCTTCAACTTCATTAGGAGAGCGTATAGGATTAAAAACCTTGAATGTTACTTGTTCTTCTTTAGCTTGAATGATAAGCTCTCCTCTTTCAACATCTATCAATGCCCTACCAGTGCCAAGGAATGGTCTCCCAAGATGGTTGGAACTTCCCTATCTTCCTCATAGTCAAGAATAATAAAATTTGCCAAAAAATGAACTTGTCAACTTGTTCTAGGACATCTTAAATATTTCCCTCTGGATGCACCATAGAACGGTCAACTAATTACAATGTGAGTGTAGTTGGCCTCACCTCTCCAATTCCCAACTTTTTAAAAATCGACATGGGAATTAAATTAATACTAGCTCCCAAATCACAAAGAGCTTTACCAGTATTTCGACCCCAATGGAAATTAGAATTGTGAAGCTACTAGGTTCTTTCAATTTAGGTGGAATCTTATTCTTCAACATTGCACTACAACCTTTTGTCAAAGCCACTGTTTCAAATTCTCCAAGTCTCTTCTTCTTCATCACGATGTCCTTTAAAAACTTCACATAGTAGGGAATTTGTTCCAAAGCTTCCACCAAGGGTATGTTGATGTAGAGTTGCTTCAAAACATCTAAAAATCTCCTGAATTGACGATCTTATTGCTGCTTTTGAAATCGTTGTGGAAATGGTAGAGGTGGCTTGCTATTTAGCTTCTCTGATGCATTTTGTTGAGAAAATGCTGCAGCATTTGCTTTAGGGTCAACATTTGACACATTAAAATTTCTAGTTATTTCCTCTTTTTCCACACTAGTTTGGATTGAAGTGGGCTTGTATTTGTTCTTAGATTTTTTTTTTCATTCAATTCTAGATCTTTTCCACTCCTCAAATTGATCGCCTTGCAATGCTTTTTACCATATCTTCTTGGATTTCGATATCACTAGGCAATGTACATTGTAATCTATTCCTCAATTCATTAGCTAGCTGCACAATTTGAATCTCAAGGGTCCTCAAAGGTGCTTCTTGACTTTGAATTACTGCAGCATTCTTGGCCGTATACTCTTTCATCAAATTCTCCAAAAAGCTTGTTTGAGAAACTTGTGGAGGAGGAAGTTGAGGTCTTGGTTGTTGTTGAGAAAAATCTGGTGGATAATTAGGCTTGTTTAACATGGCTGCACCACTTGAACTAGCCCTTTGATCTCCCCAAGAAAATCTTGGATGATTCCTCCAACCCAGATTGTAAGAGTTGGAATATGGATTGTTGCGGTTGGCATTTTGACTCCCCAAGTAACAAACCAAAGTAGGATTAGAAGGACAACTATCTATGCCCATCTCCACAATAAACACAAGAAACCTCTGCTACTTAGGCCATAGGATCTGGTTGTAGATTACCCCCCATACTCATGGTCTTTAGGAGGTTGGTCATAGATGAGACTTGAGTGGCCAAAGTTGTCAAAGCATCTACCTCATGAATACCTGCTACCTTTCTTCCCATTGGAGCTCTAGCATTAGACCATTGGCCATAACAATAACATTAGCGACATTAAAAGCATTGGCTGCATTATTAACAACTCCAACAGCCACATTAAGCATGGGTTGAGCTCTAATCTCCTCAACACCTTCACCTTCTTCAGCCATAGCAAGGTGAAGTTAAGCCCGTTGTTCCCTTAGCCTTCTTCTAAATGTGCGTTCAATCTCAAGGTCAATAAGGGATAACTTAAAGTCTTGATGCTCCTTCATGCAATGAGATCAATCTAGCAAAGATCAAGGTCTAGCAAACAAGATTAGTGCACAATAAGAAAAAAAATTGCAAAGTAATTAATAATAAAAAAATTCTAATTTCAATCCTCGGCAACGGCACCAAGAAGTTGTTGTGATAAAATTTGATCAATTATGTGCAAGTATACATAGCCATAAACACAAGTAATAAAGTGATAAGTATTTGTGGATATCAAAATTTTAGTCGCACAAGGCCCTGACTCGTTAACCTCAGGGTAAAGCCCCGGAAGGCAAGTAGCCAAGGCCGGCCATACACCCTACGCCAAGGGCCTTGTAAGGCATGCGCCCCTCTTTTATAGCCTCACTTCATGCACAGGCTCAGGTAGGATCACCCCTCAAAATTAACGACACGTCTCACACTAAGGGTCCCAAGGAGGCAGATGTGCCTTTCTAGAAATAGACCACCTAGCGCCAAGGTCTCACGAGGCATGGCAAGACATGGCCTCGCCCCAAGGCACCTCGGGCCACCATCCGTCTCGCGAGGCCAGACCTCGCCCCCAAGGCACCTCGCGCCACCATCCATCTCGCAAGGCACGACCTCGCCCCTAGGCGTCTCGCGCCACCATCTTTCTCAGGAGGCACGACCTCGCCCTAAGGCGCCTCGCCCCACCATCCGTCTCGCGAGGCAACACCTCACCCCAAGGCGCCTCATGCCACCATTCGTCTCGCAAGCCACGACCTCGCCCCAAGGCACCTTGTGCCACTGTCCGTCTTCCGATGCATGGCCTCTCCCCATGGCGCCTCGTGCCACCATTCGTACTAGGCGCCTCACGCCACCAGGCCACACAGTGCACCTTGCACGATGCCTACGGAGCCACATTTCGTGCCCAGAATATGCGCTTAGGGTCAAGAGGCCCTTCTCATCTCATTTTCATAGGGCCACCTAGCGAGATCCTTGATTGCCATGCATCTGGGATAACATATAAGGATTTCAGCACTTGAAACCCTTAGGAGTAAGGTACCTTGCGAGGGTGAAAGCTTGTGGCATAAGGAGCTCATACAAATACGGAGTGTACCTACAAACCAAGAATATACGAAGTATGTGTGGGGGTACGACTCTGACTACCTTAGGTGACTGACCCTAAAGGCCACGCCAGACAAGTAGTGGTCGTACGAGTGAGGTACCTGGTGTGGTCCTTACCAGCCAGTCTCTGACACTCGTAATAAACAAGTAGTGGAGGCACATTCAAGTACTAAAGTGGAGGTGCTACCATAGACCCTGACCGTGTACTGAAATCGACACCACAACCATCTGCTCCACTATGACATGTGCCACAACCCTGACAACATACATATGTACAATCTTTTCCTCTGGGACCACAATGTGTCACGAGTCATTAGAGTCCCACTATAAATGGATCTTCACCCCTCCAACTAAGGGGTTGGAAAATTCTTGTAATATTAGACTATTCTAAAAGCAATATAAAAGTTTTTCTTCTATTGTTCACTTGCAATTCTCCTTCATATTTCTACAAGTTCTTTTGCATTCATTAAGTTCTAATTGATTCTTTGAGTTTTCATTTTATATTTCATTGACGAGTTTTCGCCGTCAACAGTTTGGCACCTTTTGTGGGAAGGATAAGTGCCAAGCCATTGTTCTTCCATCGATTCCGATAGAAAAGATGTCGAGACGCTCTAAACGATTAAAAGAGCCATGGGAGGTTGAGGTCCACCTCGATGGAGATCAGCTAAAGGCCTCCATGAAGAATCCTCTGCCACCCGAAAATGTGAATTCACCAAAGGAGCCCGGGGTTCTCGAAGATGAAAGGGAGGCCTTGTCCTCGGGCGTCCCACCTGATGAGAACCATCCAAGATCAGCAGCTGCTCCTACAAGAGATGCCAGCGAGTTCCCACCCCCAAAGCCGCCACAGGTGCCGAACTCCGGCCGACAAGATCCGGGCCCATCGACGTGCAGGCCTGACAAGAATCCCCGAGTCAATTCCATAAGCTCGAGTTTTAGGTCTCGATTTTATGAAGAGGAGATACGCGAGTTACACCGGAAGAACCAAAGGCTAGAAACCACCATATAGAACATGCAAGAGGTGTTAAATGGCCTGCTACAGGGGAAATCAAGCATATCTCTTCCTAGGTAAAAAGAGAGAGGCCAAGAGGGGGTAGAAACCATAGTCCTAGTGGACGATGTTAGGACTCGAACGTCCCGGACCACCGAAACAGCCCCAAAGTCTAGAGCAGAAGAACAACACTAACCCTCGTAACGAAGTCGAAGTCACTAGAAGGAAAACACCCTCAGACATACGGGAAAAGCTCAATAAGAAAAGGACGGATAAAAGGACTACTCCTCCTATGGCACCTCGAAAAGACAAAGGAAAGGGAAAGGCTAACCCATCCACGTTGAGAGACTCCTTGAACAAAAGGAGACAAGACCTAGACACAGAAATGAGGAGCCTTCGGAGCAAGATAATCACCGCATCTGGAGGGCAAGCCACCGATGATGAGTTTGATTATGAATCACCCTTCAATAAGGAAATCCAAGCCATCTGGCTCCCAGCCAACTTCAAGGAGCCTCGTATGACCCCTTATGAAGGAAATACGGACTCCAAATACCATATGGACACATTTAACGACCTGATGAAATTAAGAGGAATTAGTAGCAGGGCCAGATGCCATTGTTTTGTTGTCATGTTGAAGGGACTCCAACCAGGGTCCATCAGGTCCTGGCAACAATTTTATGATGAATTTCTCTAGTAACATCACACCATGCATGATTACACAATGCCAGGCACCAACATCGCTAACGTGAAACAAGTAGAAAATGAGAGTTTAAAGAGCTATATCCACAGGTTCAATATGGAGGCAACCAAAGTAGGGATCTTGATTTGTGGGGACTTAAAAATGGCTATCACGGCCGGAGTATGCCCTGGAAGTCAGCTGTGGGATAACATGCTTAAGAGGGAGGTCACAGACTTGGACGATTTCTATGAACGGGCACAGAAATATATTCGTGTTGAGGATGGTCACGAGAGCCTTAAGGCCGGAAAAGACCAGTCCTTTCCAAAACCCTCAATCCGGGAAGGCCAAAGCAGCACAAAGAAGAAGATGGTCTATGAAGGGTCAAGAGATGATCGACCCTGGAATCCCCAATGCATTGATGAGTGCAAACAGGCCCCCTATACCTTTTATACTGACCTCACACATGCTAGGGAACATATCTTTGCCACAAATGAAAATCAGGTTCCTTTCAAGAGGTCCCTGCCAATGAAAAAAGATCAATCAAAAAGAGACCCCAGTAAATATTGTCAGTATCATAAAGATATCGACCACACCACCACAGAATGCACTAATTTGAAAATAAAAATCGAAGAGCTAATACGCAGGGCCATTTGGGTAGACACGTCCGCAAGAGAAAACCAAAGATTGAAAGAAGGAGTATCCTCACCACGGACACGGGAGGTAGCCCCAGAGGTGCAAGGAGAAGTTAGGACCATCTTCGGAGGGCGAGAAAAATATGCCAGGGAAGCCATGCGAAGTCCACCACCATGCGTCTTCAGTTTGGAGCAATGCCCCCAAAGAGTTTTAAGGGGGAGAATGACTCGGTAACCTTCACTGAAGAAGATGCACGGGGTGTTCACTTCCCTCATAATGATCCCTTGGTGTTGACTGTCATGAGGGTGGATCGGGTCTTGGTAGATAATGAAAGCTCCGTAGACATCCTGTATCGCCCAGCTTTAGAGAAGATGGGACTTAACATCAGGCACCTAAAGCACTGCAATACCTCCCTGTATGGATTTACAGGAGATTCAATACAGCCAATAGGCGCAATTGAGTTAGCCCTCACCATGGGAGAACAACCCAGACAAACCACCATAATAGCAAACTTTGTCGTGGTAGATTGTGCCTCGGCCTTCAATGCGGTATTAGGGAGGCCCTCCCTAAGAGAATTGAAGGCAATAACTTCAGTGTACCACTTAGCCATGAAATTCCCAACTCCTGGGGGAATAACAAGCATGAAAGAAGAGCAGAAGGAAGCAAGGGAGTGTTATAACACATCCCTCCACACGGCCATAAATCTGTCAGTGCCTATGGAAATGGTGGTGCATGGGAGCACAAACCCACATGAATTGGACCTGCGGGTCACGGAGGAACCCAGGGCCGAGCCAGCAAAGAAGTTGGAAGAAGTCACAGTCATGAACAAGCCGTTGAGGAAGTTGAAGGTAGGAAGAAACCTTCCAGGTATCATGAAAGAAGAGTTAGAAGAATTCCTGAAAGTCAACCTCGATGTATTCGCATGGAGTCATGAGGACATGGTGGGGATAGACCCATCAATCATGTGCCATCACTTAAACATAGACCCGAAGGCAAGACCTGTGAGGCAGAAAAGGAGAGCGCTAGACCCAGAAAGATACGCGGTCCTAAAAGAGGAGGTCGACAGTTGAAGGCAAATGGTTTTATACAAGAAGCATTCTACCCAGTATGGGTATCCAACCCAATTTTAGTCTCAAAGCACAATGGAAAGTGGAGGACTTGCGTCGATGTTACTAACCTCAATAAAGTCTGCCCTAAGGACAGCTTCCCACTTCCTAGGATAGATCAGTTAGTAGATGCCACGACGGGACATGAGCAACTCAGCTTCATGGACGCATATTCCGGGTACAATCAAATACCCATGAACCCAGTCGATGAAGAGCACACTTCATTTATAACAGACAATGGGCTTTACTGCTACAAAGTGATGCCTTTTGGGTTAAAGAACACAGGTGCTACTTATCAAAGGCTGGTGAACAGAATGTTTGTGAATCAGATTGGAAAAAATATGGAAGTATATGTAGATGATATGCTAGTAAAAAAGAAGAAGGCAGAAGAGCTCACAAACGACCTCAGTGAGATGATCGATACCCTCCGAAAATTCATAATGAAGCTAAACCCGCTCAAGTGCACATTTGGAGTTTCATCAGGGAAGTTCCTGGGTTTTATGGTGAATTCCTGAGGTATCAAGGCCAATCCTGACAAAATCAAGGCATTGTTGGAAATGAGCCCTCCACGGAACAAGAAGGAGGTGCAGTGCTTGACCGGGAGAGTAGCAGCCCTCAATAGGTTCATCTCCAGATCCACTGACAAATGCCTCCCTTTCTTCAACATCCTAAAAGGGAGCAAAAAGTTTGCTTGGGATGAAGATTGTCAGGAAGCCTTCGCTAAGCTAAAGGAACACCTTGGAAAACCACCCATTTTGGCAAAGCCAGAAAAAGGGGAAAAGTTGTACTTGTACTTAGCCGTATAAGAGCATGCTATAAGTGCAGCTCTGGTCAAAGGAGAAAAGAAGCATCAGCAACCCGTATACTATGTAAGCCAATGGTTGGTAGACGCTGAAACCCGGTGCCCAGAAATAGAAAAGTTAGCATGTGCCCTATTTTCACGCTCATGCTGTTGAAGTGCTCACCAACACCTGTAACGACCCAAAATCACTAATACGGCTTAAAGGCCTTGATTAGTGTGCCAGGAGGGCATAACTGGTTTATGTGTGAATTTATTGATTTAATGCATGATTACATGATAAGCATGCTTGTATGATTATAGATGTGGTTAAATGTTATGTTTGTGAGAACCACATTATTATGTGGGTAAATCTGCAGCGGGTGACTTGAGGCGATCCTAGGGAGCTAGATAGCGGGAAAGTCACAACGGGGCCAAATGTTTGACTTTGGACAGGTCAAGGGGTATTTCAGGTATCGGGTGGTTATTTAGATTACCGGGTTTTGAAAATAAATAATTGGAGATATATATGAGGTTAGGAAGTCTAGGTGGGAATATTGGGGAATTTTACCATTTTGCCCTTGGGGACGTTTTCGGTACCCCCGAGCTTTGAGATTAGCTTAATTTCCTAAGGATAGACTTAAGGGCTACAGAAAACAGTAGAACATAATAAACGACTCTTTCCTCTTTCTCCCTTTCTCTCTCAAAGGAAACTCTTGGAATCTAAAGGAACTCAGCTGAAAGCTTTGTGATTTAGGCTTGGGTCTTGAGGGATTAGCTCAATTTTAGCAAAGGAATTCAACCAGGACTAAGGTGAAGATTGATTCTCATTTTCTGTTGTTGAAATTATGTGATTTTGGTTGTGTTCTAAGTGGTTTTTGGGTTTTGGATTTGAAGATTAAATAGAGGCTAGAACCTTGGAAGTTAGCCCAGAAAGCTATTGAAGGATTGGTTTTGTAGTTGAGGTAAGCTCGAATTTAAGGTTTAATGGAAGAGTTATAGTGTTTCCAGGGCTGGATTTTGTGTTCATGACTTAGAAAGTTTCAGTGATTGAAATAGGTTTTTGATGGGTTTCTAGTCTAGGTTTCAGCTGGGTTATGTTGCTGGAATCTTGTGGGAAGTTTTTGGATAATTGAGTTGTAGAATTGGGGTAGTTTTGAGTGAGTTTGCATGAGGTTTGAGAGTCAAAAATGGAGGTTTTTCTAGGTTCGCAGGGGTCGGGCCGCGGCATAGTTCTTGGTGAGCTGCGGCCCTTCGAAGTTGATGGGTGCTGACGAAGGAGGGCAGGCCGCGGCATAGTCTGAGTAGGGCCGCGACCCTTACCTTTTTTTGGGCATTGGGAGCCCTCTGGTTGGGGCCATGCTGCGGTATAGGTGGCTAATGCTACGACCCTTAAGAGATTTTGGGATTTTGAGATTCTAGGGTTGGGAATTTAACCTAGGGTGCTTGGGATTGAATCTTTTACCATGTATGGTGAAGTTCAATGTTCCGGCGACTAGAACTTTGTCTAGATGTTCATTTAAGATTGTTGATGGTATCCTTTATCTTGGTTGTGACTAGGTGCAAAGCTAGGGCTTGGGGATCGGATCGCGCTCAAGGAGCATCGCTCTTAGCTAGTATACTTGGAAGCCAAAGGTAATTAAACTGCACCCGGTTGTGTATTTGTAATGGGACTAAGGGTTCCCTAGTATGTATGCTTTGAAAGGATGGTATTATGCCATGTAAATAGTAAACCAACGACCTAAGAGTGCCAAATATTACACTTGCACACAGGGTGCGGCTCGGCCACTGGTAGCCGAGGACAGTTTATTATGCACTGAACTCGGTTTAAGCGGGCCGAAGTCAGTGGGGTAAACAGAGGGTGCGACCTAAGTTGTCGGCCCTAGTTATTATGTGACTTGACTGTTAATAATGATTGGTTGCATCTTTGATTCCGATTACATGCTATGCTATTAATGTTGAATGTTAAGTGTTTGATCATGCTTAATGGATTATACGCTTGTTATGATTGTTGAGATGTGTATTATGTTTTCTTGCTGGGCCTTGGCTCTTGGGTGCTACGTTGTGCAGGTAAAGGCAATGGCAAACTTGATCAGCCCTGACTTGGAGATCTCTGTGAGAGGAATGTACATGACCAGCTGCTCAGCCACCACGATTGTGACGATAACAGGAACATAAAATCAATAATTGTATGTTTTGTCTTAGAGTGGCTGATGGTAGTCTGTATTTTGGAAAATTTTGTAAACTATCCTTTAAAGACTGTTCTTTTTGGGATCCCATATGTAAATCTGTTTAAATATATGAAATGTATCTTTTGAGACCAAAATCATTTTAACCCTAGCACATTTATGGTTTAGTGACACGTTTTGACTAAATGACTTGATTAGCAAGTCCTGCACCTTTATAAGTACACAGTGTAGCGGTCCTGGCTATCTAGGGCATTACAACTTGGTATCAGAGCATCCTAGGTTTAAGGGTTCCTGAAGACCGGCTGGACATGTACATTCGCTGTTAGAGACAAGCTCGGTTCAGGGTTTGGTAATGTGTATATGTGTTTATATGCTTATATGCCTGGAGTGAGTTATGATTGTTGTTATTTGTTGCATTAATATGGAGCATGAGATAATGATAGGGCTTGGCCCTTGATTGTTGTGTGAGAATATTGAGGCATGCTTATTAGCATCACCATGCATGTACATGAATATTTGGATGATTAATTGCATATAGTGTATGGATGAATGCTTATATCATAGTTGTTGTGTGAGGATGTTGGGGTATGCTTATTAGTAGCCAGTGCATGAGAATAAATTCCTATATGTTGATTGTTTGTGTGTGGTTATGTTCCATTGGTGGGTTTTGGAGAAGCTTTTACCCTGCCATTATGGTCTGATTGTCGAGTCGTTGATTACAGATTGACTTGGATAGCTATGCGTCCAAGAAAATCTCGCGACTAGCCGGCACTAGGTCTGGGACCGGGGGTGATGACCAAGGCCAGATTCCTCTGCCAGTCCCTGAGAACTGGTATCAACTCATGGCCGATATGCAGGCTCGATTGCAAAGCCAAGATGAGCAGATCCGTATTCTGCGATAGCATGCTCCATTGGGGAGTGCTGCCCCTATTGTACCACCTGCAGTGGCACCAGTTGTGTAGTCAGGAGAGGTTGGGAACAGATGGGAGCCATTGTATGAGCGGTTCAGGAAGCAGCAGCCCCCAATCTTTGAGGGTGGACCGGATCCATTGAAAGCCGAGCAATGGCTAACCATGATTACTACAATTATGGATTTCATGAGAGTAGAGGGGCATGATAGAGTGGCCTGTGCCACTTATATGTTGAGAGAGGATGCCCGCATTTGGTGGGAAGTGGCATCGCAGACCAGGGATGTTATTGCTTTGAGTTGGGAAGGTTTCAGAGACTTGTTCAGTCAAAAATACTACAATGTTGCCGTCAAGGCAGGGAAAGTTAATGAGTTTGTGGGTTTGGTGCAGGGCAATATGACCGTTACTAAATATGCCCTAAAATTTGACAGACTTGCGAAATTTGCACCAGATCTTGTGCCTACTGATGCTGCTAGGCAAGATAGATTTATCAGGGGGCTTAATGCTATGATAGCCCGGGATGTTAGGATTACAACGGTACCTGTAGGAACAACTTATGCCCAGGCTGTTGAGAAGGATCTTTGGCTGAGGAAGCAGAGAACAAGATTTGGAAGGAGAGTGCGGTGAGGCGCGAGGGTCGTAGAGTGGTGCCTCCTTATTCAGGGACAGGTAGGGGCAGAGGCCCCAGTGACTTCAAGAGAAAGACTCCTGACACTTCGACCGCTGTTGGTCATGATAGGAGGGGTCGGGGTGGACAGGGTGGCCGTCAGGGTGGCGGCGAGGCATGGCAGACCTATCCGGAGTGTTCGAGGTGTAGAAGACGCCATCTAGGCGAGTGTCGGGCCAAGGCTTTCTTTGTGTGTAGAACAGTGGGGCATCTCAGGAAAGACTACCCAAAAGTGAAGAAAGATGAAGCAGGAAGTGTGGATAGCTTAACTCCAGCTCGAGTGTTCACCTTAACTCAAGCAGATGCCGAGGCTAGTCCCTCGGTAGTGACAGGTCAGCTTTCTAGCGCTTGCTCTCCTTTTACTATATTGATTGATTCTGGTGCTACACATTCCTTTGTTTCTAGTAAAATGATTGATAGATTGTGTAAACCTAGTGAATATCGGACTGTAGGGTTTGGGACTTTATTGTCTACAGGTGAACTGGTAGTTTCTAGGAGATGGATTAGGGCACGACCAGTGATAGTTGATAGTAGAGAACTTTCAGTGGATCTGATTGAGTTAGATATGGAGGATTTTGATATGATCTTAGGGATGGATTGGTTGGTCAGGTATGGGGCTACCATTGACTGCAGGAAGAAGATGGTGACTTTTGAGCCTGAGGGTGAGGATCCTTTTGTCTTTGTGGGTGCGGTGTCTGGACCTCGCGTACCCATGATATCAGCATTGAGAGCCAGAGACTTGTTACAGGGTGGATGTATAGGTTTTCTGACTAGTGTGGTGGATACTACCAGGGTTATGCCAGCAGGGCCGAGAGAGACCAAATTGGTATGTGAGTTCTTAGACGTATTTCCTGAGGATCTACCAGAGTTGCCGCCGCGCAGGGAAATTCAGTTTGAGATTGAGTTAGCACCGGGGACAGAACTAGTTTCACAGGCACCATATAGGATGGCACCAGCAGAGTTGAAGGAATTGAAGATACAGTTGCAAGAACTTCTAGATTTGGGATTCATCGAGCCTAGTTATTCTCCATGGGGCACTCCAGTGTTGTTTGTTATGAAGAAGGATGGGACTATGAGGATGTGTATAGACTATAGAGAATTAAACAAACTGACTGTCAAGAATAAGTACCCTCTACCAAGGATTGATGACTTGTTCGATCAGCTGCAGGGAAAGATGGTGTTCTCAAAGATTGATCTTCGATATGGTTATCACCAGCTGAGGATCAAAGATGAGGATATACCGAAGACGGCCTTTCGGACACGGTATGGGCATTATGAGTTCTTGGTCATGTCTTTTGGTTTGACCAATGCCCCGGCAGCTTTTATGGATCTAATGAATAGGGTGTTCAGAGACTTCTTGGATCAGTTGGTCATTGTCTTCATCGATGACGTCTTGGTTTACTCCAGTTCAGGGGCAGAGCATGTGCATCATCTTCGACAGGTTATGTAGAGGTTAAGGGAGAATCAGTTATACGCCAAGTTTAAGATGTGTGAGTTTTGGTTGCCAGAGGTGACTTTTCTTGGGCATATAGTTGGAGCAGAAGGGATTAAGGTGGATCCATCCAAGGTAGAAGCAGTAAGAGATTGGCCGAGGCCAAGGAACGCCTTGGAGGTCCGGAGTTTCCTTGGGTTGGCAGGCTATTACAGACGGTTTGTAGAGGGATTTTCAAAGATCTCTTCACCAATGACAGAGTTGACAAGGAAGAATCATAAGTTTTTTTGGTCAGAGAAGTGTGAGAACAGTTTTCAAGAGTTGAAGCGACGGCTTATTTCTGCACCTGTGCTGAGTCTTCCTTCGGAGGAAGGAAAGTGTAACGCCCTACTCCCTTAGAGCCGTTACCAAGTGAGTTTTAAGACAAAACAGTGCAATGAACTTGCTAACCGAGGTTTTTAAAACAAAAGTGTGACTAATAAAAAGTGAAGGCTGTAATCTTTGAAAATGCGTCGTTTCATTAAAAACTTCTAGTATTAAACATTTGGGATCCCAAAATAAGGTTTGAAAACTATTTACATCTTGAAATAAGTTTACAGTTGATTAATTATAAAAATCATAGATTATTACAGCCATTTCTCGAATAAACCCCCAACCAAAGCAGTCGGGCAGGCCAAACATGTACGCGTCGCTTCACGCTCTCCGTACTCATGGTTGGTTGACTCAGTCATTGCCCTTACCTGCAACACAGAGCACCCGTGAGCCGAAGCCCAGCAAGAAAACTCATGCAGAACATAACATATGCAATTTATACAGTTTATCATATCAGATAATCCATAGATAAACAAGTCAACCATTAGACTAAGCAAACACGGCCATGCCGCCCCAGAACCCTTACCACAGCCTGGGGTCTCGGTCCTCATCGTAGGGAAATCACATGTATCCCCTGGGTCCTACCCTGACTATAAGCATCCCATGTGCTAAGTGTTACTTCCGGCCCCGCTGCCGTTCTCGGCCTTGCCGCCCTCGGCCATAGCCGTTCATTTCGCTATAATCACACATATAGTATATCTCAAAATAACATTCAAACAAATATCAATTCATTTAAATCTGCACCCTAACATGTAATGCAATATAGGGTCGTGCCCTGCAATCATCTCATCATGAACATGCAATATAGGGTCGTGCCCTGCAATCACACTATGGGCCCATGCCCCATCCTACGGGTGTTATAGTTTTCTTACCTTTCCAATCAATAGCTTAGATCACCTGACTCCTTGAGCACGATCCCACTCGAGCCTTAGCGCACACCTAGGCACAAACATAGGTCAAAGTCAACACAGAACCCCAAGTCCGAATACCTAGCCTCGGGACCAATCCCGAGCCCCCGGGAAGTCCTAAATCCCCAAAACAAAGTGGCGGAATCGAGCCCCGAACCCTAGGTCAAAATCCCTTATCAAAAACCCAAAAATCCACTTCTGTGAATAGTGCAGCGCTACAACGCTCTAAAGAGGGCGCTGTAGCGCTACAAGCAGAACACACCCCCCAGAACAGGGGCTAGCTACAGCGCCCACTGTTTAGCGCTGTAGCGCTAGTTGCAGCCCAGCAGAACCCGAAAATCGCATCTTGCGATTTCCTTCAACCAATTCAACCCCAAACTTGTCCAAACCCAAAATCAAGCTTATAAACACATCACACTCATCCCAAGCATCCCAAGAACTAAAAACCCAAGCACATTCAACCCAAATCTCAAAATTCACCATGAACAACCCTAAACCCAGAAATTCAATCAACAACAAAGTTAAAGGCTTAGAATTCTTACCATTGATGCAAATTTCGACCTTGATTCAACCCTAGACCTCCTTAGCTTGTTCATCCTCAAAGCTTGCCCAGAAATTCCCTAAAATTCCCATCAACTCAACTCAAAACACAGCTCAAACCATCAAAACCCTTAAATAGAAATCTCAAAAAACTTACCTCAAAAGTTGATGTGTTCTTGCTAATCCTTGCCAAATATTCAAGTATAACCTTAAGATTCTTGATGCTCAGCCTATCATTGCTCTCCACTAAGCTTTTCTCCAAGAAAAATGGTGCAAGAATGCACAAACCGCCCCATTAGGAAAACCCTCTGTTTTTCTCTCTTTCTTTCTTTTCTTTCTTTCTCTCCACAGCCAACACTTCTCTATAAATCCCACTAAGTGTAAAGCCTTATTTAATCTATCACCAAAAAGCCAAATGACCAAAATTCCCACCCTATTAATTCTAAATCCTTTTGTCCAAACAGGGCCATTTTAGTCATTTTACCCAATTCCCGCTAATCCTCAAGTGTCTCTAATATTTTCTCGTTGCTTTCCAATACCTGATAAACCACCAAATAAGTATCCCCCATCATCAAAATAAATCTCAATCTATTCTCTGAATTCCTGCTCATACCCCCAGGCTCGCCCCGAGCCGGGTATAAATTCCTATCATGACTTTCCGCTAGCCTGCTCACTGGGATCGCCTCGAGTCACAAATCACTGATACACCCACATACCACTGTGGTCTCAACAATCATCACATATCAATGCAGTTATGCCCAACATGGCCAAAATTACAATTATGCCCTTCTAACACGATCCGGGCCTACATGCATACTAATATACATAGTCATGCATCTCAGATAAACAAATAGTCATATAACATGCCTTAAATCATAACCATGCATTTAATTCATAAAAATCACACATAAATCCCATCATGCCCTCCTGGCACGCTAATCAAGGCCCTTAAGCCTTATTAGCTAATTTGGGTCGTTACAGAAAGTTTGTAGTCTACTTTGATGCATCAATGATGGGTTTAGGCTGTGTGTTGATGCATAATGAGAAAGTTATAGCTTATCCATTGCGACAGCTGAAGGAGTATGAGCAGTGGTATCCTACTCATGATTTGGAACTAGTAGCAGGGGTATTCGCACTGAAGGTGTGGCGACATTACCTGTATGGGGAAAAGTGCGAGATATACTCTAACCATAAGAGTTTGAAATATTTCTTCACTCAGATGGATCTGAACATGAGGCAGAGGTGTTGGTTGGAGCTGGTTAAGGATTATGATTGTGATATCCTTTACCACCCTGGGAAGGCCAATGTGGTAGCAGATGTGTTGAGCCGGAGGGGCCTAGGACAGTTGTATAGTTCCACCAGATCTCGAGAGAATTAGCTGACGAGATGGCCAGGGCAAGGATAGAACTGGTGGTAGGCCAGTTAGCTAATATTACCTTGCAGTCGACCCTGCTAGAGCGGATCAAGGAGGGTCAGTTGGTGGACATGTAGTTGCAGGAGGTTAGACAACATGTCTGAGCGGGGACAGCTAAGGATTATTCTATTTCTGAGACTGGTTTGCTTCGATATCACGAACAGATTTGTATTCTGGTAGATGAGGGGATCAGACGAGAGATACTGGATGAGTTTCCCACTATGCCATACTCGATTCATCCGGGTACCACAAAGATGTATCAGGATCTACGGACATTATGTTGGTGGCCCGGGATGAAGAAGGATGTGGTAGAGTATGTGGCTAGATGTTTGACATGTCAGCAGGTAAAGGCTGAGCATCAGCGACCATCGGGATTACTTCAGACTCGGTGTGGGTGATAGTAGACAGATACACCAAGTCAACTCATTTTCTGCCAGTGAAGTTGACGTACTCAGTGGAACAATATGCAGAGTTGTATGTGAGGGAGATAGTTCATCTCCATGGGGTTCCAAAGTCTATTGTATCTGATTGAGACCCTATCTTTACCTCCAAGTTTTGGGAAGCTAAGCAGAGAGCCATGGGGACTCAGTTGAAGTTTAGCACAGGTTTTCATCCTCAGACTGACGGACAGTCTGAGAGGGCGATTCAGGTATTGGAGGACATGCTTAGGGCATGTGTGATTGATTTCGAGGGATCTTGGAGTAGGTATCTTCCGTTGATCGAATTCTCATATAATAACAGTTATCAGACCACGATTGGCGTGGCCCCTTATGAGATGTTATACAGAAGGAAGTGCAGATCACCCATTCATTGGGATGAGATGGGTGAGAGAAGGTATTTGGGGCCAGACATGGTTCAGAAGACCAATGAGGCTATTGAGAAGATACGAGTCAGAATGCTTTCGTTGCAGAGTAGACAGAAAAGCTACGGTGATCCTAAGCGTAGGGACGTGGAGTTCCAGGTTGGGGACTAAGTGTTTCTGCGAGTTTCACCACTGAGAGGGGTGAGGATATTTGGGGTAAAGGGAAATCTGAGCCCTTAGTTTACTGGACCTTTCGAGATTTTAGAAAGGATTGGACAGGTGGCAAACAGGTTGGCTAAGCCACCGTCGTTGTCAGGAGTTCATGACGTATTCCATGTCTCCATGTTTGGGAGTATGTTTCAGATACGACACGTGTGCTGAAGTATGAGGACTTAGAGTTACATACAGACTTGTCCTATGAAGAGCGACCAGTGCAGATTTTGGATCGGAAGGACAAAGTCTTACGGAATAAGACAATTCCGTTAGTGAAAGTGTTATGGAGAAATAGCAAGGTCGAGGAAGCAACCTGGGAATTAGAGACAGTGATGCGGGATCAATATCCCGAGCTATTCAGGTAAATTTTGAGGACGAAATTCATAGTAGGAGGGGATAGTAGTAACGACCCAAAATCACTAATACGGCTTAAAGGCCTTGATTAGTGTGCCAGGAGGGCATAACTGGTTTATGTGTGAATTTATTGATTTAATGCATGATTACATGATAAGCATTCTTGTATGATTATAGATGTGGTTAAATGTTATGTTTGTGAGAACCACATTATTATGTGGGTAAATCTGCAGCGGGCGACTTGAGGTGATCCTAGGGAGCTAGATAGCGGGAAAGTCACAACGGGGCCAAATGTTTGACTTTGGACAGGTCAAGGGGTATTTCAGGTATCGGGTGGTTATTTAGATTACCGGGTTTTGAAAATAAATAATTGGAGATATATATGAGGTTAGGAAGTCTAGGTGGGAATATTGGGGAATTTTACCATTTTTCCCTTGGGGACGTTTTCGGTACCCCGAGCTTTGGGATTAGCTTAATTTCCAAATGATAGACTTATGGGGCTATAGAAAACAGTAGAACATAATAAACGACTCTTTCCTCTTTCTCCCTTTCTCTCTCAAAGGAAACTCTTGGAATCTAAAGGAACTCAGCTGAAAGCTCTGTGATTTAGGCTTGGGTCTTGAGGGATTAGCTCAATTTTAGCAAAGGAATTCAACCAGGACTAAGGTGAAGATTGATTCTCATTTTCTGTTGTTGAAATTCTGTGATTTTGGTTGTGTTCTAAGTGGTTTTAGGGGTTTGGATTTGCAGATTAAATTGAGGCTAGAACCTTGGAAGTTAGCCCAGAAAGCTCTTGAAGGATTGGTTCTGTAGTTGAGGTAAGCTCGAATTTAAGGTTTAATGGCTGAGTTATAGTGTTTCCATGGATGGATTTTGTGTTCTTGAGTTAGAAAGTTTCAGTGATTGAAATAGGTTTTTGATGGGTTTCTAGTCTAGGTTTCAGCTGGGTTATGTTGCTGGAATCTTGTGGGAAGTTTTTGGATAATTGAGTTGTGGAATTGGGGTAGTTTTGAGTGAGTTTGCATGAGGTTTGAGAGTCAAAAATGGAGGTTTTTTTGGGTTCGCAGGGGTCGGGTTGTGGCATAGTTCTTGGTGATCCGCGGCCCTTCGAAGCTAATGGGTGCTGAGGAAGGAGGGCGGGCCGCGGCATGGTCTGAGTAGGGTCGCGGCCCTTACCTTTTTTTGGGCATTGGGAGGCCTCTGGTTGGGGCCATGCCGCGGGATGTGTGGCTAGTGCCGCGACCCTTAAGAGATTTTGGGATTTTGAGATTCTAGGCTTGGGAATTTAACCTAGGGTGCTCGGGATTGAATCTTTTACCATGTTTGGTGAAGTTCAATGTTCAGGAGACTAGAACTTTGTCTAGACGCTCATTTAAGATTGTTGATGGTATCCTTTATCTTGGTTGTGACTAGGTGCTAAGCTAGGGCTCGGGGATCGGATCGCGCTCAAGGAGCATCGCTCGTAGCTAGTATACTTTGAAGCCAAAGGTAAGAAAACTGCACCCAGTTATGTATTTGTAATGGGACTAAGGTTTCCCTAGTATGTATGCTTTGAAAGGATGGTATTATGCCATGTAAATAGTAAACCAACGGCCTAAGAGTGCCAAAGGTTACACTTGCGCACAGGGCGCGGCTCGGCCACTGGTAGCCGAGGACAACTTATTGTGCATTGAGCTCGGTTTAAGCGGGTCGGAGTCAGTGGGGTAAACAGAGGGTGCGGCCTAAGTTGTCGACCCTAGTTATTATGTGATATGACTGTTAATAATGATTGGTTGCATCTTTGATTCCGATTACATGCTATGCTATTAACGTGGAATGTTAAGTGTTTGATCATGCTTAATGGATTATACTCTTGTTATGATTGTTGAGATGTGTATTATGTTTTCTTGCTGGGCCTTGGCTCACGGGTGCTACATGGTTGTAGAGTCCAAGAACTTTACTTAGCTAAGATAGATAGTAGTATGATAGTATTTATAGCATTATCTTTGTTACTATGGATTTTTGGTTCAGACCGGGAGTTATTTGGACACTCATAGTAGTACTTATAGATTTTCTAAGTTTAACCTATAGTTTAAGAATATTAAGTATAACCTAAGGTTTGGTTAATGTGACTGATATTAAGGATTATATTATTATATTATAAGGTTTAGACATCAACCAATAGGATTTTAAGCACATGTTTTGAATGGTAATTAAGGATTAAGTATTTTTGAGGATTAAATTAAATAAGGGTAAAGTTTGAATGTTATAGGGTCATTCAGCAGCTTTGAATACGTTGAGGGCTTAGTCAAGGCTGTTTACCCCATTCAAACTTAGCTAAAAATGTGTAATCTCGTGTTTAATTAATCAGCGTATGCCAATATATCGCAGCTATAGGGGGCGATATGTCGCAGCACGTAGATACGGAAAACACGAGACGATGCACGGGAGCCTCGGGCATACTGGCCCAGGCGATATATCGCCTACAGGGGGCGATATATCGCCTCCACCAGCATGTTTTCAAATACTTTTGAATTCTTTTCCTTTCAGCCATTCAAACCCCTTCAACAGTCCAGCATCTTCTGAACGAGTCTTCAGCCTCTGCTGAACGATTATTCAAATGATTTTCACCTAAAAAGCCATTATTTTTATTCAAGTAAAATCAAGATATTTTCATTCCCAAACTCTATAAATAGGACCTAGTACCCAGCCATTATTCACCATTTGCTCTAAGTTCAGAAGCTGCTAGTGTTAAGTGAGTGTGAGAGTGTAAACACTTGGTTTGGGGAAAAACTATAAGCTTAAACATCATAAGCTTATCAAACACTTTGGGAAGTGAGTTCTATAGTATTTCGGTGAAGGTTAGATTGATCTTGCAAATCTTTGAGGTAACCAAACTCTAGTTCCTTTCTGTATTATGTTTCCTTTCTCTTAGTCTTCTACTCAATTTCCTAACCTCATTCTTATTTTGGTTAGGGAATCCAAGTTCTTAAGCTTATAAGTCGGTAAGTATGTTTTTATGGTTTAGTCTTTCCATCTCTTTCATTTCATCTCCTTTCTTTAGACTCACTCTTGTTCATTATGGTTTTAGGAGTGTTCCAAAAGTCCCAACTCAGTCCATAATCCCGGTAACTTTGGTAAGGAAAATAGGCTAGAATATATATGTTTATGTTTATGTTATCTTATGTGTTATGATATGATATGAGTACGTTATGAATATGTTGTGCATGTGTATGTTGTAGGCTTGGGCATATGCCCTATTTGACTAACAAGACCCCAAAAAGATTGTGGGCATAAGCCTATTTAGCTGGTAGGACCCCACTAATCTCATGGGCATAAGCTTGTTTAGTCTATGGGACCCCAAGTAATAATGGCCATTATAATAAGTGAATTATGTGTTATGATATGTCTTTACGTTATTATGAAATTATGTTTATGTTTATGACTATGTGTTAGATTTTCCTTGCTGGGCATTAGGCTCACTCCTTTCTGTTTATGTGCAGGAAAATAAGCTTTAGAGGCGGTAAGATTCGTGACGCTTGGAGGATGTGTATCGATGGTGAATGGAGTCAAGGGGCCGAGCGTTATTCGATTCGAGGATGTAGTCTCCTTTTAAATTTTTATGATTTTATGTGTATTTTCCGCACCAAATATGTAATGTCTTTTATTTTTAAATCATCTTTCGTTTTAAAAACAATGGGATCCCATAATCCTTCTTAGTATTCTGTTTGTTTGTAAATAACTCTCATTTTGCAAGTTACTCAATAAATTATGGTATTTTCGTAAAAATGTAAGTTTTATGTATAGTTTCGTTAATGGTCCAAATAGTCTAGAGTAGTGGGTCATTACAATGGTGCAGGTAAAGGCAAGGGAAAACTTGATCAGCCCTGACTTGGAGAGCTTTGTGAGCGGAATGTACATGACCAGCTGCTCAGCTCCCATGATTGTGAGGATAACAGGAACAGAAAAGCAATAATTATCTGTTTTGCCTTAGAGTGGCTGATGGTAGTCTGTATTTTGGAAAATTTTGTAAACTAACCTTTAAACACTGTTCTTTTTGGGATCCCATATGTAAATATGTTTAAATATATGAAATGTATCTTTTGAGACCAAAATCATTTTAACCCTAGCACATTTATGGTTTAGTGACACGTTTTAACTAAATGACTTCATTACAAAGTCCTGCACCTTTATAATTACACAGTGTAGCGGTCCTGGCTATCCAGGGAGTTACAACACTTATTTGCATCAAGTTTTGCACAAGCCGGAGACTTCGGGAAGGTTGTTAAAATGGTCGATTGAGTTAAATCAGTTTGACATCACTTACGCCCCAAGGACCTCAGTCAACGGGCAGGTACTTGTAGATTTTATAGTTGAGTTTGCACATCGACTCCATGAAGAGGGAAAAATAGAAGAGAATGAACCAATGGGTGAAGGGGAAAAACAGCCTAAAGTGTGGAGCCTCCATGTGGACAGGGCATCTAACAAAGGAGGAGACGGCGCCGACATAGTAATGACGAAACTTGAGGGACATAAGATGTATTGTGCATTAAGATTCAGATTTGAAGCTTCCAACAACGAAGCAGAATACAAGGCACTATTGGCTAGCTTGCGACTAGCCAAGGAGTTGAAGGTAGCACATTTGCATGTCTTTAGTGACTCACAACTAGTAGTATTTCAGGTAAAGGGCGAATATCAAGCTAGAGGCCCGAAAATGGCTGCATATCTCGCCAAAGTGAAGGGGTATTTGGGTCAATTCGAAAAATACACCATAGAACAGATCCCAAGGGAGCAAAACACAAATGCTGATGCTCTTGAAAAACTCGCCTCTACCCGAGACGAAGATACACTTGAGTCCATCCCTGTTGAATACCTCTCTAGGCCGAGCATAGCAGAAGAGGAAGTCCACATAGTCAATAACCCTGAGGAGTCATGGTTGGCACCCATCTTGAGATACTTAAGTGATGGAACATTGCCTTTTGACAAAAAAGATGCATGTACGCTGACTTACAAAGCCGCCCAATACACCTTAGTAGATGGAATTTTGTATAAGAGAGGATTCTCCACCCCACTCCTACGGTGTATAGACAAGGGGGAGCTTTAAAAGTCCTGCAAGAGATACACGAAGGGGAATGTGGAAATCATGCTAGGGGGCAATCCACGGCAAAAAACGCCACACACCAGGGGTATTATTGGCCTACCATGGAGAAGGATGCAAGCTACTTCGGGAAAAGATGTGACAAGTGCCAACGACACGCAAATTACCCCAGACAGTCACCAAATGAGCTGGTGAGTATGACCAGTCTGTGGCCCTTCGCTGTGTGGGGGATTGACTTGATTTGAGCACTACCAGCAGGAAGAGGAGGAGCAAAATACACAGTTGTAGCAGTCGATTACTTTACTAAATGGGTGGAAGCAGAGCCTCTAGTCAACATAACGGCTAAGAAAATCACCACCTTCGTTAACAAATTTATCGTCTGCAGGTTTGGAGTACCCTACAAGATAATCTCTGACAATGGGACATAGTTTAAAGGAGGGGTACTTGAAGAATATTGCAGGGAAAAGGGAATCAAGAGGAGTTTCTCCGCTGTAGTACACCTGCAAGCCAATGGACAGGTGGAGGCGATCAACAAGATCCTAAAAAGGATCCTGAAAACAAAGTTGAAAAGGTTGGAAGGGGCCTTGGTCGCAGAACTGCCCAATGTACTTTGGGCCCACAGGACCATGCCTTGTTCCACCACTGGAGAGACGCCTTTTGCCTTAGCCTATGGCTACGAGGCTGTCCTTCCAATAGAAATGAAAATCAACTCCATCTATCCACAAGCATATGATGACCAGGCTACCTCGCAGCATTAGCCAAAAATTTGGAACTGTTGGAAGCAAGGAGAGAAAGGGCACAACTTAAGTTGGCAACGTACCAGCAACGAGTTGCAAGGTACTATAACTCAAGTGTAGAGTCCAAGAACTTTACTTAGCTAGTTAGATAGTAGTAGTAATAGTAATAGCTAGTAGTAGTTGTAGTATGTTTATGACTGTGGATTTTGGTTCAAGCCGGGACTTAGTAGGACACTCGTAGTAACACTTGTAGATTTTATAAGTTTAACCTATAGTTTAAGAAAATTAATTATAACATAACGTTTGATTAATATTGCTGGTTATTAATATGACAATTATTAAAACCTAAGGTTTAGATAGAGCCAATAAGAATATGACACTTGTCATGAGCGTGGTTATTCCTAAGGTTTAGATAGAGCAAATAGGATTATGACATTTTTCATATGCATGATTATTAAGGAATTATTATTTTAATGATAAAATAAGGGAAATATAAGACTTAGTCTTCACCAGAATCTGTTAGGAGCATGACATTTATCACAATTCTATTTATTTGTGGATTAGGTTGTAAATAAATTTTTCGTAACTTTAGGGTACTATAACTTCCGACCTATTTTTGACCCAGTTATGTTATGAATTTTGAAAAATAGTATTTCTAAAAAGTTCTAGATAATTGAATTAGATTTCTAACAATATAAAGAGAGTCTAAATCGAAGTCTTACAGCTCCAGATATGTTGATTTTACTGCAAGTGAGTTTAGAGTTACGAGATTTAGGGAGTTAGAAGTTAGGATTCTATTTGTTTTTATTATTTTTGTTTTAAAAATCAACCTTTGACTCCTTAAACCTCTCTCTGAACAATTTGACCAAGTCCTAAGCCTTTGGCTGAAGAATATTCAAATATTTTCAATTAAATTCATTATTTTTATTCAAAGCCAAAAAGAAGATTTTTATTCCTAGAACTCTATAAATAGGACCTAGCACCAAGCCTTTTCATTCATTCTTCAAGCATTGATCAGAGCCTTCTAGGTGCTAGTGAGGCTATAGAGTGATAAACACTTGGGTTGGGGTTATAAGCTTAATAAACACTTGGGAAGTAAGGTTATAGTGTATTTCGGTTTCGAGGTATAGTTCGGTCATAGAAGCATTCAAGGTATTCCTAATTCTAGTTCCTTTTTGTATTGATTCTTACAGTTCTTCTATACTCAAATCCTAAATCAGTCTTTTCTATTCTTGGTTAGGCATCTAAGTTCTTGAACTTGAGGTTCCTGTTGGTAAGTATCTTTTCGATGGTGTAGTTCATTCTTTTCATCTATTTTCCTTAGTATACTCTCCTCTCTATTATGGTTTTAATGAGTGTTCCAAAGTCCCGATCTTGTTCTCACATCCCTATTTTTGGTAAGGAAAATATGGTAGATTTGTATGGTTTTATGTTGTTGATATATGTTTATGTTGTAAGTATGATGTGTTTTTAGTTGTTGGATTGTTTAGATAACAAATAAATAACTTGTTTAGATAACAAGTCCCAGTAGTAGATTTCCTTGGGCATATGATTGCTTAGATAATGAGCCCCATGAATTTATGTGACATGTTTTATTAACTTGCCTCGTAAATTTATGGGCATATGATTGCTTAGGTAGCAAGTCCCAAGAAGTATGATGGCCATGTAATAGATGTTGTATTTATATAGTCATATGATTATAGTTTACAGTTTATAGTTTATAGTTTATGTGTATGTATATATTTCATGCTTGTAGTATATTTTCCTTGCTCGGCATTAGGCTCATTCCTTTATGTTTTATATGTGCAGGAAAATAGTTTTGGCGGCAGGAAGGTTCTTGGCAGCTTGGGGATGTGTATTGAGGCAGGATGGAATCGGTGGACTGCGCGTACGATTTGAGGATGAAGTTTTTTTTAGTCTTTTAGTTATGATTTCTAAGTATTATTTTTCCGCACTTAATTTTGTAACTAATTTATTTAAGTTATGTTTTGTTTTATTTTCAAAACAATGGGATCCCATATCCTAAATGAATTTTTATGTATTTAACATTTACTTTACAGTTTTTAAATAAAGTTATGGTTATTTCATACGTATGCTTTCTTAAGATTAGTATAGTAGTTATTAATGGTCCAAAGTCTAGAATAGTTGGGTCGTTACAGTTGGTATTAGAGAAACGGTTCATCCGCATGAAGTTCTCCTCGATACTCACACTCAAAGCTCTGAATATGATCGCCAAGTAAGTGTTTAAGTTATAGTTATTATGTTTATAAGTATAGCTAACGATTTTAGTCTTTTTATTTTCAGTTAAGAATTAACGAAGCATTAACTTATGAGGATATCTGAGCCATTAAGGATTTGAAAAGAATTAGAGAACCGAGAAACACCGTAGGAGTGCTAGAGAGAATCACTCGGAGGCTGGTTTTGTTCCACAGAGAAATAGGTCATCTCCAAGAATCTAAGCAGATCATGATGAGAGCAACAGAGCAATATGTTTTAGTAATAAGACTATTTAGAGATTATCGTATTATAATTGCAGCCTTAGAGGAGATATGGGAGACAATGGATAATGAAGATGAATTGCCGGTAGCAATGAGATATTATTTTCTCTTAATTAGGTTCACTTCAAAAATGGAATTTTAGTTTACAAACGAGCGAAAGCATATAATTTTTAAGAACCTTCCTCAAAGGCATTTTGAGGCACATGATAATGAGGAATATGAGGAGTTAAATGATGATATGCTAGATGAAGGATCGGATATAGAAGATCTCGATTTTTAGAATAGTTAGTTTCATTGTTTGTTTTTATTTATTATTTTTTTTCTTTTATGGTTGTAAATAGTGAAAACTTTCTTTTCCAAATTAATATCATGGTTATTTTGTTATCATGTATGAGTTTGATTTTTCTTTTGCAATCATAATAAATAATAAATAAAATAAATAATGACTAAGTTCGGTGAGGGTGGATACAAATCAATGAACCAAGTTTCTATATTGAGAGTTAGGGGGCCATAGTAGTGGGAACGATTTTACTGATCCCAGCCCTCCCTCAATATGGTTAACTTTGGAACAAAGATGAGTTTCGAGCCTGAGAATTAAGTCATATAGGATGATTAGAGATAGACTTAGAAAATAATAAAGATGACTTGTTTTTTTTTCTAAGTATAGAAACCCACTCTAATAATAAAGAAGATTTATATAATTTTCATAAGAAGCCATAATCAATAGGTCCGAGATATGTTTATTTAGATTAAGTTTATTCCTTAGAGCCTATTAGGGTGAAGTTCTGACATGTTTCTCTCAACTGTTAGAACTCTACTGCGATGTCGCTTCGAAGATCTGCTCGCACCAACGGAAACACCTCCAACGCTGCTCCAGTGAACAACGAAGCCCCTCTAGTTCGCAGAAGGGGAGTGCGTGCTACTGCCAGCCGCAACACGCCGCCGCCACCAGCTGACAACACTACGGAGATCGCTAGATTGTGACAACAAGTTAAGGAACTATTTCAGCAATAGTGACAACAGGCTCAGCCCCAGACTCAGCCTCCACCACAGCCACAACCACAGCAAATGGCCTCAGCACCCCAACAAGTTGGTCCGTATGGGGGATGGCCAGTGGAAAATTATGCGCCGTATCCAGTACAACACATGGAGCCAGTTTTTGAGCGGTTCCGTAAGCAACATGCCCCGAACTTTGAAGGGACTACAGACCCCTTCGAGGCAGAAGAGTGGTTAAGAAATGTGGAGCCAATTCTGACGCACATGAACCTCAGCAACGCGGACTACATATCCTGCGTTTCATCCTTGCTCAAGAAAGATGCCAGGATATGGTGGGACTTAGTCCAGCAAACGCATGATGTTGCCACCATGAATTGGACTCAATTTGTGGAGCTATTCCACAAAAAGTACTATAATTCGGCTGTACTCGCTTCAAGAGTTGAGGAGTTCGATGGCCTGAAGCAAGGAAGTTTATCAGTGGCAGAGTATGCTCGGCAGTTCAACCATTTGGCTAAATTTGCACCGGAAATGGTTCCAACCAACTATCTGAGGGTGTCTAAGTTCGTTAGAGGACTTCGACCGAAGATCGAGCTGGGGGTTAAGCTTGCAAACCCAGGAAATTCTACTTATGCTGACGTACTAGAGACGGCAATAGAAGTAGAAAGGTTGCAGGATAACGTTAGTAAAGAAGAAGCCAGTAAGCCTGAACCTAGACAGCAGAATCAACTTCAGATTAGTCGGAACAACAACCACCACAACAACAATAACGGTCAGAAAAGAAGGTATCCTGATAATAAGCAGTTTGATAGCGATAAAAGGGCACAGATAAATAATGGAGGTAGTAGGTCGGGTTATGTAGAATACCTGCAATGTGCTAAGAGTCAGAAGAAACATCCTGGTGAATGCCGTGCAAACACTAAAGGATGCTTCAACTGTGGTCAGGAAGGACACCAAAAGAGGAAGTGTCCCCAGCTCAAGCGAGAAAGGAAAAAGGAAGACAAGATGGTTCCTGCCAGGGTATTCGCCTTAACCCAAGGAGAGGCTGATGCTAGCAATAAGGTGGTCACAGGTTAGGTTTCTATCCTTAATAATATATGTTATGTATTATTTGATTCGGGAGCCACTCATTCGTATATCTCGTTAAGAATGATAGAAAAGCTAGACAAACCTTGTACAAGATTTAGAACTAGGTTTGTAACCGAGTTGCCTTCGGGCAAAGTAGTTCTATCATCATGGATAGTACGAGGCGTACCGATCAAGATTGAGGACGTAGAACTAGAAGGAGACATGATAGAACTGGAAATCAAGGACTTCGACGTAATACTAGGCATGGACTGGCTAGCACGGCATGGTGCAACCATCGACTGCAAACACAAGAAGGAGACGTTAGAGACTCCTGACGGCCAGAAATTATGTTTCATGGGACAAGTTTCAGGACTACGTACACCGCTAATATCATCTCTCAAAGCCCAAAGAATGATAGAAAAAGGGTGTCAAGCATTCTTAGCCATCATCACAGATGTGGTAAAGGAAACACCACTTAAGGTTGGAGACGTCAGTATTGTAAGATAATTCCCAGAGGTATTTCCCGATGACTTTCCAGGGTTGCCGTCGACTCGGGAAATTGACTTCACGATAGAATTAGTACCGGGCACCGAGCCTATCTCCAAGGCACCATACCGGATGGCACCTACAGAACTCAAGGAGTTAAAGACGTAGCTACAAGAACTCATAGATTTGGGTTTCATTAGACCAAGCCATTTGCCATGGGGAGCACCGGTGCTATTCGTAAAGAAAAAGGATGGAAGTATGCGGATGTTCATAGACCACCGCGAACTAAATAAAGTAACAATCAAGAATAAGTACTCGCTACGCCGGATTGACAATTTGTTTGATCAACTCCGAGGTACGACCGTATTTTCAAAGATTGATTTACGGTCCGGGTACTATCAGCCCAAGGTGCGGGGAGAAGATATTCCTAAAACAGCTTTTAGAACTCGTTATGGGAATTATGAGTTCTTAGTTATGTATTTTGGTCTTACTAATGCTCCAACCACGTTTATGGACTTGATGAATAGGGTCTTCAAGGATTACTTAGATAAATTCATCGTAGTGTTCATCGACAACATCTTAGTATACTCCAAGGATGAAGAAGAGCACGAGGAACATTTGAGATTGATTTTGTCACGATTAAAGGAGCATCAACTCTACGCCAAGTTCAAGAAATACGAGTTTTGGATTTCGCAAGTGGCGTTCCTCGAGCACATTATATCCAAGGATGGAGTTGAAGTAGACCCATCAAAGGTAGAGGCTGTGAAGAATTGGCCAAGACTAAAGAATGCATTTGAAGTAAGGAACTTTATGGGATTACCAGGTTATTATAGGAGGTTCGCAGAGGGCTTTTCTAAGATAGTCACTCCGCTCACCAACCTGACCCGGAAACAGCAAAGATTCAACTGGAATGATAGATGCGAAGAAAGCTTCCAGTTGCTTAAGGATAAGCTTTGCTCAGCACCAGTACTCTGTGTACCGACACCCAATGATAAGTTTGTAGTCTACTACGATGCGTTGAAGCAAGGGTTGGGTTGCGTGCTGATGCAGAATGACAAGGTGATAGCCTACCCCTCAAGACAGCTGAAGGAGTACAAACAACGCTATCCAACGCACGATATGGAGTTGCCAGCGGTGGTCTTTGCGTTGAAAATCTGGTGCCATTATCTTTATGGAGAACAGTACGAGATTTATACGGACCACAAAATTTTAAAGTACTTCTTCACTCAAAAGGAGCTCAACATGAGGCAGCGCATGTGGTTAGAGCTAGTGAAAGATTACGACTGCGAAATCTTATACCACCTGGGAAAGGCAAACGTAGTTGCCGATGCGCTAAGTAGGAAGAGTTATGGAAGTTTAGCAGTGCTAGCAGGAATAGAAAAGTCGCTACAGCAGGAGCTGATCAGTGCCGGAATAGAAATAGTTGTCGGTAAGCTGGCTAATTTGTCTATCCAGTCAAATCTGCTAGAAGATATATGGATTGGGCAAGGGCATGACGGCACACTAACAGCACAAATGGATGTAGTCAGAGAAGGCAAGGCCACATATTTCTCAATATCAAGTCAAGGATTATTGAGATATAAGGATCGGGTATGCGTGCCAAATGATCAAAGATTTAAGATGAAGATTCTAGAAGAAGCGCACAGTACCTCGTACTCAGTTCACCCAGGGTCGACCAAGATGGCATGCGACATCAAGGCAATGTATTGGTGGCCAGGGATAAAGAAGGACATAGAAGACTTTATCTCTAAGTGTCTAGTATGCCAGCAAGTGAAAGCAGAACATCAATGGCCTGCGGGTTTATTGCAACCGCTTAGCGTACCAGAATGGAAATGGGACGATATAGCTATGGATTTCGTGACAGGGTTGCCATGAACGAACAAGCAGCATGATTCCTCTTGGGTAGTAATAGATAGACTAACCAAGTCGGCTCATTTCCTGCTTGTTAAGACTTCATACATGGCAGACCAATATGTAGACATCTATGTCCAAGAGATAGTACGATTGCACGGAATCCCCAAGACAATAATGTCAGATAGAGGATCGGTGTTTACATCGAGATTTTAGGGAAGTCTATTGCAAGCTATGGGTACTAAGTTAAGTCTTAGTACAACTTTTCATCATCAGACAGACGGGCAGTCCGAGCGTATGATTTAGATTTTAGAGGATATGCCTCGCGCTTGTGTACTTGATTTCGGAGGATCATGGAATAAGTACTTGTCGCTGATAGAGTTGCTTTATGGAAGAAGGTGTCGATCGCCGCTACACTGGTACGAGGTAGGAGAAAGGCAGCTTCTCGGTCCCGAAGCTGTTAGAAAAGCTCAAGAAGGATTAGTGCTAATTAGACAGCGTATGCTTGCTGCTCAAAGCCGACAGAAAAGCTATGTGGATGCCAAGCGACGCAATGTGGAATTCAAGGTCGGAGATCAAGTCTTCCTCAAGATATCTCCTATGAAAGGTGTGAAGTGGTTTGGGAAGAAAGGCAAACTTAGTCCCGGATTTATAGGTCCTTTTGAGATATTGGACAAAGTGGGAGTAGTTGTGTATAGACTAGCCCTACCGCCAGCACTAGCAAATAGCCACAAAGTGTTCCCCATCTCAATGCTACGGAAGTATGTGTCAGACCCATCTCATGTCCTCAAGTACGATACGATAGCACTCCAAAAAGACTTGAGTTACGAGGAACGACCAGTTAGCATCCTGGATAGAGGGGTGAAGCAGTTACGGTCCAAGAGTATTCCAATAGTCAAAGTCCTATGGAGTAAAAGTTCTGAACGAGAGGCAACGTGGGAGTTGGAGGAGGACATCCAAGGCCGGTATCCGGATTTATTTGGTAAGTAAATTTCGAGGACGAAATTCCTTTTAGTATGGGAGAATTGTAGAGTCCAAGAACTTTACTTAGCTATTTAGATAGTAGTAGTAGTTGTAGTATGTTTATGACTGTGGATTTTGGTTCAAGCCGGGACTTAGTTGGACACTCGTAGTAACACTTGTAGATTTTATAAGTTTAACCTATAGTTTAAGAATATTAATTACAACATAAGATTTGATTAATATTGCTGGTTATTAATATGATAATTATTATAACCTAAGGTATAGATAGAGCCAATAAGAATATGACACTTGTCATGAGCGTGGTTATTCCTAAGGTTTAGATAGAGCCAATAGGATTATGACATTTGTCATATGCATGATTATTAAGGAATTATTATTTTAATGATAAAATAAGGGAAATATAAGACTTAGTATTCACCAGAATCTGTTAGGAGCATGACATTTGTCACAATTGTATTTATTTGTGGATTAGGTTGTAAATAATTTTTTTGTAACTTTAGGGTACTGTAACTTCCGACCTATTTTTGACCTAGTTATGTTATGAATTTCAAAAAATAGTATTTTCTAGAAAGTTGTAGATAATTGAATTAGATTTCTAACAATATAAAGAGAGTCTAAATCGAAGTCTTACAGCTCCAGATATGTTGATTTTACTGCAGGTGAGTTTAGAGTTACGAGATTTAGGGAGTTAGAAGTTAGGATTCTATTTGTTTTTATTATTTTTGTTTTAAAAATCAACCTTTGACTCCTTAAACCTCTCTCTGAACAATTTGACCAAGTCCTAAGCCTTTGGCTGAAGAATATTCAAATATTTTCAATTAAATTCATTATTTTTATTCAAAGCCAAAAAGAAGATTTTTATTCCTAGAACTCTATAAATAGGACCTAGCACTAAGCCTTTTCATTCATTCTTCAAGCATTGATCAGAGCCTTCCAGGTGCTAGTGAGACTATAGAGTGATAAATACTTGGGTTGGGGTTATAAGCTTCATCATTATAAGCTTAATAAACACTTGGGAAGTAAGGTTATAATGTATGTCGGTTTTGAGGTATAGTTCGGTCATAGAAGCATTCAAGGTATTCCTAATTCTAGTTCCTTTTTGTATTGATTCTTATAGTTCTTCCCTACTCAAATCCTAACTCATTCTTTTCTATTCTTGGTTACGCATCTAAGTTCTTCAACTTGATGTTCTTATTGGTAAGTATCTTTTCGATGGTGTAGTTCATTCTTTTCATCTCTTTTCCTTAGTATACTCACCTCCCTATTATGGTTTTTAGGAGTGTTCCAAAGTCCTGATCTTTTTCTCACATCCCGGTTTTTGGTAAGGAAAATAGGGTAGAATTGTATGCTTTTATGTTGTTGATATATGTTTATGTTGTAAGTATGATATGTTTTTAGTTGTTGGATTGTTTAGATAACAAATAAATAACTTATTTAGATAACAAGTCTCAGTAGTAGATTTCCTTGGGCATATGATTGTTTAGATAATGAGCCCCATGAATTTATGTGACATGTTTAGATAACTAGCCCTGTAAATTTATGGGAATATGATTGCTTAGCTAGCAAGTCCCAAGAAGTATGATGACCAATGTAATAGATGTTGTATTTATATAGTCATATGATTATAGTTTACAGTTTATAGTTTATAGTTTATGTGTATGTATATGTTTCATGCTTGTAGTAGATTTTCCTTGCTGGGCATTAGACTCATTCTTTTATGTTTTATATGTGCAGGAAAATAGTTTTGGCGGCGGGAAAGTTCTTGGCAACTTGGGGATATGTATTGAGGTAGGATGGAATCGGTGGACTGCGCATACAATTTGAGGATGAAGTTTTTTTTTAGTCTTTTAGTTATGCTTTCTATGTATTATTTTTCCGCACTTAATTTTGTAACCAATTTATTTAAGTTATGTTTTGTTTTATTTTCAAAACAATGGGATCCCATATCCTAAATGAATTTTTATGTATTTAACCTTTACTTTACAGTTTTTAAATAAAGTTATGGTTATTTCATATGTACGTTTTCTTAAGATTAGTATAGTAGTTATTAAAGGTCCAAAGTCTTGAATCGTTGGGTCGTTACATCAAGGGTGTGAGAGAGGGTGTTCAGGGTCTGAGACCTCGTGTTAAGGAAAGTCCTGCACGGATGTATTGGGGGCAAACTGGGAAGGGCCCTACCAAGTGGCCCAGTTGGTGCCTCCTAACCCCTACAAGCTGGCACGTTTGGATGATACCATGGTGCCCGGAGCGTGGAACGCAGAGCATCTAAAACAAATATTATTAGTAAGACCTCAATGTTTGAGGCAAGAATATTATTGTTCTGTCTAAACATGTAAGTTTAATGTAATAGCTATGAGGTAGAGGGCTAACTTGGACCCCTTGATATGTAGTAAGAACAAAGTCATTATAGGTTACCATGTACTTCACTCATTTCCAATTAATATGTTGTGGCATCAAATGAATATGTAGTAAGAACTCTTGTTTGAGCAAAATGATCACACTATATAACTCTCATTTCCAATAATTATCAAAATGCGTGAGCAAGATGATCAAAGTTCCCGACGAGATAAATCTCGCCAACCACTTGGGGGAAGAGTATACAGCCAAAAAGTGTCCTAAACGAGACCCTTAGATATATATATATATATATAAAACAGCCCTTATAGATAAGGAAGAAGAACTTGCAAGGCACCATTTGAGTTCATGAGGATTAGCTACCCTTATGAACATCAGGGAGGTCAAAAGGTCCTAATAAAGGCTAATACCTTCACGGGAGGAAAGGCCTCAGAAAGAGCATTCTCCAATAAGCCTAGAGCGGCCACCAAGCCGTCTAGCCAAAAGGGGTCCTAAAAGAGATCCTTGCAAAGATAGTACTATGCATAATGACGAGAAGGATGCTTCTCGCAAGAAATAATAAGTGCGCGCAAAAGTATATAAAAGGATGACTAGAACCCAAATGGTCAACACATCCATATAGATACAATCAAGGTGCACCAAAGAGAGACTTGTCGAACCCCTTCGTGTGGGCTCAAAAGGACCTCAAGCATGATAAATAATAATAAATAAAAAAAGACCTATCGAACCCCTTTTTTGGGCACAAAAGGACCTCAAACATAGAGAAACAAAAGCAAATGATCCCATATATATACAAAAAAGAGTCGCGATAATGTGGCAAGACTTAGAAAAGTTCCAACAAAAAAAAAAATGATGAATAATATGCTCAATTGAGCATATATCCAAATCGAATTAAATGATAATGTTGTAGAAGAAAAATCCTAGGGCCTCCCGCCGCGAACATTCCACTCAACCACCCTGGCGACGGCGTGCTCACCAAAGGAGGAGAAATCAAAGTTAGGATTTTGCCTCCACACTCCATAGAGGGCGTGCTCTATGGATTTGTCCTCGATTTCTGCCAAATTCGCCTCTAGGAGAGTGACCCTCTCCTACAACATTGCGACCTTAGCTTCTGCTCCCCCAAGATCGGCCTCCAGGCGGGCAACCCTCTCCTGCAGCAGCACGACCTTGGCATTCGCCCTCTTCTTCTTTTTCGACGATGAAGAGGCCTTCGCTAGGGCCTTCTCAAGCTTAAACTTGGTATTAGTGGGTTCCCTCTCAAGGTCCTGAACCTTGACCGTTAGATGGTCCCTTTCAGCATTCGACGAGGAGAGGTCCTGCGCCGAGTCGGCGAAGCCTTGGGCCACCAGAGAATTCTGCCTAAAAAAAAACTAGTATATAAAAAACAATGATGATGAGCAAACAAAGAATCCAAAACAAAAAAAAAGGGAAAGAGTAAGGCCAATTTAAGACGCATGAACTCACTCAAGTTATGGAGCGCACAAGAGTATCCCCAAGCTTTGACAAGGAAAAATTCCCGAGACTTCTCCACTCAGTCTGAAGAAGACCCTCGGCGACCCGGGTATACCATTGCCCATAAGAGGCCACCATGCGACCCGCCCAGGGTGCCCCCTCCGAGTTAGGGGCGCTCGGCTGAGCAGGGACACATGACCCACTCACCAAAGGAGGAGGGGGCGCAGGAACACCAAGATAATGAGCCCCCGACAAACCAGGATTGATGGGAGCATGAGGAAAGGGCACGAAGAAGCACCCTGGCATGGCCTGCGGACCGCGGGAGTGAGAGGCCATGTCACGGTCCATAGGGGCCAAAGGAGGGCACCCCCTGGGAGACAAAGATGACTGGCGTGGTCGTCTGGGCTCTGGGGAAACCTCCTCAGGCACCCACTCAGCATCGCCCCCGTCAGAGTGATCTCAACTAAAGGCGCCTTCTTCCTTCGCTCGGAAACGTGCCACAATGCATCAAGATCCAAAACCGTGGATAGGTTGGGGCGGTTCAAGTTTGCCACGGTGAAGAGGCGGGTGGCCATTTTCTTGGCAGGGTCGGCATCGATGAAGTTGTCCACTGGTGCTGCCTCCGACTCAGGAATGTCAAGGTTACCAAAATCCTCTGCACAATCAACGCAATTACCAATATAAGCCTAAGTTCCAAAATAACCAATTCAAAGTAAAAGGAAGATAAGCTTGAAGTACTTACTTGGGGACGAGCGAAAGCGTTCACGTACAAAAAGGGGACCTTTTATTAAGAAAAAGTCATGCTTCTAGGACCCCGGGTTTGATACATAGCCTTCTATGAGAGAAACCTGGGAATTGGCCTTCTAGAAAAAATAGAAGCCTTTGGATTTAGGGGCTGGCATGAGGTTATACATAAAATTCACCTCTTGAGTCATAGGAGCGTGTTGGTTGAGCTCAGTAAATTCCATGTATAGGCAACTTAAGGTTAGCCAGCTGTTAAGCACCAGCTGGAGCAGAGCAAGGTCGAAGTGGTTAAGCATCATGACGAAAAATGGGTGTAAAGGAATGGTTCCACCTGCTTTCAAGATATGCTCGCTCATGGCCACACACCCTTGGGAGGGATTATCAGCCAGGTAGTTATTGGAAGGAACATACAATTTGTATTCCTTGCCAATACGATATTTAGCGGATAGCTCCAACAGCCGATTCTATGACACATTGGACACAATAGAAGATGCCAATAGAGGACCAGAATCAGCCCCCTCGGGATCCACCTGCCGTCGCACTCTCTTTGCCATATCTACAAAACCAAAGGAAAAAGGTGAGGTAGAAACAGGGCACATACGCTCCATTTTTTCTTCCTAGCAAGGGTCTTCCACCGAGGCGTAGAGTGTGGGAGCGCTAAGCAAGGGTGAATCAAAAACAAAGGTTGAGGGGAGCCCGGGGCGACCTCATGGCAACCATAAGAGGGGAATGGGGCAAGAGGTTCAGGCGGGAGATTTCCCTCCATGAACTCCAACTCCATCTATAGGTCAAAAAGGGTTACTCTAAGGTTTGCAATTTGGTCGCTAAGGTCAAAGGGGAAATGAACTTCATCACCCCTCAAAACTGAGTCTATTTCGCTCTCCACCACCCAAATTTTACGCCTAAGTTCAGCCATATGCTTGAGGTGATGTATACGGGCCTGCCTCAAAGTGTCATAGTCTTGGTGAGGGTTGTTTTTAGGGGACTCCGAGTCTGAAGAAAAGTCTACAAACTCGAACCCTGGAGGAACACAAGACGATCCCTCACATGCCATGGAACCTCTTCTCGTAGGTAATAAGGGTGCACGTGTAAGTGAGGGGATTGCTACAAAACACAAAGGAATGGGATCAAAACCTCTAGACACGAGCGATCTAAATGACCAACTACGGGGTACAAACAAGGGCATGTATGTGGATTAGCTCACTATGAGCTCCGGCCAAGGCAACCCGTCCCGAGTAGTGCTAATTTAGACCCAATGAAATAAGAAAGAAAGAAAGTATACCTTAAGTAAGAAAAATCAGTGATGGACCCAAAACGGGTATGTTTTAAATATTTATAAATCCCAAGCGCACGAATCGTTCATATAGAATAGTGACCGTGTAAGCACATATGTCGAACCCAAATGAGTTGTCTAAAATTGAAAAGAAAACTATTTTAAACCAAAATTAATAAATTCTAACCTAACCCCAAAAATTGATGAGATTTTGTGACAATAAAATAAAATAAAAGATAATAATAAAGATATTAAAGACAATATATAAAAATAAATCAATATTAGAAATCCAGATGGTAAAAGAAAGATTATTAAGATAATAGAATCCACAAAATATAAGTTCAATAATATTTAAAAGTACATTGATTCCCAAGTTGTAGTAATAGTAGAAATTAATCAAACCATCACTTATTCAAACTAGATATTCTATTTAAGCACAAGTTTTCATAAAAATATAGGATTTATCTTCACTTTTAAAATTATAATTTCAAAGCATTTAGTGTAAATCAATCTAATGAAATAACAAATTAATCAATGAACATTATTTATAAGGCAAAACATAATATCTTTGTTCTAAGCATTGGATGTGTACAATTTAATGACACATCTTACACAAAGAATATTATGTTTTTGCACTAATGAAGAAAAAATTGTAAATATGTTCTAACAATCTAAAATACAAGATATTTAAGATGAAAGAAAATATTTGCAGAAGAAAATCCATAAACTTTATTGCACAAAATGGGAAATCGACATACAAAATAAACACTATCTAGTTATATATTGTTTCATCATCACCTTAATAATCTTAAAAAGATTAGAAACTCATAACTAGAATAGAAAATACAAACTAAAAATTACAAACATAAATACGAAAATTTGGAGGATGAACCCCCAAATTTTTCCTCTAAAAACACATAGAAAATTTACAACAAAGAAGAAGAAGATGAAGAGAATAGAGAGGTTTTGAAATGTGGTAAGTGTGTAGTGTAACCTCTCCCCAAAATTAGCACCAAACTCCCTTATTTATAGCCAAAAACAGGGTATTAAATAATCAATTTAAATTAATTAAATTGATTAAATTAATTGAATTAATTATAATATGGCAAATAGGGGTATATTGTAGTGTGTAATGAGGATTATTAGAAAAAATGTGTGTAAACATTGGGTAAAAATTGGCATTTTGAAGACAAGGGGACAAAGTGACAATTTGTGGGGTGGGCTCAAGAATTGGAGGCATGCATGGGGCGGCTACTGGCAGAGTGGGTTCGGCTGGGCATTTGGGTCGTGGGGAGCTTCGGCTGGCTGGTGGCGTGATTAGGCCTGGGCGGTGGCAAGCAGTTGGCTGAAGCAAGGACGGCAGGCAGTTGGCAGGTCTGGCTTGGGTCAAGGGGAGCTGCTGAAGTTGGCTGCTGTGGGGGACACGAACTCGTGGATGGGGAAGGCAGATGCTGGCTGTGGCGAACTGGGCTTGTGCTGGGCGTGGGCTTCGGTGCTGGTGAGGAAGCCCAGGCGCGGGCCCAAGTTGCTGGGCTAGAGGCGCTTCAATGTTGGGCCGAGCTTCTGGCAGGCGGACAGAGGAGGAGGCCCAAGAGTGCTAGCAGGGGACTTCGGGCCTTCACTGGCAACTGAGCTTCTTTACTCTTAAAAATACCAAATTTTACTTCATTTCTTTAGTTATACTCCTCTTCCATTCCTTCATTTGAATCAACCTAGCATACAATTTCAATTCATATAAACTATCATAAATTAAGTTAAAATTAAATATTTTTAATAATAAAATATACAATATTAATCTTATGAAAATATTAATTAAAGCTTAATCTACTTTGACCTTTAAGTTCAATAAAATGACATTTTTGACTTATAACTAAACAACAATAATTCAAATAATTAAACTACAACATTTTACAACAAAATAACTATAAAAATACCCAAAAATGTATAAAATTAAAATAAATATAATAAATTTAAAATTACTTTAAAACTTTATAAATCAATTAAAAACTCAAGAATTACGCAACAATTAGCACATAAAAAGTGGTAAAATAACTCTATTTTGTAGAGTTATCACACCCCCAAACTTAATATTTTGCTAGTCCTCAAACAAAAGAAAAATTAAAACACACTTTTTTTTTAATTTGTGATGTTAAATGTTTTCGTCAAAAATTATATAATGGAAATAGTTTAAAGAAAATCACAAATAAAAGTAAAGCTTATGTAATTAATTAAAAAGTTAAAATTGTTTTCAAAATAAATATTTAACATGCAAACACAAAAACATTAAATCATCATGTGATCATTTAGACAAGCTTAATCAAACAAAAATAAATTAAATCTCAAGAGATAATCAAGCAAATTCTAGGATTTTTCAATTTTTTATTTTTAGAGATTTAAATAATTTGATGTTTAAATAAACTATATCCAAATATAACAAATTCGAATATAATAGAAAAGTAACATATTATGAGAAAAAAATATATATAATTAAACAAAACTAACTTAAAAATTAAAAACAAAGCTTAAGAATTATTTATATTTTTCTAAGAACTAAGAACAATTTCAATCATAGTTCTTATCATTAGAAAATAAAAATCACCAATATTTTTTTTTCAAACAAAACAGAGAAAATATATATATATATATATATATTTTCATTATATAACAAATGAAAATCACATAAAAAAACAAAAAGAAAAACAAATAAAGAAAATAATTTTTTTTTATTTTACAACAAATGAAAAGCATGCATAAACACAAAGAAAAACACATAAACACAAAGAAAAATACATACACACTACCCCCAAACTTAAATGAAACATTGTCCTCAATGAGTAATAAAATGGAAAAAGTTAAGAATTACTCCCTTAGATGTATGCTTCCTTGATTTGACTCCTTTGTTTTCTTCTCTTCTTTTCTTTTTGAGCAAGTTTCCTTCAAGCTTTTTGGAATTTGAAAAACATAAAACATAACACACAACAAAAGTAAAATATAAAATGAAACATAAAAAGTATGGGTTGCCTCCCACAAAGCGCTTTAGTTTAGAGTCTTTAGCTCGACTATAATTCCTTTTTTTTTTCTTTCAACCTACACCCAATCGATGGTGTAAAATTTCATTAGTAGGGTGAGTTATGACTTTGATGCAAATGCCATAAATAATAGTTAATAACATCACACCTACAGGAAAATTAGAAATATGCAATTTTAATGGAATAGCAATAAATATAAGAAAATTGCACATCTATATTAGACTCCTTTTCATTTTGAGTAAATATACAAATTTGTTCATTTATGGGCTCTTGAGATATAATTATACCTTTTTCATTTTCCTCATGAGCTTCGAGAATTATTTCATCCAACTCTTTTGTTTCATTAGGGGGTTGGATGCATATTACAAGTTCTTCAACAACTTTATTCTCCTTTTCATTTTCAATTTGACTATTTGGATTAGGATTGGGGGGATAAACTTGTTTTTCCAACTCTATAAAAGTTGCAAATTGTCCTACTATTATCTCAATTTTTGAGATTGACTGAGACTGGGCTTGTAAGATTTGGTAGGTTGATTGCATGAACTGTTGTAGGGTATCCTCTAAAGATGTGCTCGTTTCTTGTTGAATGGGATATGATAGGTCGGATTGGGCATAACTTTGATTAGGCATGTTGAATTCATGCTCTTGATTCATTGGGGATTGGGTATGGCTCCATGAAAAATTTGAATTACAGGCGGGGGTAAAATGGGTATCAAAAGATCCATGCATATCATACATATCATTAGTTTCTCCATAATTTAAATTTGAGCGCTCATAATAGTTATACTCAGAATTTCAACTATAATTAAAATGATCCATATGTTAAAAACTATTCTTTTTAAAATGACAATTAAGGTAAAAAGAAAAATAAAATAAAATTAAGAGAACAAAAACAAAGTTAAGATATTAAACAAAATTTAGGAGGCACAAGTGCCATCAACTAATAACAATATAATGAAATAAAAAGTTAGGAGGCACAAATGCCATCACTAACAAAGTTATAAACGAAATAAAATTACAACAAAATTAGGAGGCATGTATGTTGTGAGTAAGAATGAAACAGGAACAATGAGGCTTAGTAAATAAGGAATGACCATCATTAAGGGCCACAAATATGAAGGCTTATACTGTAACGCCCTAAACTCCAGGGATCGTTACGGTGTGCCTTATAAATAGTGCTAAACCCGCTAATGGAGTCATTTGGCCAAAATCGTGTAACTACGTATGATTAACGGTTTAGGGATTTAAAATTTCGGTTAAGATAGAACGTTTACTGTATACATTGGGATCCCAAAAGTATAATTTAAAGGTCTATTACAAGAAAATATTTACAACCAGCCGATCTAAGCGACAAAACAGGGTTTAACCCTAGTTCCTCTTTCCACCCTCAGCCGTGGTAGTCGAGCAGCCGCATATGTACACATCGTCACCTAAGCTCTCCAACTCAAGGATGGTCCAGCTTTCTTTTGCCTTTACCTGCACCACATAGCACCCATGAGCCGAAGCCCAGCAAGAAAACTCAATATGCTCATGAACAGTAATAACATGTCATCAAATCATAAGGCATACACCTAGCAAATATAGCCGTATTCAAGCAGGCAAATGAGTTAACGTAATGATGAATATACAACATCAACCGATGATCATAATAATCATCCAGGGCTTTTAGCCCCAAATAGAAGAGTGACAGTTGTAATCGTCACTAAGGTGGGTTCCGTTCCCATTAGCCATGTGACGATAGAGTGGTCGGGGCTTTGTAGATAAGTGATCATTTCACTAGCTTAAACAAGGTAGGTGTTTGATGAACTAGTCACCAAGATAACTTACCGTAGAGTCACAACCATGGGATTCCACTCCCTAGCCATGTGACAAACAGTGACCTAGGCCTTTGGCCCTGGCTCTGAGTAACTAGTCCTAGACTAGTCAAGCGCTTATAATTTTCATCGACCTTCGGGTCGGTCCAGCATTATTGCTCCTAGAGTCATTCAACGCTGATATCGATTAGATCTAATCTTTTATCAGCCCTGCGTTCATGATGCTTATGCCTTTTTCGGCTCTTAGGTCAGTGATACGGGACCAGTGCCGACCCTGACTAGTTAGTGCCATACACAAGTAAGCAGTGCTACCAAACATATATCATATGTCAAATATCCGAATATAAGGCATTCAGCATGCTTACTTAACAATTGCTAGCATAATTAGGATCATGCGTAAACACAGAGACTCAAGCTCTGAACAATCTCATATTCAATATTCATGGCATGCCCTATTCACATGTTTCTCGTTCATCACATGCATCACATTTAAACATCCAACATGCATAAAGAATAACCATGCATGTCATATACACAGGGTGTAGTTTTCTTACCTCAGGTTCGAGTGAGAAATAATAAAAGAACGACCCTTGAGAACGATCATCCTTTTAGTTCCTTAGCAGTCACTTAGTCATAACCAATTGGAATCCATTAATAAAGTAAATCAATAAGAGGTTCACAATCTAAAACCACGCTCCCGGGATCAATCCCGCACTCTCGGGAATCTCAATCTACCCAAACGGGGTAAATGAACCCATCCCCGAGCCTTAAAAGTCATCCCGAGCCCTAAAATAGGCTTGCTGGAAAATGGACCAGCGCTGCTGCCCTATTAAATGGCGCTGAGGCGCTATTTCAAGTCAGAGAGGCCCAACTCTCTGCCTTGCCTAGCGTTGCTGCGCCAGGAATGGCGCTGCTGCGCCAATCACAAACCAGAATCTTTCTGGTTTCCTTCCTTGCGACTTCCCCTGAAAAAATGCCCTTCAAACCAGCCCCAAACATCACCCAAACATCCAATTCAACCCCTAAACTTCATTTACAACACACCCTCATCAAAACCTAAGCAACCAAACTCAAAACTTCGATGAATTCTGACAACTAACAACTCAAATTCTGACAATATTTTTGAAAATTTGCAGGAGATTTGTTGTGACTACGATGAACATCATCATGTAAAAAAACTAGGATCATAACTTATACACATGTGTAAAAATGTACAATTTACTATGGTCGTGCGTAAAAAAAGAGCACAATTGTAATTGTGCCCAATATATATATATTTATATAAAATAAACGGTCACAATTGATACATATAGGATTAGTCGAAATTTAACCATTAACAAAAAAAGGTTAAATGCCCCAATTTTATACGCCTTAGAGATGCAAGCTTTACAAATTTCATTGATAGCATCTTAGGTATAATAGAGTTCAATCTTCTTGATTGACTTATCATTTTTATTGTTACCCTAGTTTTACAATAAGCCTTGGTGACCCTCGTATTTTAAAGGTTTTAACTTTATTAAAACATCAGGTTGAAATGTCCTTATTCGAAGACAACCTCTAGCCTTAACCTATAGAAAATTCTTTTGAATTAAAAAGAATCCATTTCAGAAAATAATCAACACAATAGTTTACGAAACCTATGCCCCCAATTATTTTACAATATGAGCTAAACAACCAAAACCAATCCTCTGTTTCATCTGATATACTTCTCAACAATAAATATTATAATATAAAAACTTCAACACATATCAATGGTTGCAAATAATTATACTACAAACCATGGCACAAGTCAACAAAAAATTGTTGATCTCTTAATAACATGGTTCACAGGATTGTTACATTCTTGATGGAGAAAACATCTTACTATTGAATCTAAATTTGCCATTAAACATGTTAAAGGAAGAAGGTCTCTCCATATTTGATGAAACCGTACGTTTAGGAATCCTAGATGCAGTCAATAACCTATTTTACAGTATTATTATTGAACCACTTAGATATCTAGATTCTATGACAATTAACATACCTTAGATGTCCAACATTAAGTTATTTTAAATGGTACAAAAATATCTTTATATCTAATGTAATGGTAAGAGTTGATAGTAATCAACCATTTCAAAAAGAAACATTTATTAATAGTCTACCAAGCATATTCACGCATAAAATTAGAAAATTATAACTAACAAACATGTTCATACTCAGTACACATGATAAATTAATATATGGATATTATCACAACCATCTAAAAGGAAGAAATAAAATATGCATTGATAATAAAAATAACAAACAAGTTAGTATAGATAAAATAATGAAAAAAAATATGAAATAGGTAATTTTTGTGAACAACGACTTATACTCTTTAGCATCATCTTAACAACAAAGAATTCCTTACCAGAAAAATTTAATAATTTTTTTAAGAAATACTTCAAATAATAAATTTTATAACCAAACAAGAAAACAATTAAGAAAAGCATAAATAATAATAAAAAAATGTTTCAAATGCCACAAGTATATGGTCATTATGCTAATGAGTGTAAACGTAGTCAGTCAATTAAAATTTTCTAAAGAAGAAAAAGAAAATTTAATAAAAACTTTGGAAAGAAAAAATGTTGATTATGAAGACAATGATAATCTCATCATTTCAGATGAAGACGACCAATCTTATTTTGACAATAGTTCAAAAACTCTCCAAATATATAATTCTAATATGTTGTAGCAAAACAATAAATGTCCTAACTAAACAGGAACAGCGAGAGGAATTTATAATAGATTTAATTAGTAAGTTTAATAACCAGAATTAAAAATAGAATACTTATAGAAGTTCAAAAATTCATATCATAAGGCAACAATGAGAGAAATACAACCCCTCAACCAAAACTTTGTTTAACGAAAACCTTACAATATTTTAAAAGAAACAAAGAAATAACAACATAGAATTACAATTTGAAAATTTAGATAAATTAATAGAAATAATTGAATTAAAACGACAAACTTAGAACTAAGACATGAATAACAGGCAATATAACAAGACTTGGAGAATCACAAATTTAAAACACCATTAACACTACAAAAAAAACGTTCTATACCGAGAACATTTTACCGAATACAAGTTCTCGGTATATATCATTTAGACACCCGCTTTCTTTACGCGGTTTTTTTTCATTTTAGTTTGTGTACCGAGGACCTTATACCGAGAACTTATTCTCGGTATAGGTTCTTTACCGAGAACGTGTACTCGGTATAGATAATTTAGACTCCCGCCTTTTTTTCGCGGTTATTTCATTTTAGTTTGTGTGCTGAGGACCCTATATTGTTCTCGGTATAGGGTCTTTATAATCTTCATCTTCCCCAAACAGAGAGTTCATTCTCTCTGAAACGGAAAAATCAGAGCTCCGTTTTCTCCGCCCCCTTTTTCTATTTTTCTGGATTTCGGCCCCCACAAGCTTTGGTTTTGGTCAAAGCTTCCCTTCCAAAGAAGATTTAAGTGGCTATAAGGTCTATTAAGGTAATTATTTACATATATTTCAGTTTTTTTTTGTATAAATTTTTCAATTTTTTTTTCAGTTTTGGTCTTTTGTAATGAGATTTTTGTGGTATTATTTTCAGATTTTGCATTGTTTACCAGCGGTTTTAGAGGTATTTCACATTTTCTTTGTAATTTTTTGGTTTTATTTATATTTTTTGCATAAATATATTTAGGGTTTTATTTATAATTTGTTTAATATTGTTAATATATTGTTATTTGTTATATTATATATATAATTTCTGATTATGCAATTAAAATAGGTAAGAATAATAATTTGTGATGAAAATTAGTTAAAAATTTAGTGATATCCAATTTAGAGGAAATAATATATTGTGTAGTATTTTAGTAAAATACATATATAGTTTTAGGATTTAGTTAGTTTAATCATATGATAAATAATTAATTTATTAGTATGAAAATTTATTAATTTAATAATTTATTTTTTAGGTATATAATTTGACTTTTAGTTATAAAAATATGTTTATATGAAAATTTAATATTTGATTGTTTGTTTTTTAGATTGGGTTAAATAATTTTAGTTTTAGATTATTAGATTTGGTTAATAAATTTTGATTATTAGAGTGAGTTTTGTTTATTTAATTTGAATTTTGTTGTTGTTGTTAATTTTTTTATTCTTGGTGTTGATGAATATTGATGCTTTGTTTTTGTTGTTAATTTTTAGTAGAATTATGATATTTTAAATAGAAAATTGAATAATTAATAAAATTTAGAGTAATAATTATAAATTATATAGTCATTTACAATGTATTTGTATTGCTTTGTGTATGTTCTGCGACTGGATATTTTTTTATGTGTTATTTGCAGGTTTTTAAATTTTGGGATATATGAAAATACAGCCGTTATGCTGCCCAATTTTTTTTAGAATTAAAAATACTCAATAAAATTTATAATTTAAGAAATAGTGAATTGATAAGTTGTATAATATATTTTTAATCATGATTAAATCAAATTAACAATAACATTATGCAACCAAATTTTAATAAAAATAAACATGAATCCTGAAATTTTATTTAAATAAGTAATAAATCTTAAAGTAATTCTAACGATTTATTCATTTTATATATATATATATATATTTATGAAATTGTATAATGATATTTTGTAATTTTTGTTTGAAGGTTGGGTATTTGGTTTTTATTGGACTAAAGAGATTGCTAGCAAGATATTGAAGGCATTGGTAAGTTTTTTTTAATTTTTCTGTATTTTTTTAATTTTTTTTCAATTTTTGAATGATTTATGTTTTTTTTATATAAATAATATAATATTAATTTTAATAAAAATCTGAAATTATTATATTAGATAGAATGTATTTATTTTTAGGTTTTCAAAATAAGTATTAGTAAAAATGATATTAGGAATTAGAAAATTGTTATATGATTAATTAGTATTTTTTTATAAATAAATTCTATGTTGTTTTGGTGAATTTTATGTGCATTAAACATATTAGTAAACATATTTAATATTTTTTTAGAATTGTAAAATTTAGAGATATTGTGAATATTAGTAGAAGTACTCAATAAAATTTCTAATTTAATAAATAGTGAATTGATAAGTAAAATAATATATTTTAAAATTAACATTAAAAAAATTAACATTAACATTATGGAACTAAATTTTAATAAAAATAAACATTAATTAAATAATTTAAGTAATAATTAAATACTAAAGTAAATAAATAAATTTTAAACAAATCTTAGAAATTTTGTTTAAATTAATCAAACTATTCAATAAAGCATAAGTAAAATATGTAATTTAATAAATACTAAATTAATATGTAAAAAAATAATATGTGTTAGTTCTGATTAAATAAAATTAACAAATATATTATTAGAAAACCATTATTAAAATTAAAAAAATTAAATTTAATATTTGTTAGTTTTAATCATTATTAAAATAAAAATTAAAAATATGTTTTTAATAATATTTGTTAGTTGTTTTTAATTTTTCTGTATTTTTTTTAATTTTTTTTTCAATTTTTGAATAATTTATTTTTTTTATATAAATAATATATTTTAATGGTCAAAAGTATCAAATGCCTCGAAAGAAAGAATACTTGCACATTTGGAAGTAAGTAGTTTATGTATTTTTATGTTAATTCTCATTTTATGTTATATATCATATTTACTAATAAATGTTTGTAAATTAGGATGATTTGTTTGATATTGGGCGTACTAGATATGGAGAAGGGCATATGCTTGGGATCTTGAGAGGCATTGATACTTCGTGTGCTAAAAAGTATTCTGACTGGAAGTACGATATTAAAGAGCATTTAACGATTAATGGGCCACAAAATCGTTATGGTGGTTGCACGGATACGCAGTGGCAAAAAGCAATTGAATTTTTCCGACGCCCAGAAATTACGGTATTAATTTCTTGCTAAACTTAACTATCTTAATTAAATATATTACTAACGATAACTTTTTGCAGAAACGTTTTGTGGTCAACAAGGAAAATAGAAGGAAACTGAAAGAGCTTAGCTATGGAGGTTCTCAGTCAATCTCAACCCTACGCTATAAAAAGGTTAGTTAATTAATTATTTTTTAGTTTATTTTTCTTATTTACGTTTAATTATTAATTTTATAAAAATATATGTACGTGACAGCGCAATTTAGAGACTGGGCAACTTGAGTCCATCCTGGATAGCTGGATGGATACTCACCATAAATCAGGCACAGGGTGGGTGACAGAGACAGCCAAAAATACTTGGGTACGTTAAGTTTTTTTAAACATTTTTCAAATTTTTAATTGTTTCAAAATTTTAATTACATTATACATTGTATCACAGGAGGAATTGCGTGCATACCGCGACACACAGCAGACACAGGCAACTGATACTGAGAGTTCCACACCAGTTTCGAGTGCGCCTGAAAATGAAGACATATCTTTGGTACAAACTGTCTTCGGAAAACGACGGGGCCACCAGAAAGGATATGGACGTATCTTTAACATAAGGGACCGAACTCCATTTGATTTTCGTCCTTCACAAACTAGAGATGAAGAGTTGTCTGACATGAGAGAGCGTCTTCGACAGTTAGAGGAGCATGTCCGGACTCATTGTATCACCCCGGGATCTCAATCTGCCCCACCACCACCCAATGATCCCGATGTTGGAGCACCGACTCAGTAGGACTTATGTATGAATTTTATTACAATTGACTATTACATTATCATGTTTAAGACAATTCTTTATTTTGATTCAGCGAACATACTCTTATGTTTTTATTTATATCTTTAATATAAGTGTTTTAATTTTATTCTATTTTTTTATATTTAATTCAAAATAAATAAATAATATAAATAAATAAATATAAAAAAAAATTGGGGAAAAGTCTATACCGAGAACATTGTCCTCGGTATATACCACTAAGATGTCGGTATATACCAGTACAATGACAAATTGGGGGTGGTTGTACCGAGGACTTTTGTCACTTTCTACCGAGGACATTGTCCTCGGTACAACGTACACCGAGAACATTTTTAATGTCGTCGGTATAAGTTTTGTTTTAACGACGCGGATGTACCGATAACTTTCTACCGACGACGTTGTCTCGGTATAGGTTATACCGAGGACATTTGGGGTTATACCGAGGACATTTGTTCTCGGTATAGGCCCTGTTTTTTGTAGTGCCATCAACTATAAAAATTAAAAGGATAGGCAGGAGGCACAAGTGTTGTTAACTATAAAAATGAAAAAGATAGAAAAATTAGGAGGCATAAGTGTCGTCAACTAAAAAATATGCAATAAGTACAAATATATAAATAAGTTTTTTTTATGGGTGGTAGAACCGTCCCAAATTTTCTTTTTATCTTGTTTTTTTATAGATATATATTTTTTATATTTTTGTGTAAATAGTTTTTTTTTCTTTTTTTTTTTAAGTACAAAAATTAAAATAACTAGTAGAAGAATTTACTAACCTTGAGATAAATTTCGTTTCTTTTTTCTTGCAACTCCTCGGCAACGGCGCCAAAAACTTGATGGACCCAAAACGGGTATGTTTTAAATATTTATAAATCGCAAGCGCAAAAATCGTTTATATAGAATAGTGATCGTGTAAGCAAGGATGTCGAACCCAAATGAGTTGTCTAAAATCGAAAAGCAAACTATTTTAAACCAAAATTAATAAAGTCTAACCTAACCCCAAAAATTGATGAGATTTTGTGACAATAAAATAAAATAAAATATAATAATAAAGATATTAAAGACAATACATAAAACTAAATTAATATTAGAAATCAATATGTTAAAAGAAAGATTATTAAGATAATAGAACCCACAAAATATAAGTTCAATAATATTTAAAAGTACATTGATTCCCAAGTTTTAGTAATAGTAGAAATTAATCAAACCATCACTTATTCAAACTAGATATTCTATTTAAGCACAAGTTTTCATAAAAATATAGGATTTATCTTCACTTCTAAAATTATAATTTCAAAGTATTTAGTGTAAATCAATCTAATAAAATAACAAATAAATCAATGAATATTATTTATAAGGCAAAACATAATATTTTTGTTCTAAGCAATGGATGTGTACAATTTAGTGACACATCTTACACAAAGAATATTATGTTTTTGCACTAATGAAGAACAAATTACAAATATGTTCTAATAATCTAAAATACAAAATATTTAAGTTGAAAGAAAATATTTGAAGAAGAAAATCCATAAACTTTATTGCACAAAATGGGAAATCAACATACAAAATAAACACTATCTAGTTATATACTGTTTCATCATCACCTTAATAATCTTAAAAAGATTAGAAACTCATAACTAGAATAGAAAATACAAACTAAAAATTACAAACATAAATAGGAAATTTGGAGGATGAACCCCCAAATTTTTCCTCTAAAAACACATAGAAAATTTACAACAAAGAAGAAGAAGATGAAGAGAATAGAGAGGTTTTGAAATGTGGTAAGTGTGTAGTGTAACCTCTCCCAAAAATTAGCACCAAACTCCCTTATTTATAGCCAAAAAAAGGGTATTAAAATAATCAATTTAAATTGATTAAATTAATTATAATATGGCAAATGGGGGTAGATTGTAGGGTTTAATGATGATTTTTAGGTAAAATGTATGTAAACATTGGGTAAAAATTGGCATTTTGAAGACTAGGGGACAAAGTGACAATTTGTGGGGTGGGCTCAAGAAATGGAGGCATGCATGGGGTGGTTGCTGGCAGAGTGGGTTCGACTGGGCATTTGGGCCTTGGGGAGCTTCGGCTAGCTGGTGGTGTGATTGGGCCTGGGCGGTGGCAGGCGATTGGCTGAAGCAAGGACGGCAGGCGGTTGGCAGTTCTGGCTTGGGTCAAGGGGAGCCGCCGAAGTTGGCTGCTGTGGGGGACACGAACCCGTGGATGGGGAAGGCAGAAGCTGGCTGTGGCGAACTGGGCTTATGTTGGGCGTGGACTTTGGTGCTGATGAGGAAGCCCAGGTACGGGCCCAAGTTGCTGGGCTGGAGGGGCTTAAGTGTTGGGCCGAGCTTCTGGCAGGCGGACAGAGGAGGAGACCCAAGAGTGCTAGCAGGGGACTTCGGGCCTTCACTGGCAGCTGGCCTTCTTTACTCTTAAAATTACCAAATTTTACTTCATTTCTTTAGTTATACTCCTCTTCCATTCCTTCATTTGAATAGCATACAATTTCAATTCATATAAACTATCATAAATTAAGTTAAAATTAAATATTTTCAATAATAAAATATACAGATTAATCTTATGACAATATTAATTAAAGCTTAATCTACTTTGACCTTTAAGTTCAATAAAATGACATTTTTTTGACCTATAACTAAACAACAATAATTCAAATAATTAAACTACAACATTTTACAACAAAATAACTATAAAAATACCCAAAAATGTATAAAATTAAAATAAACATAATAAATTCAAAATTACTTTAAACCTTAATAAATCAATTAAAAACTCAAGAATTAAGCAACAATTAGCACATAAAAAGTGGTAAAACAACTCTATTTTATAGAGTTATCAATCAAGCACTGTCACGATTGAAGGGAGGCCGAAGGTCGAATGTACAGTCACAGTCGAAAGGAGGACAAGGGTCAAAAGCACCACCGCGATCGAACAAATGCGAAGGGTCGAAGATTTGCGCCTGCCAAAATGAAGGAAATAGGAGTTTTAGTTCCAAAGTATCTGTATGGATATTGGCACAAAAGAAATGAATTAAAATAATCAAAAGGAAAGGACAACCAAAGTGAGGTTGTGAGGAATCGAACCCCTTACCTCTTGAAGGAAGTAAGGACACCTGTTATACCCAGATTTCGAGCCATGGTAAATGTGACCTCGAAAGTTGGATTCACAACAAATGGTCTCGCAAGGATTAGAGTATGCTCCAGGATAGTATATCGAGCCTGCAAATTACGATATATGACCTCGAATATGGTGAGCTCGAAACGATCTCGATCTCGAAAGGTAGCTCCGAGAACACACTCATCTTCGGGGACGACTTCGGATCGGGGGTCTCGAGCTAGATGTACGTACGATCTCGAAAGACATGTGATCTCGGGAGATGTCATTAGCTCGCACAATGACGTGAGACCTGGGATGCTAAAGCCTTAGAGATACGCGATAACCACCTTGAATATCTACAAGTATTATAAATATGAGATGTAATCCTCATTTATTAATGTAAATCCCCAAGAATCGTGGGATATTATTTGGTCAGTTATGCGTTTCCTGGTCTTCAGGGACGTTTCCTTTTATATCTAATTATAGGCATTTAAAGCCATTTATTTTATTCACAAAAGAGTAACTACCCAAAATATGTGGGATAGTATTCTGCATCCTTCTCTATAAATAGAGAAGGCATGCACCATTGTAATGGACCGAAATTCTGATCCTTGAGAGAAAACTCTGAAGAATTCATGCTGAAGAATTTTCAGAGATAATCTTAAGATTAATAACAGAGACTCGTGGACTAGGCAGATTTAACTGCTGAACCACGTAAAAATAGCGTGTTTGATTTGTTTTATTTCGTTTAGCCATTGTCATTCATTGTTTACGTGCTCTTCTTTCACTGTTTGACGAAAAACGGTGTCAACAATTTGGTGCTTTCATTGAGAGCCTTAAGCATTCATCCCTGAGAGATTCATGGCTGCAAACAATCAGAACACCCCTGATGAGAGCTACCCAAGGCGTCCTGGAAAACAACCAATGGAGAACCCGGATGCTGAGGAGAGAAGTGGGTCCTCCGATTCCCAGGGACCACCGCCTCCACCGAGGGATGAGGATATGTACTACAATCCTGAGCGTTACGTTCCTATTGTAGAACTGGAAAACCGGCAATTGAAACAGCTGTTGGCAGAAGCCAACAAACGGAATGAGGAGTTGACTAGGATGGCCGCAGAGGCGCAGGTGGCTCAGCCCCCGCCTCCGCGCGAAAACCAAGTCCCTCCTCCAAGGGACGTGCATCGGAGGCCCCGTGGACGTCCACGAAAAGATGCTGCCACAAGGAGGCCGACTCAACCTCCGGCACCAGCAGAGCCATCTGCTCTTAGGCCCTAGAGGAGTACATGAGCTCGGGTCCCGCCTAATCCACCTGTGGAAGTGCCTGCAGGAACTGAGAATAACCGAGCTCCTATCGAGGCTCGGACTCAGGTTCTTGGTAGTGCACCGAACGCGACTGACCCATCTCGGGCAAATTCTGGACCCTCTAGGCCGAGGCAAGGGCGGCAGCCACCGTCGCCTATACGGTTCCCTCCGTCTCCCATAAGATATCCTTCACCTCCCCGCAGAAATGCTCAACCTGTTCGAGATCAGGATCAAGGGCGTACGGGGGATAGACAAGGACACAGGGAGACTTTCCAGGAGCAGAGAGGCGCACAATCTGAGAAAATTCAGACGTCCCGGTCTCGCACTGCGGAGACGAGGCGACATGGGAAGAACCCATCGCGAAATGACCGATCGATGAGTTTCACCAGTGACGAGTCCGGAGAGACCAGGTCCATCAGTAAACACGACCGAGGTCGTAAAAATAATGGAAGCCGCAAGAATCATCCTGACCTGCGAAATCATCTGAATCAGAGCAGGGGGAAGGGAGATCAGACAAATCCGGACCTAAGGAATCACCTGAATGGGCGTAGAGATCCCTCACGGAGACGCGAGCCTGGAATCATGATCAATGACTGTCAATTCCAGACACCACCTAAGGACCCAGTTCAAGACAGGATCGATCAGCTCAAAAAAGCCTTTAGGCTTTTAAAGAATGAACGAGGGAATGGTCGATATGAGGACTCTGACGAGGAGCTCGAGTCGTTTGCTCCACATATATATAACACTCAATTTCCTCAAGGGATCCGGATTCCTCACGTCACCTGAGTACATTCAACACTATTATGAGAGCTAGTAACGTGGGTTACGAGCTCAGGTGCATGTTGTTTCCAACATCATTGGCCGGACCTGCCAAGAGTTGGTTCGAAAAGTACAAGAGACACTCGATAACTTCATGGGATCAGTTGTCTAGAGACTTCAAGAAGCAGTTCCGAGCTATGATGGGAGTTAGACCAGAGGCATCCACTTTGACTAACGTCCGACAACAGCCGGGCGAAACACTGAAAAGCTACCTGACAAGATTTAATCTAGAGGTCGCCCGAGCTCGAGATGTGGATGACAGTGGGCACCTGATGGCTATCCGAGCTGGTGTTTTACCCGGAAGTGCCCTTTGGGATGACATGCAAGGGAAACCGGTGAGGTCAATAACCGAGTTTAACAGACGGGCGCAACGATTTGTCAATGTAGAGGAGGCGAGGTCAACGCTCAAGGCGACCTCGCAGACCAAAACTACAACAATAAACATTAATTCCGCCTCAACCTCGGTTGACCTAGCAGCTCCACAGCCTACCTCGGAGAATCCCTCCAAGAGGAAAAAGAGCAAGGGAAATAACCCCGAGGCTGAAGGAGGAAAGAAAAAGAAAGGAGAAAGGTATTTCTCCGTATATAAAGTGCACACCGAGCTCAACGAGTCTCGGGAAAACATATACCTGGCTAATGAAAACCAGGTCCCCTTCAGGCGTCCGGACCCAATGAGAAATCAAAAATCCAAGAGGGATTCCAGCAAGTATTGCCGGTTCCATAGAGACACCGAACACACAACTGATGAATGTCGACAGCTGAAGGACGAGATTGAAGGGTTGATCTCGAGAGGTTATTTCCGGCAGTATGTCAAAAACCAGAGTACTGGACAGACTACTGCGAGCCAGAGAGTAGCCGCGCCTTCGACGACACAAAATAATAACTCCCAATCTCGGGAAGAAGACAGGCCCCCGCCGATAGATGGAGAGGACGTAATAACCATCTCGGGAGGGCCTCATCTCGCAGGAGGGGGCAGAAATGCTGAAAAACGATACGTTAACGAGTTGAAGACAGGGGACGGGTCTCCTTATGAACCCGAACCTAGGGCACCAAAAAGCCAAAGGGTTGAAACGCAACCGATAACCTTCACTGAGGAGGACGCTTCCCATGTTCAGTTCCCTCATCATGATCCATTGGTCATTACTCTTCAGCTTGCCAAAAAGAGAGTCCGCCGAGTTCTCATAGACAATGGGAGCTCAGTCAACATTCTTTATAAAGCGACCCTCGAGAAAATGGGACTCTCCCTTCGCGACCTGAAGGCATGTGCAGCTACTTTGTACGGCTTTTCAGGAGAAGGGACTGCCTGTATGGGATCCATTGAACTCCCTGTGACCTTGGGAGACTATCCAGTCTCGGTGACCAAGATAATGGAGTTCGTGGTGGTAGATTTACCATCTGCCTACAATGTACTGCTCGGGAGACCCGCCCTGGTCGGGCTGGGGGCAGTGTCATCTGTGAGGCACCTGGCCCTTAAGTTCCCAACCCCAAGCGGGGTCGGGACATTAAAAGGAGATCAATTGGCAGGAAGGGAGTGCTATAGCATTTCTTTGAGGGGAAAGAAACAAACGAGCGCTCAAGCACTCGTTATCATACAAAATAAAGATGGAACGGTTTTAGAAATTGACGAGGAAATCGATCCAAGGATTGAGGAGAAAGTTGACCTCGAACCATTGGAAGAGCTCGAAGAAGTTCAGCTCGACGAAGCTGATCCCTCGAAGAAGGTGAAGGTCGGAAAACACCTCCAAGACGAAGCAAAATAGCAATTAATTTGCTTTCTGAAGAAAAACCAGGATGTCTTTGCATGGTCACACTCAGACATGGTGGGGATAAGCCCGAATGTTGCGAGCCACGCATTAAACATAGACAAAAGCTTTCCCCTGAAGCAACAAAAGTGAAGACAATTGGACGAGGACAGAAAGAGAGCATTAAAGGAGGAAGTTGACAGATTAAAAGCAAACCATTTCATTAGGGATGCCTTTTACCCTGACTGGGTAGCCAATCCAGTGTTGGTCCCAAAGCCCAATGGGACGTGGAGAACCTGTATTGACTACTCGGATCTCAACAAGGCTTGCCCAAAAGACTGTTTTCCGCTGCCAAGAATTGATCAGCTCGTGGATGCCACGGCGGGGCATGGCTTGATGTCATTCATGGATGCATATTCTGGATATAACCAGATTCCCATGAATGCCCCCGACCAAGAACATACGAGCTTCATCACAGATAAAGGGCTATACTGTTATAATGTTATGCCGTTTGGGCTCAAGAACGCTGGAGCTACATATCAGCGGCTCGTAAACATGATGTTTTCAGAACAAATAAGGAACAACATGGAAGTTTATGTTGATGACATGCTTGTAAAGTCTCAACTTAACAAGAACCATGTTGATGACCTCAAAGAGTGCTTTGGCGTGCTTAGAAAGTACAACATGAAGCTAAATCCTCAGAAGTGCACTTTTGGGGTATCTTCGGGAAAATTTCTGGGTTTCATTGTCAACTCTCGTGAAATCGAGGCTAATCCCGACAAAATAAAGGCCCTGATTGATATGCCTTCACCTCGGAAGCATAAAGATGTCCAAAGCTTGACTGGCAGGATGGCCGCCCTGAGCAGATTCATCTCGAAGTCAACGGATCGTGGCCTTCCATTCTTCAACTTATTGAGAGGAAGTAAGAAGTTTGAATGGACGGAAGAGTGCGAGCTGGCATTTCAGGAGCTCAAAAGACACCTCGCTGAACCACCCATCCTGTCAAAACCCGAAACGGGAGAAGTATTGTACCTATACCTCTCAATCACCGAACACGCGATAAGCGCGGTGCTCATTCGAGAGGAAGAGAGGGTGCAGAAACCCGTCTATTACATCAGTAAGAGATTACTGGGGGCAGAGTCAAGATATCCATTGATGGACAAACTCGCCCTCAGTTTAATCCACTCATCTCGCAAGCTCCGCCCCTACTTTCAGGCACATCCCATCCATGTACTGACAGATCAACCACTTAGGCAAGTACTGTCTAAACCAGAGGCGTCAGGTCGACTCCTTAAATGGGATGTTGAGCTCGGACAGTTCGAGATCACCTACCATCCGAGAACGACCATTAAGGCACAAGCCTTGGCAGACTTTATAGTGGAGTGCACTGGAATAGCCGACGACGAGGTAATAACCACGGCCCACGAGCTGTGGAAACTTTACGTTGATGGCTCGTCAAATGAAAATGGAGCGGGGGCAGGAGTTATTCTGATCACTCCTGCAGGGAGCAAATTTCACTCTGCTTTAAGATTCGGCTTTAAAGCATCTAATAATGAAGCCGAGTGCGAAGCTCTACTCGCGGGACTACGAATAGCAAAAGAGCTCAAGGCCAAAGCTATACATTGCTACAGCGACTCCCAGCTCGTGGTTAATCAAATCTTGGGAGAGTACCAGGCTCGTGGCACAAGAATGGCAGCTTATCTGGAGAAGGCAAAATCCGCATTGGAGTATTTCGAGTTTTATACAATCGAACAGGTTCCCCGGGAACAAAACTCAAATGCATATGCCTTAGCTCGACTCGCCACTTCCGCCGAAAATGAAGAGCTGAATGTTGTACCCGTAGAACACCTATCAGCACCCAGCATTATTGAGCCAGAAGAGGAAGATGTGTGTATGATTGAAACAGAACCGGCCTGGATGAGTCCAATAGTTGATTATCTCGAAAATGGAATTCTTCCAAAAGATCGGAACCAGGCTCGAAAATTGATGTATCAACTTCCTCGTTACACCATTTTGGACGGAAAGCTATACAGAAGAGGGTATTCCATGCCGCTGCTTAGGTGTGTAACCCCTCCCGAAGCAAAGAAGATCATTCAAGAAATTCATGAAGGGTTCTGCGGAGACCACACCAGGGGGCATAGCTTGTCCAAGAAGATCATACGTCAAGGATATTTCTGGCCAACCATTAGAACAAACTCTTTTGAGTATGTGATGAAATGCGACAAATGCCAGAGATTCACCACGATACCCAAGCTCCACCATCCGAACTGACCATGTTGACATCCCCATGGCCTTTCGCAGTATGGGGCATCGACCTCATAGGCTCTCTCCCAACTGGAAAAGGCGGAGTGAAATATGCTGTAGTCGCCGTTGATTACTTCACGAAATGGACGGAGGATGAACCATTGGCAACTATAACTTCGAAAAAGATCCTTGATTTCGTGGTAAAGAACATCGTATGCCGATACGGAGTACCGAGAAAGATTGTATCCGATAACGGAACCCAGTTCGATTGCGACTTATTCACCAACTTTTGTGAAAAGAACAGCATAATAAAGAGTTTTTCATCAGTGGCTCACCCTCAAGCGAATGGTCAGGTCGAAGCCATTAACAAAACTCTCAAAAGCTCTCTAAAGAAAAAGTTGGAGGAGGCAAAGGGAAGATGGCCCGAGGAATTTCCTCAAGTCCTTTGGGGATATAGGACCACAGCTCGGACATCAACAGGACATACTCCGTTCTCTCTAGCGTACGGCTGCGAGGCAATGTTGCCCATCGAGGTCAAAATCCCGACGATCCGAACTCAGATTTACGATCAAAGTTCCAATCACACTCAGCTCGAAGAAACCCTAGATTTGATTGATGAAAAAAGAGAAGAGGCTCAGCTGAGAAATGCTGCTTACCAGCAATGAACTACACGATATTTCAATAAGAGGGTTCGAGATCGAAAGTTTGGAATGGGAGATCTGGTATTAAGACGCGTATTCTTGGCAACCCGAGATCCAGCAGCTGGAGTGCTCGGGCCGAACTGGGAAGGACCATACCAGATAGAGTCAGTCATCCGACCTGGTGTGTACAAACTTGCGAGATTGGATGGGAGCCTGATACCGCGATCATGGAATGGCGAACACCTTAGACCTTACTATCAATAGTGTAGGAAGTGTTGCCTGTAACCATGAATTTCTATCTGTACTAGTTTGTTCGTTTGTTTTTTAATTTCATCAAATAAAAGGTCTATTTTGTTCCATATGTAATTTCTTTTTATTTTTGCAATCTCTCTTAATTTAATAACCTATGGTCACACTCATAGGATATTAAGGGGGGCATCATTGGTATATATACCGTCAGATTAAAAAATAAAAAATATGTATTTATATGAAGTATTTGGAGATAACCAAGTACGCGAGCTTAGATAGTCCGGACATAACCGACTTATTAAAAAGATAAAAGTATTTGGAGATAACCAAGTACGCAAGCCTAGATAACTGAGTTATCAAAAACATATGAAGTATTTGGATATAACCAAATACGCGAGCTTAGATAGTTCGGACAAAACCAAACTACCAAAAACCTAAAACGTTTGGAGTTAACCAGATGTGCAAACTTAACAGGTCTGGAACAAACCAGCCAAAAAATCGATCGATGATAAGCAGGAGCCTAAACCTATCACGAGACAAGTCAAGATCGAGGCTGGAATATCTAAGAGAAATAGTTTCAAACTCTTAACCTCGGAACAAAAACTGAGGATGAGGAAAAGTGACTAAAGAAAAAAAAAAAAGAGAGATATAACCAGATCATTCACATTACATACCATATAAGTACTTTCGAGTTCATGGTTAAAGTAATATCCGACCTTGATAAGTAACGAGGTCGGAAGCGGATAATTCGAATAAACTATGCATGAATGCATCGAATTTCGAGCCAAATCCAAACTATGTTTGTATGAATAAATAAACATAACCGGCTCATCAATATAAAAAATATGAAAAATATTTCGAGCCAAGAAATGTAAAGCATATAAGAGAATGGTAAAAGAAATTGTATCAGCCCCGTGGGCATATATTAAAATAGTTACAGAAATAAGGGGACGCAACCCCGATAACTGATCTCCCCGAGGTCAGATTCAAGGAAGAGGAGTCTCCTTGGCCTTCTCAGCATCAGTGGCACCGGACCCCTCAGGACGAATAGCATGACTATCCTCCTGAGCTTCCTCCGAAACGGTGCCCGGAACAGCCTTTTCCTTCTCGAGCTGCTCAGCCTTCTCCTTCTCAAGCCGTTCAGCCTCTTCCTTCTCGAGCCGAGCATTCCATCGTTCAAGAAGCGGCGCCTCGTGGGGACCTAAGAAGCTGGTGTCCAGTTCTTCGTTATAAACCCACATCCGGTACATGGCTGAGTCGACCGCCTTTTCCTTCTTTTCTTTGTACTCGGCAAGAAGGCGAGTTTTGGCATCCTCTATGATGTCGAAGGTGGCGGCCTTGTCCTCTTCAAGCTTCTTATTGGTCTCCCGAAGCTGGGTGTTATCTTTCTTTTGCTCCTCGAGTTCAGCTCTCAGCTTTCCGAGCTCCTTGGCCATGTCCTCACGTTCCTTAACCACTACCTCAAGCTTAGCATTCGCCGCCTTCAGATCGTCGTTCGCTCTAAGGTGGAGGTCCTTCGCCTCTTGAGCATGAGTCCTGCTCGAATGGATCTCGTTGTTCAGCTCGTAATTGAGCTGGGCAGTGAAGGCAAGAGCCTGAAAAAAGGAAGAAACCACCATTAGCCTCAGGTCAGTATGAATGTAAGCAAAAGGAACATAGAAGAATATTTACCGCAGCAGTGTGCTCGATACTCTTCTCGTAAAGAACAGTGCGGTCTCGGGTGCCGGTTAAGCACTGCCACTGGGGAGCTTCGAAACTGCCATAGCTCTGGCCGATCCGGGACATGACATCCGAGATCAGAGTAGATCCGTGAGGTCCAGCAGCATTGTCCACCACATATGAGTCCATATGGGTGGAGATTGTTAGCTTATGAACTCGAGAAGCAGAAGGTCTTCTAGAAATTTGAGCAGAAGACGTTTCACCCACCACAGGAGGTTGGGACTCAACAATGGCAGGGGCACCAACCAGCGAAGTCGGTGCAACCGCGGAGACGACGGCCTGCGAGGATGGCATTGTCGTGGAGGCGCTGGCCTGGACAGTCGACGCAGCAACAGAGCTCGAAGCCGGCGGGGCAAGGGGAGGTGTCTTCTTGGATCTCTTGGAGCCTTTGCCCGGCTGGCCGGTCTTCAGTGACCCCGCCCTAGGGCGTTTGCTCCTCTTGGCGCATTGTCGATAAGGGTGTCGAGGTCGGAGTCCATCTCGCCTGTACAAGTCACAACACAGTGAGTCAGTAAAAGAAAAGTGTACATCAAGTTATTTCAGTATCACAGACATAGAGTGATGATAGAAGAAACCTAACTGGAACTCTCCCCCGAGCTCGAACTTGGGGACCATGAAATTCCCCCGTCTTCAGAGGAGGCGGGGGGAGTGCCTTCCCTATAAGTAGGTGATAACCTCGAGAGGTCCCTATAATCATTGGTCCCGTACTGCACAGCTATCCCATTCCACACCTCGTCCATGGTGTACATGGTATCGTATTTCCCGAGCCCACTATCAAACCTATGGACACAGTCATCTACCCAACTCCATATGTAGAAGGTATCTATCCTGTGGGCACGAGACTAACCTATTGGGCTTGTGTTTTAGTAAAGTGGGGGACCACATTCGCGAAGTAGGAAGGGCTTTACCTCCATCTGAATCCGAGCTCGAGGCTTCGTCATTGGCCTCATTCCCCGATCGCGGACTCCTCAGGCGAACTAAGAGTGATGGTCTCCTTTCTCTCCTCGGAGGAAGGGCGCCTGTGGGCAGTGGCACTTCCTCCCAGCGTTCATATTTTTTACTAGACCAGTCAGAGGTTGACTGGCCCTCTCCCAACAACGCGCAAGCTCGGAGCTTGTCCTCATGTAATAAATATGAGAGAGATCTCCTGCCATAAGGGAGTCGGAGCAAGGCTTCTCTATGCCCCTTCATTGCCTCATCGGGGGTGGGACGCTGGAAATTAGCTGAAAGGCGAGACACATTTTGACTAAATATGGATTTAAGAACTAAAATCTCGAGCTCAGGAATAAAAATAACGAGAATACTTACGAATCCGCCTGAACGAATAATGCCGAGACGGGGACAGACCATCTGTCCAAAAGAAGGCCTTTTTGAAATCAGGTGGGTGGTTGGGAAGATCCCCAAAAACCTTCGTCTCCTTGGGGTAGCTCGAGAGGTAGTAAAAACCATCCCCTCCCCAAGCTCGGGAGGGGTTACTTTTCAAACAAAAGAGATATAAAATCTCCTGAGGTGAAGGTCCTTTCCACTGCAGCTCGTGATACAAGGACCTCAGGGCAGACAGCATCCTGTACGAATTGGTGTTGAGCTAGAACGGTGCCAACCCAACGAAATCAGTAAAGTCATTGAATAAAGACTTCATGGGCAACAAAGCTCCTGCCCTCATGTGCTCCTGGCTCCATGCCGCGTATCTCACTGTGGCGTCGCGGCCGCCAGGAGCGAAACAGCTCCGTTCATGGCTGGTCGGAACTCGACACTTAAAGGCGTCTGACGAGCTAAGGCCATGGAAGGCCAAGATTTCAGATATTTGGCTGGTTGTGGTAACCGTGCTCCAATAGAGCTCGGCCTCGAACATCTCCTTCCTCGGTTGCGAAGATGAAGTTTCCCCCATTAATGAAAACTAGAGTTCCCCTGGATGATACGCAACAGTGACTTTTAGCGCAGGGTCGAGGGGGATAGGCCTAGGTCCTGAGTTGGGCTCTGGATAGATGGCCTCCCGAAGAACTCTTCTCTTCCCCTCGATGAATTCGTCTATCTGGCGGCGGTAGTGAGCTCGAATGTCTTCTTGCTCGCGTGCAAGCTCGTATTCTCTTATCCGACGTTGGTTCCGGGCAAAGAGCGATTCCGGGCTCGGAGATTTCGGCTCGTAAGGGACTGCCAGCAATGACCCCCACCGTCATTCTTGATTCTGTGACATCTAGCGAGAAAGAAAAAATGGTGAGGGCCATGCATGCAAGAGTCACGAGCTCGATGGAATGAGCTCGGAGATTTAGGAACGAAACTAAATACTAAGACCCTTATTGAGGAGTCATGGGCGTGTATTCCACGAAAAAGAAAAGGAGTGTGGATAATTTTTTGAAAATCCCGAAATTCAAGGGAAAGAAGAGTGGCGGTTAGCCAGGAAAAGCGTTTTTGGGTTTCGTGCATTTGTCAAAGCCCATGTTTTTATCCGAAAACTTAATGTACAAGAAACGCTGCCTAAGGGTTTCAAAACCCAGAAAATGGGAACCACACTCAAACGTCAAAACTGGGTATAAACCAGAGACGAAAATCCAGAATGAAAATCTAGAAAGCATAAAAGCCTATCGGTTCAAAACCTCATATCGTATCATGCTAAGAACATAAACTAGCACACACAGCAAGAACATTTTAAATGGAGAACAAAAATGGCATACTTACACAGTAATGGTGATTGCAGAGAGATCGTCGATTGAAGAAGAGGTTGCAGGAAAGAACTCACTGACTCGAACATACCAGGATTCCTTTGTTTCTTTGGTCGAGAAAACATGCACGGAACAAGAACTTTGCAAAGAGGTCTCTGGGCTTGTTTTTCTTCTTTTCTTGCTTATGGCGAATGAGGATAAAAGTGAAGAAGATGAAGAGTGGGGTCTTGTATATATAGGTGGGGAAAAGGAATTAATCAGGAGCGTCGAATGAAATCCTCACTAGATCGAACAGATGGGGATCAATGACAAGAAGGCGCCGAAAAGTTGTCAGACGGACGATCGTGGGCGTGTTTCCAAGGTACTCAAGTACCTAAAATAAGCAATACCCAACTGACGCGTGTCCATTTTCAAGAGTGTATGACGGTACAGTTCTCAAAAAAAGTAGTTCAAAAGTTTCCTTCTCTTAGGATTCGAACAAATACTTTTGAGGGGGCAAGATGTTATACCCAGATTTCGAGCCATGGTAAATGTGACCTCGAAAGTTGGATTCGCAACAAATGGTCACGCAAGGATTAGAGTATGCTCCAGGATTGTATATCGAGCCTGCAAAGTACGATATATGACCTCGAATATGGTGAGCTCGAAACGATCTCGATCTCGAAAGGTAGCTCCGAGAACACACTCATCTTCGGGGACGACTTCGGATCGGTGGTCTCGAGCTAGATGTACGTACGATCTCGAAAGACACGTGATCTCAGGAAATGTCATTAGCTCGCACAATGACGTGAGACCTGGGATGCTAAAGCCTTAGAGATACGCGATAACCACCTTGAATATCTACAATTATTATAAATATGAGATGTAATCCTCATTTATTAATGTAAATCCCCAAGAATCGTGGGATATTATTTGGTCAGTTATGCATTTCCTGGTCTTCAGGGACGTTTCCTTTTATATCTGATTATAGGCATTTAAAGCCATTTATTTTATTCACAAAAGAGTAACTACCCAAAATATGTGGGATAGTATTCTGCATCCTTCTCTATAAATAGAGAAGGCATGCACCATTGTAATGGACCGAAATTCTGATCCTTGAGAGAAAACTCTGAAGAATTCATGCTGAAGAATTTTCAGAGATAATCTTAAGATTAATAACAGAGACTCGTGGACTAGGCAGATTTAACTACTGAACCACGTACAAATAGCGTGTTTGATTTTTTTTATTTCGTTTAGCCATTGTCATTCATTGTTTACGTGCTCTTCTTTCACTGTTTGGCGAAAAACGGCGTCAACAACACCAAAGCCACTAAGCTAAGGAGATAAAGTGTAAATATTAGGCTAGAGATGAAGGTATATTTATAAGAACCATAATCTCACCTTAGCCATAAGATCCTATGCTTGATCAATGGTCAAGAAGGGGGCTTGACACTTGCCTTGGGATCCGCGGAGCACAATGATAGGCTCACATTAACTCTCAAAATATCATAATAGTCTCCACCTCCAAAATGTGTTTTTGTATGCCCCCAAAGTAAAGAAACACTACCAAAAAGTCTACTGGAGAGCCTAAAGACCCTCCCATAGACAATGGGGCAAGTGTGGATATCAAAATTTTAGACACACAAGGCCCTGACTCGTTAACCTCAGGGTAAAGGCCCAGAAAGCAAGTAGCCAAGGCCAGCCTTACACCCTGCGCCAAGGGCCTCGTAAGGCATGCGCCCTTCTTATAGAGCCTTGCTTCATGCACAGGCTCAGGTAGGATCACCCCTCAAAAATTAACAACACGTCTTGCACTGAGGGTCCCAAACAGGCGGATGTGCCTTTCTAGTAATAGACCACCTAGCGCTGAGGTCTCGTGAGGCATGGAGAGACATGGCCTCGCCCCAAGGCGCCTCAGGCCACCATCCGTCTCGTGAGGCACGGCCTCGCCCCAAAGACGCCTTGCACCACCATCCATCTCGCAAGGCACAGCCTCGCCCCAAGGCGCCTTGCGCCACCATCCGTCTCGTGAAGCACGACTTTACCCCAAGGTGCCTCGCTCCACCATACGTCTCGCAAGGCAGAACCTCACCCCAAGGCGCCTCATGCCACCATCCGTCTTGTGAGGCACGACCTCGCCCCAAGGCGCCTCACGCCACTGTCCGTCTCGCGAGGCATGGCCTCGCCCTATGGTGCCTCGCACCACCATTCGCACCAGGCGCCTCTCGTCACCAGGCCACGCCGTGCACCTCGCACCAGGTGCCTACGGAGCCACATTTCGTGCCCATAATATGTGCTTAAGGTCGAGAGGCCCTTCTCATCTCATTTTCATAGGGCCACCTAGCGAGATCCTTGATTGCCATGCATCTGGGGATAACATATAAGGATTTCAGCACTTGAAACCCTTAGGAGTAAGGTACCTTGCGAGGGTGAAAGCTTGTGGCACGAGGAGCTCATACTAATACGGAGTGTACCCACAAACTAAGAAGATACGAAGTATGTGCGGGGGTACGACTCTGATTACCTTAGGTGACTAACCCTAAAGGCCACGCCAGACAAGTAGTGGTCGTACGAGTGAGGTACTTGGTGTGGTCCTTACCCGCCAGTCTCTAACACTCGTACTAAAAAAGTAGTGGAGACACATTCAAGTACTAAAGTGGAGGTGCTCCCATAGACCCTGACCATGTATTGAAGTCGACACTATCTGCTAAACTATGACCTATGCCAAAACCCTAACAACGTACATATGTACAATCTTGTCCCTTGGGACCACAATGTATCAGGAGTCTTTAGAGCCCCACTATAAATGGATCTTCACCCCTCCAGCTAAGGGGTTGGAAAATTCTTGTAATATCAGACTACTCTAAAAGCAATATACATGTTTTTCTTCTAGTGTTCACTTGCAATTCTCCTTCATATTTCTACAAGTTCTTTTGCGTTCATTAAGTTCTGATAAATTCTTTGAGTTTTCCATCTATATTTCGTTGATGAGTTTTCTTCGTCAACAATATTCAAGATCGTCACCACAGGGATAGGACATTAAAATTAAATGCACAATTACCAAACAATTGCAAAAATAACCAAATTGATTTGTTTTAATTTTTGTAAACTAACACTACTTGGAATCAATTAAAAATGCTTAAAATAAACTACAATTCCAATCTAAAAGTGAGATAAAATCAATTGGTTGAAATATGCTTGAATTATTAAATCCCTCTATGTCAAATGACCTGTACGTTTTGCTGTAGCAAAATATAAGTCATATTCCCAATGTTAACAAGAATTCAAAACAAGTTCATAGAACTTTTCCAAACCCTCTTGTATTAATTCTTTTACCTACTTTGATATATTTTTAGGCCAATCAAGTTTAAGAATCTAGATTTAAGCATCAATTCATAATTGTTACACAATGCAAATAGCACATTCCTATGCTATTCACAAAAAATATCTAACAAGATTATCTACTTGTGTCATTCAAATTTATCCATTATATTCAAACTTTCCAGCACAAATATAGTTCAATATCTTGCCATTGGTGGCCAAACAACAACAGGAATTCATCAATAAGCACATTTGAATGAACAATGGGTAAATTGCTAAAATAAAGTGCTAGAAATTTAGAAATAAGACATAGAGTTCATTAATAATCCAAGCCTCAAAATATCTAGTTCATGGCTAAAACAAGAAATGCAAATGCAAAATTAAATTTTTCCATGAGAATTCAAACACCAATTACAAAGAGAAAATAAGAAAGAAATGACAAACAAAGTAGAAGAATAGCCCAAAAATGATAATGAAATCAATATTCTCTTCTTTTCCTCTTCTTCTTTCTTCTCTTTCCTTCTTTGTATTGAATGATGTATTTCAAGTTTGACTGACCCTAAGGCACACTCTTGAGTTAAGTTATTAATCTAAAATAAAGGGTTACACTCACAAAGGTTAATTAGGCTTTCGAGCTGACTAGTCAATCTTGACCAAACTAGCGGTTGTTCGTAAGTCAAAAGAGAAAATTGTTGATTTTAAGTTTTCACTTATGGATTTGAGGATTTTCTCAAAATTAATTTGGGATTAGTCTGACCTACCTTAAGCTGGTCTATTAATTTTCAAATTAATTTATCATGGAATTAGTGATAATTTTTTTTATGTGTTATTTAAATTTGTTGCATTCATGCATCATATTTACTATTCTTGTTGTAGATCCCCCATCTCATCATACCATATGAAGCATTACCCTAGGTTTATTGAACCTTCTCTTGTAAATTAGTTCAGTCCCGATCGGCTGTTACAAATCATGAAATGTTGAGCGAACAGTAAGCCATTTACCTGATGCCTTTGGTTGAACCAACAAGATGGAAGCTTGTGCCTACTATTAAGTGAAATTAAAAGAAGACTAGCTCTAAACCAGTCCTTGCTAATCGTCCACTCCATCGCACGCAAGAGGTGATCGTTAATAAATGAAATATAGTGTTTAACACTTTCTGAGTGCCCCTTTGTACCAATATCCCTTACATAAGTTCAACCTATACTCGTGGATCATAAAGCCATTATTTAAAAATGACACCTACCAATTCAGAGTACACCCATTCCGATGGACAAAGGAAGTATTCTTTTGGGCCTACGTTCCTAGAGTGCTTTTGCGTCTTTCTTTCGGCTTAGCCCACAAGCAACATTTCCCTATAGCTATTGAAGTGAATCATCCATCTCCTTATGCCTTACATATCATACTCCTTCTTTCTTTTGAGAGGTAGAGGCTCGGGCATTAGGTGAAGGAAGATTAGGAACGAGGACATTCAAGCAAAAGAAAAGGACCGGGGATTGATTAGGGACCTATACAGGGAAATTAGATGATAGATAAACCCGATGGATGACCATAAGTGAAGGATCAAATATCACCTTTTGTTATTTAGATACTATGTCCAGTTCTAGTATCGCATTCTTTCTTGCCGCATTCATCCTTAATATAGTCATAGTCTTGTATCCATTCCTACTCAATTTCGTTACTTTATGAAAGGTCAGTTCTACTTCCCTATCGTGAGGGCTTCTACTAGCTATGATTGAGCCCCCTATATGAGAAGGACTACACGGGGACCCATCAAACAAAGGTAAAAGTTCAATAGAGAGAATCGAGTTGATATATTCTAGTAGTAGTTGCTTGATGGTGTGTAGTGGGATGACCTGGTAGCGATCATATTAGTATGTATATGAGCAGTTCACCATGACCAGGAGTTTCTTGATATCAAATCTTGAAAGAAAGGAGAACCATTTCTCACATCAAGGAAACTACGATAGGAAAAAGAAGACTCTTAGGTTGTTGATTCAAATTCTACATATATTTGCATTCACTTAATGGTCAAACCAACTATGGAATTTACTCTAACATCTGGTCGGAGGAAATACTCACCACTACAAGGGCTTGTGCCAACCAGCAAGAAGGAGGACTGAGCAAAGACATCTATTGGCGAAAACCGGACATTGCCTTTTACCATCCCACCGCTAGAAGACTAGGACTTGAGGCGTGGTTAAGTATTCCCTTCTGCTCTGAAAGTCTTTTTATTTCCTGGTGAACAATATCTTTATTTTCTTTGATTTTATGTTCTAGGAATAAGAACTTTACCTTCCTTTGCAGTGAGCTTCTAGAGAGTGTGAAGTCAATCTTATAGATCCAAGGTTTTTCTGGCGTAGCCACCTATGCCCTACCCGAAGGGGCAGTGGTTCCTTATCTTTGTTATCCCTGTCTCTCACAAGAGCGACTTAATACAACAATCCATCGAAGCTCAGCGTACGCGATTAGAGTCAACTTGACTACTTTCACTTCAACGGGATAGACATGGATCGAACTTGCCATGAGCCTTACAAACTCTATCTCCTAATCAAATGTTTATCAATAGTTAAATCTAATAACATGCCGTATAGTTGCTGTAAGAAAGAGCAAAAGCAAGAAAGGCAGTAATTGAATAAGTCAATCTTCTTTTCTTCTTTCTATCTAACATCGTTCGGTCGTTCCCTTTAGTCTATTTCTAAGAAGCTAGGACAACTAAGAATGAATTAGCTCTTTCAAGCCCCATTTCTAGAAGAGAAATTCAGAAGGTAATATCTGATTAGCAGTATGAGTGTTAGAAAGCTACCGATGTTGTATTGCTGCCTGCTTGAATCAACATCCATCTACAAGTTTCCTCATTCCTGTGGTTGTTCTAATCTTTTAGATCGATCGGGGCTCTTATGACAACCAATCTACCCGCCTATTAGCTATTCTATCCAAGGCCAATTTCATGTACTAAGCATATAGACATCAAATCGTTATCTTGAATTTGGAAGAGTGCCTGAGGACGAATATAACTTAGATTCAAAACAACGCGAAGAAAGAGCTTTCGCAAATGGTTGCACTTCTGCTATCCAGATAGTTATTCAAAGCATCGAGAAAAACAAAGATAATGTACAAAGTTTCATAAAAGCAAGGGGGTTCGCTAAGCAGCTAAGCAAAAATCCTTTACTCTAAAATCGTAGATCTACGAAATGAGCGTAGTGTTGAACTCTTTTGCACCCCTTCCAAAATCAATCAAGGATTTCCATCGAGTTATGTCAAATTCTTCAATAAAAGTAGCCATCTCCAGAAGGGGAATTGCATATCCGGAAGAGTCAGACTTCCTTTCAAGCAACAATCTTTGAAAGGAAAAAGAATTTTTGTCGGGTGTAGGGTACTCTTTCGAGTTCAGAGGTGAATCCTCATATGATATGAAGGACTTCGGAAAGTCCCCAACAGTAACTGGATCAATCTTTGTTGGCTAGCTTACGGAAGGTTAGGAGTAATTTCATGCAAATAAGGTATTTAGCGCAAAGATTTTCTTTCGCTTTTGGGGATTCCACTAATTGATGGAAGGAAGTGGATGTGGCAGGATTGGCCCCAATTGAATCACTAGTAAAGAATCAAACATGGAATGTGAAGGAAATTCTTCTACATGGGGAAGGGAAGATGGCTTGAAGACTAGAAGTAGACCTTTGATGGAGATCCAGCCCAACCGCCATTGTTACCGAAGATGCTAATGACGAATCCATGCTCTTTCGACCTCCAACCACCATGATGATGAAACTCTCACCTCTTTATGGTGTGTCGAGCTACATGGATGAACATGCCAATCCTAGGAACTTCACAGTGGAAAAAATGCTACACACCTTTAAGTACCTTCACTGCCGTAACTTGTCTGCTGAAGAGGAGGTTTCTATCCGTCATCAGCATGACTGTGAAATGATGAGGCTCGAGAGACCTTGGGATTGATTAAGGCTAATGATCATGGTGGATTTTCCCATCAGATACAACCATAGCAGGGCTTATGGCAGGGACTGCTGCTGTTATGTGATTGTAGCACGCGAGAAAGCCCCATGGTCTGACATTTCACCACAAGGACCAATGTAACTCATGCGGTCTATTTTCCATCATGATAGAAATGGGAGAGTGATGCTTTTAGTTTAATCGCAACTACTGTGCCATCTACTTTGGCTTCTGAAACATCACCAATATTGATACCAAACAAGGCTCCCATCACCCTCTTCCTACAACAAAGGTTCTTTGCTTGATAGCTTTGACGTCCCTGACCCTCTTCGCTCACAGGTTTGGCTATGCTCTATAACAGGCTTCTCGGAGAAAGAATGTAGCCGGCTTTGAAGCCCCCATGGCATGATGTTTTAAGATCGGCCCTAGCATTGTTTGCTAAGCATGGTGTTAGCATTGCATTCTAAGACCAAACCTGATGTGTTCTCTTAAAAAAAAAAAAGAATAAAAGCAAGGTAATGCTTACTCTTTAAGCATGCCCCACTCTTCCTTGGTTGCGACTAAGATCTCTGTATTACTTTGAGAAGAGAATCGTTAATTTTACTGACAAACTACGTGGGAAAATGGGCCTTCTTTGATTTTCACTGGAAAGTAACAATTCTATTCGGTTTGGTTTTGGAAAACTTGCAGGTTGCAGATTAGTGCGTTCTACGCCGCTGACGGCCTAAAATCAAAGGTGCATGTTTCTCTCTCTGGTTAAGACTGCATTCATTTATTAAACTTGACATGTGTAGGAAGACATGGGCCTTTCACCCATCCTCGAAAAAAAAAAATCTGAAAACGCCTATGACGGATGTCCGTTCTCGAATTCCTTTACAAATTAAAAGTAAGAATGAATTCTTCTGATTCTCACTAAAAAACATTTTCATTTGTTAGAAAGTTTTATTGTAGTTTCCGCTTCATTTATAAGATTATTAAGTACTAACTGAACCAATAATTATTCATGATTCTATAATGGAATTAATTACATATTGGTTTCAAACTAAAGGAATGTTATGGTAAAACTTCATTTAAAATGATGTGGTAGAAAGCAACGCACAACTTGAAGGACACGATCCGCTATGGATTCTTACATCCAGCATATCCTATTATATCATAATGAAAATGCTCTTGGCTCGACATCATTTGTTATGTTCCACTAGGAATGTTTTAGGACCATCCTCTACTTGAAGTACCATTGGATACTTCCAAGTGTCTCCCTTGTGATTTCCCTCTACTAGGTAAAGGGTCTCCACTTGAGAGGTTTTATCTTGTGATCCATTTTCTTTATGCTTTTGGCCTCTTCTAGGCAAATTCGGTTGCTCTACAACTCTTGAAGGTAACTCCTCTCGAGTTCCTTCTAATGAGATCGGTTCTCGAGGTTTATTGTCACTATACAACTGATAACTCTTGAATAAAGAATTATTTTTATACTTTTAAGCTTATAAATATAGAATTAAGAATAGTGACGAGTTCTTGTTTGCTATTATTTTTAGTTAATTTCTTTTCCTTTTTTGTGTTGTTGTGAGTTATTGCATCTTGTTAGTTTTTAGAGCTGAACGTAGGAAATTAAGGAATTTATGCATGAATTTTTTCAAAGAAAAAATGAAAAGTGAAATGGCTCTTAGTTGTTTAATTTGTGCTAAAATGTGATGTTTTGCTAGAGCAAATGAAATTTTGCTGAAACATTTTTTGCAGGATACAAAGAGGGAAATTAAGCATTTTAAGGAGAGACATGTGATGTGTCATTAATTGAGTTGTCAAAGGGTGGTGAGGTGGAAAAATCAAAGTTATTAGTTGCATGTTAGAGGAGCAAGTTCTTTAAGAGAAAAGAAAACTCACGTGAGATGCAAGGAGGGGCATTTTTGGGACATGAAGAAAAATGGTTTTGTACCCTAGCTTAAAGAAAAAGAGACAGCAGCCTCCATTACCCAATTCATCCATCTTTTAGAAGAGAGAAGCACCAATTACAAGAAGATTTCAGAGTACAAAGAATGAAAAAGAAGAAAGAAGAAGAGGAAAAGAAGAGAATATTGATTTCTTCATCAATTTTGGGCTATTCTTTTCCTTCATTTTTTTATTTCTTTTCTAATTTCTCTTAGTAATTGGTGTTTGAATTCTCTTGGACATATTTAAATTTGTATTTTTGTTTCTTGTTTTAGCCACGAACTAGATATTTTGAGGCTTGGATTATTAATGAACTCTGTGTCTTATTTATAAATTTCTAACACTTTATTTTAGTAATTTACCCATTGTTCATTCAAATAAGCTTATTAATGAATTATTGTTGTTGTTCGACCAGCAATTGCAAGATGATTAGTTATCTTTGTGCTGGAATTGTTGAATATAATGGATAAGTTTGAATGACACAAGTAGATAATATTGTTAGGTTATGTTTGTGAATAACATAGGAATTTGTTATTTTCCTTGTGTAACAATTATGAATTGATGCATAAAGTTGGATTCTTAAACTTGAATGTCATATGAATATGTTTAATTAGGTAAAAGAATTAATACCATAGGATTCGGGAAAGTTCTATGAACTTAATTTGAATTCTTGTAAACTGTGGAAAACCAGGACACATGAAGAGAGACTGTTATATTTGGCTAAGGAAAAATAAAACCCGACAAGATGGACAAGAATCTGAGTCATAAAATTCAGAATTTCACTCAACAAGACACAAATCAAAACACCAAGCAGCAATCCTCAGTAATGGTTATGATAGTGGTGAAGTTTTTGTGGCAGTCACCTTTTTCAAGGACGATTGAATCCTTGATTCAGGTTGTACTTTTCATATGACTAACAATAAATTCTATTTGAATGATTACAGGGAATCTACAGGTGGAAAAGTTATTCTTGGGAACAACCAATCATGTGAAATAGAAGGTTCATGCATGGTTATTTTTAAAATGTTTGATGGAGTAATTAGATCACTCATGGGGGTCCAGTTTGTCCATAATCTTTTTAGAAACTTAATTTCAATTAGTGTTCTAGATGGCATGTATGTTGTGAGTAAGAATGAAACAGGAACAATGAGGCTTAGTAAATAAGGAATGACCATCATTAAGGGCCACAAATATGAAGGCTTATACTGTAACGCCCTAAACTCCAGGGATCGTTACGGTGTGCCTTATAAATAGTGCTAAACCCGCTAATGGAGTCATTTGGCCAAAATCGTGTAACTACGTATGATTAGCGGTTTAGGGATTTAAAATTTCGGTTAAGATAGAACGTTTATTGTATACATTGGGATCCCAAAAATATAATTTAAAGGTCTATTACAAGAAAATATTTACAACCAGCCAATCTAAGCGACAAAACAGGGTTGAACCCTAGTTCCTCTTTCCACCCTCAGCCGTGGTAGTCGAGCAGCCGCATATGTACACATCGCCACCTAAGCTCTCCAACTCAAGGATGGTCCAGCTTTCTTTTGCCTTTACCTACACCACATAGCACCCATGAGCCGAAGCCCAGCAAGAAAACTCAATATGCTCATGAACAGTAATAACATGTCATCAAATCATAAGGCATACGCCTAGCAAATAAAGCCGTATTCAAGCAGGCAAATGAGTTAACGTAATGATGAATATACAACATCAACTGATGATCATAATAATCATCCAGGGCTTTTAGCCCCAAATAGAAGAGTGACAGTTGTAATCGTCACTAAGGTGGGTTCCGTTCCCATTAGCCATGTGACGATAGAGTCGTCGGGGCTTTGTAGATAAGTGATCATTTCACTAGCTTAAACAAGGTTGGTGTTTGATGAACTAGTCACCAAGATAACTTACCGTAGAGTCACAACCATGGGATTCCACTCCCTAGCCATGTGACAAACAGTGACCTAGGCCTTTGGCCCTGGCTCTGAGTAACTAGTCCTAGACTAGTCAAGCGCTTATAATTTTCATCGACCTTCGGGTCGGTCCAGCATTAATGCTCCTAGAGTCATTCAACGCTGATATCGATTAGATCTAATCTTTTATCAGCCCTGCGTTCATGATGCTTATGCCTTTTTCAGCTCTTAGGTCAGTGATACGGGACCAGTGCCGACCCTGACTAGTTAGTGCCATACACAAGTAAGCAGTGCTACCAAACATATATCATATGTCAAATATCCGAATATAAGGCATTCAACATGCTTACTTAACAATTGCTAGCATAATTAGGATCATGCGTAAACACAGAGACTCAAGCTCTGAACAATCTCATATTCAATATTCATGGCATGCCCTATTCACATGTTTCTCGTGCATCACATGCATCACATTTAAACATCCAACATGCATCAAGAATAACCATGCATGTCATATACACAGGGTGTAGTTTTCTTACCTCGGGTTCGAGTAATAAATAATAAAAGAACGACCCTTGAGAACAATCATCCTTTTAGTTCCTTAGCAGTCACTTAGTCATAACCAATTGGAATCCATTAATAAAGTAAATCAATAAGAGGTTCACAATCTAAAACCACGCTCCCGGGATCAATCCCGCACTCTCGGGAATCTCAATCTACCCAAACGGGGTAAATGAACCCATCCCCGAGCCTTAAAAGTCATCCCGAGCCCTAAAATAGGCTTGCTGGAAAATGGACCAGCGCTGCTGCCCTATTAAATGGCACTGAGGCGCTATTTCAAGTCAGAGAGGCCCAACTCTCTGCCTTGCCTAGCGCTGCTGCGCCAGGAATGGCGCTGCTGCGCCAATCACAAACCAGAATCTTTCTGGTTTCCTTCCTTGCGACTTCCCCTGAAAAAATACCCTTCAAACCAGCCCCAAACATCACCCAAACATCCAATTCAACCCCTAAACTTCATTTACAACACACCCTCATCAAAACCTAAGCAACCAAACTCAAAACTTCGATGAATTCTGACAACTAACACCTCAAATTCTGACAATATTTTTGAAAATTTGCAGGAGATTTGTTGTGACTACGATGAACATCATCATGTAAAAAAACTAGGATCATAACTTATACACATGTGTAAAAATGTACAATTTACTATGGTCGTACATAAAAAAAGAGCACAATTGTAATTGTGCCCAATATATATATATATATTTATATAAAATAGACGGTCACAATTGATACATATAGGATTAGTCGAAATTTAACCATTAACAAAAAAAGGTTAAATGCCCCAATTTTATACGCCTTAGAGATGCAAGCTTTACAAATTTCATTGATAGCATCTTAGGTATAATAGAGTTCAATCTTCTTGATTGACTTATCATTTTTATTGTTACCCTAGTTTTACAATAAGCCTTGGTGACCCTCGTATTTTAAAGGTTTTAACTTTATTAAAACATCAGGTTGAAATGTCCTTATTCGAAGACAACCTCTAGCCTTAACCTATAGAAAATTCTTTTGAATTAAAAAGAATCCATTTCAGAAAATAATCAACACAATAGTTTACGAAACCTATGCTCCCAATTATTTTACAATATGAGCTAAACAACCAAAACCAATCCTCTGTTTCATCTGATATACTTCTCAACAATAAATATTATAATATAAAAACTTTAACACATATCAATGGTTGCAAATAATTATACTACAAACCATGGCACAAGTCAACAAAAAATTGTTGATCTCTTAATAACATGGTTCACAGAATTGTTACATTCTTGATGGAGAAAACATCTTACTATTGAATCTAAATTTGCCATTAAACATGTTGAAGGAAGAAGGTCTCTCCATATTTGATGAAACCGTACGTTTAGGAATCCTAGATGCAGTCAATAACCTATTTTACAGTATTATTATTGAACCACTTAGATATCTAGATTCTATGACAATTAACATACCTTAGATGTCCAACATTAAGTTATTTTAAATGGTACAAAAATATCTTTATATCTAATGTAATGGTAAGAGTTGATAGTAATCAACCATTTCAAAAAGAAACATTTATTAATAGTCTACCAAGCATATTCACGCATAAAATTAGAAAATTATAACTAACAAACATGTTCATACTCAGTACACATGATAAATTAATATATGGATATTATCACAACCATCTAAAAGGAAGAAATAAAATATGCATTGATAATAAAAATAACAAACAAGTTAGTATAGATAAAATAATGAAAAAAAATATGAAATAGGTAATTTTTGTGAACAACGACTTATACTCTTTAGCATCATCTTAACAACAAAGAATTCCTTACCAGAAAAATTCAATAATTTTTTTAAGAAATACTTCAAATAATAAATTTTATAACCAAACAAGAAAACAATTAAGAAAAGCATAAATAATAATAAAAAAATGTTTCAAATGCCACAAGTATATGGTCATTATGCTAATGAGTGTAAACGTAGTCAATCAATTAAAATTTTCTAAAGAAGAAAAAGAAAATTTAATAAAAACTTTGGAAAGAAAAAATGTTGATTATGAAGACAATGATAATCTCATCATTTCAGATGAAGACGACCAATCTTATTTTGACAATAGTTCAAAAACTCTCCAAATATATAATTCTAATATGTTGTAGCAAAACAATAAATGTCCTAACTAAACAGGAACAGCGAGAGGAATTTATAATAGATTTAATTAGTAAGTTTAATAACCAGAATTAAAAATAGAATACTTATAGAAGTTCAAAAATTCATATCATAAGGCAACAATGAGAGAAATACAACCCCTCAACCAAAACTTTGTTTAACGAAAACCTTACAATATTTTAAAAGAAACAAAGAAATAACAACATAGAATTACAATTTGAAAATTTAGATAAATTAATAGAAATAATTGAATTAAAACGACACACTTAGAACTAAGACATGAATAACAGGCAATATAACAAGACTTGGAGAATCACAAATTTAAAACACCATTAAATAATACACGAGAAGAAAAACAAATTCATGGTAATTGTTTAGCAAAAATCCATCAAATCAACTTTAAGAAATGACATACTAAAATTAAAATAGCAATAAAAGATTTTGAATTAATAATTCAAACATTAATTGATTCAGGAGTTAATCGTAATTGCATACAAGAAGGTTTAACTCGAACTATATATTTTAACAAAACAAAGGAAACCTTATCCTCCGCTAAAGGTGGCAAAATGGATTTAAAATACAAAATACCTAAAACCCATATTTTTCATGAAAACAAATGTTCCAAAATGTCTTTCCCTCTTAACTCAAAACATGCCACACAAAGTTATTATACCCCTTCACTACACAGAATGATGAAATCATTTCATATCCTGTGGGAGAACAAATTAAATTTAAATTCCCATCACAATTAGAAATAAACAAGTTTAATGCCTTAAAATATAGTTTTATATCTAGATCAATAAACTTATTAGTAATAAAAATAAACAACTCCATCACCTACAAGAAGTCAAACATAAGAAAAATGACTAACAATTAAAAAACAAAACTTTACAAAAAAAAATTCTTTTTTTTAAGAAACAATTAATAAAATAATTTGCCAAACATATTGTAAAATTCTCTTAAATCAAAGAAATAAATGAAAAGCTTAAACTCAAACAAAAGCCAAGCTTATTCAAATGAGCTAAAAAGTTATAAAATTTTGCAAAAAGAAAGAAAATTTTGAATTACTCCACAAAAATATAGTTAGGAAAAGTAAATCACCTTAGCCATGTCCATCCTTTTATGTAAAAAAAATGCAAAAATAGAAAAAGATGTACCAAGATTAGATATTAATTATAAGTCATTAAACAACATTCTAGAATGGATAATATATCCATTCCCTAACATATGCGATCTAATTGATAGATTAAGTAAAGCTGTAAAATTTTAAAAATTTGATTGGAGATTTGAATTTTGGCAAATAAAATTAAACGAGGAAGACAAAAGAAAAAGAACTTTTATCATACCTCTTGGTCATTTTGAGTGGAATGTCATGTCATTTGGCCTTAAAAATACCTGGAATGAATTCCAAAAAAATATTTTGAAAGATAGTTTAAACCTTTATAGTCATTTTTATGTAGTTTATATTGATGATGTACTAATCATTTCTGAGTCGATATAACACTGGAAACACCTAAACCTATTCCTTCAACTAATAAAAAAGAATGGGTTAGTAGTCTCTACCTCGTAAACCAAACTATTTCAAAACAATATAAAATTCTTAGGATTCAACATCCATAAGTCATTATAAATTAGCCCTATTGACTGAGTTATCCAATTTGTTGACAATTTTCACAATGAAATTGTTATTTTAAGTTCCCTTATAAGCTTTCATACAAAATAAGTTACAACAGATCAAGAACTTAACTACTCAGAGCAAATTAAAGTATAGTATGGCAAATCAATACATGACATTCAACAAAAACACTCAAACAAAAATAACAAACTACTCTAAACAGCTTCCCAATCAGAACAAGCCACAAAATACTATCTATAAATAAACGGGGTATAGGGAGAAGTATTATTATCTGATTCTTGAAGCTCTTGAAGTATTCTGATCTCCAAGCTTGAGTGAGATTGGGAGTTGTTCTCGTAAGGTTTATGTAATCGAAAGAAAAGAGAGTTAGAAAGAGTGATTGTGAGGAACAACTAAGAAAGAATAGAGATAAAGGAAAGAAGATATGAGGCTTACCAGCCGATATGTGGCTTGGATCCTCATCTGTTGTACTCGAAGTTCTTGATTTGAATAGTGAAACTCTGAGCTACATCCCCGAGGCAAGCTCAACGAGGAAGTAGTCCACACTCTGGGACGAACCTCGATAAGATCTATGTGTTTGTCTTCCTCCTCTGAAACTCTATTATCTGATTTCTCTCTTTGTTGAAATGCTCTGATTTTCGCCTTAACCCTAGAGTTTCCCAGAAATTGCTTTTGCTTAGTTTTGAAGCTATTTTTAATCTGATACATATCTAAGTATAAAAAGTAATATATAAAATCATAAAAGCATTACTGTGTAGTGTAACTTTGACAGCCGTGTATATAGTTTTGTGAAAGGTTAGTTTTGACCTTGGTATATTAATTGATTTGGTGAGTTGGTGTAGGGATAAGTGAGTAAAATTCGAACAGTGGTATCAGAGCCAGGTTCTTGGATAGAAGAATCAACTCACGGTGTGATCAAGAAATTTATCAAGTCTGGAGGCAGGTGATCATCCAGAGGCAGGGTTTGACACAGGAAGTTTTGTGGATCTCCCCTTGGACAATCTAGTTGAACACTCTACTGATTTACCTATTTTGAACTTATAATTTTCTAACATGAGTAATGTTAAGATTGATATTGACAAACTTGATGGTTCAGGTGATTAAAGGATTTGGAGGAGAAAGATAAGGTCGCTGCTTGCACAATATTGAGGGTTCTAGAGAATACATCCAAGATCCAACAGGAAGAGTTCCTAGAAACAGCTACTGGAATCATCAGATGCTATTATCAAATTGGTTGACATGGAAGAAACCCTTGCTAAAATCTAGAAAAAGTTGGAGGAGCAGTTTCAACAGAAGTCTCTTACAAACAAAATTTTCTTGAAAGAAACGATTTTTGAGTACAAGATGAGCCATTCTAAGTCCCTAGAACAGAATATTGATTAATTCTTGAGAATGCATATCGAGTTGGAAAACTCAGAAGAGGATGAGGCTCTAAGTGATGAAAACTAGGCTATAATTATCCTTAATTCCCTACCTGAATCCTATAGAGAGGTTAAGACTGTCATCAAATATGTCAGAACTGAAATCACATTGGAAGAGGTGATTTCAGCACTGAAATCGAAGGATTTGGAGATGAAAAATGAGAGATTAGGGTCATAAAATGGTGAATGAAACTACAGTCAAGGAAAGCATCATCACAAGAAACCATTTCACCACATAGGCAGATGTCATAGTCATTGACCAAATAAAGGTCACAATGGTGGGAAAGGCTGATCACAATCTATGGGCCCTAAGGATCCTAATGCTTGTTTCTATTGTGTCAAACTAGGGCATATGAAGAGGGTCTGCTACCTATGGAAAAGAAAGAACAAAGGCAGATTTGAGACACTAGACTTAGACTCTCAGAAATCAGATTTTCACTTTAATAAACATAAGGAAAAAATATCTACTAACCTAAGCGATGGCTATGACAGTGATGAAGTTTATGTGGCAGCATCAACATTTAAGGATGAGTGGATCCTAGATTCTGGGTACACATTTCACATGACTAATAATAAAATTCTTCTTTGTGATTACAGGGATTCAAGTGTTGGAAAAATTATTTTAGGCAACAACCAGTCATGTCAAATAGAGGGTTCAGGCATAATCAGTCTCAAAATGTTTGATGATGTAATCAGGTTATTAACACGGGTCAGGTATGTTCCTCACTTAGCTAGAAATTTAATTTCTATAAGTGTTCTAGATGACATGGGTATTGTGAGTAAAATTGAGGCAGGTACAATACGACTTAGCTAGGGTGCTATGACCATTATTAAGGGACATAAACATGAAGGGCTTTACTACCTACAAGGAGAACCTATATGCCACAACACAGTAACCGACCCACCTGAAGACCTAAAAGCTACACTATGGCATAAAAGGTTGGGCAATATCAGCAAGAAAGGTCTACAACTTATGAGTGAACATAACCTACTAGGTAAGCAAGGTTGATTTTTGTGAATCATGTGTTCTTGGTAAACATCATAGGCTTAGATTTAAAACAGGGATACATAGAACTAAAAGAATTCTAGAATATGTACATTCTAATCTATGGGGACCCGAAAATGTCTCAACACATGGAGGATGCTCTTATTTCATGTCTATTATTGATGACTACTCTAGAAATGTATGGGTATTTTTTATTAAACAGATTAATGAAGCATTTCAAAAGTTCACTCAATGGAAAACTCTCATGGAAAATCTCATAAACAGTGTAACGACCCATATTCGCTAATAAGGCTTAAGGGCCTTGATTAGTGTGCCTAGAGGTCATAATGGGAATTATGTGTGACTTTGATGAGTAAATGCATGATTATGATTTAAAGCATGATATATGACTATTTGAATATTTGAGACGCATAACTATGTGTACTAGTATGCATGTAGGCCCTGATTAGATTAGAAGGGCATAATCGTAATTTTGGCCAGTATGGGCATAACTGTATTGATATATGTGATAATTGTTTAGACCACATTATTATGTGGATGTATTCATGATCTGTGACTCGAGACGATCCTAGTGAGCAAAGTAGCGAAAAAGTCATGGCGGGGATTTATACCCGGCTCGGGGTGAGCCTGGAGGTATAAATGGGAATTTAGTGAGTATATTGGAGTCTATTTTGACATTGAGGAATATTATTGGTGATTATTTAGGTATCGGGAATTAAGCGGTAAATATTTGAGACACTCAAGGAATTAGCGGGAATTGGGTAAAATGACTAGAATGCCCTTAAGTGGATTAAAGGATTAGAAATAAAGGGGAGGGCATTAAGGTCATTTGGCTTGTAAGGGATAGATATGCTAAGGCTTTATGTTAGTGGAAGTGGTAGAATGTAATAGAAGTCTGAAAAGAAAAGAAGGAAAAGAAAGGAGAAAGAAAAGGAAAGAAAAACAGAGCTGTTTTCCTAGGAGTCGGTTGGTGATCTCCTTCACCATTTCTAGGAGTTTTCTTGGAGCAAAATTCAGAGGGGAGCTAGGTCAACTAAGCCATAAGCTTGAGGATTTGACAAGGGTTTAGCAAGGTTAGGCCATCACTTGAGGTAAAATTCTGTAATTCCTTCAGTTCTGGTTTTGGTGTTTAGCAAAGATATCTAAGCTGTGTTGATGGGGAATTCTAGGGAAGTTGGAGCCAAGGGTGGAGGAAGAGCAAGCCAAGGAGGTCTAGAGGAAACTTGAGGTTGAAGTTCCATCAAAGGTATAAACTCTAAGCTTCTAACTCTGATGTTTTGACTGGTTTCTGCTGAGTTTCTGAGCTTAGGGTCAGCTATGGTGAATTTTGGGATTAGAGATGCATGTGATTGGGTTTTGAGTATTTGGGGTGCTTGGGATGAGTGGAGTATGTTCATAAGGTTGTTTTTGAGTTTGGTAAAGGTTGGAGAAGTTTTGGTTGAGTTTGGTTCGAGGAAATCGCAGGAAAGGAAATTTGGAGTTTGCTTGTCTGTGACTAGCGCTACAGCGCTAGCCTTTGGGCACTATAGTGCTAGGCCATGCATGCTGAGGGGATTTTGCTTCTGTTTGTAGCGTTGTAGTGCCCTCCTAAGAGCGTTGTAGCACTGCCCTGTTTTCAAAAGGGGATTTTAGGGTTGTTTGCAAGGGTTTTTGACCAAGGGTTTGGGGTTTGATTCCACCACCTTGTTTGGTGGAACTAGGACTTCCCAGGGGCTCGGGATTGGCCCCGAGGCTAGGTTTTGGACTTGAGGATTGATGATGACTTTGGCCTATGGTTGTGTTTAGGTGAGCGCTAGGGCTCGAGGGGGATCGTGCTCAAGGAGTCGAGGGATCAAAGCTAGCGAATCGAAAGGTAAGAAAACTGCACCCGGTTATATGATTGTGATGGGACTAAGTGCTCCCGATACTTGTATTATGTCAATGATGGTATTACGCCATGGGACATGTGATAGCGGCCTAAGGGTGCTGTACACAATATTTGCGCACAGGGCGGCTTGACCACTGGTAGCCGAGGACAGCTTAATATTCACTGAGCTCGGTTTAAGCGGGTCGGAGTCAGTGGGATAACGGAGGGAGCGGCCTGAGGGCGCTAGCCCTAGTTATCATCTGTGAACTGATATATGATATGAGTTGATATGTTTAGTAAGTTGAATACTTGATTATACTGAATGATTATATGGTTGAGAATATGTGATGCAATATGAGATATTGATTTGTCTATTGATTGCTTATGCTCTGCTGTTGTGTTTTCTTGCTGGGCCTTGGCTCACGGGTGCTACGTGGTGCAGGTAAAGGGAAGGGCAAGCTGGACCAATCCTGAGATGGAGAGCTACGGGGTTGAATGTACATAGCCAGCTGTTCGATCGCCATGGTCGAGGAGTGGATCAGGACAAGGATTGCCTAAATGTCTGTTTTGCCTTAATATGGCTTGATATTGTATCTAAACCTTATTTCGTTGTAAACGATCCTTATTCTTAATGTTTTTGGGATCCCATGTAAATAGACAATGTTTCTTAATGAAAAATGTGACTTTTGGGACCAAAACATTTAAACCCTAGTTCCTTTATAGTTTCAATAGCACGTTTTTAATTAAATGATTTGATTAGTAAGTCCTGCACTTTATAAACACACAGTGTAACGGTCTTGGCTATCCAGGGCGTTACAAACAGTAAGGTAAAAACTGTAAGGACTAATAATGGTCTAGAATTCTGTAATGACCAATTTGATTCATATTGCAGAGAAGTAGGTATCCAAAGACATAGGATAATTAGACTAACCCCACAACAAAATGGGGTAGCAGAGAGAATGAATATGACCTTAATGAATAAAGTTAGATGTCTAATGTTGCAATCTGGTCTTGATAAGGGATTCTGGGGAGAAGATATTTTAACAACAACCTATTTGGTAAATAGATGTTCATCCAATGCCACAAAGTTTAAAACTCCAGAAGAAATGTGGATTGGACACCCACCAAACTTATCTAATTTGAGGGTATTCAAGTGAGCAGCCTATGCACACTAGAGTGTGGAAAAACTAGAACCTAGGGCTCTTAAATGTGTCTTTCTAGGTCACCCCGAAGGTACTAACGGTTACAGACTTTGGGTAAAAGAGAAATCTGGTCTTAAAACTATTATTAGTAGGGGTGTGATTTTTAGAGAAGATGTTTTTCCATGTATTAATAACATTGTTTCTAGTGCAAATATGTCTTTAGATACTAACCATGTAGGTACTACTATCAATTACCAATCAAAGGAAAATCATGCACAAGTTAGAATACAAGAACCCAACACTGATCTGGTGGAACCGGTTCAGGTGGAAAACATGCAAGAAGCAACTACACAGAATGAACCAGCACAAGATGGAATGGTACCCAAGAATACAGATCAGGGGGAACCAAACCATGAACAGCAACCAGAAGTAGAATCACTTGTTGATTATCAACTAACCCGATATAGAGTTAAAAGGACATCAAAGCCATACCTTAAATTCAATTTGAATGCCTGGGATGAAGTTCTAGCCTATGATTTTGTAAGTGCTACAGGGATAAACAGAACAAAACCATCTACCTACGAAGAAGCTATGAAAGACAAGGATTCTAGACATTAGATTAAGGCTATGAATGAGGAAAGGGCTTCACTAATAAAGAATCAGGCATGGAAATTGGTGTCTAAACCTAAAGACAAAAGTATAGTGGCATGCAGATGGCTGTATAAGTTGAAGGAAGGCAGAGATGAAGGTAATCCTATAAAGTACAAGGCAAGACTAGTGGCCAAAGGTTTTACCCAAAAGGAAGGCATATACTTCACATACATTTTCTCCCTAGTAGTTAAGTATAAGACTATAAAGATTATGCTGGGATTAGCTACTCAATATAACATGGAAATGGACCAAATGGATTTCACTACAACTTTCTTACACGATGAGCTAGAAGAGGACATATATATGGAACAACCAAGAGGTTTTGAGGTTAAAGGAAATGATAACAAGGTATGCAAGCTAATTAAATCCCTATATGGTCTTAAGCAATCACCTAGGCAATGGAATAAGAGGTTTGATGAATTTATGAGAAAGAAAGGGTTCAATAAGAGCTATTATGATACCTGTCTATACTACAAAGGAAATAGAATTGAAGAAGTCATCTACCTACTAATCTATGTAGATGACATGCTCATTATCAGTAAAGAGAGGTCAAAAGTAGAACTCATGAAGGGATGACTCAAGTCAGAATTTGAAATGAAGGACCTAGGAGAAGCTACTAAGATCCTAGGGATATGTATCAATAGGAATAGAGAAAAAGGACTCCTAACCCTAACTCAGAAAGACTACATACAGAAAATCATAGAGAAATTTGCAATGAATGGAGCAAAGACAATCAAACAACCTATGACTAACCAATAATGTCTAAGCAAGGAACAATGCCCTAAAACACAAGCAGAATGAGAAGAGATGGATAATGTACCCTACTCAAATGCAGTTGGCTCTATTATGTATCTTATGTTATGCACAAGACCTGATTTATCTTACTCTATAAGTGTCCTTAGTAAGTATATGGCAAATCATGGGTTAGAGCATTGGAGGGCAATGAAATGGGTATTCAACTATCTACTGGGCACTACTAACATTGGTCTAAGGTTCACTAAGCACTCTAACAGTAACCTAATAGAGGGATACAATGATGCTGATTTTGATGGGGACAAAGATCATAGATATTCTACATCTGCTTACTATTTCCTAGTGGGAGGTAACTGTGTTAGCTGGAGAGTTCAACTACAACCTATAGTTGCTTTATCTACAACAGAGTCAGAATATGTACCAGTTACAGAGGCTATTAAGGAGGCTATATGGCTAAAAGGGCTCATGGAAGAACTAAGGTAACTAGAAGAAACCCCTATAATCTACTCGGACAATCAAAGCTGTATTCACCTATGCAAGAATCCTATGTTCCATGATAGAACAAAACATGTGGAGATTTGTCTCAAGAAGTCATTAAAATAGAAAAGGTGCCTACAGAGGAGAATCATGCAGATATGGGTACTAAGATCCTAAACTTAACTAAGTTCAAGTATTTTATGGACTTATTGGGTATCGGTAATGGAGGCTAACCATTACTGACGGAGTAAAGACCCTCAGGGATTATGTTTCACTACACCTAGGAAACTTATAACAGAATTTAGGTGGAATTTGTTATATTAAGTTCCCTTATAAGCTTTCATACAAAATCAATTACAACCGATCAAGAACTTAATTACTCAGAGCAAATTAAAGTACAACGTGGCAAGTCAATGCATGACATTCAACAGAAACACTCAAACATAAATAACAAACTACTCTAAACATCTTCCCAATCATATCAAGCCACAAAATACTATCTATAAATAAATGGGGTATAGGGAGAAGTATTATTATCTGATTTTTGAAGCTTCTGAAGTAATCTGATCTCCAAGCTTGAGTGAGATTGAGAGTGGTTCTCGTAAGGTTTATGTAATAGAAAGAAAAGAGAGTTAGAAAGAGTGATTGTGAGGAACAACTAAGAAAAACAGAGGTAAAGGAAAGAATATCTGAGGCTTACCAGTCGATATGTGACTTGGATCCTCATCTGTTGTACTCGAAGTTCTTGATTTGAATAGTGAAACTCTGAGCTGCATCCCTGAGGCAAGCTCGACGAGCAAGTAGTCCACACTTTGGGACGAACCACAATAAGATCTCCGTGTTTGTCTTCCTCCTCTGAAACTCTATTCTCTGATTTCTCTCTTTGTTGAAATGCTATGATTTTCGCCCCAACCCTAGAGTTTCCCAGAAATTGCTGTTGCTTAGTTTTGAAGCTATTTTAAATCTGATACATATCTAAGTATAAAAATCAATATATAAAAGCATAAAATCATTACTTTGTAGTGTGTGTCGTGTAGCTTTGACAGCCGTGTATATAGTCTTGTGAAAGGTCCGTTTTGACCTTGGCATATTAATTGATTTGGTGAGTTGGTGTAGGGATAAGTGAGTAAAATCCCAACAGAAATTATAGGACAAACCTAATTACATAGATTATTATGATGTCTCAATTAAATAAGTTATTTCTACAAAAATCTCATAACAAAATGTAAACTGTAAATTGATAGGTAACAAAACAATTTGCTTCCTTGGTCAACATTTCACATATCTATAATCAAAGAAATAAAATTATACGTTAAGACTATTTCGTGTTTTGGCATCCCTTGAGTTGATTTATTTAAAATTGTCCAAATAGATACCTCCGAAAATGGGTATATAGGAATACTCTTCCAACTAGTTTATTTCCATTCAAAAATCATGATATAATCACAACACTATTAAAAAAAAAATTGTGCATGTTAGCAAACTATATTAAGTATATTTGATTTTGAAATAGAATACATAAAAGGAAGTTAAAACAATATCCATGATTTTCCAACTCTTGAATTTTTGTAGCATAATGGATCCTAAAGGATTTGCACAATTACTTTGAAGTTAAGAAACACACACTCATCTAGCTCGTGCCAATTGGTATCCCACAATCAAACACTAGTTCAAATATCTAACAAATTGACCGCCATTTATTAAGGCTCTTGTAATTGTATGATTTTTTTTTCATTATGTTAAACACTAACTAATTCTGTTAGTTCAATGTTTTTTGAGTCTCTCATATAAAGGCCCTTTGTAAACTTTGTTAATAGTCAATACAAAAGACTCAAAAATGTTTCTGCACTTTCTCTCTCTTCCATAAACACTAATATGGTATCAGAGAAACACACTCATTGATTTCCTTTCCAAGATTCTCATGGTCTGACCAAGAACAAGAAGCTCTGCCACTGTCGCCAATGGAACTTTCGATTCCAGCCCCATTGCCCCAAACCCAGGCACCACCGCTCGTCGCCCAAAAGTTCCAACTCCTCACACCACTTCTCCGAGAAACACCAACCTTGGAAATGGCAATAATCTTTCGGGTGCAAATCGATTTGCCCCTCTCCATAATCCTGAACATTCTGCACATTTCGACGACTCCAGCCCATATTTCCTTTACTCCGACGACAATCCCAAAAGCATCATTGCTTCCACAATCTTGGCTGACCCTAATTTCCAATCTTGGAGAAGAGTTATGATAGTTTCCCTTGGCGCCAAAAACAAACTGCTGTTTGTTTATGGAACCTTGCCTCAACCCGATGAAGATTACCCACTTCACACCACATGGAATCGTTGCAACCACATGGTAATGTCTTGGATTTTTCATTCCGTTTCTAAAGAAATTTGTGAAAGCATAATGTTTCTTGATGATGTTGTGACAATGTGGAAAGAGATCCATGAACGTTTGAATCATGGAAATAGTCCCTAAATTTTCAAGCTTCGAAGCACAACCCACAATTTGAAGCAAGGTGATCAATATGTTATCACTTACTTCACCAAACTAAAATCCATTTGGGACTAGATCAAAGAGTTTTGACCATGTTTGATTTGCAAATGTGGTGTTATGCAACAACTTCTTGATCATTATAATAAATACCATGTGCTCCAATTTTTGATTGGTTTAAACAAGTCATACTACCTAGTCCGTGCCCAAATTCTTCTCATAGAAAAATTTCCTTCCTTATCAAAAGTCTTCTCAATGATCATACAAAAAGAATCTCAATGTTCCTTGGGCTCTTCTCCTTAAATCACTGCTGCTGCTACAACCATTCCACCTCCTCCTACATCAAGAACCAAGAAACAAAAAGTTTTTTGCACTAACTGTCACAAACAAGAGCACTTGGTGGACAAATGCTACTTCATGGTTTACCACTTGACTATGGAGACAGAAGGAAAACAACTGACAAAACCATACCTGTGGTCAACACAACATCTGAAAAGACTCCATTTCTGCTTCAAATCCTGTTGCAACAAATCAAGCTTTACTTAGCCAACATCTGATCTCCTTACTCAGCCATCAAATGCAACAAAACACTACCTCTACTTCCGAGGCCACATGTAGAGTCCCAGAATTTACTTAGCTAGTTAGATAGTAGTAGTAGTAGTAGTAGTAGTAGTAGTAGTAGTAGTAGTAGTAGTAGTAGTAGTAGTAGCTAGTATTAGTTATAGTATGTTCATTACTAGGGATTTTGGTTCAAGCCGGGACTTAGTTGGAAACTCCTAGCAATAGTTATGGATTTTATAAGTTTAACCTATAGTTTAAGAATATTAATTATAACATAAGGTTTGATTAATATTGCTGGTTATTAATATGATAATTATTATAACCTAAGGTTTAGATAGAGCTAATAAGAATATGGCACTTGTCATGAGCATGGTTATTCCTAAGGTTATGATTAAGAGAAATATAAGACTTAGTCTTCACCAAAATCTGATAGGAGCAAGATATTTGTCACAATTTTATTTATTTGTGGATTAGGATGTAAATAGATTTTTCGTAACTTTAGGGTACTGTAACTTCCGATCTGTTTTTGACCCAGTTATGTTATGAATTTCGAAAAATAGTATTTCTAGAAAGTTGTAGATAATTTAATTATATTTCTAACCGTATAAAGAGAGTCCAAATCGGATTTCTATAACTCCAGATATGTTGATTTTACTGCAGGGGAGTTTAGAGTTACGAGATTTTGGGAGTTAGAAGTTAGGATTCTATTTGTTTTTATTATTTTAAAAATCAAGCTTTGAATCCTTAAATCTCTCTGAAAATTTTGACCAATTCCTAAGCCTCTGGCTGAAGGATATTAAAATATTTTCAATTAAATTTATTATTTTTATTCAAAGCCAAAAAGAAGATTTTTATTCCTAGAACTCTATAAATAGGACCTAGCACCAAGCCTTTTCATTCATTCTTCAAGCATTGATCAGAGCCTTCCATGTGCTAGTGAGACTGTAGAGTGATAAACACTTGGGAAGTAAGGTTATAGTGTATTTCGATTTCGAGGTATAGTTCGGTCATAGAAGCATTCAAGGTATTCCTAATTCTAGTTCCTTTCTGTATTGATTCTTATAGTTCTTCTCTACTCAAATCCTAACTCAGTCTTTTCTATTCTTAGGCATCTAAGTTCTTCGAACTTAAGGCTTTCATTGGTAAGTATTGTTTCGATGGTGTAGTTTATTTTTTCCATCTCTTTTCTTTAGTATACTCACCTCTATATTATGGTTTTTAGGAGTGTTCCAAAATCCCGACTTTGTTCTCATCATCCCGGTATATTGGTAAGGAAAATAGGATAGGATTTATGTGCTATATGATTTTATATGTTGTCTTATGAATGTGTGTTATGAAAAATGCTATGTTAAGTATGCTTGTAGACTTGGGCATATGACCTATACAACTAACAAGCCCCAAATAGATTATGGGCATATGACTTGCTTAGGTAGCAAGACCCCACTAATCTAATGGACATATGACTTGTTTGGTTTATGGGACCCCAAGTAATAATGGCCATTATAGTATGTATGTGACATAAGTGTTATAGTATGTTTTATGTTGCATTATGAATTTTTATGTATATGGTTATATGTTAGATTTTTCCTTGCTGGGCATTAGGCTCATTCCTTTATTTTTTTAGTGTGATGCAGGAAACTAGATACGGAGGCGGAAGGATTCTTGGAAGCTTGGCATGTGTGTTGAGGATGTACGAACTGAGTGGATTGCGTGTCGATTGAGGATGAAGTTATTTATATTTACTATTTTAGATCATGTTTTTCCGCATTTAGTTTTTTTAAACAATTGAATTAAAGTTTATGTTTTTCTTTTAAACAATGGGTACCCTTGCCATATTTTCTATTATTATGTATTTGATACAATATTTTGAGATTTAATAAAGTTATATTATTTCTTATGTATCTTTCCCAAAATAGTAGTTATGTATAGTAGATCTAATGGTCTAAGGTCATAGAAATAGTTGGGTCATTACACCACACCTGTTTTTTCAAACTTTTCTGGTAACAATCCTTTTCACTCTTTTAAAGTTTGGATTTTAGATAGTGGAGCTACACATCATGTATGCCATGATATCAGTTGTTTATCTACTTTCAATAATGTTCCTTATGCTAAAACTATCATCTTGCCCACTAGTTTACAAGCAAATATTTTAAAAACCGGTACTATTATATTGACTGATAATATAACTTTACATCATGTTCTCTATGTCCATTTAATTTCAACCTTTTTTTAGTCAATTTTTTCTCCAACAAAATTCATCATCCATACTCTTCACTGCTGATTCTTATGTTATACAGGGACATACAAAGACTTTGAGGATTGGGATTGCTAAAATACTTGGCAACTTATTCTACCTTGAGCAAACTTTTTTTCATACTTTAGCTTTAAATTCCGCAACTCGTTTTAATAAGTGTATCAATGGAAAACAATGGCACTCAAGATTAGGTCATCCATCTTCATTCATCACAAATACCTTGAATAAAACACTCTCTTTTGTCCTTGAAAAATCTGATTCTTTTCATTGTTCTATATGTCACTTTGCTAAACAAATGAAGATTTCTTTTTCATCTAATGATAACATGTCTCATGCCGCCTTTGATTTAATACATATAGATATTTGGGGTCCTTTTCAAGTAATAAGCATTGAAGGTTCTAAATATTTTTTTGACAATTGTTGATGATCATTCAAGATATACATGAATATATTTTCTTAAAGCTAAGTCTGAAGCACAATCTGCCATTACTCATTTTTTTGCTTATATAAACACTCAATTTTCAATTGTCATTAAAGCAGTCAGAAATGATAATGCAAAATAGCTTAACTTGACTTTTTTTTTTTTTTTTTGCAACAAAATGTGTTATTCAATATAATTCTTATGTTGGCACACTTCAAAAAAATTTCCTCGTTGAACGAAAACATCAACACATCTTAAATGTGGCACGTGCACTTGAGTTTCAATCGGGTATTTCCCTAAAATATTGGAGCTACATTACAAAAATAGTTGTGTATCTTCTTAATAGAACACCATCAGCCTTATTTCAAAATAAAAGCTCATTTGAATTACTCTATAAAAAAAAAGCCCAAATATGCACATTTAAGAAACTTTGGTTGTTTAGCTTATGCTTCTACTCTTGTCAACCAAAGACACAAATTTTCTCCTCAATCAAGAGCTTGTATTTCATTGGATATCCATCAATTATGAAAGCTTATTGTCTCCTTGACATTCAAACTTAACATATTTTTTTCTCTAGGGATGTCATTTTTCATGAACATATTTTTTCTTTTAAAAAAATAAATTCTAATCATAAATATGATTCTATGTTCTCCTATGATATTATACATGCCTTTATTGATGATAACATTTCAGGTCCTACTTCAACCAACTCCTATCACCCTACTGCTACTACTAAAAATGATGTTGTAGGTCCTCATATCATTTCTGACTCTACCAAAAACACAAGCGGCAACTCTGCTACTCAACAACAAACCACAAGAACAGGTAGAATTATTCACAAACCAACAGACTTAAATGATCATTTGTGTGATTTAGTTACTACTTCTTGTTCCATGACACACCCCTTAGCTAATAACCTCAATTATATCCGATTATCCAATGATTTTAAAGCTACCATTCTTGCTGTTCAAACCATACCTAAACCAACATCTTTTTCCAAAGCCAAACAATACTTGAGTGGAAGAAAACAATGTCCACTAAATTAGATGCTCTTGAAGCCAACCAAACTTGGACCATTGTTTCTTTACTGCCTGGTAGCAACACCATAGGGAGTAAATGGACCTATAGAATCAAATATAAACCCAAAGGAGACATGGAAATGTATAAAGCCCGCCTTGTAGCCAAATGCTTCACCCAAAAACCAGGGATTGATTTCATTGAGACATATGCCCCCGTAGCAAAGTTCAATACCTTTAAAACTTTACTTGCTCTTACTGCTGTCCATAATTGGACATTACACCAACTAGACATCAACAATGATTTCTTCATGGTGATCTTCAATAGAATGTTTACATGGAATTACCTAAAGGATATACACCTCTCGGCCCTCTTCCATCAAATTCAGTTTGCAAGTTAAACAAAAGTATATATGGCCTTAAACAAGCCTCTAGACAATGGTATAGCAAACTTAGTGCTACCTTATTGGAAGATGTGTTCAAACAATCGCATTCTGATCACTCTCTATTCATCAAGCAATATTTAAGTGTCTTCTTAGCCATTCTCATATATGTTGATGGTATAGTAATTGCAAGTAACAATGACATTGCCATTACTCAATATAAAAATAATCTTGATTCTAGATTTAAATTAAAAGACCTTGGTATTCTCGGATTTTTCCTAGGCCTTGAAATAGGACTAACAAATGTATTTCGTTATCACAAAGACCTTTTGTTCTTCAATTTCTCAATGAAACAGGTTACCTAGGTGCAAAGTCAACTTCAACACCTATGGAAGCGAATATCAATCTTAGTTTGCATGAAGGTGAACTCTTAACAGATCCCACTTCTTATAGGAGTCTTATTGAAAAACTAATCTACCTCACCAACTCTCGGCCTGATATATCTTGCTCAGTCAACAAACTAAGTCATTTTTTGTCCCAGCCACGGATCCTTCACCTTCAAGTAGCTCAAATGATACTGCAATACATCAAAGGTACTCTAGGGCAGGGCCTATTTTTTCACTCAAATTTTGACACAACTATCAAGGCCTTTGCTGATGCCGATTGGGGAACTTGCCCATATACTAGACGCTCCATTTCTTGTTATTGTATCTTTCTTGGCTGAAATCTAGTATCATGGAAGTCCAAAAAGCAACCTACGATATCAAGATCTTCAGTTGAAGCTGAATATAGAGCTATGGCTAATGCAACTTGTGAAGTTACTTGGCTTTCAGATGTTCTCAAAGATTTTGGTGTTGTTTCATCAACACTAGCTACCACTACAACAATTATGCCCATATATTACATTAAAATATAGCGTATTTTAATAAGTGTTATTGTCGCATAGTAATAGAAAAAGACACGGAAAAATGGGTGGTAAATGAAATACACAGGCGCCAAATGAAACACAAAAGCAATAATCCCTAATTACTCTACACGCCTCCTCTGTTTCTCTCTCACACTCAGTAACTCTCTCTCTCTCTCGTTCAATCTTTCTTTCTTTCTCTCTGTTTGTTGCAGGTGTGTAACAAGGTGATGGGGCCTACGGCTTCGGTCGTGTGACAGGGAGGCTCGACTCTTGGGTCTACGGCGTGGCTGGCTCGTGGGTGTGACGGTGCTTGCGGCAGTGGGTCTACGGCGTGGCTCGACTCGTGGGTCTACCACGGAGATTGACTTATAGAGCAATGGTCCAGCAGGCTGTACAAGGAGGAGCTCCAGCTGCTTACGCCCAAGAAATGGAGAGGCTAACCGCTAAAGAATCCCTTCTTCTTGCTGTGAGTCTCAAGTTTTAAGAATTTGTGTATTGTAGTTGATAAGACCTAGCATTTGAGCTTTGAATTTGGGATTATTTATTTATTCAGTTTAAGGATTCTAGGGGTTTTTCCAAGCTTCAATTTTTATGGGATTTTTACTTGTTCAAGCTAATCAGGTCGCCATTCTTGGAGGGTCGGTGGGATTTTTTTCAGGGCTGATGTCTTCCACGCAGTAGTTGAGGTGAGTCTTTCTTTGATTTTTGTGATCTGGGTTTGCTTTGTTTTTGCGTTTTGTGTGTCTGGGTTCTTCATGTTTTTGTGATTTTTTTGATCTGGGTTTTCAGCTATTATGGAATTCGTTTCCAATTTCTCGTCGAATCGTTGTGTTATTGATTTGCATTGCACGACCTGTTTGTTAATTTCAATTCCGTATGTGTAATTTTTCTTCTTTGCGTTTTGAGTTGCTCCTTTTCTTTTTTGGTGTGTGATTGCTCTAATATGGAAATTTTAACGAGGTGAATGTAGATATTAGTTTTTTTTTTGGATATTTGAGAACTACGATTGTGTAGTTTGTGCTACCTTTTGAGCTCAATCTCTTGGTAATGAGTTCATAGATTTTTGGAATAAATTACAAGAAGGCAGGGCACCCTTTTGGTTAAAACGTCTCGTTTTTACCTTTTCTGCTTAAAAATAAATGTAGATATTATGAATAGATTATTGCTAATGTGAACAATGGAATTACGTTGAGTTATATGCATGGATATACACATACATAACTGAAATAGTTGCCTAATATATATATATATATATATTCTGCTTTGCAATATGTTGTAGAGCATTACTATAAATTATAGTAGCAGGTTCACATTGATATACCCACGTTTCAGTACATTTACTAATGTAATTGGTTTATATAATTTACATGGGTAGACAGCTGTTGCCGGCTTAGCTTTGTTTATATGGTTTGAGTTTTAGCTTCTCACTTGATACATATGTATACCAATACTCTTCTCTTCAAACAATTGGTTTTAATATGCAGGTTGAAGGATCATCAGCTGAATCTATAGTTACTCTGGCCAAAGTTGATACTGTTAAGCAGAGAATGGAAGCTGCTTATGAGACATTTCAGGTGGGTATTTGATCATAGAAGTTATAATCAGTGCAGTATTGGAAAATGTTGATGTTTCATTTGATTTACTCATTGATGGATCAACAGGATGCTGCAGGGTTAACTCAATTAAGTTCAACTGTGGAAGATGTTTTTGCCAGTGGTGATCTTCCAAGGGCTGCAGAAACCTTAGCTAACATGAGGCATTGCTTGTCTGCTGTTGGGGAGGTAATATTTTTCTATAAATTGTCTTAACATTATACTCTACATTTGATATTTATAAATTTTGATAATTTTAACTTGATATTTTATTTTTCGTTTTGCTCATTTTAGGTTGCTGAATTTGCTAATGTGAGAAAGCAACTCGAGGTCCTAGAGGATAGGCTAGATGCAATGGTGCAGCCACGTTTAACAGGATGCATTATCCAGCCGGAAGGTCACCAAATTTCTTACAGCACTTGTTTTGCCTATGGCTTGCTTTCTGTTCAATTTATCTCTTATTAATTCCTTTTAGTACATACCATACACAACTTGAATAACTTACATCTATTATCATCCTGCAGATAGACATTGCTCAAAATTTGCGAGGTATTCTCATTCGAATTGGAAGATTCAAATCACTGGAGCTACATTACACAAAAGTTCACCTAAAGCCCATAAAGCAGCTCTGGGAAGATTTCGATTCAAAACAATGTGCTATTAAGCTTGCAAATGAGAAGACTGAAGCTAAAAGGCTGTCAAGCCATGAGTTTCAATCAAGTTCTTCGACAATTTCATTCGCAAGTTGGTTGCCAAGCTTCTATGATGAGTTGATTCTTTATCTTGACCAAGAGTGGAAGTGGTAAATTCTTCTGACTATATTTTTTTTAAAGCACCGAGGAACATCTTGTTGATACAAAGAAGCTATCACTGAATTTAAGCACTGAGCTTAGACTGTCATCTGCAGGTGTATGGTTGCTTTTCCTGAGGATTATAAAACTCTTGTACCAAAGCTACTGATCGAGACAATGGCAACTATTGGAGCAAGCTTTATTTCACGTATCAACCTTTCAATTGGAGAAATTGTTCCTGAAATAAGAGCTTTGGGAAAAGGTTTGTACGGACTTGTTTTTATGGTGCTTTTAAATTTTGTAGGCATTTAATATTATATGATATCTTTCAATTGGACAAGCTTTAAGTCATGCAATTTTACTTTTGGCAATTTATATATTATCCTATCAATGTGTTTCTTTTTATTCAGGTTTATTAGATATTATGTCTGGTGACATGCCAAAGGGAATTAAGATTCAGAGGAAACATTTGGAGGCATTGATTAAGTTACACAACGTGACACAGACTTTTGCTAAAAATATTCAGCATTCCTTTTCAGATTCTGATCTTCGAGTTCTAATGGATACACTGAAGGCAGTGTACTCTCCCTTTGAATCATTTAAACAAAGGTAAGCAATCATAAACTTTTTTGCACTTCCACATTCTTCTAAAATATCTAGGTTTTTTTTTTTTGAAAACTTTTTTCTATTATTTTTTCTTCGTTATATACTAGATTCTGTAAATGCTATGTTCATTTTTTGATTAATGATTGAGTATGTATATAAGGTATGGACAGATGGAGTGGGCCATCCTTTCTTCTGAAATTGCTGGGGTGGATCTCAGGGGAGCTGTTACTCGTGGTGTGGGTGCCCAGGGGATTGAACTCAGTGAAACAGTTCGCAGAATGGAGGAAGTAAATCTCTCTCTTTCTCTCTGTATATATAATATATATACGTATATATATGACACTACTAGTACCCTTAAGATGAACTAGTATGAGAAATAACTTAAACCCTTAATTTCATTGCTAAATTTTTCCTTAGTATATGTAAGATTTCTATGAATTTTAAAAGCTGCAATCCATCACGTAATAGTTTGTTTACACCTCATGGTTATTTTCTATAGCATTATTCTAGTAATTTAGTTGTTTTCCATATGGTTATATTCCAGTGGCATTGTATTAGCTATTATAAATTCATTGTTACTTTTTATATATTTTTTCATCTTGAATTCTTTGCTTCGCATAGAATTGGAACCATATGTTTGAAATTTAGAGTACTGTGGCCACTTGCTGTTCTATGAACACTGTTAACTCCATATATGCTAGCTAATAGCTAATTAAGAAGTGTAATATATTATTTTTATGCAGTACTCTATTCAATTTCCATGTACGTAACAATTTCCATGAACAAAGTGTAGTCACAGTTTTCTTTTCCTTTTACTGAGAAAAACAAAATCAATAAAAGCCAAGTATTATATATGGTAATATGCATTTGGGTGCATGTTATATGGTAATATGCATCTAGCTATACATGATATGTTTCTTGAATTTTGTTTGTCTTGTTCATGCAACTTGTAATTGATGATAACTTATTATTTTAATAACATAATTGTTGGTGCCTTTTGTGTGTTTATAATTTGTTTTTGTTTGCATATTGTAATGTGGTCCTGACAATAAAGTTAAGTTCTTTTGGGGGTTTTGTAGTGAAGGGTCACTACTACATGTGGAAGAAACTAAATGAAATTATGAGATTTGGGTTTGGCAATTATGAAATTGTTTAAATTTTAGTTGATTGTCATGATAATTAAAGCTTGAATCTTTGGAAATAAAACTAGAAAATAGTATACTCAAATGGGTTATGAACCATGTTGAAAATGAAAAGAATTTCTGACTCTTTTGCTGTTGGGCAAGTGATTTTCGACTTCTGATTTTTGGCACTTTTCGTAGTTGCAAGTTCATTGGCTGGTTCCCTCTTGTGCTTTCTCAATGTAATTTCTCTTCTCTACAAAATTATTGAAATACCATAGCCATTATTCAATTCATTTTAGTTATATTTAAGTATAAGTTATAGTGATGAACATAAGTGTATTTGGTACTATATATAGTACATGAATACTCATACTAAATTCAATCTTTGTAGGGTTGCATTTATATTGTTGATGCATATAAAGTTTACTGGAGTAGCTGTGTTAAAGGGATTCACGCTGGACAAATGGTTCTGCAGCTAGTTGAAGCAATTGGTAACTTTTCAACAGTTCTTTCCTTCTCTCAATGTGTATGCAATTATGTACTAAAACACACACACACACACTATTACAACTCCCAAGACTTGTTACAACTGATTATTACAGAGCTAAAAAACAATGTAATTGTGCCACTCTATTAATCCAAATGGTTTATTTGAGGAGTGATATTTGAACAGAAAACTATCTCATTCCCTTGTTTTCTGGTCTTATCTTTTTCTCATTACGAGCTTCTTTTGCTAATAATGTAATCCAATGACACAGATGTTTATCTTGCTGGGACTGTCATGTTAATCTTTGGCATGGACTTATACGGATTGTTTATCTTTGACTTAATTACTTGTGTTAATACAGGGTTGCCTACAAAATAATGAGACAACTCTGGAATGGACTTTTTTCCTTGGATACATATTTGAAACCAAGTATGCCTCTCTTTCCGTCCACATATTAAAAGAGGTTTATTAGTCACTCCATTGGGACTGCATTCATACTGTTAACTCTTTTTTCTGGACTTTTCTTTGAACTTTCTTTGTTTCATGTACAAACCTTGTTGTTTCTTTTTCATAGTTTAGTTAGCAAGAGAGTAAATAAAAGGTTGTGCTTTTTATGATTGTTGTAGTTTAATTTGATGAATGTGTATATATGTCTATTTGCTAACTCAGGTAGCTGGAATTTATAGTGGTTATCTCTTGTTTATTTCTCTGAATTGGTATATTTTTTGAGTTATTTTATTTTGTTTCTTAGTCATTGAGTTGTTATAATATATGGCTTGAGTGTATTCTAGTTTCTTGTTTGGCCTTTTATTTTCTTGAGTTATTTGATTCCTTCTAGCTTTTCCTTTATTCTGAAGTTGTTTAGAGAGCATAGAGTTTAATTAAGTGCTTGTTCTCTTTGTTTAATTAACCTTGTTCAATCCCCAAATAACATCCAGCCATTTACTACAATTCAGAGTTGTTTAAGCTCTTGGCACAATGTTCCAGTGATATTTCATTATAAGTCTGTAAAAATTATAGTATAGCATTCATTCATTACCTGGGCTAAATACATGTTAGTTTGGATTCCAAGTGGGTTAATGAAATCTTTTACAGGTCTTTGTTAATTTTTAAGCATCTCCATTTTTTTTGTCTTTAGCACATATAATCATTAAGCTGTGCAAAATAGCTAGTGGTATGAGTTTCATCTCATCTGATGTTCATGCATATCTATGTAATAATCTATTTGGTTTTAAGGGAAATAATATGTGTCTAATGTCCATATGTGTTGTTTTAGGTTCAGATCACTTCCAGGACTTGTCAACCAGACCCAAAGGGATATCATAGAATGTGAGAATTTTGTCTTCTAGACAAGTGCACAAAGGATGATGAATTGAAGGATGAAGAAAGTTTCATGCATGGTTTACTTTTGTGTATCTTGTAATGTTTTTGTTTTTCATTTTTGAAGTAAAAAATGTTCATGGTTTGAAGTAGACACATTAATGGTTTGAATTAGTTATTGTTTAATGTAATACTTATGGTTTATCAATATATTGAGAATTACATTTTATGATTAATTTTGAATTTTTTTTTACCAAAATACAATAATGAAAATCTTTTAATTAAAAAAAAACCATATAAGTATACTTATCAAAATAAAATTTAAAATTTTATTACTATATGTTATGATTTAAAAACATATTATAAGCGTAAAAAATTGTTATGGTTTATATAATATAACAAACTAAAAATGTTATCAAAATAATCAAATGTAACAGTTGAAAAGTGTTATGAAAAAAGTATAAGATTAAACTTCAAATTTATAACCAAAAACTCTATCTAAATGTTATTATTTGAATATTATAGCACCTAAAAATGTGTTATTGAATAGTTTAAGATAACACCGAACATAACATTAAAAAACTGTTATAGAAAAGACTGGACTTTTAATAACAGGGGCTATGTTAGCATTTTCAGAAGTGCTATCAATAGTCCCGGTTAGCAGTTTTTAAGTGTTATGAATACTGTTTTTTCTTGTAGTGTACTCGTTTCTGTGATAATAATGCAGCAATTAACATCTCTGAAAACTCAATCTTCCATGAACGAACTAAACATGTTGAGACCGACTGCCACATTATGAGAGAGAAAGCTCTAGCTGGTGTGCTAAAGCTGAATCATGTTCCATCAGCCAACAACCTAGCTGATATTTTTACAAAATCCTTGTTTCCAACTTCCTTTAAACACTTAATATCCAAGATGGGATTAATAAACTTGTATAATCCATCTTGAGGGGGCGTATTAAGGCTCTTGTAACTATATTAGTTTGTTTTTTTTTCATTATGTTAAACACTAACTAATTCTATTAGTTCAGTGTTCTTTGGGTCTCGTATAAAAATCCTTTGTAAACTTTGTTAATAAACAATACAAAAGACTCAGAATGTTTCTACACTTTTTCTCTCTCTTCCATAAACACTAATACCATTGGTTCCCTATTAGACCCAACTACAATGTAGCTTTAGTAACTTTTTATGACCTAGTTAAAATAAAGACCCAACATAATAAGCAGATGTTGTCAATTGGGCAGCCAACAATAAGGTACATAGCCTCTCTTTATACACCAAAATTAAATTTTGGCAAAACTTATTTCAAATTGCTTTTAGCTTTTTCGAATTAAAGAAACATTTTTAAAAGTGTTTGGGTAAAACATTTAAAAAAATTATTTTAAAAGATATTTTTGAAGAAGCTAAATTCCCTAGTTTTCCCAAAAGATTTTTTGAGAATTTGTTTTTCTAAATTTGAATAATTTTTATAATTCCTAGTTTACTAATAAAAATATATTTTTTTTATTGATTATCCAACCACTGTAAAAAGAATTTTTCATTTAAAATATATATTTTATAGTTATAAAAAAAAGGCTGAAGCTTTATATTATAGTTGTCAATCACATCACCATCTTACTTAGCCAAAACATATTTTCCTCCCAATCTCCATTAATCCCAGGTCACCCAAGTAAAACCAATAAATATTACAAATATATTTTATTTTTTATCGAATCAGTCACTATTAGGCATATCAAAGATGTAGGAGATTGTAATAAAGTCATATACCATTCGATTCACATTCACAAAATTAGTCAAAAAGAATGAGGATCTCACTTGTTAGATTTTTGAATCCTCCTAACAAAAGTTCACAGTTATTATGATTATATTGATGCATGGCTCAAAATATTTTTCTATTAATTTGAAGATTTCAGTCGTTTATGGTTCATCAACTTTGACCAACACTTCAAGAAAGAATTTCCAATATGGTTTCTTCGTTGGTAGGCTAACCGTGGCCTTAATGTCGAAAGTGTACCTATGAACCTTAAAAAATTAATTAAATTCTTCTCTACAACATTAAAAATCAATCAATTAGGAGCCTTTATTTTCCAACAATATCTCATTTCATAGCCCAATATAAAGTATCATGGATTCTGAAATGACACTATGAAATTGAGTCCGAAAATGTTACTCATGAGTCATGACTTTCTAGTCTAATGGTGGATGAATTCAACCAAGAACAAATCATCGCTCAAATCAGTTAAGAGTTTCATGAAAATAGTTCACAACCAGCACACAACAACAAGCATAATCAAGTAGTTCTTTTTTTCCAAAAGATAATCCAAAGAAGAACTCAAAGAGTTGACAAGACAGTTAATGATAAAGGTGTCTCAGTTAAGTAAAGATGATGATGAAGAAGATCGTCATTCATCTAATTTCTTATTTGCAACTTCCAACTAAAACAGAAGACCAAATATAAGAATTGCCCAGAAATGGTATGACTACTAAGAAAGTCAAGACCCATTTGCATTTTAACCAATCTCAGTAACCCAAGTGAAAAGTCAAATAATGTTGTTCCTGATTAGTAAAACCCTCAGTAAAAACATCCATCAAATTATCTCTTCATAGTAAAATCCTCCGTCAAAATGTTTATGGTTATATTTTTAAATGATCTAAATTACTTTTTAGATTTATACATTTATGTCATTTTCTCACATTTTTTTCATTTTCTCATTAGTAAAAAAACCACTCATGAAATTCAAGACAAAGAGTCCATTATTTACATTTTGTCATTTTCCAATCAGTCAAAAAGCCACTCATTGCATTCAAGACCAAGTGTCCACTCCACAGGCCACTTTATTGAAGAAAAAAAATAGAGCACTCGGAATGATCAACTTTATTTTTTAAAATGCATGTCAAAAATACTTTTTTTTTTTTTTTTTTTTTTCTATTTTACCTTTAACTTTTACATTACATCATACATCAATTTCTCTATTTTGTTCTCTATATTATTTAAATAGTATATGAAATTCCATTTTTAGTAATTACCAAATTAATTAAACCAAGTAAATTAATTAAAGTGCAGAATGATAATTAACTGTTTACACACATTACAGTTCTGTCGGGACAAAAACTGAACAAAATGAAAAGACAGTGCAAAACAATAAAGAACACAGCGAATTTTTACAAGGTTCAGAAATCCTTTCGAATAACCTACTCCTTGGGGCCACGCCCAGAGAATAAAACCAATTAATAATGAATCACAAGTACAAAAACATTGACTTAAACAAAACAAGACTCCCTCTTGAGATTTGCCGCAACTTGTTGTACTTCTCTTCACTAATCTGATTTTGATTGAAACGCTCCACCACTTGAACTCCCTTCAATGGCAGCGAGTGCTTGCATCCTCCCGACGCAAGGCTTGTAAAAATATTCACCTGAAGACTATAAACGTTGTGTTCAAATTACAATGTGTATTCACTCATGAACATGGTATAAACTCACCACTAAAAACTAAACACACATATTTCTACAAGATCACGTGAATACTTATGATCTTGAATGACAAAGAGGAACTCTCACAAATATTACAACTATGCTCACAAATTATGCATCTAAGAGTTCACTTTTCTCACTGCCTTTAGAGCCCTATTTATAGAGTCATTTTTCGTGTTCATAAAGGCAGAGAAATAATTCTTCTAATAAAGGCAAGAATCATAGAAGTTATTCTTGATTGATGAAGAGTTGCCTTTTTTTAGAAAATGCTGATCCGTCAGATGCGATATCGGTGGGGACAGCTCAAACCTGTGTCAGATCAAAAACAAGCTCACAAAGGAAACAACAATTAATGACATTAAGAACCAGTTTCCTGATTCGCAATCCTTGAGCTACACGAAAATATATCAGCAAATAATCCAAAAACAACTTTGGGTAAGTACCGAATATTTGCAATATACTTTGTTTCCTTTATAAACAAAATGAGACAATATAGGCTAAATAAGGAAGCACATTATTGTCCAAAATTCACACAAAAGGAAAGTGGATTTCCGAAAATTGAAATAAAGGAAACCAAATATTTTCGAAAAGTAAAATAAAGGGAAACAAACATTTCCGAATATTATAATAAAGGGAAACAACTAAATCCACCAATTTATCTTTTAAGAAAAAGATATTTCTATAAAAATGTCAATTATAGGATTTACAATCTCCCCCTTTGGCAATTTTATAGACAAGGAATATCTATTTTTAAAAGATCCCTGCAAAACACAAGTAAGTGCTATAAAACATAAGAGTCACAAAATGATCAAAAAAAAAATGACTCCCCCTGCGAAAGATAACCAAAGCACAGTTAACAAAAACCAATATGAAACAGCAGGTCAGTCAACAAAGTACCAAACAAAAATAGAGTTACTTACTCTCTCCCCCTCATTGTTTGAAAAAATGCCAAAGAACATGTAAATGAAAGCAAAAGAAGGACACAGCCAGTGGTCTTTTACATTTATCAAAAACAAAGAAAAATAGATCGAAAGGAACTGTAACCATCAAGGAGCAGGAGAAGTGGATGCACTGATAAGGGCTTTCGAAGCAAGAATTTGGTGCTGAGTATCTTCCATGAGAGTGAACCGGTCAGAAAGATGTGAAAGACTTGTCTGGACAGAAGCGAGAGCAGACGGGACAGCAGGGGTGTTAGGCTCCTCGGTTTTCATGGCTGCTAGAAGAGAAACAAATGGAGACACACAAAGAACAAAAACCCTAAACACTTTGGTTATAAGTGAGAGAGAGAAACAAGAAAACATTGAGTATGAAACAACCAAAGTGAAACCGAATATATAGAGTATTCAATGCACAAATGAGGCAAGTTCAAAAATGGGTAACCAAAAATGGGTAACCGGATTTTAAGTGATAAATGCCAAAATATCTCCTTTTTAAAACAAATTCTTTCACACCTCAAAATTGGAAACTTTTTAAATATTTTAGAATATATTGAGATAAAACAAATAAATTGCATCAATTAATTTTTCAAACCTTTTTTCCTTTTTTTTATTTTAAATACACGGTACAAAACAGATTTTATTTTACAATTTTTTATTATTTTTTTATTACAAAATTGCCGAAAATAGAGTGTAAATTATCATACCATATGTGTCTATGTAAATGCCAAGTCTTGTTCAAAAGAAACAAGATAACCATATTTTTCACAAATTAGAGGAATGAGTTATAATTCAAATAAGAGACCATAATTCGAAAAATATATCAATCAAAAAACATATTTGAATCAATTCATTATATGTATGAGTCTTAGAACCATCTTACACATTCTAGTCAACAGGCATGTGTGTGTGCATGTGTAATCAATTTGGCGTTTCTTTTTTGGCCTTTTAAAGCTAGGGTCATTGCCCATATTTGGCGATTTTAGCCTTTTTCAAATTGTAACCATAATGGAGGCTATAACTCTTATACTGATGGTAGCCCTTTACACTGGTAGAGTATCCTCCAATATAATTGCTAATTACCTGGTACCAACTTACTCAGTGTCGGCTTTCACACATTAGTATAGGTAGCTCTTTTCCAAAATGGAGCCTGAAAAAGAAACTGGATTAGGAATGCTCATACAATGATAATGATTTGATCAAATATGAATTGGATGGTCTATAATTTTTCAAATATAGTTTTTTATTCCAACAGAGTATAGGACTTATAACAATCATTTTCTAAAATACAAAAAAAATATGCTCATCAAATTTATTCCAAACAGGACAAGAGATTTATACAAACACATATGCAAGGCAAGATAATCAATTTATTGGCAATTTCAAATAAAACAAACCCCCAAGGATTTCTTGAGGGAATCAAATCTGACCGTGTCTAAAATTTTAGTAAAAGTATCTGCAATTTGTTTGTTAGTCTCAACATATTCTAAAATCAATGTTTTGTTTTCAACGAGTTCCCTAATAAAATGATGATGAATGTCAATATGTTTGGTGCGAGAGTGCTGAACATGATTTTTGGAGATATTAAAAGCACTTGTATTATCACAAAAAAAGGTTAAAGATTTAAAATCAAACCCATAGTCAGCCAACATTTGTTTCATCCACAAAAGTTGAGTACAACAGCTTCCAGCAGCTGTAACGACCCGAATTTTCTTAACTAGACCCACCGAACACGACTATGACTATCCGGGGTCAACTGGACCCTTGCGGTCAACTTTGGTAAAAATCGGACGTTAAAAACTAAATAAACTTTAGAGTAAACTTTAGAAAATTTTACATGGAGTACTTTGAAATAAAATAGTATTTGGATGGGATCCCATAGTTTTAAAAACAGAATGTAGTTTAAACGTAACTTAATAAATAGTCTGTGGCCATAGGGCCTTCTTTAAGTTGAACTAGTAAACATGAAATTGATAAAACTGTTACTAGACTTAGCGGAAAACTTAAGAGAACCCTGACAACCCTGCAGGTCGGTTGTTTCACAGTATGCATACTTCAGACAGAATCCCCTCCAGCTCATTGCACTGCTCCTTAAGCTTTGCCCTTACCTACACACACAGAGTAACTGATGAGCTATAAAGCTCAGTAAGGAAGCTAGCTACAACTTATGACTCTACTATCCAAAACAAACTTTGCATAACATAAATTCATATCTAGAAACTACACACTGAGCAACACATCTAGCATATTCACATAAGTCAAAGTGTTGCGTAACATACTGAAAACATATAACTGAGCCATCGTGTTATCTGTGGGGTTTTAATCCCAGTGTGGCCTCCACGGCCCAGAGCAACCTCACCTCCCGTACCAAAGGGGTACACTTCGCTAAAACACGATGACTCTACTGACTTGGCGGATAACCCCACTATACGGCTGCATGGGGAATCCGCCTTCACAAGGCCTTGTACTAAGCCATCGAGTTATCTGTGGGGTCATGATCCCCGGGTGGCCTCCGCGGCCCAGAGAATACTCACATCCCGTGCCAAAAGAGTAATCTCCGCTAAAACTCGATGACTTTACGGACTGGACGGTGAACCCCACTACACGGCTGCATGGGATCCACCCTCACAAGGTTTCCCTTGACAGTCATAAACATTGGACATACATTCATGATAACTTTACTGCACTAAGCACATTCAAACCTGATAGATGGGTACTATCATGCGCATCCAACCATATAATCACACACATATATAGCATCTAGAATTTAACCAGCAATCTACAAACATGCAAACAATTCACTAGAATCACAACAAGCTAAGTTACTCTTGGTGTATACTTCCTTACCTCTTGTCCTATTAGCTTTCGCGAATTATATCTTTGTGAGTATTTCCGATCGCGTTTAGACCCTATAATCATATTGGGACACTATGTCTTAGTTTATGCTTTACTAAGATTTTAAATATAAATAAGGGAATTTAAAAATCAAAAACTAAAATTCCCGACCCTGGCCCAAACCCGAGCCCTTGGGGTAAAATGACCATAATACCCTTCTCAAAATCCCAAACTCAACTTAGAAAATTATTATTTCCAATAATAATTTTATCTTAGACCATGTTCGAGATTTCAAGTCAACACTCCAATTACTTCTTAAAATTCCACTTTCCGATGCCCGAGTCCAAAGTATGAGCCTCGAGCCCACTTCTTGATCTTGAGACTTAAAATTGGTAATATTGTACTTCCTAAAATATTTTCTAAGTCCTTGAAAATATTTCATGAGTTCTAAGTCATCAAATTTAGACTTTGAAACTAATTCCCGAACCTAGAACTTTTCATGAAGCTTAAATATATAATAATTCCCGAGCCTAGTTCGTAAATTATTAATCTTTGATATTACTTAGATAAATTTTCTAAACCTCGATCCATTAAAATCAGACCTAAAACTTAGAAGTATTTAATCCCAAGCCTTGCTATAAAATCTTAAAATTTTGGGTCAAACTATCATTTTAGTCCCTTTGGTTACCAACTTGGAACCACTAGTAACCAGTTGCTGAATGCATGAACATGCACGTGACCATCACAAGACTATCACCTTCATGCACATCCAACTTCCAAGGGTAAACCCGAGCCTTGCTTGGACCCAAAATCCCCCACCATGGCAGCCACGGCATCACCCTCATCGCCACCATGACTATCACTTCCGTCACCACCATCACCACCACCGGCCTCCACCATTAACGCCGGCAACAAATGGTGCTGTCTTTTTCAGGACAGCCACCTCCCAAGCACTAACCACCACTAAACCATCCCAAAACTCAAGATCTTTTCATATTAAATCATCCCCAACACCTTAATGAGTGTTTCTAGACCCAAAGTTCTGATTTAAACCATGTAAAACAACTCAGAAACTAATCCCAACTTTTAAGAAATGAAATCGAAAACGGTACCGTAAAAACTGCGAAGGAAAACTACAGGCTTGTACCTCTTTCTATGGCCGGTTCCTTGTGATTTCTTCTGCCCTTTCCTATAGTCCTCAACACTATGAACACATACAAACCGTTCATCATGAGTTTTATGCAAGGAATTAAGAGAAAACCGAAGCCAAAGATGGCACTTACACTAGTTCGGATTTCCGACCAAAGTTTCCGAAAATTGGGTGAAACTCTCTCCTGTTTCTTTGCTTCCTTCTACAATCAATACAGATATTCTAAGGACATGTCTAAGATCTGTAACTCAAAGAAAAAACAAAGAAATAACTCACCTTGCTCTTATCTCCTTGAACCCGAACGTACACACCACAAGTGCACCGTGCACTTCTTTTCCTTTCCTTCTTCCCTCTCGTTTCTTGCTTCAATATGAGGATGGCTGAAACCAAATGAGAGAAAGTTTCTTCAACTCCCTCTCAACCACCCTCAAATAACCTCCCAAGATTCATTCAAAATTTCCCACCAAGTTTGTGTGTGAAAAACTTACGTGAGAACATAAATATATTTATATTTATACATGTGCTGAAAAGTCACATGTGAGGGTACCTCATCCCCATCCTTTAGGTACCCAAACCTTACTAGACTATACTCTTTACCCATCCGAAACATTCTTTGCATCTTAACCAAAATGATGCATTAAAACCATATAGCTTAAAAATAATTAAAATCAATTATGGTCTAAGCACTGACTAATGCAACTTTGGTATAAACTTATGTCAATGATTTTATGTGAGTCCTTTCAACATAAAATCATGATTTTAATCCTAAAAATTCCTCTTGAATTATTCATAGACTCTTAGTGAATAAGTCACAAATCATATTCTAAAATGATTCTATAATTTTATGTGGATTCCAAATACATAAAATCATATACTTAAACTTTTTGAACAAGATGTCCATCTTAGATTTATTTCACATATAAGTCCCCACACTATGGTCTAAAGCGATCAACTCAAATTTCTTTAATTAAAATAATATTCACCAAATATTATTTTAATTATTATTCAAACTCTTAAAAAAAAATCATAAAAGAAAAAAAAAATTCCGGGTTATTACAGCAGCAATGTACTCAGCTTCGGCTGTCGACAAGGAGATGGAGTTTTGTTTTTTACTATGCCAGGAGACCAAATTGTTTCCTAAGTAAAAACAACCATCACTTGTGCTTTTTCGATCATCAGTGTTTCCTACCCAATCTGCATTACTATAACACACAAGGTTAAAATTTGTTTCTTTGGAGTACCAAATGCCTAAATCAAGAGTATTATTGATGTAACGAATAATTCTTTTTACAGCAGTCACATGAGACTCCATGGGGTTCCCTTAGAAACGAGCACACACTCCAACATTGAAACATTTTTCATGGGAAATTTTCAAATGTTTTCCCAATCGACATGGTTCACTTTTACCAAAAGAATATTTACTTAAATTCGGTAAATCATGAACATGACTCATACTTCTAATTTTTCTCAAATTTTTAAAATCTACATGATTATGTTTTTCATGACACAAATTAGTATCACTCCTTGTAATTGTGTGACAATTGTGTGATTGAGATAATGTGTAACAATTATCGACAGATTTTTAACCCTTCAAAACACAATTTCCATCTTGGTCAAGCACAAAACAAATATCAAGAGAAAAATTTACAAACAAGTCTTGGTGACAAATTTGACTTATACTAATTAGATTAGTTTTAAGTCCATCAACCAAAAGAACATTTTGTAACTTTGGTAGTCCTTCAGAATTTAGAGTGCCACTACCAAGTCCCTTACAAGACTTACCATCTCCAAATGTGACTTCCCCATTTTTCAAAGTCTTGAAGTTAGTGAGTATGCTTTTGTTACCTGTCATATACCTTGAACAACCACTATAAAAAAACCAAGAGTTAGAAGCACATGTTCTAAGACAAGTAAAGGCAACAAGACATTTGAAATTATTTTTCTTCACCCAAACTTTCTTAGGTGGAGACCTTTTCTTCAAGGGCATTTGTCTCAAATTGCCACGATGATTAAAGTAATTTTTGTGAAGAAAATTCATCAAGGTAAAACATTTAGGTCGAATATGACCTTTCACTCCACAGAAATTGCAAATTGGAATAAAATGACCAGTTTTTTTATTCTCGAAATTTCTGATCTGTTTCTCATGTGTTGTGACAGATTGAACAAATGATACCACATGAGTTTGAGTTGTTCCTGCAGAAGGGTCAGTTGTCGAAACAATAGGAAGATTTCCATAAATATAAATTGTTTTTCCTTTAGGTTTAGATCCATTTGATCCTAACCTAGAAAAATCACAAGCTTTTTGACCTGCAAGCAGAACATCATCCAAAACCATAGATCTATGATTAAGCAATTTGACACCTTTCACAATTTTATCAACTTCATTAGACAAATGATTGATTTCAGAATCTTTAACAACAGAGTCAAGTTCTCATTTGTCTTCTTGAGAACTTTGTTATTGTTTGTCATCAAACGATTATCTGAACATACTTTCAACCATTGATCATACATGTTTTTGTATGATTCTTTCAAAGAATCCTCATCCAAATCGGATTCATTCGAATCACCATGGGAACCCTCATCTGTTGAAATAGTATTATTTAAACAAACAAGGTTCTCATTCACCTGCACAGAAAGAGGTAAGCAAGAAAAAACAGAAGTTAAGGAAAGATTAGAATTTTCTTCCTCATCACTACTTTCAGAGTCTTGGTCACTCCAAGTGACTGCCATGACCTTCTTATTTTTCTTTAAGGTATTGGCACATTCAGCTTGAATATGTCCAAAACCTTCACACTCCCTGCATTGAATACCTTTTTTATTAGTATATTCAAAAGGTTTCGAAAAATTATTACCTTTGGAGGATTTAGACATGTTTTTCTTGTTACCAATCTTTTTCATAAACTTCTTAAATTTTTTCGATAACAAGATCATTTCATCATCATCTTCCTCATCTGAGCTTTCCATTTTCTCTTTGGAAGATTTCAAGGCAATCGATTTCTCCTTCACGGTAATTGGTTTCTCTTGGCGAATCTTTTGATTAAGTTCAAAAGTTCAAAGAGATCCCATCAATTCCTCAACTTTGAAGGTGTCAAGGTTCTTTACCTCCTCAATGGCTGTGATCTTGGATTGAAACCTGTCAGGAAGAGATCTAACAATTTTCCTAACCAAAACAGAGTCAGACAACTTTTCTCCTAAAGCAAAATATTCATTAGCAATGTCAGACAATTCTTCATAAAACTCAGTGAGGGTTTCGTTTTCAGACATGCGAAGGTTTTCAAATCTTGTGGTCAACATTACAAGCCTAGATCGCTTAACATCAGTGGTTCCTTCAAATTGAGTTTGAAGGATTTCCCAAGCATCTTTGGCAGACTCACAAGATGAAATCAATTTTATATAACTCTCACCAACACCATTAAAAATTGCATGTAAAGCTTTATTATTATAAATTGACAATATATCTTCTTCATTAGACCATTCAAGTTCAGATTTCACCTGTGTCTTACCGGATTTCAAATCTGTCTCGACAGGTGGTGTCCAACTGGTCAATATTGATCTCCAAGCCCTTTCATCAAGGGATTTGATAAAAGCTTTCATCCTTACTTTCCAATATGGATAATTTGTATCTTTCAGCAATGGAGGGCGAGTTATAGATCCACCTTCTGCAAAGATAGACATTTCATAAGGCACAAAACAAACGGAAAAATACAAGATCGCACTAAGAGTTTAGTGACCCGCTCTGATACCAATTGAAATTTCGTTTTTAGTAATTACCAAATTAATTAAACCAAGTAAATTAATTAAAGTGCGGAATGGTAATTAAATGTTTACATAGATTACAGTTCTGTTGAGACAGAAACCAAATTTGTCAAAACAGTAATTGAACACAATGAAAAGACAGTGCAAAACAATAAAGAACACAGCGAATTTTTACAAGGTTCAGAAACCCTTTCGGATAACCTACTCCTTGGGGCCACGCCCAGAGAATAAAACCAATTAATAAAGAATCACAAGTACAAAAACATTGACTTAAACAAAACTATACTCCCTCTTGAGATTTGCCGCAACTTGTTGTACTTCTCTTCACTAATCTGATTTTGATTGAAACGCTCCACCACTTGAACTCCCTTCAATGGCCAGCGAGTGCTTGCATCCTCCCGACGCAAGGCTTGTAAAAAATTTCTCCCGAAGACTATAAACGTTGTGTTCAAATTACAATGTGTATTCACTCATGAACATGGTATAAACTCACCACTAAAAAATAAACACACATATTTCTACAAGATCACGTGAATACTTATGATCTTGAATACAAAGAGGAACTCTCACAAATATTACAATTATGCTCACAAATTATGCATCTAAGAGTTCACTTTTCTCACTGCCTTTAGAGCCCTATTTATAAAGTCATTTTTCGTGCTCATAAAGGCAGAGAAATAATTCTTCTAATAAATGCAAGAATCATAGAAGTTATTCTTGATTGATGAAGAGTTGCCTTTTTTTAGAAAATGCTGATCTGTCAGATGCGATATCGGTGGGGACAGCTCAGACCTGTGTCAGATCAAAAACAAGCTCACAAAGGAAACAACAATTAATGACATTAAGAACCAGTTTTCTGATTTGCAATCCTTGAGCTGCACGAAAATATATCAGCAAATAATCCAAAAACAACTTTGGGTAAGTACCGAATATTTGCAATATACTTTGTTTCCTTTATAAACAAAATGAGACAATATAGGCTAAATAAGGAAGCACATTATTGTCCAAAATTCACACAAAAGGAAAGTGGATTTTCGAAAATTGAAATAAAGGAAACCAAATATTTCCGAAAAGTAAAATAAAGGGAAACAAACATTTCCGAATATTATAATAAAGGGAAACAACTAAATCCACCAATTTATCTTTTAAGAAAAATATATTTCTATAAAAATGCCAATTATAGGATTTACAGTATATTTTTAAATATTTTCTATTAATTTTAAATATTTTCTTTAACTATCAATAATATCATAATATCTTTTAATATTTATACTCATATATCATATCACATAATTATATTATAATACTACCCATAAAAAAATAACAATAAAAAATTATTAAAAAATAAAATATAATAATATTATAAATATAAATAAAACTCATTTTCTAGGTATATAACTATATATAAATATATAAAAAGAGAAAAAAAAAAAGGAGAAGAGCATATATATATATTTATGTGTCTAATTTTATGTGTTTATGAATAATGTAAGAAATAATATGAAAAATTAATATTATATGTAGATGAATAGTGTGTTATAAATATAGTTATGTACTATAGATGATGGTAAATTTTTTTGAAGGATAAAACATCTATTGGAGACTCATTTTAGTATATTTTAGTATAATTTTAACTATTTAGTTATTTTAAATCACTGTTGGAAGTGCTCTAAGGCCTCATCCTCTATAAAAGGAGGAGTCCCTCTTCAACATCACAATCAAAATATATTCTCATTCTTGTATATAAAAAGCTCTAAGATTTAGAACAAATCTTATAGTATCCTTGAGATATTAACATATTAGACTATTATATCAGTCTATTTCTATAGTAAACTCTATCTTTCATATATCACTTTGTAAGAGTTTTGGTATGATTATTCTAATGTTTTTTAAATACCAACATTTGTGATTTTCATGAATACTACTATTCTCAATCTACTTATTCAATAAAATTTCAAGTAAATAAAGTAAGTTTTCATTAAAATATATTTGATCATTATTGCATTATATTTAAGTCATTACCTCATTAAGTTTCAATCATTTTATCTTTTAATCATCTTTTGTTTTACTTTACTATTAACAGCTTCATCATCTTATATATATTATACCTTGTTATTTTGCTCTGTTTTTTTTCTTCTGTCCACCTTTTACTTTTTTTAAGAAGATGAAAATAAAGTGAAGAAATGATAGAGCAAGATAACAGAGTATAATATATATTGATAAAATAAAACACAGTAGTAAAACAAAAGATAATAAAATTATAAATGATTGAAAATTAGTGCGATAATGATAAATTTAGTTTCGATGAAAACTTACTTGATTAATTAAAATTTTACTGATGAAGTAGATTGAGAATAATAGTATTCACGAATAACTCAGAAATTGGTATCTCAAAAACACTAGAATAATAGTACTAAATCTATAACAAAATGAATTATAAAATATAAAGTTTACTATAGAAATAGATTCTTGATAGTACTCATGAATATTACAATGGTTGATATCTCAAGGATACTATTATAATTGTTCTAAATCTTAAAACTTTTGAGTACAAGAATGGGGGAATTTTATGATTACAATGTTTATGTCTTGGAAAAACTCTTTCCTTTGTTGAGGAAGGACCGATTCTCTTATATGGAATTAGGCCTTGTGAAGATGAGGGGTTATCTTTTCAAGAAAGTGATTTCGAGACTCTTGGTCTTGAATATCATGAGTGGTTTTTTGAATAATGAGAAGATGATAAAATGTAAATAGTAGATTTTGTCTTGAATTTCGTGACTGTTTTTTTTACTATTGGGAAAATGACAAAAATGTGGATAGCATAAATCTTAAAAGTAATGTGGATAAATCAAAACTATAGCCATAGGCAATTTAACTAAGGGATTACAAATTGAAGGATAATATGATGGATGTTTTTTACTATATGATTTACTAATGAGAAATGACATTATTTGACTTTATAGTTACTAAGGTTGATTAAAATTCAATAGTCTTGGCTTTCTGGGTTGTCATACCATTTCTGGGCACTTTTTGTTTTTGGTTTACTCTTTTGGCTAAAGGTTGCATATGCAAAATTAGATGAATAACGATCTTCTTTGTAATTGAAACTTAACTGAGAGGCGTGCATCGTTAATTGTCTTACTCACTTTTTGAGTTCTTGTTTGGACTTCCTTATGAAAGAGATGAACTTCTTGATTATGCTTATTGATGTCGTAGTGCTAGTTGTCAATTATTTCCAATAAACTCATAACTAACTTGCACAATAATTAACTATTAATTGAATATACCTCACCATTTGACTAGGAAGTGATAAGTAACCTTTCCAGACTCAAATTCATGGTGTTATTTCAAAATCTATGGTACTTTGTATATGGCCATGAAATGAAGTATTGTGAAAAAGAGGCTCTTGATTAGTTGACCTTAAACTTTGTAATGAAAAATTTAACTAAATTTTGTGGGTCTATAGGCATAATTTCAACATTAGAGCCTTGGTTATCCCACCAACGAAGACACCCCATAGGGAGTCTCCATTGAAGTGTTTGTCAAAATTAATGAACCATGAATGACTAAAATCTCCAACTTCATGCATAAATAATTTGAACCATGCATCAATATAATCATAGTAACTGTGATGAGCTTATGTTGCGAGGGTTCGAAGTTCTAACAGGTGAGTTCCTTATTATTATTTTTTACTAATTATTTTGCGAATGTGAATATAATTGTAGGTGACATTATTAAGGTCTTTTACATTTTTTATTGGCCAAATAGTGAATGATTCGGTAAAGAATAAAATATATGTGTAGTGTTTGATATTTTTACTTGGGTGGCCTAGTATATAATTGAAATTGGAAGCAAACTATGTTCTCGCCAACTAAGATGATGATGTAATGTGACTGAAGACAAACACAATGTAGAGAAGATTGTGACTAAATTTTGTTGTATAAGGATAGGGTTTGTACCTTTGTTATTGGCTACCCAGCCGACTGGATATATATGTTTACTATGTCAATTCGGATCTGTTTACTAAAGATTGTTAATGACCCTACTCTATGTTTGTTAGTTAGCCTTACTGTTAGTTAGTTTGTTATCACTCTGTTATGTATCCTGTAACTAATTCTTGTTACATCACTAATATATATATATATATACTAGCAGAAAACAACGTGCAATGCATGTTTCCTTAGTTGTATTGATAAAATATGTGAACTTTATTTTATTTTTTAACTTTCGTATTAAATTTTATTATTTAATCAATGGTAGGTAACCATTTGATACAGTATATTTTTGTAAAGTATCGTTTTGATACTCTATATTTACATTAATAGTCATTTGGTACTCTGTATTTAATTGATATAATTTTACCAATTTAATAAAACTTCTCTTAATTATATGTGTTCCAAATATAAATTTAATTATTTAATTACATATAACTGATGACAGTTTGGTCATACTGATAAAAATTGTATTTATGAAATTTGAGTTAAGGGTACTAAATGTCTATGATTTTGAAATACATGGTACAATATAATTGATTATTGAAAAAAGATGGTACCAAAATGATAGTTTGCAAAAATACGGGTATCAAATAAGTAAATTTCCTATAATTAGTGTCATATACTTTAAATGGTTTATACTTTTTTAGACCATGTGATTTGTCTCATTACCTGTTTGGAGTCTGTGTTTTGACAAATTACTTTTTGAACTTTGTGTTTTCTAAAATAATTCAAATAGACCTCTAAACTTGATTTTGATCAAAGTTTTTTGAACTAAAATCATAAATAATTCATCAAATTAACAACTCAGAACAAAAATACAGTCATTCTGCCTAAGAACTATGTTGTTATACTCAATTTTGTGTTCATCAAAATCAGGTTTATGGGCCTATTTGAACTATTTGTCAAAAGACAGGGTTCAAACAGGTAATGAGACAAAACTCAGGGTCTAAAAAAGTATAAACCTTACTTTAAAAGACAATATTTAATATAATGTATGACATAAAGATATTACTAAAAATATTGTTGGAATTCAAATAATAACATTGTTGATAAGGATTTGGTAGTTTTGTTTCCAAACGAGCGATTTTGCTATTGAACGATTTTAAAGGCTAGACGTTCGTAAATAAAAAAATAAAAATAAAATTGTATATAGTTTAATAAAGAATGTGATTTTGTCTGAATAAATAAATAAATGAAGAAAGAGATTAATTTGTGTTTGTAATTTAGGATGATGATTCATCCTTATTGTTATCTTGTTTGACTTCAATGAAGAGAATAATGAAATGCTTGTATTTCACATTATTCATTTTTTCTTCATCTCCGGACAATTTGATTGTCCATTTTTTTGTTGCTAATTTATTTGCAACAATTTCAATGTGTTGAGGAATTTCCTGGAAGAACAATTTAGAGTTAGTTTATATAAATTATGGTTTTTTTCATATGTATTATTTTGAAATGTAGTAATATTTATTCTTACCTGTGTACAATTTTCCATCAACTGGATTGCAGAACTACCAAATGTCTCTTCTACTACTTCTCCGAACATAACAGCATCGAGCTTTCCATTATCATCTTCTAGTTGCACATATGCCCTAGCACTTAAAATTTAATTAAATATATTAGTTTTAATGTGAATATTAGTTTTTTTAAAATTTATAATTTATTTATAAATTTAAATAAAATGTACTCACTATGATGTGGGGGTGCCTCGCTGTTTGCAGTTTGGATTTTTACAAATAATTATTTCGTCATACTTATGTCGTATTTTTCTATGGCATGTCGCACACGACATGTAATAGTACATTTGGGCAGAATCAATTATATTTATCTTTGCTTCTATCTAAAAGTATTTTTTCTACATCAAATAAGAATTGCTCTTTAGAAAGTTAATAATTGTACTTAGTTATTAAATTTAAATAAAAAAGTAATATTTACCTCCATAGATTGCAAAGTCTTCATCGCACAGGGAATATCACAAATCTTCATGGTTTTTTGAAGTCCAATAGATGATAGAGTAATAGATGGATGTGTCAACGATGTTTCAATGATACTTTTGATTTTCAATGTATTATTATTCGCCCTTTAGAATAAAAAGGGAATAGTAATAAAAGTTAATAAATATAGGAAGATTGTATGAAAATAATATAATTAAATGTAAAGTAATTTGAGTAATATGTGTTTTTTAATATGCGAGTATTACCATTGCTTCAATGTAGTTGCCTCTGGAATTTGAGGATTGATTGTGAAGGTACTTGATGAACGTGATGATAAGGACAATCATGTGTTCAAATTGAGATTTATATTAATGATAGTATATCAAAGATATAAGAATATATAAGTTATGTATTTCTACATACCTCTATATGTTCGAACAACTATTTGTGTTCCCAATATTATTGGGTCTTCTTCAATAATTTTTGTTATTTTTTTGCATTCGTCTTGGACAAACCGACCCCACATAGTCAATTTTATTGGGTTGAAGCTAACAAATTAGATTGAATAAAAAATGTTAGTGTACATTTTGTAAAGTAATATCAATACTAAATTTAATTGAAAGTATGTTTTTCTTTTGTTTTACCTTTCATCGATAAGATATATCTCTTGGATTGTTTGTTGTTGAAATTTTGTGGTTATCTCCTTTGTTGATTCAATCTAGATTGCAACAGCTAAGAAATCTACATATTGAAATAAGAAAATGGTTATTTTGATGATAATGAATTTGTATAAGAATTAAATTTGAAATACCTATTCGTTTAGCTGAGTCTTTGTAAGAGTACAAGTCTGTAAATAGAACGATGTTATATTTTGGCGCCTCTATTTGATTGTCTTGTTCTTCTACATCTTCTATTAGTGTTCTTGAGTTGAGGGTCCAATCATATTCATATGTTCCAATCTTGTACCTTGGGTTGACGTTTTTGACAAGGGCGTCACTGATATAATAAGAGTGAAACAATTTTAAAGTGTCCTCCCTAGAGTCAATATCTGTTCCATAAATGACTGATTGGACTCGATTCCCCTGAACCAAAATTTTAAGAAATAATGGTTAATATTGTATTATATGAGATGCAAATGATAAATAGAGGTATGTTACATTCATTTAGGAGAGTATTAGTAATTTTCAAACTAATATATATTATAATAAATATGATATCTGTTGGTCGATTAATATTAGATTTGGTATTTGACTGCTGAGTTACGACTTGTTCGCTTTGGAGATTTGTCTGCCTCAATCATCTTGATTTTCCAAGGTTTTGTATTTGGCGTGATCTCGTTGATCGATGTACATATTGTCGGCATTTTTCCCCTGTAAAGATAGAAGAATATTACACACATAAATATAATGTATTTGAATTATTAATTTATGAAATTATGGAATAATAGAATAATGGATTGAAAATAGATTAATAAAATTTGTGAATATTACCTACGTAAACATTAATTTAAACATGATGATGATAAAAATTCTGCATACACAATATTTTTGGTGTAGTTTTTGTCAAGTTTATCAGTAGTCACTGGTCGAATTAAAATCCTCACTGTAGACGTTGTCTTTGTCCTTGATAAAGACACGTATAATTGGCCATGAGAAAATACTGGTTGTGGTAACTAAATCCCAACATAATCCAATGTTTGGCCTTGTGACTTATTTATGGTCATTGCAAAACTTAATCTTATAGGAAATTAAGTTTGTTAGAATATTTTATATGGACTAACATAATTAAGTGTTGCTCACACAGTGTCGGTATTAGCATGTAATGATAACTATATAATCGGTAATGCATGATATTACTATCGAGCCATAATGGGATGGACATAACGTACTAACATGCTCGGGGCCCATGGACACGCTCTAAAACGTCTTTGGTCAGCCCATTGGGCCAAGACAACTAATTCTCTCACATTGGGCATGTAAGCCCAATTGGCCCATAATTCCTTATATAAATGATTGTGCTCTTGATTGATGATTAAGGTGGAATGAGTGTGGCTATGGTGTAGAGAGAATAATAGAGTAGTGTTCATTACTCCCAAGCTCTCCTTTTCTCTATATGTGTAGATCAAAGAAGTGTAATCAACATGACTATTAGAGATCAAGGCGATAATTGGAGGTACGTATATTATTATATTAATGCCCTAAATAAAATGTTTGATCATGGAAATTCATGAGCATGATTTGATATTGATTATTGTTTATTTCATGCTCATTGTGTATTAATTATAACAATTGGTATTAGTGCCAGGACATTTGATTTTAGGGCTTATTAGAATAATTTTTTTTTTTTTTCAAATCTGATTTACATAAAATAAAAAAATAAAAAAATTGAAATTATATATTATTGGTAGATAAAATCAGATTGGAGGATGAGTATTGAGTTTATCAATATTTAGATTGTATTTTCCGTTTCGTTTACGGTTAAAACACCCAAAACTCCAAGCTTTTTCTGTAATATCCAACATTTTCATTATACATTTTTTTTTATTATAAATCAGAGTTTTAATACATAAAATGTACAAGTTTACAAATTTAAGAAATAGTAATGGAAAAATAGTGTTTAAAATATCATTTTATGTTTTTAATGAGATTAAAGAGAGAGAAACTTGAGTAGTCAAGTATTGGACCCAAATGTCATATAATTTTAATTGGGGATTTTTATAAAATTAAGAAAGCTTTGCTAAAGGGCTTATTTGAAAAGAATTTTAATATTTTGGGTCCAAGTGTAATTTTAAAAAAATAATTAAAAAAAAAAAAGAAAAGAAAAGGCTTCAGCCTTTCTTTTTTTACCTGAGTCTCTCTCTCTCTCCTTAGAAAATCTCTCTCTCTCTCTCTATCCTCTGTGTATTACTGTTGCTGACGACGCAGGAGTACTTTCCGGCCACCATTTTTAGCCACGCGCCGGACCGTTGGATTCAGAGGCCTCCGAACTATCGACCCACGCGGGAATCTAGAGCTCACTCGCCGATTAAACGCCTCAACCACTCGATTTAAGTTCGGCCACCCCATGACTTCAAAGTTGCGATTCGGCCACCTCGGGCATCCGTTTGCCGATCCGTCACCACCATCGTGCTCCTCGTGTTGTGGGCTTCAAAACCCAATAACTTGTTCCTACATCTACCATAGTTGGGTGGTGGGCCCACCACGAGCCACCGCGATCCACCGTAGACCGACGGTCGAAACTTAGTGTTCGAGGTTCCGAAGTACGTTTTGAGTCTCAGAAAATCAACGTTTGACTTGTTGTGGAACCCGATCATTTTGGTATAATTTCTTTAACCTATATATTGTGATTTAATTGTGATTGATTAGAGTAATTGTTATTATGCGTATTTATAGTATATAATTATATATTATTGATATATGGAATATTTTCTGTAATTTACTGGCTGTCTGAGATTATATATATTTTTGATACAGGTTTTGATTTTGGAATTGTCCACTTTATAGTCGTTGTGCTGTCCAATTTTCTAGAAAATATTAGATATTAAATAAAGTATAAAAATACATATTTAATTGATTTTATATTAATATGGAAATTATTATGATTAAGTCATTTTAATTATTATTGTTATTATTTTGTTAAGTAAATCAAGAATACAGATTCATATATATATATATATATATATGAAAAGTATGATTTATAGTAAACATATTATCTAACCATTATTATTGTATATTAATATTTTATTAATATTTGAATATTAAAATAATATCAAATATTAGTTTCTTACAGTTATTGATATTTGTAAGACCAGTGAATTTTGGAGAAAGTATATTTATTATATCACTGGAATTGATATTATGACTAATTAATAATAATATAAATATTTATATTTATATTATTATCATTATACTGATTATTACAATTTTATGTTAAAAATATGATTTCTTTTATAAAATGACTATTGGAATATATACATTCATATACGTATTGTTATTGAAGTATTTTGTTATGAATATTGAAATAAGTTTAATTATAGACGATAATTATTATTTTTGTTGGGATTATTATTATTATTATCATAAGAGTACATTATCTTATGAGCAAGGTTTAAAGCATGGTTTTATATGAAGAGTTATTTGCATTACGTTGATAATAATTATTATTATCATTTATATAGTTTCTGGTATTATTAATATACACTATCAATAGTGTATATTTATGATTTTGATAGAATTTAATAAATGATGTGCCTTGAATAGGATTTGTATGGATTTGATTGATTGACTCTTGGTGAGGAATTTTAAAATAAGCTAAGGACCTAAGGTAAGTAAATCTCACCTTTTGTGCTTAAGTGTAAGATGCATGACTACATTGATTGTGTACATCTGATGAGTTAAGTATGGTATGATGATGATGCATATGATAAGTATGTGAAGACTGGTTATATGAACACCATAAGGGTGTTGTGTGATATGTAATTGATGAATTCTGTGATATGTGAAAGATGTCTTACTTGGTTAAGAATGATATGAATTATGTGCAAGTATGTGTTCTTATGTTGATGGATATGTGGATTACTCTATGTTCATGATTTGTTATATGTTATGATATATGAAGCGTTTAAGTTTTTAGGCTGGAAACCTTAGACCTGAGCCATAGCTCTACGTTAAGGTATAACAACGCCACCAACTCAAAGCTTCATGTATTATGACTAAAGATGTTTTGAGTTATATGAGATGTGATACAATGCCTTGATTGAATACCATCAACATGAATCATGAACATGAACATTGGCATTTCAGAATCAGCATGTATGCATGGCATGTACAGTTATGTGATACATTATTATGTGATATAAGACCATGCATATGAATATGAGAAAAGTTATGAAATGTCTTGAAAAGTTTTATGTAAAGTTAAACATTTTAATGACACAAGGCTTAAGCAAAGTGATAATAAGATGTTAAAAAGGGTGCCACTGTTTCGATGAAGCAATCAAGTAAGTTCAGTAAAGAAGACGGAGGTCTATTAAGGCTTATAGTGGCCGTCCACTAGTGTGGGCTAGGTCAGAGTTGACCATTCAGATATGTTTGCCATGTTCCCGTCTTTCTCCTCCATATGTGTAATAAGTATGGCAGCTATGGCAACGATGAAATGAGTGTTATGATGAGCCTAGCTGAGATGATGGCTAGCCGGAGGAGAACCCATGGGATTCTATATGATATCTGTTATAAGCCCTGCAGGCATTTGCCGAATCAAACAGTGTGCACAAGTGATATTGGGCCCATAAAAATGCGAAACTAAAAGAAAGAGCATAAAAGTAAAGTTTGAAAGTGCATGAGCAATAAATGAAATGCATAAGTATATAAGTCAGCATACTAGTATATGTGCACTACAAACTCATGACATTCATGTGTATGTGTATGCATGAGATTTGCTTACTGAGCGTTAGCTCATTATGTTATTTTCCAACATTTTTCCAGGTGTGGCTTTAGCTGTTGAGCAACTTGTGGAGCACGGACTCAGTAGCAATGCAATAATGGTTTAGAGTTTTCATATGGCTGCCTTAAATTTAAAGTATTCATACGTGTAATAATTTCTTCTAATAAGTTTATATAAAAGTTTTAAATTTTTCTGTATTTCTTCGTATCATTTTATTTAATTCTTTTGGTCAAGTGCCTTACATACTCGTAAACCCTAGAATTACGAGTATGTGGCAGACGTACCCTACCTTAGGGACGTTACATTTTCAAAGCTTGTCAATGGCCGAAAACGGCTATTAGATCTACGGGTTTCGGATGTTTATAAGTTTGAATGGAACTGGAAATAGAAAGAGCATGAAAAATGGAGAAAAACCCCTCAAATGACATCAAAATCGGAGCTCTGGTGGCTAAAATCCAACGGGGTCAGAATTTGGGTTCGAATCGGGCCGAACAGACCCGCTGGAGGTTGAAGACAACCTCAAAACGACGTGTCGTCGTTTTTCTGATTTAGTGTCGTTTTTTGGTTTTTTTGTCATTTTCCGAAGCGTTGTCGTTTTTTATGATTTATGTCGGTTTCTGACAAACTACATGTAGTTTTCTGAAAAACTACATGTCGTTTTTGGGCATTTTTCAGCACAAAATAAAAAAAAAATAACTTTTTTGGGCGCGTGGGAATGCGTGAAGATTCCATTTTGGACCAAATTTTCACCATTTTGCTCCTTTTAATTTTTCTCATTTGATTGTGTGATTATATTTTGGATTTGGTCAATTTAAATTGTTAATTGACGCATAATCACATAATTAATTTGAATTAATTTTTTTTTTCTCTCACAATTTTTTTTATTTATTTCATTGGATGAAGACATAATTATATTCATGCCATAAAAATTATTTGATAAATGATTGATATTTTTGATAATATAATTATGTTAGTGAATAATTAATTGAGTGCTTATGTACTCACCTATCGTGAGTCTAAGCATGTCAATTTTGTTATTCATAAAATTGTGAGAATTGTGATAAATTTATCGTTAATTAATTTAATCTCATACAAGGCCATTTTTTATTTGTTTATCATTCCATAATTTTGTTATATATATGCCTTTCGTGATTTTGATAATTTTTGTGTGAATTTCATTGTTATTATTATGAATTCTTTCGGGGCATATACTATGGAAAATGTGTAATAAGATATTAGTCATGGTTTGTGCATTTATTATAAAAATTATTGTCAATATTTAATTAATATTTTTTGTAATAAAATTTGCTAGAAATACAAAAATGCGCAATCGGGCTTATTAGATAATTATGAGATTAAATTTTTTCATTGAATGTGTTGTGCTTACCTGTCGTAAGTTTTCACATGTCAATTGTCGAAAATTGTGATTCATGTTAAATACTTTTCTCCCGTATCAATCACAATTAAAAACTAAGATCCATACATGCAATTTAGTCATCCTGTCGATGATTTTACTGTAAAGTAGGATGGTTAGATGGTGAAGGAAACACATTAGATGTCATGAACCACACAATCTTTTCTACCCTATCGGTAGTGGATTAGCTGAATTTGGTTATGATATTTAAAGTAGTTGTCCTTACCTGCGTAAGATTCATATGCTTTGTTTGAACGACTCTAACATGACATGATCGTTTCCGTTGATAGATCATTGAGAAAGCTAAGAAAACGAGCAGATTGCATAATCCTTGTTTTCACATAGTGGCACTGCTCGAAGATATTTTTTTTTTAGTATTAAGCAATCCTAAAACCTCTACCGCTTAGTTATCGGATGGGACTATAATATGTCTTGTCATATCGATCTCTCATTAGAAAATTGGACTAGGCCTCGAAATTGATAAATCTTGAAATCATTTGAATTCACAGATGCCAAGTTACTGCATGCTCAGTGGGAGTATTGCGATGGGTGTCAGTTGGTTTTAGTAAGGTATATATGTGTCGATCGATCCCTATTGAAAATTTTTATTAGGGTGGAATCACTTAGGAATTTTTCTTGGGCATCTAAAGTGATATTCCTACGTTTGCTACACAATGATGAGTTCAGGAGACTAGTACGTTGGTTTTGTGCCTTGAAATAGTTTCGGCGGAACTAATGAATCAATTATTACAATACTTTTATGCTTAAGGATCAAGATAAGGCATAGATCATAAGTTGACAAGTTTTGGATCAATATTACAATGGATGTATGATTGTCATTGTCTATTCCGAAGAGAAGATTATGTTAATTGTGAATGTCTGTAAATATAGTGAATTCAAGATAATGGGTTAATGCATATGTACTAGATATCATATCGTTGTTGCTAGTAAAATTGAGGATAGCTAGGCTATATTTAGGCAACAATTTTGGATTGATTTAAGTCTGAACAAAGTTTTCAGTATAGTGACTTTGATAACTTAGTTACAATTTTGGATGAGAAATGGAAAGAATAGAGGATATAAAGTTTTTTTACTTATTCAATCTCAGTACACATATTCATCGCTAATGACTATCATAATTATTGATAATAGTTTTATAACCCAATTGTCCACAATGATTAATCTATAATGCATACAAATTTTGAGAGATATCGAGTATTTATCACTCTTTTGTTAAGATCTCTCATGCATTATTATCTTGAGCACAGTCTTCTCAAAGTTTTGACTCATCAAAGTTTGAAAGCTTTTATGTTATAGAAAGCTTTATAGTGGAAAACACCTAAGGGATTAAATCATGCATGCATAATGATATGCAGTCACTTTTTTTTATGTGTATTGTTTCTCGAAGTGACAAGGACACAACAAGATTGGTAGATAGTCTTAATTGTTGTACTCCATGCATCTTGGTTTGATGGTTGTTATTATATTTGAATGTCTCTCAGGGCAAATTATGTGTAGTATACATATCCTATCGATATGATATCATACATAATTTATTTGATTGCCTATTGCATGCTGGAGATTAATATGGTGTTTGTTGATTATATTGGTCCAAGTGGGAGAGATATTTGAATCTTGTATGGACTAATATAATCACAAACATAATTCCATATTCACAACCATGTTAGTTGTTTTTCGAAAGAGACAATGTGAGATAAGTCTTTCGCAGCAACACTCAAGATACTAAGACTCAATGGATCATATCGTTTTATTCTGAATAGCCTCATGAATGTTGTGATTGAATAAGAATTTACATCTAAGGCTATTTCAGAAGTTCTAATATTATGAGGCAATATAGGACATTGCATTTGACAATCTTGGATTTTAATCATATGAGAGAAGATGAACATTTAAGTGTTTTATTGAGAATATCAAGTTTAATATGTATGGCTCTTCTAGCTATTTTTTTTTTATAAGTATATAAAGTTATCTATGTTGGAGTTTTAAGCTGGCATTAGACAAGGGTTAAAATTTTATTTAGGGAATGATTAGATTTATCCCTCATTTTGTTGCTTCTGATGTTATTATTGATGACCTACAATTGGCCAGATTATTGTAAGAAACTCCATATGCGGACAAATAAAGATAAAGGATCGAGGCAGTTTGATAAACCTGTGATTCCATACACGAGATAAGTTTAATTACATATACCTCTAAATTTCTAATCAATAGTCATTGGTTGTTCTTAATCCTTATTTGGAGAATTGATATGGTTATTTCATGATTTCCAAGCTATGATCAAGCGTGAAAGTTTAGGCTTAATCCCATAATAATTGGGAGATTTCTTGATGGTGGTTCATTTTAAGAATAATTTGTTTGATGGTTAAAGTAAGGTGAATTAAAGCCTATAGCTAGTCTCCACTATAACAATGAATTTGTTCATTATTATTATTGAGTTGTAAAGTGGTGACTATTTGGAAATCAATATATAAGGATGCAAGAACTAAATTCTTGTTTAAAGGACACCCGAGTTCAATGCATTAAATCCATTTTGAGGCAGGACATCAAGATAGTGATTACTGTAATTCTCAAAATAGTCAATTCGAAACATTATCGTTAGTCAACACTATATGAGAGATCAGTGGGAACAATGATATGTTTATATTGTCACTTGATATAGTACATTGCTCATATCTTATGATTTTGATCTATTTTGGAGACAAATTAAGCCGTTATTTGATAATATCTGTCAGATGAAGAATTCTTGATAAACCTTGTATGGTCTAAAAATTTAGATTCTTCGTGATGAGATCAACGGTAGACTGAATTGTCTCATAGTTTGCATTGACTAACTATTGTAGTGATTAATGTTTCGATTTCATTGAGAATCTTTAAATAGTCTAAACTGTGATGTGTTATGAACGGCCTAAAGTCCATGATATTAGTAATGACGAGAGATCAAGTTTGAGATTATCTCACATATATGCTTATTGAAGGCAGCCTAGGGCTTACTCAAGTATACACATTCCTATCGTGATATCTGTTACAGGCATGCTGGATTGGTACTTGAGTTGTCATCCTTATGGTACCAAGGACGTGTTAGCAATCGACAAACCAACATTGTGACATATAGTAGTTGGTTTTAGTGATATCGATTGGAAAGGCTGCATGGATGATTAAATCCACTTATAAGCATTCATGATTCTAGAAGGAGCTATTTTGTAATTAAATGTCATATGAACACCTACAACTTCCTCTCTCATACAAAGTGAGTATAATGGTAAGGGAAGTTATATGTGATTAGGTGTTGCATGAACATTGACAACATCCTCGTATGTGAAGGTAGAGTGTGTGGCGTGTTACGAGGACATTGATTGTACATTACAATTGCGATATTCCGTTTCAGTGTTAAGAGTAGTTGACTCTATTGTGAATTTACTGAACTTATGTGATAAATATCGCAATGATATCTATCTCTCGGAACTTGGGGAGTAATATTGCTCCATTAATGATGATGACGTTCCATGTGTAGTGAGAAAGTTGTGGAGTCCTCTATTAGTATCATAACACGCACTTACAAACAACATGCTAATGACTACACTGACATGAGTTACCTGAACGTATGTACTAAGAAGTCATTTCTTGTTTGGATTGTTGGGAGCCAAAGATGTATTTGATCAGTGGGAGTCATTGTTTTTCATGTATGATTGACATGTTAAGGATTGCTATTGGTTGTTGAATATATGCATATTCTGGATAAACTCTTTGATGTTGTGTGTACACACTTGTTGATGCAAGCCAGTGGCTTAGTCTCGGTGCTATGTTCGAGTGGATCCAGATCAGTAGTTATCATCATGTTTTATGAATCTCAGATGACTCATTATGTATTATATTTGTGTCCTGTCGATACAATATGGTGCATAATTAGTTTATAGACATTATTGTTTCTTGAGATTTCTGTGTATTGATATTGTTGCTTAGTGAGCACATATTGGTGTAATTATGTAGTCCAAGTGGGAGAATGTTAGAATATTTTATATGGACTAACATAATTAAGTGTTGCTCACACAGTGTCGATATTAACATGTAATGATAACTATATAATCGGTAATGCATGATATTACCATCGGGCCATAATGGGATGGACATAACGTACTAACATGCTCGGGGCCCATGGACACGCTCTAAAACGTCTTTGGTCAGCCCATTGGGCCAAGACAACTAATTCTCTCACATTGGGCATGTAAGCCCAATTGGCCCATAATTCCTTATATAAAGGGTTGTGCTCTTGATTGATGATTAAGGTGGAATGAGTGTGGCTATGGTGTAGAGAGAATAATAGAGTAGTGTTCATTACTCCCAAGCTCTCCTTTTCTCTATATGTGTAGATCAAAGAAGTGTAATCAACATGATTATTAGAGATCAAGGAGATAATTGGAGGTACGTATATTATTATATTAATGCCCTAAATAAAATGTTTGATCATGGAAATTCATGAGCATGATTTGATATTGATTATTGTTTATTTCATGCTCATTGTGTATTAATTATAACAAAGTTCCCTTAAACAGAAAACCACTATTATCATCCACATTTGGTAAGAACGGTATTCTTGGAATGAAGACTCTTTTTCCCATATGATGTCCAACGACAATTTCAGCATCTATGATATTTCGATCGAAAGCCCTACAACTCAAACGGGTTCCATTGCATAGTCCCTCTGAAGGATTAATGTTTCTTAGGAGCATGATGGGACAATTTTTCTTTAGTAATAATTGATGAGGCGGAAGTCCACTAGGCGTTAATGTGTTTAAGAAATCTTCCATAACTGATTGCTCAGTTTTATCTATTGTCTCATCTACACTGTAATATCGTTGGGCTTCACCTGGAAATGTTTGTATTAACAATGCACTTTTTAACGCCCTGGATAGCCAAGACCGCTACACTGTGTACTTATAAAGGTGCAAGACTTGCTAATCAAGTCATTATTTTAAAAACTTGTCATTAGACATGTAAGAGCTAGGGTTAAAAAGGTTTTGGTCTTAAAAGACTCATTTTATATAATTAAACTGTCACATACATGGGATCCCAAAAGCAATAGAGTTGAAAGTTGATTTACAGACTCCAAAAAAAAAACACATAAACCAAGGTTCTCCATACTAAGGCAAAATAGTAAATCTCAGGGTCGCGCGTCCCTGCCTAAACCTCAGCCGTGGCGGCTGAGTAACTGGCTATGTACATTTTGCTCACAGAGCTCTCCAATCAAGGCTGATTGAGCTTACCCTTGCCTTTACCTGCACCATGTAGCACCCGTGAGCCAAGGCCCAGCAAGAAAACATCATATACAACACAATCAATGGTATCAGACAGTTAATTCATCAAGCATGAACTCTCATCAAATAATCCATAATAGACATTCAGCAGATATATTCAGATTCAAGATGCAATCAATCACTTATATCACTCATATCACATAATATTCAGAGCCGATGACTTAGGCCGCACCCTCTGTTTATCCCACTGACTCCGGCCCGCTTAAACCGAGCTCAGTACATAATAAGCTATCCTCGGCTACCAATGGCCGAGCCGCACCCTGTGCACTAGTGAAATCCTTGGCACTCTTAGGCCTTTGGTTCACTAAATGGCTTGCATGGCATAATACCATCTTTTCAAGCATTTACAATAGGGAACCCTTAGTCCCATCACATATATTCAACTAGGTGCAGTTTTCTTACCTTTAATCTTTACAGTTACTGAATTACGAGCAACGCCCCTCAAGCACGATCCGTTCCCGAGCCTAAGCCTTTATCACCTAGTTACAACCAAAATATAGGGTTCCATTAATATTCAAATATAGGTTTCCGGTTACCAAACTAATTCCCGGGAATCCGAATTCCACCAAGCACGGTGGTGAAACCAATCCCGAGCATACTAGACCACATTCCCATGCCTAAAATCCTCAAAAGTTCATGAGCACAACTAAGGGCTGCGGCCCTTGAAGCTTAGCCGCGGCCCTAGCCTCAAAACAGAACCAAGGCCATCCTAGAAAAAGACACGCGCCGCGGCCCTTGCTTTGGGTGCCGCAGCGCCCACCCTTGGCCGAGCCTCCTTGGCTTTTCTTCAACCTAGGGCCGCAACGCTCTAGAACAGAACCGTGGCCCTTCCCTTCGAACCCAGATTTCCCATCATTTCTAAGCTTGAAACCTCACCTTAAACCATCCCAAATCTCCCCAACTCATAACCAATTAATCCCAACTCCTTTGGCATGACTTAAACCACATAATTCCACAGAAAAATCAGCCTAACACACACTAATCTTCTCTTTTCAATTTCTGAAACTCAAGAGCTATGAACACCCAAACCAGCCATTCAAATCCAAATTAAAACCTTTAAATCATGAATTGAAACTTACCTCTTCTGCTGAATCGCTTCACCAAGCCAAAACCTAGCAAATTCCCAAGCTTTCCTCCTTAATTCTGTCTTAAAACATCAAAACCATATTTGCCTCAAAACCCAACCAAAACTCAGAATTTCTAACCACAGAAAAGAAGATTAAATGCTTACCTTAACCCTGATTTAGTTCTTGATTAATTCCTGAGATAAGCCTCCAAATCCCCCACCTCAATTCTCAGAAATTCCAGCTTGATTCCCTTAAAATTTCTATGTTCCTTTCTTTCCTTGTGTTTCCTTGAAAGAGAGTGAGAGTAAAGCTGATATGAAGAGTCGGTCTATTTTCCTTCTAAGGGTTTCCTTATGTTTATCTTACCCGCTAAGTTAATTCCCAAGGCTCGGGGTGCCGGAAACGTCCTCGAGGGCAAAACGGTAAAATCCCCCAATATTCCCGCTTAGACTTCCTAACCTCAAATATATCTCCATATATTTATTTTCATATCCCAATAATCTAAATAGCTACCTGATACCTAAAATACCCTTGACTTATCCAAATTCAATTATTAAATCCCGTTGTGACTTTCTTTTCCGCTATCTAACTCTAGGATCGCCTCTAGTCGTGCTTTGCAAACCTAGCCACATAATAATGTGGTTCTCATATTTATCACATATATACATCATATTATCATCAATTATCATACAAACATTATTAATCATATAATTACACATTTAAATCACATTAAATCCAGTAATGCCCTCCTGGCACACTAATCAAGGCCCTTAAGTCTCATTAGCGAATTTGGGGTCGTTACACACTTATTTCATCGACAAAACTATTCTTTGGTGTTAGTATGGCCCAGTTCATCATAGTTGACATATTTCCTGAATAATCTTGAATGTTGTGGAAAACGTCTTGTATTAAGTGATCTAATCCTATTTGGTATTTTTATGATTTCATCTTTTGTGGTGGGTGGCAATCCATTACCTACTGCTAACACATAATTTGAAAACATTGGATCTAATCTTGCTCGCATATTTTCAGTTAGTCGAAACTTAGTCAATGTAGGCCACAAGTAAGAATGAACCAAACTGGAATTAACATGCTCTTGTCTAGTTCCTTCACGGACCACAGGCAATACATGTCGAAAATCTCCCCCGAAAACAACAACCTTTCCACCGAAGGCTACGTCAGAATCATTGATGTCTCGTAGCATTTTGTCTAATGCCTCTATGTGTTGTTTTCTTGTCATCGGTGCCTCATCCCATATTATTAATTTTGCTGCACAAAGAAAGTTTGCAAGTGCACTTTGTTTGCTCACACAACATGTGGTTTTTTCTTCAGTATCAAGTGGAAGCTTAAAGCGTGAGTGAGCTATTCGACCTCCTGGAAGCATAGATGCAGCCACACCTGATGAAGCAGTTGCAAGTGCTACCAAGTTTCTTGATCGTACCGTTGCCAGAAGTTCCCTGTATAGGAATGTTTTCCCTGTCCCACCTGGGCCATCTACAAAGAATGCAACATTTTGGTTTGATAAAACTTTTTCCAACACTACATTATACACTTGTTGTTGCTCGCTATTAAGTGATCTTGAAGATGTAATATCTTCTTCTGGAATTTCAACACCCAACTCATCATTGATTTCTATAGATTGAAATTCATTTCCATCGAAAGAAATGTCTTCATCAAGAAGATGGTAAGAGTTAATATTTTTCCCCATTGATTCAATTGTAGAAGAGATTGACCTTAATACATGATATCTTGCAGTCGATGTAGAATCTTTTGAAGATTTGAAATCAATTGACATATCTTCCTCAAAATGTTCCCAAAGGTCTCTTGGATTGGTTGGATTACAATATACCAATATTGTTGCGAGCAGTCGCCTCAAACTAGATGGCATTTGATATAAAGATGCCTCATGTAAACAGTCTTCTAAGCTACTGTCTCTTTGTAACAAACCATGCATTGTTGCTGCCTCACGAAATGTGGGGGCGAAAATTCCCTCCACTGTTCTAAGATCTTCAAAGGACAGCGGTCCCCTTACATGGTTTAGCAATATCCGCATAAAATAACGCTCACCCTCAAATGGATTTGCTGTAACAATACGACCTATGATTGTTTTCATTTTTTGGGGAGTCCATTCTTTGTGTTGATGGTTCCAAACATAATATTATGGAATTTGTTTGTACATTAATTTCTTTGCATTTTCATCTACTAGATTTAATGCAAAGAATTGTGTTAGCATAGTTTTTTCTAGAATGGTCTAAATTGAGGATGTTAATTAGATCGTCGTTTGCTTGGAAAGTGACCGGGTGTTGATCCTCCAGATGTAAATGCAAACTATACACTGCTGGGGACATCTCATTGATAATAAATCCATATATTCTCCACATTGCTTCTAGGGAATGTAACGCCCTGGATAGCCAAGACCGTTACTCTATGTGTTTATAAAGGTGCAAGACTTGCTAATCAAGTCATTTAATTTGAAATGTGTCACTGAAACTACATTTGAACTAGGGTTAAAAGATTTTGGCCTCAAAAGCTTCATTTCTTATAAACAAACATTTTCTTTACATGGGATCCCAAAAGTAGTAAAGTTAAATTACAGTCTACAAAATTTTAGGACTAAAATACAGTTATTAGCCACTCTAAGGAAAAACAGATAATTAAGCTTTTCTCGTCCTGTATCACTCCTTAGCCGTGGCGGTCGATCAGCTGACTATGCACATTCAGCTCCGCAGCTCTCCATCTCAGGATTGGTCCAACTTGCCCTTGCCTTTACCTGCACCACGCAACACCCGTGAGCCAAGGCCCAGCCAGAAAACACAATAGCAGAGCATAATCATTAAGCAAACAACCAGATAACTCATACAGTACAAACATATACTCAACAGTTCAGACATTCATGTTGTTCAAGTATTCAGCATACCAAGTACATCATCTCAAATCATTAATCAATTCACATATGATAACTAAGGTTAACGCCCTTAGGCCGCACCCTCTATTTATCCCACTGACTCCAGCCCGCTTAAACCGAGCTCAGTGAATATTAAGCTGTCCTCAGCTACCAGTGGCCGAGCCACGCCCTGTGCGCAAGTATTATTTACGGCACCCTTAGGACTTTTATCGCATGTCCCATGGCATAATACCATCTATGACATTATACAGATATAGGGAGCACTTAGTCCAATCACAAACACATAACCGGGTGCAGTTTTCTTACCTTTAGTTTCGCTAGCTTTGTTCAATTCGATCCTCAAGCACGATCCCATCTGAGCCCTAGCGTACACCTAGTCATGGACACAAGTTTAAACCAGACTTAAACCTCAATTCCAAAACCTAGCCTCAGGACCAATCCCAAGCCCTTGGGAAGCCCTAATTCCACCAAACGAGGTAATGGAATCAAATCCCGAGCCCCCGGGCAAAAACCCTAAGAAATAACCCAAAAACCCCTTTCTAGGAATAGGGTAGCGCTACAACGCCCTAAGAAGAGAGCTATAGTGCTAAAAACAGAGCCAAAAGGCTTTGGAACTTCAGGGCCTAGCGCTATAGCGCCCAATGACTAGCGCTACAACGTAGTCATAGTACAGCCCAGCACAACTTTTTCTCCTTCGAACTTTCCCGAGCCAAACCTTCCCAAAACTCAACCAAACCTCAACCAAACTTCAAAACAAACCTCTCAACATCCTCAAATCATCCCATAAGCCCCAACCACACAAAGTTCAATCACATGCACCCCAAATCAAGGAAGTTACCATAGTTGAACCTAGAGCCCAAAAACTCAACAGGAAGAACAACTGAAACCACATAGATTAAGTGACCAAGATCAGAGCTTCTTACCTTAAATAGAGAAGTCCAACCTTAGCATATCCTCCACTCTTCCTTATCTTTCACTCCTCAAAGCTTCAACCTCAACTCCCTACAATTCCCACCAAAGCTCAGCTCAGAATCCATGTTTACATAAAAACCAGAAACTGAAAAACAACCTTAGACCTTACCTCAAGTGGATGGACTACTCTTGCTAACTCCTCAAGCCAGACCAAGGACCCTAGCCTCAAGCTCCTGCCCAGACTCTCCCTGAATTTCAGTTCCAAATTCCTTGAAGAAATGAGGAAAAACCTAAACCAAGAGAGAGAAACTTCTATCTCCTTTTTCCTTCTTTCCTTTTCTTTTCTTTCCTTCAGACCTCTACTGCCTTCTACACATTCCACTGAGGTATTAAGCTCAATAATACTTACCCCTACTTAACTCAAATGACCAATTTTCCCTCCCATTTAAAACTAGGACTTTAAACCTCCTAAGGGCATTTTAGTCTTTTCACCCAATTCCCACTAATTCCTCGAATGTCTCTAACATTTACCGCTTACTTCCCGACGCTTAGCTAATCACCAATTATATTCCTCAATATCAAAATAAACTCCATTATATTATCTAAATTCCCAAAAATACCCCCAGGCTCGCCCCGAGCCGGGTATAAATCCCTGTCGTGACTTTTTCGCTAAACTGCTCACTAAGATCGCCTCGAGTCACAGATTACAAATATATCCACATAATAATGTGGTCTCAACGATTAATCACAAATATATACAGTTATGCCCTCAACGGGCCAAAATTATGATTATGCCCTTCTAAACTAATCATGGCCTACATGCATACTAGTACACATAGTCATGCATCACAGATATTCAAATAATCATATAACATGCTTTTAATCACTTAATTCACATATAATCCAGTTATGCCCTCCCAGCACACTAATCAAGGCCCTTAAGACTTATTAGTAAATTTGGGTCGTTACAACTATCCCCTCCTAATGAGAATTTCGTCCTCGTAATTTACCTGAATAACTCGGGATATTGATCCCACATCGCTGTCTCAAGCTCCCAGGTCGCTTCCTCGACCCTACTATTCCTCCATAACACCTTAACAAGAGGAATCATCTTATTCCGTAGTACTTTATCTTTTCGATCCAAGATCTGAATCGGTTGTTCCTTATAAGTCAAATCTTTCTACAACTCCAAGTCTTCATACCTCAACACATGAGTCGCATCTGAGACGTACTTCTGGTGCATAGAAACATTGAACACGTCATGAACTCCTGACAACGATGGTGGCAAGGCTAACTTGTAAGCCGCCTGACCAATCCTTTCCAAGATCTCAAAAGGTTCGATTAACCTAGGGCTTAGCTTGCCATTCTTTCTGAACCTCCTCACCCCTCGCAAAGGTGAAACCTGGAGAAACACGTGGTCCCCAATCTGGAACTCCACGTCTCTACGCTTGGGATCAGCGTAGCTTTTCTGTCTGCCCTGTGAAGCGAGCATCCTAGCTCAGATCTTCTCTATAGCTTCACTTGTCCTCTGAACCATATCCGGCTCCAAATACTTTTTCTCTCCCATCTCATCCCAATGAATGGGTGATCTACATTTCCTTCAATATAACATCTCGTAGGGAGCCACTCCAATCGTTGATTGGTAACTATTGTAATATGAAAATTCAATCAACGGGAGATACTTACTCCATGATCCTTCAAAGTCGATCACACATGCTCTGAGCATATCCTCCAACACTTGATCATCCTCTCAGACTGTCCATCAGTCTGAGGATGAAAGGCTGTGCTGAACTTCAGCTGAGTCCCCATAGTCTTCTACAAACCACCCCAAAACTTGGAGGTAAAGATATGATCCCGGTATGACACTATAGACTTAGGAACCCCATGGAGACGTACGATCTCCCTCACGTACAACTCAGCATACTGATCCACAATATATGTCGACTTCACTGGAAGAAAATGAGCTGACTTGGTGTATCTGTCCACTATCACCCACATCGAGTCATGAAGCCCTATAGTTTTGGGTAACCCTCCCACAAAATCCATCGTAATATCCTCCCATTTCCACTCGGGAATACCCAAAGGCTGAAGCAACCCTGCTGGTCGCTAATGCTTCGCTTTCACCTGCTGACAGGTTAAACATCTGGCTACGTACTCAACCACATCCTTCTTCATCCCGGGCCACCAATATAACGTCCGTAGATCCCGGTGCATCTTCGTGGTACCCAGGTGAAGTGAGTACGACGTCATATGAGACTTAACCAGTATCTCTCGTTTGATCCCCTCATCATTCAGAACACAAATCCGCTCTTGATACCGAAGCAAACCAACCTCAGAGATAGAATAGTCCTTAGCTACTCCCGCTAAGACATTCTCTCTAACCTCCTATAACTGAGCGTCTACCAATTGCCCTTCTCTAATCCGCTCCAGCAGGGTCGACTGTAGAGTAATATTGGCCAACCGGCCTACCGCCAATTCTATCCCCGCTCTGACCATCTCATTAGCTAACTTTCTCGAGATCTGGGTGGAACTATATAACTGACCTGGGCCTCCTTGGATCAATGCATCCGTCACTATGTTGGCTTCCCCCGGATGGTAAAGAATATCACAATCATAGTCTTTCACCAACTCTAGCCAATGCCTTTGTCTCATGTTCAAGTCCTTCTGTGTAAAGAAATACTTCAGACTCTTATGGTCAGTGTATACCTCACACTTCTCCCCATACAAATAATGTCACCAAATCTTCAGTGCGAATACCACCGCTGCTAGTTCCAAATCATGGGTATGATACTGTTGCTCATACTCCTTCAGTTGTCGTGATGCATAAGCTGTGACCTTCATATTCTGCATCAACACAGCCTAATCCCAACCTCGATGCATCACAATAGACAACAAACTTCCCTTCCCCCGAAGGAAGACTCAACACGGGTGCAGTAATAAGTTGTCGCTTCAGTTCTTGGAAACTGTCCTCACACTTGTCTGACTAGATAAACTTCAAATTCTTCCGTGTCAATTATGCCATCAGTGTCGCTATCTTCGAGAAGCCCTCCACAAACCGTCTGTAATAACCCGCTAGACCAAGAAAACTCCGCACCTCTAAGGCTTTCCTTGGCCTCGGCCAATCCCTAACTGCCTCTACCTTAGATGGATCCACCTTAATCCTATCTACACCCACAATATGTCCAAGGAATGTCAGTTTTGGTAACCAAAATTCTCATTTCTTAAAGTTGGCGTACAGTTGATGCTCCCTCAATCTCTGCAGAACTTGTCGAAGATGAAACTCGTGCTCTGCCTCTGAACTGGAGTACACTAAGATGTCGTTGATGAAGACAATAACGAACTGATCCAGAAAATCCTTGAACACTCTATTCATTAGGTCCATAAAGGCTGCTGGGGCGTTGGTCAAACCAAACGACATGACCAGAAACTCATAGTGCCCATACCTCGTTCGGAAGGCCGTCTTCGGTATGTCCTCATCCTTGATCCTCAGCTGGTGATAACCAGATCGAAGATCAATCTTCGAGAACACCGTCTTACCCTACAGCTAATCGAACAAGTCATCAATCCTTGGTAGGGGTACTTATTCTTGATAGTCAACATGTTCAATTCCCTCTAGTCTATACACATTCTCAATGTCCCATTCTTCTTCTTCACAAACAAAACTGGAGTACCCCATGGTGAGTAACTAGGCCTGATAAAACCCAAATCCAGAAGCTCCTGCAACTGTATCTTCAATTCTTTCAGTTCTGTCGGTGTCATCCTATATGGTGCCCTCGACACTGGCTCTGTCCCTAGTACCAATTCAATGACAAACTGAATCTCCCTACGCGGCGGCAACCCAGGGAAATCCTTAGGAAATACATCCAAGAACTCGCAAACCAACCTGCTCTCTTCCGGTCCCGCTGGCGAAACCTTGGTGGTATCCACCACACTAGCCAGAAAACCTATGCACCCTTCTTGTAACAGATCTCTGGCTCTCAGTGCCGATATCCTGGGTACGCGGGGTCCATGCATTGCTCCCACAAAAACAAAGGGGTCCTCGCCCTCTAGCTCAAAGGTCACCATCTTCTTCCTGCAGTCAATAGTAGCTCCATATCTAACCAGCCAATCCATACCTAAAATCATATCAAAGTCCTCCATACTCAACTCAATCAAGTCTACTGACAACTCCCTACCATCTACCATCACTGGCAGTGCTCTAATCCACCTCCTAGATACTACCAGTTCTCCTGTAGGCAAAATAGTCCCAAACCCCGAAGTACAATACTCACTAGGTCTACACAGTCTATCAATCACCTTACTAGAAACAAACAAATGTGTAGCACTAGAGTCAATCAATACAGTAAAAGGACAGCCAGTGCTAGAAAGCTGACCTGTCACTACTGAAGGACTAGTCTCGGCCTCCGCCTGTGTCAAGGTGAACACTCGAGCCGGAGTCAAACTGTCCGCCTTCTCCACATCTCCCTTCTTCATTGTCAGGTAGTCTTTCTTGAGGTGTCCCACCACCCCACACACGTAACAGGCCTTAGCCCGACACTCGCCCGGATGGCGTCTCCTGCACCTCGTGCACTCAGGATAAGTCCTCCATATATCACCGCCTCCCTGACGGCCACCCTGAGTACCCCAACCTCTCCTATCAGGACTAGGAGCGGTCGAAGCATCAGGGGTCTTCCTCTTTAAATCACTGGGACCTTCGCCCCTACCAGAACCAGAATATGGAGGCATCGCCCTACGGCCCTCCCATCTCGCTGCACTCTCTCTCCATATCTTATTATCTGCTTCCTCAGTGGTAAGAGCCTTCTCTACAGTGTGGGCATAAGTCGTCCCTCCAGGTACTGTTGTAATCCTCACATCTCGGGCTATCATAGCATTGAGCCCTCTAATAAATTTGTATTGCCTAGCTGCATCAGTAGGCACAAGGTCAGGTGCGAACTTCGCAAGTCTGTCAAACTTTAGGGCATATTCTGAAACCATCATGCTGCCCTGAACCAGCCCCATTAACTTATTTACCTTCGCTGCCCTGATGGCAACATTATAGTACTTCTGGCTGAATAGGTCCTTGAATCCTTCCCAAGTCAAAGCAGTAACATCTCTGGTCTGTGATGCCACCTCCCACCAGATCCAGGCATCCTCTCTCAGCATATATGTGGCACAGGCCACTCTGTCATGTCCCTCTACCTTCATAAAATCCAGATTGGTAGTAATCATGGTCATCCACTATTTAGCCTTCAGTGGATCAGGTCCTCCCTCAAAGATCGGGGGCTGCTGTTTCCTGAACTGCTCATACAACGACTCCCATCTATTCCCAACCTCTATTGGTTGTACAACTGGTACCACTGCAGGTGGCACAATGGGGGCAGCACTCCCTGATGGAGCCTGCTATCGCATGTACACTCATCACTGTAGATAGCTGGCAGTTCTCAGGGACTGGTGGAGGGGTCTAGCCTTGGTCATCATCTCTAGTCTCAGACCTGATGCTGGCTAGTCGCATAGATTTTCTTGGATGCATAGCTATCCAAGTCAATCTGCAATCTACGACTCGGCAGTCAGACTATGATGATAGGGTAATAATCCTTTCATGATCCACCGTTAGAACCCCAAACATTCACAAACAATAAAAATATAACAGTTTATCCAAATATTCATCCATATATTCATTCACATGCATAGCAGTGCTGATAAGCACGCCTCAATATCATCATGCATTAGTCAAGGGCCAGGCCCTATCACTATCTCATGCTCCCTATTAATGAAGCAAATATCAGCAGTCATATTTCATTCAGATCATTTAAACATATAGTCATGTATACACAATTACCAAACCCTGAGTCAAGCTTGTCTTTCACGGCGAATGTACATGTCCAACCAGTCTTCAGGAACCCTTAAACCTAGGACTCTCTGATACCAAGTTGTAACGCCCTGGATAGCCAAGACCATTACACTGTGTGTTTATAAAGGTGCAAGACTTGTTAATCAAGTCGTTTAATTTTAAACGTGTCACTGAAACTATAGTTGAACTAGGGTTAAAAGATTTTGGCCTCAAAAGCTTCATTTCTTATAAACAAACATTTTCTTTATAGGGGATCCCAAAAGTCGTAAAGTTAAAAGATAGTCTACAAAATTTTAGGACTAAAATACAGTTATTAGCCACTCTAAGGAAAAACAGATAATTAAGCTTTTCTCGTCCTGTATCACTCCTTAGCCATGGCGGTCGATCAGCTGACTATGCACATTCAGCTCCGCAGCTCTCCATCTCAGGATTGGTCCAACTTGCCCTTGCCTTTACCTGCACCACGCAACACCCGTGAGCCAAGGCCCAGCCAGAAAACACAATAGCAGAGCATAATCATTAAGCAAACAACCAGATAACTCATACAGTATAAACATATACTCAACTGTTTAGACATTCATGTTGTTCAAATATTCAGCATACCAAGTACATCATCTCATATCATTAATCAATTCACATACGATAACTAGGGTTAACGCCCTTAGGCCGCACCCTCTATTTATCCCACTGACTCCGGCCTGCTTAAACCGAGCTCAGTGAATATTAAGCTATCCTCAGCTACCAGTGGTCGAGTCGCGCACTGTGCGCAATTATTATTTACGACACCCTTAGGTCGTTTATCATATGTCCCATGGCATAATACAATCTATGACATTATACAGATATAGGGAGCTCTTAGTCCCATCACAATAACATAACCGGGTGTAATTTTCTTACCTTTAGATTCGCTAACTTTGTTCAATTCGATCCTCAAGCACGATCTTGTCTGAGCTCTAGCATACACCTAGTCACGGACACAAGTTAAAACCAGCTTTAAACCTTAATTCCAAAACCTAGCCTCTAGACCAATCCTGTAATGCCCCAAATTTCCTAATATGGTTTAGGTCGTTGATTAGGAGGCTGGGAGGGCCATAATTGATTTATTATGATATTTAATTATTATATGCATGTTTATGTGAATTATATTGTTATATGATGGTAAATGCATGCATATGGGTTCATTTTCAATTATAAGGGGCATTTTGGTAATTTGGCCCGTTGAGGGCGTAATTGTGTATTTTTGTGCATGTGGGTGAATTATAAATAATACCACATTTTATGTGGATTGGTTCGAGCCATTCAGCATGAGACGATCATGGAATGCAAGTTTTCGGTCTAGTCTTAACGGGATTAAGTTCGGGGCTTGGAGTGAGTCTCGGGGTAATATGGTGATTAGAACGTTGCCGGGAATTAGAGGGTAACAAGATATGAATTGTTGGTATTTGAGAATATTGAGAATAGCAGGAATTGGAGGGTGTTAATTATAATTAACGAGATAGGCAGGAAAGGACGGTTTTTCCCTTGGTGGCTGTTAAGGGTTTTAATTAGACTTAGGGGCAATATGGTATTTTCACCCTAAGGTTATATTAAGCCATTAGAAGGTTGTGGAAGTGTAAAAATAGAACATCATTATCATCCTCATCTTTCTCTCTCGTACATGTTCTTCTCTCCTTCTTCCTTTTGATTTTTGAGAGCCAATTTGAGGATTCAAGCTAGGAGAGTAAGGGTTGAGGGCTTAGGACCTTGGTTCAATCATTGAAGGGGATCTAAGTCAATCTTGAGGTAAGAAATTCAGCCATGAAAATCTTTAGTTTATAACCTGTTTTTCTAATGAGTTTCAGTTAAGGATTTTGATGTGTTAGGTGGGAGTTAATGGAAGTTCTTGATTTCGGTTGCTTAGGTTTTGATGAAGGTGTGATGTAGATGAGGTTTGGGGGTTGAATTTGATGTTTTGATGATGTTTGAGATTGGTTTGGAGGTTTGTTTTTCAAGGGAAATCGCAGGGGAGAAGACCAGAATTTTCTTTGGTTTGCTGATGGTGCCCCAGCGTCATTCTTAGCGCCCCTAGCGCTAGGTAGGGCAGGTTCTGGGCTTCTCTAACTTTGGGGAGCGCCACTAGGCAGCACCCCAGCGCTAGTGAATTTTCCAGCAAGCCTATTTTTAGGGCTCTGGATGACTTTTAAGGCTCGGGGGTTGGTTCCTTTACCCCGTTTGGGTAGATTGAGAGTCTTGAGAGTGCGGGATGGATCCCGGGAGTGTGGTTTTAGATTATAAACCATTTTATGATTTATTTTATTGATGGGATTCCATATTTGGTTATGACTAGGTGACCGCTAAAGGATCAAAGGATTGATCGTTCTCAAGGGTCGTTCTTTTACTAATTCTTGCTCGAACCCGAGGTAACAAAATGGCACCCTGTGTATATGTGACATGCATGGTTATTATTGATGCATGTTGGATGTCTAAATGTGATGCATGTAATGCATGAGAAACATGTGATTAGGGCATGCTATGAATATTGAGTATGAGATTGTTCAGAGCTTGAGCCTCTGTTTTTATGCATGATCCTAATTGTGCTAGTAATTGTTGAGTAAGCATGTTGGATGCTCTATATTTGGATATTTGACATATGATATATGTTTCGTGGCATTGCTTACTTGTGTATGGCACTAACTAGTCAGGGTCGACACTGGTCAAGTATCACAGACCTAACAGCCGAGAACGACATAGCGTCATGACCACAGGGCCAATTAAAAGATTAAATCTAATCGATATCAGCATTGAATGACTCTAAGGCATCAATGCTGGACCAACCCTAAGTTCGATGAATCTCATAAGCACTTGACTAGTCTAAGCTAGTTACTCAGAGCCAGGGCCTAAGGCTTAGGTGACTGCTTGTCACATGGCTAGAGAACAGAGTTCCATAGTTATGACTCTAGAGTCATGAGGAAGGTTATGTTGGTGACTAGTCATCATACACCTATCCTGTTTAAGCTATTGAAAGGTTCACTTGTCTATAAAGCCCCAGTGACCCTATCGTCACATGGCTATTGGGAATAAACCCACCTTAGTGACTATTACAACTGTCACTCTTCTATTAGGGGCTAAAAGCCCTGGATGATTATTATGATCATTGGTTGATGTGTTTGCTCAACAATACATGAATTCATTTGCCTGTTTGACTAGGGCTATATCTGCTAGGCGTGTGCCTTATGATTTGAGGACATGTTATTACTGTTCATGAGCATATTGAGTTTTCTTGCTGGGCTTCGGCTCACCGGTGCTATGTGGTGCAGGTAAAGGCAAAAGAAAGCTAGACCATCCTTGAGTTGGAGAGCTTAGGTGACGAGGTGTACATATGCACCTGCTCGGCCGCCACGGCCAAGGCTTTAAAGAGGAACTAGGGTTAAACCCTATTTTGCCGCTTAGGTCGGCCTGTTGTAAATGTTTTCTTGTAATAGACCTTTGAAATATATTTTTGGGATCCCAATGTATATAATAAACGTTCTAATGAAACTTTACATCTTAACCAAAATTTTTAATCCCTAAACTGCTAATCATACTTAGATACACGATTTTGGCCAAATGACTCGATTAGCGAGTTTAGCACTGTTTATAAGGCACACTATAACGGTCCCTGGAGTTTGGGGCGTTACAACTTTGGTATCAGAGCGAGCCAAGGTTTATTGTTCCTGAAGACAAACTGGGCATGTACACTCGTCACTGAAGATAACTTCAATCAGGGAATGGTAACTATTTCTGTAGTTATGTGCTTAAACTGCTTAAATAGAATGTAAATGCTTTACCTGCACATTGTATTAGGGAGCATGAGATTCTGATAGAGCCTGGCTCTTGACTATATGTTTATATGCTCCATGAATATATATTTATATGAATGTGATTATATGATTACCTGCTCTATGAGTATATAATTGTGATATCTGCATGCTGGAGTTGGAGGCATGGTTTGATTATTGGAAGAGCAAGGATTATAGTTGATGTATGAATGCCATGGGCATGTTTATAGCACTGCAAGTGGTTTGAGATTGTGGTGTGGTAAGATTGATCCCATGGGGAAAGCTCTTGATATGCTCATCATGATTAATGGGTCAAGTTATTGACTGGAGATTCAATCAGCAGGTTTATATCCAAGGCAGATAATGAGGCCTGGTGGTGGTTATACAGAGGCTGGGAGTTACAGCCAGGGTGTTAGTTCTTCATCTGCTCCTATGAATTTTCAGCAGATGATCACAGATTTGCAATCAAGGTTGCAGAGGCATGAGGAAGAGATCAGGTATTTGAAGCAACAATAGAATCTGTTGGGAAGCACCTCTTCCTTTGTTATGCCAAGAGTGGCACCAGCTTTGGCTCAGCCTAGGGTTGAGAACAGATGGGAATTTCTCTGTGAAAGATTCCAGGAGTATTACCCTCAAGTCTTCGAGGGAGGCCTAGATCAATTCAGAGTTGAGTAATGGATGGGCATGATCAATTCCATTCTTGATAGTATGGGACTGGTAGGTCACAATAGGGTGGCTTGTGCGACATTTGTTTTGCGGGATGATGCCTGGATGTGGTGGGAGGTAGTATCCCAGGCACGAGATACAGCTGTGATGGATTGGAAAGAATTTAGGCAGCTCTTTAATGAAAAATATTATTGTGATGCAGCTAAGACCACTAAGATGAATGAGTTTCTGAATCTCGTTCAGGGTAATGCATCAATAACCGAGTATGTTAACAGATTTGATGGGTTGGCCAAGTTCGCTTTTGACATGGTACCCACCGATGTGGCTTGGAAGGAAAGATTTGTTCAGGGATTGAATCCTGGAATAGCTCGGGGCATTAGAGTTGCCCCAGTGCATGAAGTCTCTACCTATGCTCCGGTGGTAGAAAAGGCTCTTGTTGTTGAGAGCATAAGAAATGAGAAGAAGAGTGCTAGGGAGCACGGAGCTCAGATAGTGGTATCTCCACTTATTAGAGCAAGCAAGAAGAAGAGCTGGAAGACTTACCCAGAATGCGCTCGGTGCAGGGGGAATCATTTGGGAGAATGTCGAGCAAGGGCATGTTTCTTATGTGACATGGTTGGCTACTTCAAGAAGGATTGCCCAAGGCTAAGAGAGGAAGAGCAAAAGGGGATAGAAAGCTCGATTCCAACTTGAGTGTTTATTCCGGGGGAGTCTGAGACTAAGACTAGTTCCTCAGGGGTGGCAGATTAGTTTTAGTTCTGATTGTTAAGTTATGCTATTTGGTTTTAGTGCTATGTTGTTCCTTTGTTTGTTGCCTAGAGAGAGGCATAAAGTTGCTATATAAGTCACATGGTTATGTTATGATGAAAAAGTGATAATGTATTGGTAATTGAAGATATCAGGTGAATTATTGTGGAAAGGACTCGTCATTGGTTTTAATGAGTTGGTTATGACTGACTGGTTTTAGTGTGATCCAGGGTATGGATTGGTTAAGTAATTATGGGACAATGCTAAATGGCAAGGAAAGAATAGTATTTCTTGGGTATGAGAGCGGAAAACCTTGTGACAGTTGGCACTGTGCATGGGTTTGGTATGCTGATGATATCTATATCGAGAGCTGGAGTTTTATTGCAGGGAGATGCATAGAACTCTTAGCTAGTGTGGTGGATACCACTTAGATCGTGCCAGTGGGATCAGGACAGACTGGATTAGTCTGTGAGTTTCTGGATGGGATTCCAGGGGGTTTGCCAGGGTTCCTTTTATATGGAGAGATAGTATATTGATTGGATTGGTGCTAGGGATGGATTTAGGTTTTAAAGCACTGTGTTGAATGGCTCAGCAGAGTTGTAAGAATTAAAGGTTCAGTTATTGACTAAGATGGAATTCTTTAAGGTGGATCTTGGATCTAGTTGGGACCAGTTAGAGATCAGGGAGAAAGTTATATAAAAGACTGTGTTTGTATCATATAAGAGCACTGGAAGTGCTGAGTATGTCTTAAGAATTTGTCTAATGCCAAGTGTTTATGAGTCAGATGAGCAGAGCATTCAAAGGTTTATTTGAATGGGATCTGTGATAGTCTTGGATGATGGTATTGTGGTATTTTCTCTGCGGAGATTTGCCAAGGTCAAGGAACACCTCAGAAGGCAAGAGTTTCCTTGGGTGGTAAAGATATTACAGGTGCCTTGGGAAATAGTTCTGAGTCTTCTTGCAAATCAGGACCAGTTAGTAGGTCGTTATGACATCTCAGTGACAGAGAAATGTAATAGCCTATGCAGTATGTTTGTTAAAGTATTTGACCAGAACTAGAGTAGAGTTTCTGGTGGGCCAGGTGGCCAGATTTATGCTTGAGACAGTTATCTCAGAAAAAAAAACAATTAAGTGAACCACAGATAGGAAAATTGAGGAGAATGCCTTAGCTGGATTAGCTAAGGGTTTTGCAGTGTCAGATATGAATTCATTATGGTATAAGGATCGAACTTGGTATCCGATGGACACTAAGATTAATTAGGAGATTCTGGATGAATCTCATGCTACTCTTCTAATTTCTTCATTCAGACATCATGGAAATGTGACAGGATATAAAAGCCTATAGTGATGGCCTGAGATGAAGAGGGATGTAATGGAATGCGTGGTAAAGTTCTTAGCCTTATAGTAGGTCAGATCAGAGTGTCAGAAATTGGTGAGGCCATTGTAGCCTTTGAGTATTTCATAATGGAAATAAGAGAACATCGCGAAGGGTTTTGGGGTGGGATTGCCCAAGTTAATGGGCCAGTATGAGTTGGCATTGGGTCATTATGGACTAGTATTCCAAGTGAGTTCATTCCTATCAGTAAGAAAAAGTAATACAGCTGATCAGTATTCATATCTCTTAGTGAGAGGGATAGAGTGCCTTCATGAAACTCAAGGCTTATCTTATCAGATGAAGACTCTATTGTGACTTCCAGGTTTTGGAAGGGTTAAGAAGGCGATGAGTATATAGATGGAATTCAGTACAGTTTATTACTCTCAGACTGATGGTAAATCAGAGAGAGAGGGTTATCCAATTATTATTGGAAGAACATCTTATAAGATGAATGAATTAATGTATATACTAGATCCTGAGGTGGTTCAGGGGACCATTGAGATTACTAGAGATTGCAGCTTGGGTACTCACTTCTCAGAATAAATGGGAAAGTGTTACTGAATTGAAAAGTAGAAACATGAAGTTCCAAGTAGGAGATTGTATCTTCCTTAAAAGTATCACCATGGAAAGGGGTGAGGAGATAGGGGCAAGTTGAGCCCTAGAGTAATTTAACAGTTTGAATCCTGGATTATTTGAAAGTTTGAATTCTGGATAGGACTGGTCAGGTTGATTTTGGATCAGCCTTTTCTTTGGCACTGTCGGCTGTATACAATGTGTTATGTAGTTCCATGTAATGGACATGGGTTTAAAGGAGTTCATGAGTTGAGTTATAAGGATCTGAAGGTTAAGTATTCTGGTAGGGAATAGCCAGTTAAAATTGTAACAGAAGTAATAAGTTTCTGAGGAGCAAAGTGTACCTTAAGTTAAGGTATGTTACAGAAGTAGTGAGGTCAAGAGAATGACCTGGGAAACTGGAGTCAGTTGTGCGGAATTCTTATTCCGGGTTGTTTAGATAAGTTTCGAGGACGAAATTTCTGTAAGGAGAGGATAGTTGTAATGCCCCAAATTTCCTAATAAGGTTTACGACCTTGATTAGGAGGCCGGGAGGGCCATAATTGATTTATTATGATATTTAATGATTATATGCATGTTTATGTGAATTATATTGTTATATGATGGTAAATGCATGCATATGGTTCATTTTTAATTATAAGGGGCATTTTGGTAATTTGTCTCATTGAGGGCGTTGCCGGGAATTAGAGGGTAACAAGATATGAATTGTTGGTATTTGAGAATATTGAGAATAACTAGAATTGGAGGGTGTTAATTATAATTAACGAGATAGGCAGGAAAGGACGGTTTTGCCCTTGGTGGTTGTGAATGGTTTTAATTAGACTTGGGGGAAATATGGCCTTTTCACCCTAAGGTTGTATTAAGCCATTAGAAGGCTGTGGAAGTGTAAAAACAAAGCATCATTATCATCCTCATCTTTCTCTCCCGTACATGTTCTTCTCTCCTTCTTTCTTTTGATTTTTGAGAGTTTGAGAGCCAATTTGAGGATTCAAGCTAGGAGAGCAAGGGTTGAGGGCTTAGGACCTTGGTTCAATCATTGAAGGGGATCTAAGTCAAGCTTGAGGTAAGGAATTCAGCCATGAAAATCTTTAGTTTATACCCTATTTTTCTAATAAGTTTCAGTTGAGGATTTTGATGTGTTAGGTGGGAATTAATGGAAGTTCTTGAGTTTGGTTGCTGGGGTTTTGATGAGGGTGTGATGTAGATGAGGTTTGGGGGTTGAATTTGATGTTTTGATGATGTTTGGTATTGTTTTGAAGGTTTGTTTTTCAAGGGAAATCGTAGGGGAGAAGACCAAAATTTTCTCTGGTTTGCTGATGGCGCCCCAGCGCCATTCCTGGCGCCCCAGTGCTAGGCAGGGCAGGTTCTGGGCTTCTCTGACTTTGGGGTAGCGCCCCAGCGCCACTAGGCAGCACCCCAGTGCTAGTGAATTTTCCAGCAAGCCTATTTTTAGGGCTTGGGATGACTTTTAAGGCTCGGGGGTTGGTTCCATTACCCCGTTTGGGTAGATTAAGAGTCTCGAGAGTGCGGGATGGATCCCGGGAGTGTGGTTTTAGATTATAAACCTTTTTATGATTTATTTTATTGATGGGATTCCATATTTGGTTATGACTAGGTGACCGCTAAAGGATCAAAGGATTGATCGTTCTCAAGGGTCGTTCTTTTACTAATTCTTGCTCGAACCCGAGGTAAGAAAACTGCACCCTGTGTATATGTGACATGCATGGTTATTCTTGATGCATGTTGGATGTCTAAATGTGAAGCATGTAATGCACGAGAAACATGTGATTAGGGCATGCTATGGATATTGAGTATGAGATTGTTCCGAGCTTGAGCCTCTATTTTTATGCATGATCCTAATTGTGCTAGTAATTGTTGAGTAAGCATGTTGAATGCTCTATATTTGGATATTTGACATATTAGTTTGGTGGCATTGCTTACTTGTGTATGGCACTGGTCAAGTATCACAGACGTAACAGTCGAGAACGGCATAGCGTCATGAATGCAGGGCCAATTATAAGATTAGATCTAATCGATATCAGCATTGAATTACTCTAAGGCATTAATGCTGGATCGACCCTAAGGTCGATGAATCAAATAAGCGCTTGACTAGTCTTAGCTAGTTACTCAGAGCCAGGGCCTAAGGCCTAGGTGACTGCTTGTCACATGGCTAGGGAACAGAGTTCCATAGTTATGACTCTAGAGTCATGAGGAAGGTTATGTTGGTGACTAGTCATCATACACCTATCTTGTTTAAGCTAGTGAAAGGTTCACTTATCTATAGAGCCCCGATGACCCTATCGTCACATGGCTATTGGGAATAAACCCACCTTAGTGACTATTACAACTGTCACTCTTCTATTTGGGGATAAAAGCCCTGGATGATTATTATGATCATTGGTTGATGTGTTATACTCAACAATATGTGAATTCATTTGCCTGCTTGACTAGGGCTATATCTGCTAGGCATGTGCCTTATGATTTGATGACATATTATTACTGTTCATGAGCATATTGAGTTTTCTTGCTAGGCTTCAGCTCACGGGTGCTATGTGGTGCAGGTAAAGGCAAATGAAAGCTGGACCATCCTTGAGTTTGAGAGCTTAGGTGATGAGGTGTACATATGCAGCTGCTCGACCGCCACGACCGAGGGTTTGAAGAGGAACTAGGGTTAAACCCTATTTTGCCGCTTAGGTCGGCCTGTTGTAAATGTTTTCTTGTAATAGACCTTTGAAATATATTTTTGGGATCCCAATGTATATAATAAACGTTATAATGAAACGTTACATCTTAACCAAAATTTTTAATCCCTAAACTGCTAATCATACTTAGATACACGATTTTGTCCAAATGACTCGATTAGCGAGTTTAGCACTGTTTACAAGGCACACCGTAACGGTCACTGGTGTTTGGGGCGTTACAAATCTCGAGCCCTCGGGAAGCCCTAATTCCACAAAACGAGGTGGTGGAATCAAACCCCGAGCCCCCAGGCAAAAACCCTAAGAAATAACCCAAAAACCCCTTTCTGGGAAAAGGCTAGTGGTACAACGCCCTAAGGAGAGTTCTCTAGCGCTAGAAACAGAAACAAAAGGCTTTGGAACTTCTCGGCCTAGTGTTGTAGTGCTCAGTGACTAGCGGTACAGCGCTAGTCACAGCACAACCCAGCACAACTTTTTCTCCTTCGAACTTTCCCGAGCCAAACCTTCCCAAAACTCAACCAAACCTCAACCAAACTTAAAAATTGACCTCCCAACATCATCAACTCATCCCATAAGCCCCAACCACACAAAATTCAATCACATTCACCCCAAATTAAGGAGGTTACCATAGCTAAACCTAGAGCCCGAAAACTCAACAAGAAGAACAACTGAAACCACATAGTTTAAGTGACCAAGATCAGAGCTTCTTACCTTAAACAGAGAAGTTCAACCTTAGGCTATCCTCCACTCTTCCTTAGCTTTCACTCCTCAAAGCTTCAGCCTTAAATCCCTAGAATTCCCACCAATGCTCAGCTCAGAATCCTTGTTTACATAAAAACCCGAAAATGAAAAACAACCTTAGACCTTACCTCAAGTGGATGGACTACTCTTGCTAACTCCTCAAGCCAGACCAAGGACCCTAGCCTCAAGCTCCTGCCCAGACTCTCCCTGAATTTTAGCTCCAAATTCCTTGAAGAAATGAGGAAAAACCTAAACCGAGTGAGAGAAACTTCTATCTCCTTTTTCCTTCTTTCCTTTTCTTTTCTTTCCTTCAGACCTCTACTTCCTTCTACACATTCAACTAAGGTATTAAGCTCAATAATACTTACCCCTACTTAACTCAAATGACCAATTTCCCCTCCCATTTAAAACTAGGCCTTTAAACCTCCTAAGGGTATTTTTGTCATTTCACCCAATTCCTGCTAATTCCTCAAATGTCTCTAACATTTACCGCTTACTTCTCAACGCTTAGCTAATCATAAATTATATTCCTCAATATCAAAATAAACTCCAATATATTATCTAAATTCCCAGAAATACCCCCAGGCTCGCCCCGAGCCGGGTATAAATCCCCGTCGTGACTTTTTCGCTAAACTACTCACTAAGATCGCCTCGAGTCACAGATTACAAATATATCCACATAATAATGTGGTCTCAACGATTAATCACAAATATATACAGTTATGCCCTCAATGGGCCAAAATTACGATTATGCCCTTCTAACCTAATCAGGGCCTACATGCATACTAGTACACATAGTCATGCATCACAGATATTGAAATAATCATATAACATGCTTTTAATCACTTAATTCACATATAATCTAGTTATGCCCTCCTGGCACACTAATCAAGGCCCTTAAGCCTTATTAGTAAATTTGGGTCGTTACAGTGGAGCAATCCATTGAGCAGACTGGAATTGTTGGATTTCATCAACTTGTTGATTGTTTGTTTCAGAAACCAAGTTGAATGTGACACGATCATGACCTTTATAAATGTACTTGTAAATATATTTCATTGCTTCTATTGTAGAAAAAATCTCTACATTAATGTGAGAGTTAAATGTTGCAAGGAGATACGGGTTGTATGGAACAACCCAACGATTGTCTAGATTTTGTCCTCAGACCTTCACAATCATTCCATTGTTTGAGCGCCTATATATTGGGAAGCAATCGTTTCCAACAGTTGTCGCAGATGCATAATTCTTTGGATAATTACTTTTGCATCCACGATTTCTTTTCATGCAAACATTTGATGGATTCAATACTCCACATGGTCCATGCATCATGTGCTTCACAACAACGTTATGGAGGTGGATGTTTGCATTTTTATCAGGTATCTCTGCTGATATGATCTCATCAAAAGATTCTGGTGCATGAAGTTTCCACTCATTTTGTAAGATAATTAAAAAGTGGGCATGCGAAAGACCCATTTTTTGGTGCTCAATAACATAGACATATGCTGACACTTTTATGAATATTTGCCTTTTGAATAACTGGTCCTTTAATTCTTCCAATTTCGCATGAAAGACTCGAGCAACCAAATCAGGTCGATTTTGACTCTCCTCGTGTGGACTTAGTTCATTTGTAATTTCTGGCCAATTTGGATTGCATGTCATCGTTAAGAAAATGTCAAGCTTGTCGTAACGTTGAACTAAAGCCATTGCTTCCATATATCTTTTTCTCATGTCTCTTGGACCTCCAATAAAAGAAGATGGGAGTATAATTTGTTTCCCAACATTAGAAGGATTTGTTTCCCCAAGCGTAATTGTATCAACAATACCATGATACAACTCTGATCGAATATGTTGTTGCTTGCCTCTAAAATAATCTAGTCTTGAGGTCTCGATCTTCACATACATATAAACTACAAATTGCTGCTATAATCGACCAGAAAGCAGCAAAATTGATTTGACATTTTCTCTTATTTGCAACTTTTAGCAAAATATTCGCGACATGAAACTATTGGGCACTTTCTTTGTTGGTTTAATCCTACAAAAGTTGAATGTGAAAGAAATGTTACTAACGTGGATGTATATATACTAAATGTATTTTTCTAAATATTTAATATTATATTCTAACCTCGCTCTTCTATTGCAAGTAGTTCGTCTGCAGTGGCTGATTCTTGAGGATTTATTGATGGGTTTGTTTCGTTGTACTTTGATCTGCTTCCTCTAATCCTTTGAATCCCTTGATGCTAACTAGTATCACCGAAAGGAAATAATATCGGATGTTGCAGTGGATCATAACACCCAAAGTAATACTAAACTTTATGATTTCTACCAGAATGGTTATACACAAGAATGTTACGTCCTCTTGGTTGATCTCTGTCATCATTTTTTACCCATATCGCTGCAACTTGTGAGGATGTAGGGGCATTGAATACACGTTGATCAAGCCCAGCATCTGTTTTTATATGAATGATTTGTTTTTCAAAATCAGGGAGATCTCCAAGTGAATGAAAAAAAATAGAATAAGGATTGATGTGAAGAATATTGATGAGCTGGGTTACAATTGATGGCTCCATTCTGTCTGAATCAGAAATTCGATTTTGTAATTCATGCTCCATGTCGTAGAAATACAATTGGAGATAAGAAGGACGACTATTGGAAGGGAGCAAGTCGTTGATATAGTGATAGATTTATCCTTGGGATCTGAAAGTATATACTCCTCTATTTCTTCGACATAGTTCTTTATCAAAATTAACACCGAACGATGTAAACGCAAACTTATTGTTATAAGTTCGAATGTCTGTTAAGAAATGTTGAGATTCACTACTGTTGGATGTAAACAATGCATAAAGCTCATTTGGTACATTATTTGTGGCCAGAGAAATTTTTCCATCAGCACAACAAAACCCAGTTGTTTCATGGTAGAATCGTTTTGCTTTACAATATCGACAGCTAGGCACTAATGGAAGTGAATATGCTTCAGATGGCACTACTTTTAGCAATTGTCTAAATCCAGTAGAATGCGTATGCGATTGACCTATTTTGATGAGAATGACTAATTAGAAAACAAAATGAAATTGTCCGTATTGTTTTAATGAGTCATTTTGAAAAACTAACTAATTTTATATTAATTCCTTACCCCTACAAGGTATTGGTATGTTTGTTTCCTAGATTAGATGCTGTCGAACAACATATGAGTCCTATTCATAAATTTTTTTGAAATGTTAAGAAAAAACGAATAGAAGGATGGTTGAATTAGACTACTGAGAAAAATAATTTCAGGAGACCGATAAATACATTTATAGATGAATATGGCTCTGAATGAATTAGCCCGGTGCCATCAAGATTGGGATAGATTAAGACTTCACGAGACGATCCCTCTTCATTGATGTCAGTATGAGTATGAGAATTTCGTTGTCTCTTTGATACTCTTTGAAGATGACTAACATGTTCAATATTGTTCGTATATTGAACACCAATATTTGAATGTTGAGTCATCAATACTGTCGTACGATCATTATCAAATGTGTCCAAATCATCGTTGTTTAATGATTAAGTATCATTTATACGAGTTGAATTGGGTTTTAATGCTTTCTGTGTAACATATCTCTCTCTTTGTTTTCTACGAATTTCTTCCTTTTTTTCTTCAGGAAAATCTTTATATGAAATTATTCTTGTAGGTGGTTTGTCATCATCTTCAAAAAGGAAAAAAATTTCAAATATAATGTTCATATTATTTTTTTAGGTTTCTAATTTTTTTAAACTATTATTAATGAAATCTTACCATTTCCCATTATGTCTATGAATGTAGTATAAGTTTCAACTGCAAGATATATTTCTATAGTAAAAAAATAATAAATATATCATATCATAGTATAGATTAAATAATTAAATGATAAAATATGTTTTCAAATATACTAATTAACTAAATTTTCATATTCCAAGCAACTTCCAATTATTTATGTAATAATAAATAATTAATATTTTAATACTAACCTGGTAGCAGTTAAAGTGTTGAAGGTGAATAGAGATGAGTGTAATCCTGAAAGTAAAATTATAATAGTAATAATAAAGTTGAATTTTTAATGTAATAATTTTTTTTATATAAGAATATGTTAATCCACCAAACTTTGTTATATATATGGAAATTAATAACAATAATATTTATATATTATGAATATTATTACTAATATATATCCAATTTGTTATCCAAAATAACTTAATTATTAATATATTATGATGATAATAATATTAATCCACCAAACTATGCTATATATATATATGGAAATTAATAATAATATTTATATATTTTTTAAGATATATACAATTTATATAGTATGAATATTATATTTAATATATATCTAATTTGTTATCCAAAATAACATAATTATTAATATATATATATATATCCAATTTTCATAATTCAAGCAACTTCCAATTATTTATATAATAATAAATAATTAATATTTTAATACTAACGTGGTAGCACTCAAAGTGTTGAAGGTAAATAGAGATGAGTGTTATCCTGAAAGTAAAATTATAATAATAATAAAGTTAAAATTTTAATGTAATTATTCTTTTATATAAGAATATGTTAATCAACTGAACTATGTTATTTATATATATATATAGAAATTAATAACAATAATATTTATATATTTATTAAGATATACAATTTATATATTATGAATATTATTATTAATATATATTCAATTTATTATCCAAAATAACATAATTATTAATATTATATGATGATAATAATATATTCCAAATTTTGTATACCTAGCTTATTTAATTTTAATTAATTTAAATATATATAAATAAAAAATTTGTTTACCTAAGTTATAAATTTTGGGTATAAATTTTTAGTTATTAATCTTTTGTGTATAAATTTTGGGTAGATTTTAAAAAAAATTATACATTATAGGACCAAACTCAAACTAATTAACTGAAGCCCAATAATCAATCTCTACCTATCAAACCCTAGTATAAATATATATCTTTCTACAAAAACCCTAGTTTTCATTTCTAAACGTAAACCTATCCTAGTCGTCTCTGCCCGAGCCCTCCCCTCTCCTCTGTGTCGTGCTGTTCTCCTCTTTTTCTCTCTCGGCAAAGGAACCCACCACCACTCCACCCACCCACGGTCATCGGCTCTTTGTCAGCTCCATTTCCCCTCACCCAAAACTAATCAGTCCCTGTCGTCCTTCCCTCACCATCTCCGAATCACCCAGGTCCATTTCGGCCTCCCTCGTGCACAACCTCGAAGCCAGGTGACTCGAACCCAGACACGACCCCAACTTAGGCCTCACCACTGTCTGACCACCATAGCGCCACCTCACCTTGGCTTTTCCCACCCCAAACCCAGACAAGACCAAGTGTGATTTTTGCCTCGTCTGTTCTGAATGTGTACGGTTTCAAATATGTACTGCTTTAGTAACAATCGTATAGTTCTATGATGTTGTTTCATTTTGCAATATGTTTTATTTTAGTTTTTTAATTCACTAATTCTAATTGCATTTTTTTTATGTTATGCTCTTTGTGTTTTCAATGCGGTTTAAAGCTTTCTCTATACCTTGGATACGAAGTGGATTTGCTTTTTGGTTTCTTGTTTCGGGTTGGTGTTGGTGTTGGTGTTGGGAACCGATGTGAGTTGTTAAGGTGACCTGCCTCTGTAACGTCCTGGATAGCCAAGACCACTACACTGTGTGTTTGTAAAGGTGTAGAACTTGCTAATCAAGTCATTAAATTGGAACGTGTCACTAATCATAGGTGTGATAGGGTTAAAAATAAGTTTTGGCCTCAAAAGATACATTTTATAAAATTAAACAGTTTCACATATGGGATCCCAAAAAAAAAATAGTGCTTAAAAGTTGGTTTACAAAATCTCAAAAGTTAAAGACAACCATCAGCCATACTAAGGCAAAGTAAGCGATTTCAGTTCTCTCGTCCCTGCCTTCCCTCTCAACCGTGGGGGCTGAGCAGCCGGTCATGTACATTCAGCTCGTAGAGCTCTCCAAATCAAGGCTGATCGAGCTTGCCCTTGCCTTTACCTGCACCACGCAGCACCCGTGAGCCAAAGCCCAGCAAGAAAACACAATACACATCATATACAGTATTAGCAGACGAATAACCTTTTAAGCATGTTTAATCACTCAATATTCATATCAACTTTATAGCATGTGATCATAATCCCAGATACAAATAAACGCCATTAATAATCAGATTACTCAATAGTCACAATAATCATCTTTGATAGCCAAAATACACAATAATCAGGGCCGACGACTTAGGTCGCACCCTCTGTTTAACCCACTGACTCCGGCCCGCTTAAACCAAGCTTAGTGCATAATAAGCTGTCCTCGGCTACCAGTTGCCGAGCTGCGCCTTGTGTGCTAGTTTAACCTTGGCACGCTTAGGCTATTGGTTTACTATTTACATGGCATAATACAATTCTTTCAAACATACATATTAGGGAGCCCTTAGTCCCGTTTCAGATATACAACCAGGTGTAGTTTTCTTACCTTTAACTTCTTCGTTTATTAATTACAAGTGACGTCCCTTGAGCACGATCCTTTCCCGAGCCCTAGCTTTAGCACCTAATCACAACCAAGGTATTGGGTTCCATTAATATCCAAATATAGGTTTTCGAGTACAAAACTAACTTCCGGGAAATCAAATTCCACCAAGCACGGTGGTGAAATTGATCCCAAACACACTAGGCTCGATTCCCATGCTTAAAAACCCTAAACGTTCAAGTATGCATCTAAGGGCTGCGACCCTTGAAGCCTAGCCGCAGCCCTGCCCTAAAACAGAACCTAAGGCCTCCCTGGAAGAAGACATGCGCCACAGCCCTTGCTTTGGGTGTCGCGGCGCTCACCCCTGCCCGAGCCCTCCAGGCTCATCTTCATCCTAGGGCCGCAGCGCTCTAGAACAGAGCCGTGGTCCTTCCCTTCAAGCCCCAAAACTCCACCATTTCCAACCCTTTAACCTTACCCAAAATCATCCCAAAGCTCCCTATTTCAATAACAATCATTCCCACACTTTTAAGATGACTTTAGCAACATAATTCATCAGAAAAACCCAGCCTAACACATTAAAATCTCTTTTCAATTTCTGAAACTCAAGAACTTCAAACACTAAAACCAGCCAGTCAAAACTCAAATTTAAGCTTCTAAATCATGAATTATAGCTTACCTCCTCTTCAGCTGAACCCCTTCTCTAAGAAGAATCCAAGTAAATTCCCAGCTAATTCCCAAGCTTCCAGCTTAAATTCAACCTTAAACATCAAAATTGCAACTATCTCAACACCCAGCTAGAACTCATAATTTTCTAACCAAAAAGGAAAGGTGTCACTGCTTACCTTAGTACTGATTAAATTGCTTGGACAATCCTTGAGTTAAACTTCAAAATCCTCTCTTAAATTCACTAAATTCTAGCTGAAATTCCAGCTCAAATCCTCCAAATTTCTCTGTGTTTAGCTTGTGTTTTTTCCTTGAGAGAAAAGAGAAAGAATAGGCTAAGAAAGAAAAGTCGGTTTAATTTTGTTCTACTGTTTTCTATTTTTTTGTAAGTCTATCCTTTATCACTTGGGTCAAACCTGAGGCTCGGGGTGCTGGAAACGTCCCCGAGGGAAAAACGGTAAAATTTCCCAATATTCCCGCCTAAACTTCCTAACCTCAAATATATCTCCATATATTTATGTTCATAACCCGATAGTCTAAATAACTACCCAATACCTAAAATACCCCTGACTTATCCAAAGTCAACTGTTAAGGCCCGATGTGACTTTTCCCGCTATCCAGCCCTAGGATCGCCTCGAGTCGTTCTCTGCAAACCTACCCACATAATAATGTGGTTCTCACATATACCATATATATATATCACATTAACATAAATATAATCATACAAGCATTGTAAACATATAATTATGCATTTAAATCAATTAACTCACTCAAATCAAATTTAACTCAATTATGCCCTCCCGGCACACTAATCAAAGCCCTTAAGCCTTATTAGCAAATTTGGGGTCGTTACAACCTCTCTTCTCTTCTTTCCACTTTTTATTTGAGTATTTATTTGAGTATTGTCAATGGTAGCATAGGTGATATGGTGTGGTTTATGCCTGAACATTTGATGGAATTTTTCTCATGATGGTGGTTTTTTATTTGCTTTTGTAACTTAAGTTATAAGGCACAGCTTAAGGAGAGCTTGCACTGTAACTTAAGCTCAAAATAAATTACAAGATAATATAAATTATAGCTTAAGCTGAAGATATCATAATATATTAAGATATAAATGCAACTAATATATTATATTATATGACAATATAATATATTATCAATTTATGTTGATATATTACAGCTAGATTACAGTAATATATTAAGGAGATCATAATATATTTTCACGATCATAGTTGTATTATATGACAATATTATATTATATTATATTGGCATTTTATTACTGTAATATATTAAGATATCAACATTAACTGATAATCTAGCTCTACAATTTTGTTTTAATTTTGGTATCTGCTTTGATTTGATTGTTATTTATTATAATTATTATTTTCAGGTACTAAGAAGAGAACCAAGGTTAGGTTGAGTGGCTGTTGAAGATTATCATTGTCTTTATATGCCAGTAGCTTCATTTTCCCTCACCCAAAACCAGTCAGTCCCCATACTTCCCTCACCATCTCCGAATCACCCATTCTCTTATTTTAGGTATACAAGCTCTTTTACATGCTTGATTTGCTGGCCCATTCTCTTATTTTAGGTATGTATTTACTCTGCTTTGGATTTTTAATCCAAGATTATGCATGATATTTCACCTGTCTCAACTCTTTTATATTTTGTTTCCTTCTTTTTTTCGGCTCTTAACTGTGTTTTCTGGTTATGTTGCAGTTGGTGGTTGATGATATGTAATTTTTTGCTGAAAAATGATGATATGTAATTTACTCATGGAACAATGTGCAAAGATCTTAGATTAAACGTTTTGGGTAGAAATTCTTGCAAGGTAAAAAAAAACATTGGTAGGGAGTTTAACGTTTTCCTTTAATGTTATTTTCTTGTAAGTATGTTGAATATCAATGTCGTTTTATATTTTAGATGATTTTCTTAGAAATTTCTCATCTTTGAGTCATATTGTGGAGGAAGATAAGATGTTCATTTCTCTTGGTCGCTGGGATTTTTCTTCTCTGGGGCTATAGTTCAAAATACTCGTACAATCTCCTTGTAAATATACTACTGACTTGCGGTCTCAAAGTTTATTTTGTTTCATTGATTTTTGTCTTATTATCATCTCAAGTTCTGCATTTTATTCAAACATGCAAAGTTTATTCATCATTTTCACTTATTTGGTAATGTAAAACTTATTTGGTAAAGTTTATTCATCGTTGTTGTGACCATTACAAAAAAGAAAGAGAGTAAGTTTTTACTGCTTTTGTCTTTCACTAATAATTTTTATGAAGCAGAAATGGAGGTTGTTTAGTTTTCTTCAAATTTTGGCTGACTAAATATAAAAAAATTTATGATTTTTATGCAGATTTTGGATTGAAAAAAATGAATCAATGTGTTGTTGCAGAGAGAATCACTTGTGATTCTTGGTGGTAGAGAAGAGTCTACAACTCGTCAACTGATAATGGTTCAGGTCTAGGCATATATTTTTCTTATTGAAAAATAAGAAATAAGATTACTACAACTTGGTGATTTATGATGTTTAAAGTTTATAAGTTTGTCTATTGCTAAATAATATACAGAATGATGTGGTCTTAGTTTATAAAAATCGTTTATAAATTGATTGTAATATATCAATTTATAAAAGATTTATTTTCCCAAGTTGTTTGTCTTGGTAGCATATGCATTGTAGCATCGGTAGGGAGTCTTTTTGGGGTTGATTTAGTGTTTTATTTGAACTTGATTGTGCTAAAGGTTTCCATAGGCGAAAAAAAAAGTGGCTCTGAGTATGATTGAAGTAACTAGCAATTTGTTTTCTTTAAATTTTGATATTTTTTTCCTTTAACATAAGCATTAAGACACTTTGGAACTTCTTTTTGTGCAAGTTATGTTGAAGATGAAGAGTAGGCTCGTTGTTGGGACCATAAAAAAAAAAGTAAGTTTTTACTGCTTTTGTCTTTCACTAATAATTTTTATGAAGCAGAAATGAAGGTTATTTAGTTTACTTTAAATTTAGGCTGCCTAAATATCAATTTTTTAATGATTTTTATGTGTGGCTGTTACTATATTTATATGTTAAATTATTTTTTTGTATGTTAATATATTTTTTGTGTATAAAGGTTATATTAAATATTAATGTGCTACTTTTCATAAGGAAGTATAAGTTTTAAATATTTTTTGTTTTCTTTTTTGATGGTTAGTAATTCTATGATGTATTTTTATAAAATATTTCAGACGTAATTATTTGAGAAAAAATGGTTAGTCAATGATGTTGATTTTTATTTGACTATATTGTTATGTTTGTTTTGTTTTGTTGAGTGTAATTAATAAATAGTTTTGTAATTCAGTGCGAATTAACAAGTAGTTGGAATGTTCTATATGCATTTTTGTTTATATTTTTTTTATCTAGTATATTATGTTGTAAAAAATGAGTTTTTCTGAAACAATACTTTTATGTTTATGTTTAAGTATTGTGCGACAATGAGTAATAGGAATTGAGTTTTTGAGATGGTTGATTTATGTTTTTATGTGGTATATATTTCTTTGAAATGTGTTTGTACTTTTGTTTTCTAGGGGTGGGTTAAAAGAATGAATTTCATTATATGGGGTGGGTTAAATTTATATATTTTTTGTTTTGTTTTTTAATGACTCCAGGGAATTTTTTTATAAAATTATGTTACATTTTAACAATCCCAAGCCCTAGATCTTATTTTTGCATGGTTAGCATTATTTGTTTGAGTATTATATAATGTTGATAGTTGATCTAATCAATCTTAAATCTTAAAATTTTGTTGATGGTTGTAGGTTTCTTTCATAGTTTTCTAGCATAGCAATTAATGGTTTTATTTCTCTAGTGTTACTATTTTAAACTCACTAAATTCACTAAAAACATCTAAAATATTTTTACTCACATAGCATAATATAATATAGTAATTAATAACTGAATTTGTATAGGATTAATAGAGTAAATCATAATTGAATTTGTATTAGATGCTACCTTGTGTTTTGTTTTGTTGAACTTGAATTACTTTTGTGTGAATATTTACCTTGGAACTTTGCGTAGAATGACAACCTGAATTTAGAAAAAAAAAATAGTAAATCTATGATGAATGTTTATAAAAAATTTGAAACATAATTATTTGACAAAAAATGGTTAGTAAATTAATGATGTACGATTACAAAGAATTTGAGAATTAATTTTGTGTGTATAAGATGTATAAAATGATATCTTATGTTTTGTTGAAGTTGAATTATTTTTGTGTCGATTTACCTTGGAAATTGTGTAGATTGACCACTTGATTAGATACAAAATTTGTTAGTAAATCTATGATTTATGTACATAAATAAGAATTTGACACTTAATTTTTTGTGTTGATAAAAAATTGATTTACTTTGATTATGTTTTCTGGTTGAACTCAGCTTACAATGTACTCAGAATGGATAATTTTGAAACATAATTATTTGAGAAAAAATGATTAGCAAATTAATGATGTATGATTATAAATAATTTGAGACTTAATTTTGTGTCTCTAAGATGGATATAGTAAATCATAAATGAATTTGTATAAGATGCTACCTTGTGTTTTGTTGAAGTTGAATTATTTTTGTGTGTCGATTTACCTTGGAAATTGTGTAAATTGATGACCTGATTAGATAAAAAAAAATGGTTAGTAAATCTATGATTTATGTACATAAATAAGAATTTGACACTTAGTTTTGTGTGGATAAAAAAATAATTTACCTTGATTATGTTTTCTGGTTGAACTCAGACTACAATGTACTCAGATTGGATACTGTTTTGAAGAGAATGTATACTGTTTTGGAGAGAAGTTCTATAATTCATATGTAACTCTTATACGTAACTCTTATATACGACTACTATTAATTCAGATATTATTTCTAAAAATATTTAAACTGATATTTTTGTGAAAAGATCTCAACAAAAACATTATGATTAATATTAACTAACGTTTTTTTCACAATAAAAAATAAAATCAAGGCCTAGAAAATAGGACACTGTTAAAGGGGTCAATTTTTCAACATTTTAAATAAAATTGTTAAAGTTTGAAATTGCAAATAAAAATAACAAGTTCAAGATTTTTTGTAATTGGTTAATATATACTAATTTCGTTAACTAAAATAAAAGCATTTAAGCATGTTAACCCAAACAAATGCGTACACGTTTTCCATGTTTTTTATTCAATTAAAATAAAATCATTAAAGTTAACATCATTTTATTAAATTGTGTACACATTTTTCATGTTTTTAATTTAATTAAAATAAAATCGTTAAAGTTAACGTCAGTTTACTTAAATTTGTTAAAATTGACGGAATTTTAAAATAACTCCGTTAAAACCAAGAATTGACGTTATCTACACACTTTTTATATATAAGAGATATATGAAAAAGCTAAGCTCAGCTGTGTTAAACTGAGCCCATTTCATTCATTTCTCCAAGTTCTACTTTTCTTTTCTCAGCTATTTTTCTTCATTTTCTCTTTAAGTTTCTTTTTCCTAGAAACCAAACACGGTATCAGACGCCAGTGTGTCAAGTTCTTCTGCTTCCGAATCATCTGAGATTCCTACTACTATTCCAAGAACAACCATTGGATCATCGCCTCCTCCGATCCTAGCTCCAATTGATGCTCAGATGAATAATTTGCCTTTCAATACCACTCTTACTCCTTTTAATCTCCGATTAGATCGCACCAATTATTCCTACTCGAGATCTTTGATTCTTCCGGTGACTCGTGCACACAATCTCCATGGAATTCTCCTCTAACTACTCCACGGCCACCACAACTTCTTGAAGGTACTACTGAACATTGGATGTGGTGTGATCAATTTTTCATGAGTTGGCTTCTGAATTCACTATCTGAACCAATGATTGCCCATGTTCTTCGTTGTGAATCTGCTCATGAGATCTGAACTATTTTCGAATGAATGTTTGTTGTTCGATCAAAGGCTCGAGCTCTTCAAATTTGATTTCTTCTTCAGACACTCAAGAAAGGCTCTATGAATGTTGATAAGAACATCCTCAAAATGAAGAACACTGCTGATGCTCTTGCTGCTGCTGGACAAGTCACCTCCGATGAAGAGTTGTCTCTCTACATTCTTGGCGGACTAGGTCACGAGTATGAGTCTGTTGTTGTGTATCTCACATACAAATACTAGAAGCTCACACTGCAAGATGTTCAGTTCATGCTACAGAATCAAGAAATGCGACTCGAACAAAAATCCACTCCGCCGCCGAGTCTAGATTTGGTTACAGCTAACCTTGCAACTCTGAATCTTCGGAATAATCCACCTACTCGTGGTGGCTACCGTGGCAACTCCAACCATCGTGGTCAAGGAGGTGGACGAAAGTACTCCTATGGTCGTGGTCGAGGGAACAGAGTTATTTGTCAAGTTTGCCAAAAGCCAGGACACACAACACTTCGTTGCTATCATCGCTGTGACATGAGCATTCAAGATTCTGACTCCAAGAACTCCAATAGTCGGTCATTGCCCCCACAAGCTTATGTTTCTGAGTCAAGCACTTCTAATGATGGTAGCTGGTAAGTTGACAATGGGGCTACTCATCACATCTCTAATGATTCTCATCAGTTCACCACTCCTTCAGACTACAATGGAAAAGCCAAGATAATAGTTGGTAATGGCTTTTCAACCCCAATCTCTAATATTGGCTCTAGTTTCATTTCAACCAATATTCCTAATAAAACATTGGTTATGAATGATATACTCCATGCACCTGCTATCACTAAAAACTTACTCAGCGTCTCTAAGTTCACACAAGATAACAATGTTATCTTAGAATTTGATTCCTTATCTTGTGTTGTCAAGGACAAGATCACGGGGCATCAACTTCTACAGGGATATCTTAAAGATGGACTATATCATGTGGATCTTTCTTCAGCAAAGCTGTGAGTTGCGCTAGAAAGTCACTCCACTCTCCCTGCCCACCATGCTCAAGTTTACAACTGCAACATGAATAAAGCCATGGACAAGTCTAAGAATAAAGCTACCTTTCTTTGGCATTGCCGCCTAGGTCATCCATCAAAGTTTGTTTTGAACAAAGTTGTATCTTCCTTTACTCCAAAGAATACTTGTACTGAGATTCCTTTTTGCAAAGCATGTCAATATGGCAAGTTACATAGCTTTTCTATTCCGAGTTCAGTACCAAAAACTACAACTTGTTTTGACCTTGTGCACTCTGATGTTTGGGGCCCTTCCTTTTGTAATTCTTTGGATGGATATCGGTATTATGTGAGTTTTATTGATGATTTTTCCAAGTTCACGTGGCTCTTTCCAATGAAAAAAAAATATGAAGTCTTTGATATTTTTAAGACATTTAACATGTATGTTGAAAGGCAGTTCACCACCAAGATTAAAGCCATACAAAAGGACTGGGGAGGTGAGTATCGACCTCTGAAATGTCACTTACAGCAGCTTGGTTTCAATGTTCGCCATTCATGCCCACACACACATCAACAATTAGGGAGAGCTGAATGAAAGCACATACATGTTGTTGGTATGGGCTTAATGTTTCTGACACAAGCTGAAATGCCACTACACTTTTGGTGGGATGCCTTTGTGTCTGCTGCCTACACTATCAATATATTACCTGCTGCTAACATGAAGTTCCCATCTCCTTTTGAAGCTATTTTCAAGTAGGTACCCGATTACAACTTCTTTAAAATATTTGGTTGTCCATGCTATCCTCTCTTGAGATCATACCAACAACATAAACTCTCATTTCAGTCTTCTCAGTGTGTTTTTCATGGGTACAACCCATCTCATAAGGGATTTTGTTGCATGCATCCTAGTGGAAAAATTTATGTGGCACGTAGTGTAACCTTTGATGAGCACTTGTTTCCCTTCAATGCTCTATTTCCCACCCAATCCTCTAAACCAAACACTACACCTAATGTACTACAAACCTCATCACCCCATACACTACATATAGCCTCTCCGATTTCATTAAATACTCCAGAACCCCCACACACTTCTCTTTCAATTTCCTCTGTTTCCTTACCCGAAGCTAACTCACCAAGCCCAACACATGAATAACCACCCCTAGTAAATCAAATCCATATTCAAGACCTACCTATAGACATACCAGAACCCCTAAGTCCACAAAACAATCATCCCATGACCACTAGAGCCAAAGCTGGTATACATAAACCCAAAGCCTTACTAGTCACTACTGCTACTATGATGGAACTTTCTACCTTTAAAGAAGCCATAACTGAAGCTCATTGGCAGCGTGCAATGCAAGAAGAATATGATGCCTTAATTCGAAACAAAACTTGGCAGCTGGTTCCTTATGCCTCTGGTATGCATGTTATAACTAACAAGTGGGTATTTCAAACTAGGTTCAAATCTGATGGGATTATTGATCACCACAAAGCAAGGTTAGTGGCGAAGGATTTTCAACAAACCCTTGGATTAGACTATGGTGAAACTTATAGTCCAGCCATCAAACCATCTACCATTCAGGTGATGGTCACTATAGCCGCTTCCAACAATTGGGTAATTCAACAAGTAGATGTCAATAACGCTTTTCTCAATGGGGAGCTTCAAGAAACATTTTTCATGATACAACCAAAAGGCTTTCAACATCCAACTTTTCCACATCATGTCTGTCAATTAAAGAAATCACTTTATGGCCTTCAGCAAGCGCCTAGAGCTTGGTTTGATAAGCTCAAACACTTGTTACTGCAGTCAGGTTTCAAGAATTCTAAAGCTGATACTTCGTTATTTTTTGTGAGGAGAAATGGAAATCTGCTCATGCTATTAGTTTACGTTGATGGTATTCTGATTATTGGTGAGGATTCTGCTCAAATACACAGGCTAATCTCTGATCTTCATCTCCAATTTGCACTCAAAGTCCATGGTCCTGTCAAGTACTTCCTTGGATTTGAGGTGTATCACGATGCCACTGGAATTTACCTCACTCTGTCAAAATATGCTCGAGATCTTCTCTACAAAACTTGAATGGACACAACCCCATGAGTCAAGGTAATAAACTTACTGCAGTTGGAGGTACACCTTTAGCTGACCCGAAAAACTATCGCAACATAATTGGTGCATTGCAGTATCTAACGATGACTAGGCCTGATCTCTACTTTGCTGTAAACAAGCTAGCACAGTTCCTCAAAGCACCAATCACAAAAACATTGGTCTGCCTAAAAATGTGTTCTTCAATATCTTGCTGGCTCCATCAACCTTGGCCTGCATTTTCAGTCTTCTAAGCACTTGACTTTGGAGGCCTTCTCTGCTGCAGATTGGGTAGGGTCCCTTGATGATAGACGATCTACCTCTGGCTACTGTGTATTTTTAGGTGGCAACTTGTTGACTTGGTGCTCTCGGAAACAAAATGTAGTGACTCGCTCAAGCACCGAGTTTGAAATTCCGTTCACTTGCTCTCACCACAACTGAGTTAGTTTGGCTTCAATCTCTCTTTGCTGAGCTTGGTCTTCAACTATTCCACAAACTGATTCTCTGGATTGACAACCTCGGTGCTGCCTCCTTAGCCTCCAATCCGGTCTATCATGCTCGAACGAAGCATATAGAGATCGATTTACATTTTGTTAGAGATCGAGTCCTTGCAAATTAGTTAGGTACTCGGCATGTTCCCACTGAGTTCCAAACTGCTGATCTCTTCACTAAGCCTCTTTCCATCCACCAATTTTCTCTTTTGTGGGACAAGTTATCACTTGGTGTACCACCGTGTAACTTGAGGGGGGCAGTTAATGACCCTTACTCTATGTCTGTTACTTAGCCTTACAATTAGTTAGTTTGTTCACTTTGTTATGTATTTTGTAAATAATTCTTGTTACATCACTAATATATATATATATGGAAAAACTAAGCTCAGTTGTGTTAAGCTGAGCCCATTTCATTCATTTCTCCATGTTCTACTTTTCCTTTCTTAGTTATTTTTCTTCATTTTCTCTCTGAGTTTCTTTTTCCTAGAAATCAAACAAAGATGATTAGTAGTTGGGCATGATGGAATCAATGATAGTAGATGAAATTACATTTTATATGAGATTTTTAATAGAGTGTGCAAAAATATGCCTTTTTTCCAAAATAGTTAATCTATGACTTTGTTTTTTTAAGATTTTTCACTTTTATGGATTTATTTTCCCATATATTTTGTAAAAAGGTTGGTTTATGCCATATTTTTATTCTTAATCAAGTTTTATTAATTTGGAATGGTATGTTTGTAATTTCATTATTATTTTTTTAGCTTATTTGATTTTTTATATTATTTTTATATTACTAATTTTATATTAAATTTTTCTTTGGTTGTTTTGTAATTTTTTTTGTAATATGAATTGTGTTTATTTATTTATTTTATTTATTATAAACATTTTTTTTCCTGTTTTTAGATTGTACATTTTTTGTTCAAATCTTGGGTAAGTTAACCAGTTACTTGATTGATCTTTGATAGTTATGTAAAAATAAAATCCTAGAGCTATGTTAAATAATATGTACCAGGAGGGGTAACCAGTTACCCTAAGAGGATTAACATTCTGCCATAAGAGGGGTAACTAGTTACCATAAGAGGGGTGATGGGTTACTCATATTAAATATGAAAAATAAACAACAACAAGTTTGAAGGAAAAAGAGGAAGAACACTTCATTAAAAAAGGAAGAAGAAGTACCTATGATTTTTTTATTTTAGTAACATAGGTAGCTAGTTACCATATGATTTTTTTTTTATAAATTTGGATGTTTCCATCAGGGTAATCAAATACTCATTCACGTTTTCATATCAATTTTATTTTTGTCTTTTCAAATTTGAATGTTTACATCAGGGTAACTAGTTACCTATTCATTTTTTTATATATATTTATTTCATTCCAAATTTGGATATTACTATTAGGGTTATTGGTTATCCATTCAAGTTTCATATCTATTTTTTTTTTTTCGAATTTGGATGTTCCCACTCGGGTAACTGGTTACCCATTCACATATCCATAATATTTTTTTTCTTAGGATTTGAATATTCCCATCAGGGTAACTGGTTATCCATTCACGTTTTCATATCTATTTTTTTTTCATTCCGAATCTGGATGTTTCTATCAATGTTACTAGTTACCCATTCAAGTTTTCATATATATTTTTTTTCCAGATTTTGGATGTTTCCACTAGGATAATTGGTTACCCATTAACATTTTCATATAATTTTTTTTTCTAGATTTGAATGTTCTCATCAGGGTAACTAGTTACCCATTCATGTTTTCATATTTTTATTAGTTTTCTTTCCAAATTTGGGTGTTCCTATAAGAGTTATAGTAAAAAGATTATGCTAAATATATTTGAATTTTTTTACATGTTTATTGAGTTTTTTAGGAACTATAAATATATTGAGAAATAAGAGCTAGAAAGAAAGGCAAAGAAATGAACAAGATCAAAGTTTTTACGTGGTTGGGGCGTTAATGAGCCTTAGTCCACGAGTCACTAGTATTGAGCTTCAGGGAGTTTAACAATGGAGGTTTTCTGCAAGTTCAATAGTGTTTTTGCATACAAGAGAAAATTAGATCCTTGCTACAGTGCACGAATGACCCTATTTATAGGCAGTCATGTGACTTGTGCCGGACTAATTCTAGCCCAATAAGGATATAATCATAAGTGTTCTCTAACAGAGCTATAATACAAGAGTGTAACTTGTAAACATGTCGTTAATCTAGGACCATTGGGATGATTTAAGAGTAGTATAGCCTTACAATTGCCCTTTGTCTGTAAGTGCGGACTGGTCCGCGTGGGCTACTAGGGGGATCCTAGGGACCAACTGCCAGGGGGATCCTTAGTTCTGTCAGAGTAGTGGCAGTACAGTTTCCTAGGAACATCATACGTTTCGTGCATACCCCATTCTGCGGGTTAGTTAGGGAGACCAACTGCTGGATTTCTCAGGGACACGTCAGTTGTGGGAAGAACTGGGCTTGCTGCACCTGGACTTATGGTCTGGGTTCATTTACCAATGTCCAGGTCCATTGACCAAGTCCCAAGTTCATTTACAAGGACAAACATCAACTAGCATTGATATATCGAAGGACATCCTGATGGCGAATTAGAATGTTGGGGATGGACTCGGAGACTTCATTTGAATCCCACTTATGGGATCCGTCTCCTGCAATGGACCATCCTACACCATAATCTAAATCCCCGAGGATAGAGATTGGGTGCGCTTGGGAAGGTGATTTCAATCTACATCTCTTTTCCGACCCTTTACTATGCTTGCACTACTCGCTAGTTAATGGACTCGGCATTTTCTTGGCCGATAGGATTTGGTTGCTCATTGTTCGCTGGGCCCTAGTTGGGTCCGGGCCTCTCCTGAGAGCCCATGAAACACTTTTGGTCGTGCCACGTGTCTAGGGTGGAAAATATGGATAACATTTACCCCCCAAGTCTTCGTCCATATTTGCACGGTGGAGACTTGCCTTCTTCATCCTGGATCAATCACCTGTCTCCCGATTTATTTATCAAAGTCATGATTTGTTTACAGATGTCCAGGTTCATTGACCAAGACCCGGGTTCATTTACCTAAGTCCAGGATCATTTGCTTGGGAGATAACTGATTAATCCCCAATCTTTCAAATTCCCACTGATCTAGGCACGGGTAGAGTCCAAGAATTTTACTTAGCTAGTTAGATAGTAGTAGTAATAGTAATAGCTAGTAATAGTTGTAGTATTTTTATGACCGTGGATTTTAGGTTCAAGCTGGGATTTAGTTGGACACTCGTAGTAAGACTTGTAGATTTTCTAAGTTTAACTTATAGTTTAAGAATATTAATTATAACCTAAGGTTTGATTAATATAACTGATTATGGAGATGATAATTATTATACTATAAGGTTTAGATAGAGCCAATAGGATTATGACATTTGTCATATGCATGATTATTAAGGAATTATTTTTTTAATGATAAAATAAGAGAAATATAAGACTTAGTCTTCACCGGAATCTGTTAGGAGCATGACATTTGTAACAATTTTATTTATTTGTGGATTAGGTTGTAAATAAATTTTTCGTAACTTTAGGGTACTGTAACTTCCGACCTATTTTTGACCCAGTTATGTTATTAATTTTGAAAATAGTATATCTAAAAAGTTGTAGATAATTGAATTGGCTTTTTAACGGTATAAAGAGAGTCTAAATCAAAGTCCTACAACTCCAGATATGTTGATTTTACTGCAGGTGAGTTTAGAGTTACGAGATTTGGGGAGTTAGAAGTTAGGATTCTATGTGTTTTTATTATTTTTGTTTTAAAAATCAAGCTTTGACTCCTTAAATCTCTCTCTGAACAATTTTACCAAGTCCTAAGCCTTTGGCTGAAGAATATTCAAATATTTTCAATTAAATTCACTATTTTTATTCAAAGCCAAAAAGAAGATTTGTATTCCTAGAACTCTATAAATAGGACCTAGCACCAAGCCTTTTCATTCATTCTTCAAGCATTGATCAGAGCCTTCCAGGTGCTAGTGAGACTATAGAGCGATAAACACTTGGGTTGGGGTTATAAGCTAAATCATTATAAGCAACACTTGGGAAGTAAGGTTATAGTGTATTTCAGTTTCGAGGTATAGTTCGGTCATAGAAGCATTCAAGGTATTCTTAATTCTAGCTCCTTTCTGTATTGATTCTTATAGTTCTTCTCTACTCAAATCCTAACTCAGTCTTTTCTATTCTTGGTTAGGCATCTAAGTTCTTGAACTTGAGGTACTTGTTGGTAAGTATCTTTTCGATGGTGTAGTTCATTCTTTTCATCTCTTTTTCCTTAGTATACTCACCTCTATATTATGGTTTTTAGGAGTGTTCCAAAGTCCCGATCTTGTTCTCACATCCCGGTTTTTGGTAAGGAAAATAGGGTAGATTTGTATGCTTTTATGTTGTTGATATATGTTTATGTTGTAAGTATGATATGTTTTTAGTTGTTGGATTGTTTAGATAACAGTCACATAATTTGTTTAGATAACAAATAAATTACTTGTTTAGATAACAAGTCCCAGTAGTAGATTTCCTTGGGCATATGATTGTTTAGATAATGAGCCCCATGAATTTATGTGACATGTTTAGATAACTAGCCCAGTAAATTTATGGGCATATGATTGCATAGCTAGCATGTAACGACCCAAATTCACTAATAAGGCTTAAGGGCCTTGATTAGTGTGCCGGGAGGGCATGATGGGAATTATGTGTGTTCGTGGTGCAGGTAAGGGCAAGAGCAAGCTGGACCAGGCCTGTGGTGGAGAGCTCCGAGGTGAAATGTACATAGCCAGCCGTTCGATAACCATGGTCGAGGAGTGTGTCAGGACAGAGATTACCTAACTGCTCATTTTGCCTTAGTATGGCTGTTAATGTACTTAAACTTTGTAACTTTTGTAAATGGCTTCTAAACTGTCATTTTTGGGATCCCATGTACATAAACAATGTTTAGTAATGAGAACATAACTTTTGAGGCCAAAACGCTTTTAACCCTAGTACCTCTACTGTTTCAGAACATGTTTTACTTTAATGTCTTGAATAGCAAGTCTGGCACTTTATAAACACACAGTGTAACGGTCTTGGCTATCCAGGGCGTTACATAGCAAGTCCCAAGAAGTATGATGGCCATTGTAATAGATGTTGTATTTATATAGTCATATGATTGTAGTTTACATTTTATAGTTTATGTGTATGTATATGTTTCATACTTGTAGTAGATTTTCCTTGCTGGGCATTAGGCTCATTCCTCTATGTTTTATATGTGCAGGAAAATAGTTTTGGCGGCGGGAAGATTCTTGGCAGCTTGGGGATGTGTATTGAGGCAGGATGGAATCGGTGGACTGAGCGTACGATTTGAGGATAAATTTTTTTTTAGTCTTTTAGTTATGATTTCTATGTATTATTTTTTCGCACTTAATTTTGTAACAATTTATTTAAGTTATGTTTTGTTTTATTTTGAAAACAATGGGATCCCATATCCTAAATGAATTTTTATGTATTTAACCTTTACTTTACAATTTTTAAATAAAGTTATGGTTATTTCATACGTACGTTTTCTTAAGATTAGTATAGTAGTTATTAATGGTCCAAAGTTTAGAATAGTTGGGTCGTTACAATTGGTATCAGAGCAACGATTCATCTGCTTGAAGTTCTCCTCGATACACACACTCAAAGCTCCGAATCTGACCGCCAAGTAAGTGTTTAAGTTATAGTTATTATGTTTATAAGTATAGCTAACGATTTTAGTCTTTATGTTTTCAGTTAAAAATGAACGGAGCATTAACTTATGAGGACATCCGAGCCATTAAGGCTTTGAAAAGAATTAGAGAACCGAGAAAAACCGTAGGAGTGTTAGAGAGAATCACTCGGAGGCTGGTTTTGTTCCACAGAGAAATAGATCATCTCCAAGAATCTAAGTAGATCATGATGAGAGTAACAGAGCAATACGTTTTAGTAATAAGACTATTTAGAAATTACCGTACTATAATTGTAGCCTTAGAAGAGATATGGGAGACAATGGATAATGAAGATGAATTGCCGGTAGCAATGAGATATTATTAATACTTAATTAGGTTCACTTCAAAAATGGAATTTCAGTTTACAAACAAGCAAAAGCATAGAATTTTTAAGAACCCTCCTCAAAGGCATTTTGAGGCATGTGATAGTGAGGACTATGAGGAGTTAAATGATGATATGCTAGATGAAGGATCAGATTTAGAAGATCCCGATTTTTAGAATAGTTAGTTTCATTGTTTGTTTTTATTTATTATTTGTTTTCTTTTATGGTTGTAAATAGTGAAAACTTTCTTTTCCAAATTAATATCAGGGTTATTTTGTTATCCTGTATGAGTTTGATTTTTCTTTTGCAATCATAATAAATAATAAATAAAATAAATAATGACTAAGTTCGGTGAGGGTGGATACAAATCAATGAACCAAGTTTCTATATTGAGAGTTAGGGGGCCATAGTAGTGGGAACGATTTTACTGATCCCAGCCCTCCCTCAATATTGTTAACTTTGGAACAAAGATGAGTTTCGAGCTTGAGAATTAAGTCATATAGGATGATTAGAGACGGACTTAGAAAATAATAAAGATGGCTTGTTTTTTTTTTCTATGTATAGAAACTCACTCTAATAATAAAGAAGACTTATATAATTTTCATAAGAAGCCATAATCAATAGGTCCGGGATATGTTTGTTTAGATTAAGTTTTTGCCTTAGAGCCTATTAGGGTGAAGTTCTGACATGTTTCTCTCAACTGTTAGAACTCTGCTGTGATGTCGCTTCGAAGATCTGCTCGCACCAACTGAAACGCCTCCAACGCTGCTCCAGTGAACCACGAAGCCCCTCCAGTTCGCAGAAGGGGGGTGCATGCTACTGCCAGCTGCAACGCGCCGCCGCCACCAGCTGACAACACTGCGGAGATCGCCAGATTGCGACAACTAGTCGATGAACTATTGCAGCAACAGTGACAACAGGCTCAGGTTCTGCCGCAGCCACAGCCACAGCAAATGGCCAAGTTGGTCCATATGGGGGATGGCCAGTGGCGAATTATGCGCCGTATCCAGTACAGCACATGGAGCCAATTTTTGAGCGGTTCCGTAAGAAACATGCCCCAAACTTTGAAGGGACTACAGACCCCTTCAAGGCAGGAGAGTGGTTAAGAAATGTGGAGGCAATTCTGACGCACATGAAACTCAGCAACGCGGACCGCATATCCTACGTTTCATCCTTGCTCAAGAAAGATTCCAGGATATGGTGGGACTTAGTCCAGCAGACGCATGATGTTGCCACCATGACTTGGAATTGATTTGTGGAGCTATTCCACAAAAAGTACTATAATTTGGATGTACTCGCTTCAAGAGTTGAGGAGTTCGCTGGCCTGAAGCAAGGGAATTTATCAGTGGCAGAGTATGCTCGGCAGTTCGACTGATTAGCTAAGTTCGCACCGGAAATGGTTCCAACTGACTATCTGAGGGTGCCTAAGTTTGTTAGAGGAATTCAACCAAAGATCCAGCTAGGGGTTAAGTTAGGAAACCCAGGAAACACTACATATGCCGACGTTCTAGAAACGACAATAGAAGTTGATCCAGCAGGCTAATGTTAGTAAAGAAGAAGCCAGTAAGCCTTAGCCTAGATAGCAGAATCAACCTCAGACTAGTCGGAACAACAACCATAATAGCAACAATCATTCCAACCACAACAACCACAATCGGTTCAGCAACAGCAACGATAACGGTCAAAAAAGAAGGCATCCTAACAACAAACAATCTGACAACGATAAAAGGGCACTGACAAATAATGGGGGAAATAGGCCGGGTTATGTAGAATACCCGCCATGTGCTAAGTGCCAGAAGAAACATCCTGGTGAATGTCGGTCAAACACCAAGGGATGTTACAACTGTGGTCAAGAAGGACACCGGAAGAAAGGCAATTCTCAGCTCAAGCCAGAAGGGAAAAAGGAAGACAAGATGGTTCCTACCAGGGTTTTTGCCTTAACCCAAGGAGAGGCTGATGCTAACAATAAGGTGGTCACAGGTCAGGTTTCTATCCTCAATAATATATGTTATGTATTATTTGATTCGGGAGCCACTCATTCGTATATCTCGTTAGGAATGATAGAAAAACAAGACAAACCTTGTGAAATATTTAGAACTAGGTTTGTAACTGAATTGCCTTCGGGAAAAATAGTTCTATCATCACGGATAGTACGAGGTGTACCGATCAAGATTGAGGACATAGAATTAGAAGGAGACCTGATAGAACTGGAAATCAAGGACTTCGACGTAATACTAAGCATGGACTGGCTAGCACGACATGGTGCAACCATCGACTGCAAACGCAAGAAGGAGACGTTCGAGACTCCTGACGGCCAGAAATTATGTTTAATGGGACAAGTTTCAGGACTACGTACACCGCTAATATCATCTCTCAATGCCCAAAGAATGATAGAAAAAGGGTGTCAAGCATTCTTAGCCAGCATCACGGATGTGGTAAAGGAAACACCACTTAAGGTTGGAGACGTCCGTATTGTAAGAGAATTCCCAGAGGTATTTCTCGATGACTTGCCAGGGTTTCCGTCGACTCGGGAAATTGACTTCACGATAGAATTAGTACCAGGCACTGAGCCTATCTCTAAGGCACCATACCGGATGGCACCTACAGAGCTCAAGGAGTTAAAGACGTAGCTACAAGAACTCCTAGATTTGGGTTTCATTAGACCAAGCCATTCGCCATGGGGAGCATCAGTGCTATTCGTGAAGAAAAAGGACGGAAGTATGCGGATGTGCATAGACTATCGCGAACTAAATAAAGTAACAATCAAGAATAAGTACCTGCTACCACAAATTAATGATTTGTTTGATCAACTCCGAGGTGCGACCGTATTTTCAAAGATTGATTTACGGTCCGGGTACGATCAGCTCAAGGTGCGGGGAGAAGATATTCCTAAGATAGCTTTTCGAACTCGTTATGGGCATTATGAGTTCTTAGTTATGTCTTTCGGTCTTACCGACGCTCCAGCCACGTTTATGGACTTGATGAATAGGGTCTTCAAGGACTACTTAGATAAATTCGTCGTAGTGTTCATCGACGACATCTTAGTATACTCCAAGGATGGAGAAGAGCACGAGGAACATTTGAGATTGATTTTGTCACGATTAAAGGAGCATCAACTCTACGCCAAGTTCAAGAAATGCGAGTTTTGGATTTCGCAAGTGGCGTTCCTCGGGCACATTATATCCAAGGACGGAGTTGCAGTAGACCCATCAAAGGTAGAGGCTGTGAAGGATTGGGCAAGACCAAAGAATGCATTTGAAGTAACGAGCTTTCTGGGATTAGCAGGTTATTATAGGAGGTTCGTAGAGGGCTTTTCTAAGATAGCCACTCCGCTCACCAACCTGACCCAAAACAGCAAAGATTCAACTGGAATGATAGATGCGAAGAAAGCTTCCAGTTGCTTAAGGATAAGCTTTGCTCAGCACCAGTACTCTATGTACCGACACCCAACGATAAATTCGTAGTCTACTATGATGCATCGAAGCAAGGGTTGGGTTGCGTGTTGATGCAGAATGACAAGGTGATAGCCTACGCCTCAAGACAGCTGAAGGAGTACGAACAACACTATCCAATGCACGATATGGAGTTTCCAGCGGTGGTCTTTGCGTTGAAAATCTGGCGTCATTATCTTTATGGAGAACGGTGCGAGATTTATACGGACCACAAAAGTTTAAAGTACTTCTTCACTCAAAAGGAGCTCAACATGAGGCAACGCATGTGGTTAGAGCAAGTGAAGGATTACGATTGTGAAATCTTATACCACCTGGGAAAGGCAAACATAGTTGCCAATGCACTAAGTAGGAAGAGTTATGGAAGTTTAGCAGCGCTAGCAGGAATAGAAAAGCCGCTACAACAAGAGCTGATCAGTGCCGGAATAGAAATAGTTGTCGGTAAGCTGGCTAGTTTGTCTATCCAGTCAAATCTGCTAGAAGATATACGGATTGGGCAAGGGCATGATGACACACTAGCAGCACAAATGGATGCAGTCAGAGAAGGCAAGGCCTGCAGGTTTATTGCAACCGCTTAGTGTACCAGAATGGAAATGGGACGATATAGCTATGGATTTCGTGACAGGGTTGCCACGAGCGAACAAGCAGCATGATTCTGCTTGGGTAGTAATAGATAGACTAACCAAGTCCGCTCATTTCTTGCTTGTTAAGACTTCATACACGGCAGACCAATATGTAGACATCTATGTCTAAGAGATAGTACAGTTGCATGGAATCCCCAAGACAATAGTATCGGATAGAGGATCGGTGTTTACATCGAGATTTTGGGGAAGTTTACCGCAAGCTATGGGTACTAAGTTAAGTCTTAGAACAACTTTTCATCCTCAGACAGACGGACAATCCGAGCGTACGATTCAGATTTTAGAGGATATGTTGTCCGCTTGTGTACTTGATTTCGAAGCATCATGGAATAAGTACTTGCCGCTGATAGAGTTCTCCTACAACAATAGCTACCAGTCAATGATTAGGATGGCACCTTATGAGTTGTTATATGGAAGAAGGTGCTGATCACCGTTGCACTGGGACAAGGTAGGAGAAAGGCAGCTGCTCGGTCCTGAAGCTGTTAGAAAAGCTCAAGAAGCAGTAGCGCTAATTAGACAGTGTATGCTTACTACTCAAAGCGGATAGAAAAGCTATGCGGATGCCAAGCGACGCGATGTGGAATTCAAAGTCGGAGATCAAGTCTTCCTGAAGATATCTCCTATGAAAGGTGTAAAGCGGTTTGGGAAGAAAGGCAAACTAAGTCCCCAATTTATAGGTCCTTTAGAGATATTGGACAAAGTGGGAGCAGTTGCGTATAGACTAGCCCTACCGCCAGCCCTAGCTGATAGTCACAACGTGTTCCACATCTCAATGCTACGCAAGTATGTGTCAGACCCATCTCATGTCCTCAAGTACAATATGATAGCACTCCAGAAAGACTTGAGTTATGAGGAACGACCGGTTAGAATCCTAGATAGAGGGATGAAGCAGTTACGGTCCAAGAGTATTCCAATAGTCAAAGTCCTATGGAGTAATAGTTCAGAACGAGAGGCAACGTGGAAGTTGGAGGAGGACATGCAAGGCCGGTATCCGGATTTATTTGATAAGTAAATTTTAAGGATGAAATTCTTTTTAGTAGGGGAGAATTGTAGAGTCCAAGAACTTTACTTAGCTAGTTAGATAGTAGAAGTAATAGTAATAGATAGTAATAGTTTTAGTATATTTATGACCGTGGATTTTAGGTTCAAGCCGGGATTTAGTTGGACACTCGTAGTAAGACTTGTAGATTTTCTAAGTTTAACCTATAGTTTAAGAATATTAATTATAACCTAAGGTTTGATTAATATGACTGATTATGGAGATGATAGTTATTATACTATAAGGTTTAGATAGAGCCAATAGGATTATGACATTTTTTATATGCATGATTATTAAAGAATTATTATTTTAATGATAAAATAAGAGAAATATAAGACTTAGTATTCACCAGAATCTGTTAGGAACATGACATTTGTCACAATTTAATTTATTTGTGGATTAGGTTGTAAATAATTTTTTCGTAACTTTAGGGTACTATAACTTTCAACCTATTTTTTACCCAGTTATATTATGAATTTTGAAAATAGTATTTCTAGAAAGTTGTAGATAATTGAATTAGCTTTCTAACGGTATTAAGAGATTCTAAATCGGAGTCCTACATCTCTAGATATACTGATTTTACTGCAGGTGAGTTTAGAGTTACGAGATTTAGGGAGTTAGAAGTTAGGATTCTATTTGTTTTTATTATTTTTGTTTTAAAAATCAAGCTTTGACTCCTTAAACCTCTCCCTGAACAATTTGACCAAGTCCTAAGCCTTTGGCTGAAGAATATTCAAATATTTTCAATTAAATTCACTATTTTTATTCAAAGCCAAAAAGAAGATTTTTATTCCTAGAACTCTATAAATAGGACCTAGCACCAAGCCTTTTCATTCATTCTTCAAGCATTGATCAGATCCTTCCAAGTGATAGTGAGACTATAGAGTGATAAACACTTGGGTTGGGGTTATAAGCTTAATCATTATAAGCTTAATAAACACTTGGGAAGTAAGGTTATAGTGTATTTCAGTTTCGAGGTATAGTTCGGTCATAGAAGCATTCAAGGTATTCCTAATTCTAGTTCCTTTCTGTATTGATTCTTATAGTTCTTCTCTACTCAAATCCTAACTCAGTCTTTTCTATTCTTGGTTAGGCATCTAAGTTCTTGAACTTGAGGTTCTTGTTGGTATTTATCTTTTCGATGGTGTAGTTCATTCTTTTCATCTCTTTTCCTTAGTATACTCACCTCTCTATTATGGTTTTTAGGAGTGTTCCAATGTCTCGATCTTGTTCTCACATCCTGATTTTTGGTAAGGAAAATAGGGTAGATTTGTATGCTTTTATGTTGTTGATATATTTTTATGTTGTAAGTATGATATGTTTTTAGTTGTTGGATTATTTAGATAACAATCACATAATTTTTTTAGATAACAAATAAATAACTTGTTTAGATAACAAGCCCCATGAATTTATGTGACATGTTTGGATAACTAGCCCAGTAAATTTATGGGCATATGATTGCTTAGCTAGCAAGTCCCAAGAAGTATGATGGCCATTGTAATAGATGTTGTATTTATATAGTCATATGATTATAGTTTACAGTTTATAGTTTATTGTTTATGTGTATGTATATGTTTCATGCTTGTAGTAGATTTTCCTTGTTGGGCATTAGGCTCATTCCTTTATGTTTTATATGTGCAGGAAAATAGATTTGGTGGTAGGAAGGTTCTTGGCAGCTTGGGGATGTGTATTGAAGTTTGTTTTTAGTCTTTTAGTTATGATTTCTATGTATTATTTTTTCACACTTAATTTTGTAACCAATTTATTTAAGTTATGTTTTGTTTTATTTTCAAAACAATGGGATCCCATATCCTAAATGAATTTTTATGTATTTAACCTTTACTTTACAATTTTTAAATAAAGTTATGGTTATTTCATACGTACGTTTTCTTAAGATTAGTATAGTAGTTATTAATTGTCCAAAGTCTAGAATAGTTGGGTCGTTACAGCACATTTCTCCAGGTAGATGGTATGTTTGTGCCAGTCGTGCCCAAATAATCTGGAGAAAATCTTTTGACGCTCTAGGTGATTGATGGATGTCAACACATTTCTCGAAGCATCCCGTCTATACGAGTGGGCTGATTAATGTTTATGCATTATCTGGAAAAGTTGATTGAGGATTGTCTTGGGATTTTCAATGTGGACTGTTGGATGAGAGAGGCGCGGTTCATGGATTTACAAATCCACGATTTAGCACTTAAATGGGCTAGTTAATGCGCCTGGGTCATTCGTAACCGTCAAATGTGGATCTTTTGGGGGCATTCCATGTGAACCGTTGGATCGAACATGAGATTTTCTTCCTATAAATCCTCAATAGACTCCCTTCCACACTTTTACTGATTCTAAATTCTCAAACAAGAGAGCAACAACTTTGAATTTCCGAAATCGCAGACGAACTTTTCAGACAGTTATTGCATTTTCAAGCCCACCTGTTTTCGACAAAGCCCTCCTTCATTCATCAAGAAGATAGCTTTGTCCCAGGAGACCCTTCTGAGAACATCAACGAACTGTTGTATCACCTCCTCGAGTTCAAGGATAAATTTATGCATGCGTTGTCGCTCGTACATCAAAAAATCTCAAATCCACATTTATTAAGTAAGTTTTCTGGTCAATTCCTTATTTTTCTTCATTATTGTTGCTACCACATTGTTGTTCGCGACTATGTGGCTGTTAGGACCGTGACCACCATGTAGGGTGGTTCTAGGTAGTAGTTGTGATGAACAATAGGGAACTTTCTAGGTGACTTCATTCTGTAGATAAATTGATCGATGAAGCAGGCTGGACTGCTCTGAATCATCGAACCTGGATTCCTCAAAACCATTCGGGTGAATTAGTTTCCTTTTGATATGCTATTTAGATTTTAGTTCCAGACTCATGCTCCTGGGACCTTAATTGTTTCTAGATCTATGAATGGAGGGGACCTCTCCAAGAAGTTAGGAGAATCCCCGTACCTTAACCAATTTTTCGGTTTTGGTGCTAACTACTTCATTCCTGCTTTTCTTGTCGCTTCTAGATCTTTGATCATATGTCGTGGCATCACTCTCTACCCGAAAGATGTAGTTGTTATCCAGGATGGTGTGGCGAATGAGAATGTGACACGTGACATCACAAATCAGGGAAAAATGACAAAGTATTGAGAAAAGACCGATGGGTAAAAAAGATAGGTCCATGACCTAAGGAAGTCGACCAAGCCTAAAACCCCTAGGGAGGGTCGCCCTGAGCCCTACCCCTAGGGGTGGTCAGCCTAAGCAGGCCCAAGGACCTAGGAGTGGTCAGCCTGACCCCCTACCCCAGGGGTGGTCGGCCCCAGCATGCACAAGGACCCCTAGGAGTGGTTGGTATGACCTCAACCCCTAGGGTGGTTGGCCTAAGCAGGCCCAAGAGCCATCTGGGTGGTCGGCCCACGCTATCTTTCATAGGGTGGTCAGCCTAAACCTCTAAGTACACTTCATTGAGAAATAATCACTCTCATTAAAACTGAGATCAATAGTCCTAGCACCCCGAAGATCAACTGGCCTAGCACCCAGAGGGTCAGCAGGTCCAGCACCCAGAAGGTCACAGGTCCAGCACCCAAGCTTTGGTCGTCGGGCCTAGCACCTAAGTCTCATATACCAACAGAGACTTAACATTTTCCCAGAAGTTTCAATCGTGCATTATCTACCATGATCTAAAGAAACAACGAGAAGACCCATGATCTCATGATCATGGGAAGGTGGACACATCTCTCCATTACATGATAATCGTGTACAAAATCGCGATCCCAGTACTACTGGTCATGTAACAACCCCTAGGTACTATAAATAAATGACCCATGGCTTCATTTACGGGGACTTTTGGACTCTGGCCTAGATCACTTTTTCTGGAATTTTGGAGATCTAAAGAATATTTGGAGAGAAATTCTGGGCAAGTGAGAATGAGTGGATATTTTGGTTCAATAGTGTAATTGTCGAGTGATTCAATACTAGAAGCTAAGTGGATTACGTTATTACTATTCATCAGAACATGGCTGAACCACTATAAATTCCTATGTGTTTATTTAAGATATCGTACTCTGTCATTTATTTTATTTATTTCGTTCAAAAGGTGTTGAATACCGCACATATGACCAAAGGCCAATTTCACAGGTCAACAGTAGTAAATGCAGGTCCCATCGTCCTGAAGTGGCAAAAGCTTCCCACTGGCAACACGTGGGAGATGGACGTTGAGGTAAACGATTTTCGGAACTACCGGATGTTGAATATGTTGGAAAAATCCTTCGGGAAAGAATTGACTCCAGGGCTTTTCTTCAACATATTGGCCTGGAAGGAAGAGAAGGCCCATACTAGAGTGGGCGTATTCGAGGTCAGAAGGACAAGCCATGTTAATGCAGGAGCCGTTCTCCCGCTTCACGACTTTTATACGCGATTTCTCAAATTCGTGGGGATCACGCCTTTCTAGGTCCTGCCTAAGTTTCTTGTGAGATGGTGTGTATTTTGAGCATGGAAGGAAATCCTGGAGCCCACCCCTACGGAGGTGTTGTACTACTATCAGTTGGAGCCGTAGATGAATTCCAAGGATAAAACGTGGGATGAGTTTTATCAGTTGAAGAGCCGTGGTGTCATTCCGGCTCCATACAGCTCCTGGAAACTGTTGTGTAAAATCGATATGCAAGTGCACGTAATCGTAACAAGTAATAAAGAGTAAGTGAGATAGTTCCCATGAGGACTATATATTAAGTACCAAGAATTAACTCCTATTTCTATTTGACTAACGATAATTGAGTCACAAGAACTAACTAAGATTCTAAAACAAAAACTGAAATTAACTTCAAGAACTGAAAAAATAAACAATGTTAAGAAAATTTAATGAATTAAGAACTAGGGCAATCAATTTCATCAACCATCCCCTTTAATTCTCATTAACACAAATCTTACTATTCAATTTTCTCTTGTGATAGGAGGTCAACAATGATAACTTATATTCGTACTAGCATATATATGACTTAATCCTATGCAAATTTTCTACATCTCTGTGATAAATAAACATAAGATAGACATTACGATTAAGAACCCTAAAACTACACAGACCACACAGGTACTCTCGTTCTAATATGAAATCTATGTTCATTCAATTACTGCATATTCAATTCTCACTTCTCAGATTTCAAATAAAAATCATATATTTCATGTCAATGGTGATCAATCATTCACAAGTGTTAGATTCAAATTGAATAAATCACAAGATAAAATTCAAATCATAAAACGTGCATTAATTTAAAATAAAGGTTTAGGAGAATCCATTAACACCCTAGAAAAATAACTTAGTTGTTCAACATCTTAATAATCAACATCCATATAATAAGAAAAAACATAAAATCTAGAAAGAAGTGAGAAAAAAAATAGAAGAATTGAAGATGATTGAAGCATTTATGCCAAACTCCGTAGGGGCTCTAACAATTCCCTAGGGTTCTGAGACTGATAAAAGACCTTCGTAATGTGTTTTTAATGATTACAAGTGAAAAGACCAAAAACCATCATTAAAACGCTCAAAATAGAAATTTTCTTCAAAGTGGCATTGGGACCCCATCAGTAGCGCAAGGGCGTTACTTCGAACTGAGTTTTTATGCTTCTTTGACTTTGCATAGCGCAGGGGCGCTAATACTGATTTTTTGGTAGCATAGGGGCACTAAATGTAGCGCATGGGCGCTAATGCCTGGAACGAAAAAATGCTTAAAAATGCAATAGCGCGGCTGCCCTTCAACATTGCGCGGTTGCACTAATCCAACTTCAAAAACTCCCCTAAAATCACTATTTCTTTCTCCAATTTCCTCAGTTATCATCCAATTCACCTGTCAAGTCCAAAGTACCTAAAACAACACAAACCAAGCGTAATTTCGTACAAACACAAATATATACCTTAAAAATAAACACCTAAAATAACTCTAAAAACACACCAAAACTAGACTTAACAAACTCCCCCAAACTTAACCTTTACTCGCCCTCGAGTAAAAATCTAAAAACAAACCTAGACTCTAAAAACAAAGACAACAACTAAAAACACACAAAACATGAATCATACCAACAAAACCACTTATGCCTCAAATTCATGAATGCTAATCATATAATTCTCAAAAAAACTACTCAACAGTTTATGCAATCAAGAGTTTTGATCAACACACTTTAGTCTACTAACATTTCGGATTACCAAGTCACGATCGTTAAATAAACATATTTGAAATCAATTATGCTAGCCAAATTTTTTCCAATCAATCCATTTAAACCAAATAATTCCATAGGCTCACTTACTTGCTATTCTTCACTAATATAAATCATGATATACATAAAAAAACAATAGGACTTATATAGGCTTGTAATGATGGCTTAGGTAAAGGTAGATGAGAATCTAATTTTTAAGCTCACTATGCTCTAAGCACATGATCGAAAATTACCAACTTTACTCCCACAGTATATATAATTTCATAATCCCCATTTTTGATTTTATTTAGAGAGAGATATAAAATATTTCTTTTTTTTCTTTTGCATATGATAACTACACTCCCCCAAATTTATTTCTTTAGATATTCATATTGGCATTGTAGTTTTTATTGAACTCTTTTATATATATATAGGACAATTCTTCTATAAGGACATCACTTTAAGCCCTACCGGTGGGGCTCTCAGTGTTCTCGACCCGTGAACAGTTTTCGGAGCGATTTTTTTTATGACCATGTATATTGTAGCTCTTTAGAGCATCCTGCAAATTTTTAGAAAATTCCGAATAGTTTACAGTACCGAAAACTAAGTTCAAACATGTTGTTGCACGCGTGACTAATTTTTTTATGCGTGTGGAAATCAACATGTTTGAACCTAGTTTTCGGTACTGTAAACTATTCGGGATTTTCTGAAAATTTTCAGGATGTTCTAAATAGCTACAATATACATGGTTATAAAAAAATCTCGCCGAAAACAATTCACGGATCGATAAACACTGAGAGCCCTACCAGTAGGGCCTAAAGCGAAGCCCCTATAGGAGAATTTGCCTATATATATACTCTCTCTAATCTTTTGCACTTTTCTTTTTATAATCCCACTTATATTGACAAATAAACCCCATTAAAAATCAATCCCCATAACTTTTTTCAATCATCTGCTCATAGTATATTAGGGACGGATATCTAACCAAGTTTCAAATATTAGGCTTAAATAGTGGCTTAGAATAAAAAGATACAATGTTAGGCTCAAAAGGGTTAATCAAATGATCAATTAATTTTAGGGCAGTAAGAAAAGCTCAAAAGGTCCAAATGATAGCCTAAATCATATTCCTAAGCATACATGATGTATTATTTCACCTTAAATAACAAGTAAGCAAGTTCTAGAAATGTAGAAAATAATTTCCACTTCCAATTTATCAATCCACGTACTGATTCTAGCAAGCATAATCAATATCAAAAACATCAATTTAAACATCATGACAAGATATTCATCCAATGTTGCATAAACTAAAGTGTGATCATGAAAATATGATACGCAAGTATACGTAATCGATTCAAGTAATATAAATAGTAAATAAAGTATCGTTCCCACAAAGACAATCAACCAATTACCAATAAATGTTTTTAAATTTCTATTTGGCTGTTGAAAATAGAGTGATTTTTAAACTAATACTTAAAATTACAATAAACTTTGGAAGAATAAAGATTGATTCAATAATTAAAAACATAGGGTGTTAACTGCATCAGCTTTTCATTCTATTAATTTTATTAATCAGTTCTAAATTTCTTTATTCCTATTCTAATAGCAGGCTAACAACAATCGATTCATATTCTTTTTCAAGATATAAGATCTCAACCTATATGCATGTTTTCTACATCTCTATGATAAACTTAAACATAAAGTAGACATTAAGCATAGAAACCTAATTACTACACAACCCATACATGTAATTTCATCCAATATGTAACCTATGTCTATATAATGACAACATATTCAATTCTCATCTTTCGAATTTTGAATCAAAATCACAAATCAAACAAATATTGATCAGGTATTTACTAGCATTAAGCAAGCATTATATAGATTAGAATACAGAAGAAGAATCAATAGAACATCGTAAATAGATTAAATAGAATATAAAAAGAAGTAGAGAAGAAAGAGAGGAAATAGAGAGAGGTCAAGAAGAAAGAGAGATCTAAAATAGTCTAAAAAATTCTTTTTATAGTGATAAGGTTGTGAAAAGAATTTTCTGGATGTTTCTATTTGTTACTTCATAATGCTCCAAATATCTTTATTTGAATTTCAAAACCCGTAACTCTAGCATGTGTAATCTTGTTGCTCAAATATCACCAAATAAACGTCCGAATTTAACTTTTCTTGTGAAACAAGCTTTCGTAAGTCTTTGCATAAGATTTCCAACGCCATTAAGAACACAAAAATCGGATAAGAGAGTTGGGAGATAAGGTCAAAATACTGAAACTATCTCACATTCAAAATATCTCAGATTTTTCCAATAATTTAAGTTTGAATTCTCCTTTACTTCTCCAATCAATTCAAATAAATATCTTTTTATTGTTTTTCTCTTGATTGAAGATAATATTTCAAATAAATTTTGAAATATTTCTCAAATATCCATTTAACAAATGACAACCTGAAAAATACAATAACCACACATAAAAAGAACTAAAAATATAAAATAATAAAAAAAAAATTAAGACTAAAAAGTATTAAAAATCTATCCTGTCAAATTTCCTCAAACTAAACCTTTACTCACCATCGAGTAAAGAACACAACAGCAAACAAACTCGACTAAAAACCTAAACAACAAACACACTTGAATCAAGCCAACAACAATAATTCACGCCTTAAGCTATGATGAGTAACACACTTATATAATCTTTAGGAAAATCAACGTATAATCCAGAATTTTAGTCAAAACATTCTTCCAATTCACTTAAGTCCAAACAAAAATAAAAGCTCTCAAAATCATGATTAATAAATAAAATGTATTCGAATCATTTCATGCTTGCCAATTTTTTCTTCTTCATTATAGTCAATTAATCAATCATTATCCTATCAGTTTGCTATACTTACAAATCTCTACTAATGTAGACAACACATACTCAAAAATCAATAGGATTTTCATGGCTTATAATTGAACGACTTAGGTAAAAGTAGATAAAAACAAGTTATTAGGTTCAAATATACCATATGCATACAAACCAAACAAACCAATCTTATGACAAACTCACAAACCCAAAACAATCCCAAATTTCTCATTATTTCTTGTTTTGAGAGAGAATTCATACACATGTTTTTTTTTATTTTTTTCATTTCATTTTTTTTCTAATGATACTACATTCCCCTAAACTTATTTTTCAATTGGAGTGTAGTTTATTTTCAATATTTTTTTTCTTTCTCTATCAATTTTTCTTCTTGTATTGAGACAAATTTCCAAATATAAACTCCATTACAAATCATCCCCCAATCACTTTTCATATGCTCATCGTATACATCAAAGGGAAGAAAAAATAATAACAAAGTTTAAAATAGGCTCGAAATAAGTTTTAAAAAAAAAATCACATTAAGCTCAAAAATGGGTAACTAAGGATTTCATACATCAAGGTTGGCTTGAAAGGCTCAAACGTTCCAAAGAATTTCATAAATCATCTTCCTAAGCATGCATAATCTAGGATTTCGTCTCAAAAATCAAGCAAACAAGTTCTAAGATAAAACCAATTTCAATCTTATTTTTATTTTTAAAAATTCAGCAAGCATAAATAAAATTCAATCACACAAAATTGATCAAAAATCACGATTAAAGCCTCAATTATTTAAGTGGACAAAGTAAAATGGAAACAATTATTCAACCAAGCACATAGATTTTTATAGCTTCATTCCCATTCAATTTATACAACATATCATTCAATCATATTATCATTGGCTAATCATTGTCAACTTGACTCTCACTCTAAACAAAAACTAAACAAAACATAAAATAAAAATAAATATAAACCTAACAAAACTTAAACTTAAACAAGCAAAGCAATAAAAATCAAATTCCTTCCCCCAAACTTAATCTAAACATTATCCCCAATGTATAAATAAAAGAAAAGGAAAAGAAAACTTCCCTGAAATCCAATGCAATGCTCCATTGTATTGAATATCATCTATATCCTCCTTAGTGTTTTATATTTCGAAACACATCAATGAGTGGTTGATGCCCATAATAAGCGTCATGCAAGATAACTTGATTGTTGTCATTCTGAATGCCCTCATGTTTGGCAAGATATGAATATACTCTGCACGTCACTCCAACAACACAAGACTTTGAGTGATTTTCTTGGGGAGAAAACTTTGGTAACCCATAAAGGATGTAGAATAGTGAAGGAGTCATCAATTTAAAATATGGATCCACTGGCTGTGTATATGATTGAAGCATTGATGAACTCCAATCAATGATTGCAGGTGCTTCCTCATCCTCCAAAGTCATATTTTTCTCATCTTCATTTGTGAATTCCTCATATAACCCTTCTGATTGTTTTTCACTCTCCACGCGACTATCCATAAACATGCATGTGATTTGTTCTTCAACTTCATGATCATGGATGAAATTTACTTCATTCACCACACCATAGTCATTATCTACCAAGAAAGTATCCAACTTAGTAAAATTTTGAGTGAATATAACTTCGAGGGTCTCTTGGTCATCAACTTTACACTCAATCTCTTCTAATGGCTCAACCATTGGTTCTTCTACAGTATTCGAATAATTCTCACAACCTTGATTGTTTGAGTAATTGTCCTTAAACCACTCCATATTTTGCACCATTAAATTTAAATTGTTCTTTAATTGAGTCAATACTTCAATTTCTAGTTTGTGCTCTCCATGCTTGAATGGTTGAGGTATATATATATTAGGATCTTTGAATAATGGAGGATATTGGTGACTCCAACCTTGCAGTGAAGGATCCCAATGCCAATGGTAATCAAATTCTTCCATATCATTCAACAACTTCATTATATCATCATGACATCTTCTTAATAAATGTTCACCAGTTACCTCTGCTTCATAGTTTACCCAACATCTTGTTACATCATCTAATCCATTGTAAAAGAAAAGTGTAAGACACTCCCTTGAGAAATTGTGATAATATCTCTCCACAAATTCATTAAATCTCCCCCAAGTGGAGTAAAATGGCTCATTTGATTGTTGGGAAAAAGCCACGATGTAATCTTGATGGAGGATTTTTTTTATTTACCTCGCAAGTCAAACACAGAAAAGAAACATAAATTAAATAATAAATAAATAAAAAACCAATTTACAATAAAAATCAACTATGTTGATATTAATAATATAAAATATAAAAACCAAATTAGAACAAAAAAACGCAATTAATTTTGATATTGGAAATTTAGTCATCGGCAATGGTGCCAAAAACTTGATCATGAAAATATGATACGCAAGTATACGTAATCAATTCAAGTAATATAGATAGTAATTAAAGTATCATTCCCACACGGACTATCAACCAATTACCAATAAATGCTTTTAAATTTCTATTTGGTTGTCGAAAATAGAGTGATTTTTAAACTAAGACTTAAAATTAAAATAAACTTTGCAAGAATAAAAATGGATTCAATAATTAAAAACCTAGGGTGTTAACTTCATCAACTTTTCATTCTATTGTAAATAAACTTAAACATATAGTAGACATTAAGCATAGAAACCTAATTACTATACAAGGCATACATGTACTTTCATCCAATATGTAACCTATGTCTATATAATGATAACATATTCAATTATCATCTTTCGAATTTTGAATCAAAATCATAAATCAAGCAAATATTGATCAGGTATTTACTATCATTAAGCAAACATTATATAGATTAGAATACAAAAGAATAATCAATATAACATTGTAAATAAATTAAATAGAAATCTAAGTGACTATATTAAACCCTAGATAAAAAAATTAGTTCATGGAAAAGATCAAAAAAAGAAGTAAGAGAAGAAAGAGAGAGAGAGATCTAAAATAGTCTAAAACATTCTTTTTATAGAGATAAGGTTTTGAAAAGAATTTCTAAATGTTTCTATTTGTTACTTCATAATGCTCCAAAATATCTTCATTTGAATTTCTTGCATGCGTAATCTTCTTGCAAAAATATCACCAAGTAAACATCGAAATTTGACTTTTCTTGTGAAACAAGATTTTGTAGGTATTTGAATAAGCTTTCCAACACCATTAAGAACACAAAAATCAAATAAGTGAGTCAGGAGATATAGTCAAAATACCGATACTATCTTAGATTAAAAAAATCTCAGATTTTTCCAACAATTTAAGTTTGAATTCTCCTTTATCTTCTCTAATCAATTCAAATAAATATCTTTTTATTGTTTTTTCTCTTGATTGAAGATAATATTTCAAATAAATTTTGAAATATTTCTCAAATATTCATTTAACAAATGACAATCTGAAAAATACAACAACCACACATAAAAAGAACTAAAAATATAAAATAATAATAAAACTAAATAAAACTAAGACTAAAAAGTATTAAAAATCTATCCTATCAAAGTGAACTAACAGAGTGTTCAATTAAGCACACATATTTTTTCAAAATTCATTTGCTTTGGATTATACTCATAACATTCACTTTGTTCTCATTGGCAATTGTTGTCAACCATCATTCATGTTGGTCTTACTACACACTAAAACAAAACTCTAAACCAAACAACTAACACAAACTAGGCACACAAACTCACAACAAAACAACACGAACAAAACGAGTGGAAATTAAGCTCCCTCCTTCAAACTTAATCTAAACATTGTCCCCAATGTTTAAAAATAAATAAATAAAAGAGAACATACCTTACTTGGCATGGTGTTTCAAGATGGTGGTGGCGGTGGTGGACCCTGAAATGGATGAAACTGTGGTGGAGAGTTGAAGTAATGGAGATCCTCCTCATTGAGAGACCAACGGTTGACCAAAATGTTAAGTTGGTTAATATGGGATGTCTCATACACATTCCACTCAGCCACATAATTGTGTAGGTGCTGGTTTTGCTGCATCATGTAGTGGTTTTGTTGAGCTAAAAAGCTAAATTTCTCATCCATGTACTGCCAATTTGGATCCATGGGACTCCCAATTGCAAGTTCTGGTTGGTCCTCTTCCATTGGCTCTCCACTAGTACCAGCTTCCTGTTGCTGGTCTTTCTGCTATTTGGGTTTCTTCTTCTGTTCAAGTTTAGTCTGAAACTTCGTCATAGAAATAGGCTTATAATAGTTTGTTATAATGGCCCTAGTATTGGGCTTCTCACATGCGGCAGGTATGTCAGTGGTGTACTGCAGAACGCCATGTCTTAAACATAATTCTGTAATAAATGAACCATGGCCTAGTCCCCTAGTAGTAGTACCTCATGAGGTATGCCTAATGCTGTTACAAATTGCTCTCCCAAGATCAATTTTCATCCCCTTCATTATGACATAAACCAAAAGAACTCGCTCAGGAGTAACCTTAGTGAAGTGCATCACGGGCAAGAACCGAGATGACACAAAATAGGTCCAAGCATGAGCTTCCTTATTGAATTAATACAAGGGGATCTTTTGGGGTTCATTGTTTCTAGATTTCCATCTAGCCTCTGGAAAACACAACTCCTCCGCCACTCTCTCATAGTAAATGTCCCCATTCTGAAAATGTGCACATTCGTCTTCTTCCGAAGTTATGCTTTGAGTGCCATAAATAACATTTACAGATTGTATAGAGAGGGGCACTTGAATTCCTCTAACAAATACCTTGCCATTCTTCATCTCTTTGTAATTGGCATAGAGCTCATACACCAATGACTTGTTCACATCCGACAACTCCTCTCTCACGAAGGTACCCCGCCCTCTTCTTGCAATGTTTGCCCGAATAGGCTCATAGATTGAGCAATAGTAAGGATCAACATTATACTCCATTCCCCTTTCTGGAATTATTGATTTCTGGCATATCTCTTCATACCTCTCCTCAACTTCCTTACTAACAAATTGATCCACATCATAATCAGGAGGTGGTGTGGGTTCTCGCCTTTTTCTAGACGTACTAGCCCCCTTAGAATTTCTTGGTTTTGGTCCCATCTTCAACTTTTCTTCAAAAAAACTTCCTTCTAACTCCAAGAACTCAATCAATACTCACACGTAAATCAAGAAATTTTGTATTTTTCTTTCAATAATTCTACTAAAATTTGGCCAACACCTCCTCTTGTTTTTGCTTGATTTCCCAAATCACAATCAACAAAAAATTGACATTCAACAACACCACCAAAAATCAACAATACCAATCTCTCCCACAAGGCTCAATTTATCTCATAAATCAAATATCAAATGAAAACGTTTGAGATAAATGTAAACCCTTACTTGATAGTGATTTTCTACCCACTTCTTGTTGATGAAGACCCAAAACTTGAAAAACCAAAGTTTTCCTCTTTAATTTCAGAATTGGGGCTTAAGACTTGAGTTTTTGTTTGATTTTTGGGTTTTAAATGAAAAAGGGAAGAAATTAAGGCTTGGGTGTTACATATTTAAGGATTAGAGCAGTTTTATAGTGAAATAGGTGATGAGATAGGGTTGTTATAGAGGTTTTGAGGTGAGATGTGGGAAAGAGAGATTGGGATGGGCGAAGTGGAGAAGAAGGAGAAAATAGGGTTTTTAAAATTTATGAAAAATGTTAAGTTTAAAATCCCTTTTTTTAACTGCCTCGAACTAGCGCAGGGGTGCTTCCTTGGGCGCAGGGGCGCTGCACCAGTTTACTGAAACCAGCTCTCTGACCATCGACTTAGCGCAGGGGCGCTAATGCCTGGACCTAAAATTTTCCTCTCTATGGTCATTAGTGTAAGGGCGCTTGGCACAGCACAGGGGAACTACCACCTAACCCAACTTGAACATTTTCATGGTTTTCATTACAAATCCAAATAAAAATAAATATTTACATAATGAAAACAAAACTAAAAATAAATAAATAAAAATAAACTAAACCAAAATAAAATAAAATTGTGCAACTAAAAATTCTTAACTTAAAAATTGAAACTAACGAAAATGAGAAAAACTAAAAAGTTGAGAAGCCTCTCAAGAGCGCTGCCATTAACGTCATTTAGCCGGACGCTGAGCTCCTCTTCAGATTGGCATCAAGAGGATGACAGACTTGGCTTGGTCGTATGTACCACCCAAGTACAGTTTTACTATTTGACCATTCACTTTAAAACTTCCTTTCTTTTCATTACTCACGTCGACAACACCATATGAAAACACCTTGACAACTGTATATGGCCCGGACCATCGAGACTTCAGCTTTCCCGGAAAGAGTTTCAACCTTGAGTTGAATAATAACATTTGCTGACCTAGTTGGAACTCTTTTTGCACTAGATTCTTGTCATGCCAAGCTTTGGTCCTTTTTTATAAATCTCAGCATTCTCATACGCTTCATTCTGGAACTCTTCCAATTCATTTAGCTGCAACAATCTTTTCTCGTCACCTGCTGTCATGTCCATGTTCAACTTCTTCATTGCCCAGTAAGCACGGTGTTCTAACTCAACTGGTAAATGAAAAACTTTCCCAAATACCAATCTATAGGGTGACATCTGAATGGGAGTTTTGAAAGCTGTTCTATATGCCCATAATGCATCATCTAACTTCTTCGACTAATCTTTTCTTGAGCTTTGAAACATCTTCTCTAAAATTCTCTTTACTTCTCTGTTCGATATCTCTGCTTGATCATTGCTTCGAGGATGATAAGGTAAGGTGGTTCGATGACGAATGCTATATCTAGATAGCAATGCATCAAATTGTTTGTTGCATAAGTGACTCCCTTCATCACTAAAATAACTTTAGGGGTATCGAATCGAGTAAAAATTAAATTTTGGAGAAAATTAAGAACTATTTTACCGTCATTTGCTGGTGTTGCTGCTACTTCAACCCACTTTGATACATAATCAACAGCAAGCAATATATAAAGATTGTCGTATGTTGACAGAAAAGGCCCCATAAAGTTATTCCCAAAACATCGAAGAGTTCCACTTGCAAAATTCCTATCAAAGGCATCTCGTTACTCCTTGAGATGGTACCGGTTTATTGCCAATGATCACATGCCTTGACGAAGTTATGAGCATCTTTAGAAAGACTAGGCTAGAAGAATCCCGATTGAAGTACTTTGGCTGTTGTTCTATTGCCTCCAAAATGTCCCCCACATTGGAGTGTGTGGCAGTGAGACAATATGGAATACATTTCCTCTTCATGCATGCAACAAAGAATTATCTGATCGGCACAATGCTTGTAGAGGATCAGTTCTTCCCAATAATAATGTTTTACTTCAGAATAAAACTTTTGGAGTTGTTGTCTAGACATCTCCGGAGGAACAATGTTATCTGCCAAGACGTTCACATAATCAGCATACCACGAGACCATCAACTGTCCTCTGATTGCAATTAATTTATCTTCGGGGAAGCTGCCATTTATCTACACTTCTTTCATACTTGCTGTCTCTTCAACCTCCAACCTTGATAAGTAGTCTACTACCAAATTCTTTGTTCCTTTCTTATCTCTTATCTCCACATAAAACTCTTGCAATAACACTATCCACCGAATCAATTGAGGCTTGATATCTTTCTTTGTCATGAGGTACTTTATTGCTGAATGATCGGTGTACACTATGAACTTATTTCCAACGAGATAGGGGTGAAACTTATCAAAGGCAAACACTATTGCAAGCAGTTCCTTTTCCGTGGTGGCATAGTTTAACTAAGTGTCATTCAACGTTATGCTTGCATAATAAACAGTACGAAAGACCTTATCAACTCTTTGACCCAAGACTACCCCAACTGCATAGTCACTGACATCACACATCAATTCGAATGGAAGGTCCCATTTTGGTGCAAGAACTATTGGTGCAGAAAATTAACTTCTCTTTTAAAGTTTGGAAAGATTTTAAACATTCTCCATTAAAGTCAAATTGCACACCGTTCATCAAGAACGTCGAAAGAGGCTTTGAAATTTCTATAAAACCCAGCATGCCCAAGAAAACTTCTTACCCCTTTAACTGACACCGGTGGTGGGAGATTTTCTATTGTTGAAATTTTGGCTCAATCCACCTCAATACCTTTACTAGATATTATGTGACCAAGTACTATGCCCTCCTTTACCATAAAGTAACATTTTTCCCAGTTTAACACCAGATTTTCTTCTTCACATTGTTTCAATACATTCTGCAAGTTACATAAACACACATCAAACGAAGAGCCAAAAATAGAAAAATCATCCATGAAAATCTCAATGCTCCTTTAAACCATATCTGAAAAGATAGCCATCATGCACCATTGGAATGTTGCTGGTGCATTACATAGTCTGAATGGCATTCTCCTGAAAGTAAACGTGCCATAGGGACATGTAAATGTCATTTTCTCTTGGTCCTCTGGTGCGATGGAAATTTGATGATACCCTAAATAACCATCTAAGAAGCAATAACACTCATGAGCAGCCAACCTATCCAACATTTGATCGACAAAGGGAAGTGGGAAGTGATCTTCTTGTGTCGCTTTATTTAACTTGCGATAGTGAATGCAGATGCGCCATCTGATCACGGTTCGAGTTGGGATTTGCTCATTATTTTCATTCTTTAACACTGTTATTCCACCCTTCTTTGGAACCATCTGCACTGGATTCACCCAAGCACTATCAGAAATTGGGTAGATCACCCCAACGTCCAACCATTTAAGGATCTGCTCAAGTACAACCTCCTTCATAGCTGGATTGAGTCTTCTCTAAGTCTCTATAAATGGCTTGCTATCTTCCTCCATTAAGAGTCTATACATTACTGTTGAAGGGCTTATTCCTTTGATATCTGCCAATGTCCACTCAATGGCCAATTTATGAGCTCGTAAAACCCTTAACAATTTCTCCAGTTCAGTTTTCAGAGGGCAACAGAAACAATTACCGGTAAAGTCTCATTCTCACCCAAGTATGCATAACACAAATGATCTGTAAGAGACTTTAATTCCAATTGTGGTTGCTGCTTAATAGATGGTAATGGTCGTTCGGGCCCCTCCGCCAACTCTTCAAATTTCTTCTTGTACGGTTGGTAAGAGTTAATCCACTTTACATATTCTCTCATCTCGACATCATCATCATCTTCCTCACCACCTGTCAACACTGCCTCTAAGGAATCTCTACTCACCCTTCTTTCTGAGACTGCTTTATCTATCACATCCACAATGTAGCAACTATCACTAGCCATCAGATATGTCATTGCCTTGAAGACATTGAATACCAACTCTTCCCCCTGAACTATGAGTATAAGCTCTCCCTTTTGAACATCAATGAGAGCTTGTTCCGTTTCTAGAAAAGGCCGCCCAAGAATAATTGGGATATTTGCATCTTCTCCATGTCCAACACAATAAAGTCTGCTGAAAAAATAAATTTATCGACCTTCACTAGAACATCCTCAATTATCCTCCTCGGATAGGTCACCGATTGATCTGCCAACTGTAGTGTAACAGTGGTTGTCTTTGCCTTACCCAAACCAAGTATTTTGAATACTAATAGAGGCATGAGATTGATGCTGGCTCCCAAATCACATAATGCGTGCTTACATTGAAAGTTACCAATTGTGCATGAGATTGTGAAACTTCCAGGTTCCCTAAACTTCTGTGGAAGTTTCCTTTACAGAATAGCGTCGCACTCTTCAGTCAATGCAAAATAATGATAAGAATACTTACATTATACACAGTGAAATGAATGAGTCCTTCCTTCAGCTTCTCTAACCCATGTATCCTTTCTGTCGAAGAGTATTACCAAGAAACTGAACCGATCTTCAATTTTCTTCACATCCTTCAAAAGTATCCTTGAAATCACCTAGACTAGAGTGGGAAATTCTTAACACATGAGATTGATACAGAGAGAAGAAGAGAAAAGAACAATAAGGCTTAGAAAATGACTTGTGTTTAGAGAGAATCTAAAAACTATCTTAAACTTGTGTTTTTAACTTCTGAACTTATGTTTTTATCTCTCATTTAGCACTCATTTTATAGACTCAATTAGGCCATTTAATTTAATTAAAAAATCAATAAAATAATAGCCAATTAACAGCCCTAGGTAAAAATTATCATGGGCTTTAGGCCCGTGAATTTCCCATTTGATTATAAGTCCATTGGACTTAAAATAAAGCCCTATCTTATTTTCTATTGATTTAATTAATTAAATAATTATTTAAATCCTTTATCAAATTAATTATTTATAATTTGAACCTTGATTAAACTTATTTATTAATTTAGATACCAATTTATCTTAATTAATAAATCTGCTCTGATTTCTCTATTCTTCTCAAAATTACATACCTCTTTGAAACTATCCAAAATTGACCTGGTCAACTTTGATAATTCTAATTGATAATTGAATCAAGTAATTGAGACTATCTAGAGGATTGTATCCAAGGTACAATGGGGACCATGGGCCTATGAAATCAAGCTCCAATAAGTTATCATAAATCTAACAAATAAATTTACTAACTTATTAATTCCTCGTGACTCCACTAAAGACTCGGAATTGCACTCTTGAATTCATAGAACACTATATAACAAATATAGATACGCTATTAATTATCCATTGTGACAACCATAATTGTCACTCAATCCTCTATAGACTTTCTATAATGACATGGGACTAAAATATCGTTTTACCCCTCATTTTATTTTATCTTTAAATCACTTAGTTCCTTGTAAATAATATTTCAGTAAACTAATTTAATTACTGAAATGAGATCTCTGTCATTTAACACCTTGAACCAAACTAAAAGGAAACCATCGTTTCACTTCTTCATCCGAAGCTATAGATGTTCATATCTATGATTAACACTCCCACTCAGTTATACTAACGAGTTCCCAAGATGTAAGTATGGGCTAGTCCGTAGGGTAAGCTAGTAACGAACAAGTCAAAGAACTCAAATAATACAATTAGTTAGAATACTAACCACTCAGAATTTACATTGAATTGACCTATGGTCAACTATATGATATGATTAGAATAGATAATAATGGTATATTTACTTATCCTATCAACTGTCAATATCGGTCCAGTCCGATGTAACAGATACATCTGATCTTATCTACTTTGCTAATTTTCTGGAAAGAACATAACACTGTAATGTGTAAGTAGAACATATCGTAGATTGGCAAGACAGTGTAAATCCTGTGCACTGACTAATCTTAGGACTAACTTATTTTTGAACATATAATCATATTTATATTCCATTGTGATTACGTCAATATAAATATGATTAACTATATGCTCGGGATTTAATAGAAGTTTATATGAAACAAATAATCATGAAAATAAAACATGTGAGCAAAGTGATTGACCAAGTCAAAAAATGATTTCTATTCTTTTATTGATAATAAATGAGATTACAAAGAAACTGGGTTTAATTAGGGCATAAAACCCCAACATGGACCGTTGTGGACTTTTCAGATATGACTTAGTTTTAACGGCCTGGACAATTAAAGATATGATTTAGGTAGAAATTAGTTGATTACCTCATCCTTTACCCGAGGTTCAGGTTTCAACAGCCTGGACCGTTTACAAGACTAAATTTAATCAATTTAAACCTAATAATCAAGTTCCAAAGGTCATGGACCGTTATAGGGAAACAATAAATAAAGATTAGACTATCCTGGACCATGTTAGGTCTGGACCAATCTTTTGGGAGTTGGATTTTGAAACCCTCACACCGTACAAATCTAGATTTGGACTGGGTTTTGTGCCTTGCATCCTTTTTTTTTTTTAATCCTGGACTGTATGGATAGTCCTACCCCCCAAGTGACCAAAGAGTGCAGCCTTAGGTCACTTGTTCGTGTAGACATGAACTTTTTCTATCCTTAAAACATTCCCTATGGTGTTTTTGTTCACACCATTTTCATTCAATAAGAAATGGCCCTGGGGCATACAGTACTTGAAAGTAAAAATGTTAAAAAGAGCAGGGCTATATCCTCCCGACTACTGATAGTACAATCAGAGTTGTTCAATGCTCTAGGCCCTTGGGACCTCTGTTTCGTCTAGTCACTTTAGGCGATATGTTTCCGGACATACTTCATTTTGGATCTCATATGTTCCTTCCCAGTTAGGTCCTATAACCCTCACTTCTGGATCTTGAGATGCGGGAAAGAATCTTCTCAAGAGTAGATCGCCGGTTCCGAACCTTTGCCTCTTAACATTCAAGTTAAAATGTCTTGCGATCTTTCCCTCATATATCCTCAGCTGCACTTGTGATTCTTCCCAGACCTCTTCAATGAGATCCAAGGATTCCTAGAGTAAGGCATGATTCTGGTTGGTATCGTACGTATCTTGTCTTTGTGATGGGACCGCAATTTCTATTTGGATGACTGCTTCACATCCGTAAACTATTGAGTAGGGAGTATGTCTGGTCGAAGTTCGTTTCGTGGTTCGGTATGCCCATAGGATGCGGGGCAACTCTTTGGGCCATTTAATCTTCCAAGCTTGTAGCTTTTTCATTAGTGTCCCCTTCAAAATATTGTTCACGACCTCTGTTTGCCCATTTTCTTGACGCCTTGCGACTGCGAAGAAGCTTTTGATGATTCGATGTCTTTCACAAAAGTCGATGAAGTGGATGCTATCAAATTTTTTCCCGTTGTCGGACACGATTTTATGAGGGATGCCGTACGACACACAATATTGTTGATGACGAAGTCTAGGGTCTTTTTGGAGGTAATGATGCTCATTGGTTCCGATTCAACCTACTTGGTGTAATAGTCGACAACTATAATGGCATACTTTAATCTGCCCTTCCCGGTCAGGAGGGATCTTACCAAATCAATTCCTCACACTGAAAATGGCCAGGGACTGGTCTTCAAGGTTATCTCCGTGGGAGGAGCTCGCGGGATCTTCGCGTACCTTTGGCATTGCTTGCACTTTCAGATGTAATCTATGAAGTCCTTCTTCATTGTTGGCCAGAAATATCCTTGCCTTAGGATCTTCTTGGACAAGCTGAGTCCGGCTATGTGATCTCCGCAAAAGCCTTCGTGCACTTTGTGCACGATTATGCTCATTTTGGTCCTGGATACACATTGAAGATACAACATGGATAACCCCCTGCGATAGATCTTGCCGTTCAACATGATGTATCTGGGGCCTGGTACTGAAGCTTCCTGGCGGCGACGCTGTCTGTGGGCAATTCTCTAGTGGTTAGATATAGGATGAGAGGCCCCATCCAAGACGTTGCGTAATCAATGTCGTTTATGATTGCAGGGGCTTGAAAACTAGGCGCGGGCGGATGGTCAATTGGGACTACCCCAGAGAGTTCTGCTTCAACATCCGTGGCCAACTATGTTAGTGTGTCCGCAAACACATTCTGTTCCCTATGGATCTGACAGATGACGTATCTTTTGAAATAATGGAGTAACTCTCGGGTTCGCGCCACATAGGCGGCCATCTTCTCCCCCTTTGTTTGGTATTCTCCCAAAATTTGTCTTACCACCAACTGGGGGTCACTGTGGACTTCAATGTTTTCTGCCCCCACTTCCTAAGCTAAGCGTAATCTGGCCAGCATGGTCTCGTGCTCAGCCTCATTGTTTGACGCTTCAAACTGGAAGCGTAGGGCACTTTGCAACTAGTGACCTTGGGGGGATATTAGAATGATCTTGGCCCCAACCCCATTCTAATTTGAGGCTTCGTTAAAAAATATCTTCCAAAATGGTACTACAGGGTCAATTGGCTCTTTGTCCACAGCAATCCGGTGCATTCTACGATGAAGCCAGCTAGGGCCTGTCGCTTGATGGAGATTCTGAGGACGTAGGCGATATCGAATTGGCTTAGTTCCATGGCCCACTTCAAAAGTCTTCCTGATGATTTGGGTTTTTTTAATACTTGTCATAGGGGATGGTTTGTTAGTACCGTGATGGCATGGACATGAAAGTAAGCTCTTAACTTCTTGAAAGCAGTCAGTAAGCAAAATGTCAATTTCTCGATCAAAGGGTATCTGGACTCTGTGCCCAACAACCTTTTGCTTACATAATAGACTGGCAGTTGGACCTTTCCCCCTTTTCTCACTAAGGCAGCACTTATGGCATGCTCTGACACTTCCAAATATAGGTATAGTGGTTCCCCATCCACCAGCTTCGACAAGATTGGTGCTTGGGCCAAATGCTTCTTTAATTTTTGGAAAGCCTCTTCACACTCGGACGTCCACTCTAACCTCTGGTTTACGTAAAGTATGTTGAAAAATGGGATGCACTTGTTTTTGGACTTCGACACAAAGCGGCTCAAATCCGCTATTCTTCCCATCAAGCTCTGAACATCTTTCTATTTCCATGGCGATGGCATGTTGATTAGTGCTTTGATCTTATCTGGATTGGCTTCTATCCCTCTTGAGCTACTATGAAGCTCAGAAACTTCCCGGATGCCACACCAAAAGTGCACTTCTTGGGATTTAGCTTCATCCTGTACTTCCGGATAATGGAAAATTCTTCCGTCAGGTCGTCTGCGTGTTGGGCCGATGTCTTGGACTTGACCAACATGTCGTCTATGTAGACTTCCATGTTCTTCTCGAGTAGGTTCTGGAAGATACTGTTGACAAGCCTTTGATATGTGGCTCCGCTATTCTTTAGCCCGATAGGAATGACAATGTAGCAGTATACACACTTGTCCGTCTCGAAGCTGGTGTGTTGATGGTCTGCTACGTGCGTTGAAATCTAGTTGTAGCCAGAGTAGGCATCCATGAAGCTTCACAACTCATACCCAGATGTGGCATCAACCATCTGGTCTATCCAGGGTAGAGGGAAGCAGTCCTTTGGGCATGCCTTGTTGAGGTCCATGAAATTGATACAAGTCCTCCACGTCCCGTTTGGTTTTGGCACCAACACTGGATTTTCCAGCCAAATGGGATATAAGGCTTCCCGGATGAAGTTGATCGAGGATAACTTCTCGATTTCTAGCTTGAGGGCCTTTGCCCTTTCCGCGCCCAATGGCCTTCACTTCTATAGGACGGGAGTTGCATTCTCGTTGATGTTCAAGGCATGACATATGATGTTGCGGTTAATCCTGGTCATATCTAAGTGGGACCAGGCCATGACGTCCTGGTTTTCTTTTGCTTGGGAAATTATGGCAGCCTTGACCTTCGGATTCAGATTTCCTCCTACTCAGACTACTCTGGTCAGATCGGTGTCACTGATGCACGCCTCCTCAATCTCCTCCATAGGCTCTAATGCCATGTTTGCCACTATTCAGGGATCAAATTCATCGTCTTCCAGACCACCCTCTGTGCTGGCTGTGGAGGGGCGATTGGATCGACATTTTACTCTCTGAGAGGTTCTTCGCGGACCATGAAGATTGGTCGAGCAGAGACGTGATAACACTTTCAGGCGCTCTTTTGATCTCCTCGTACTTTCTCCGCTCTGCCGTTATCACACGGGAACTTAAAGTATAGATGGAAAATGGAGGTAACGACACCAAAGTCGAATAGAGCGGGGCACCCAAAAATTACATTATACGCAGTGGAACAATCCACCACTACGAATGTGCAGTACTTGAACAAGTTCTGAACATCGTTCCCCAACATGACAAGGAGTCGTATCTTGCCCATCAGAGAAAATCCCCATTAAAGTCATAGATCTGCATTGGACACGATGCCAAGTCTTTCTCTTTTAGGACAATCTCTATGAAGAGCGACTTAAAAAAAAACATTGACAGGATTCCCATTGTCCACCAACACTCGAGATACTCATTTGTTTGCGATTTGGGCATCAATGACCAAGGGATCGTGATGCGGGAGGTGGACATTCTGGGCATCTTCCTCCATGAACGTTATCGACAAATTCATCAACTTTGGGCACTGGGCCAGAGTCTTGACCAACGCGCACACCTCATGGTCTTGGTCGAGTTCACTGAGGTACCTCTTTTGGTCATTCCAGGATGGTCCACCCAGGTGCGAGCCTCCTGATATGGTGGCTACGTGGCCATCTACTCAAGGGGGTGCGATTCCGGGTGGATATGACATCCCGAGTCCAGGAGTCATAGGGCCTCCAAGAAATGCATCCCCAGAGTTCCAGCGGGTCCAGACATCACAAGAGGTGCCTGATAGAGATTTGTCGGGTATTACGCTCCATACCTGAAAAGGGTTTGTGTTGTTGGCTACCATCTGAAAGCTTGGATTCAAGCTTTTTCCCAGTTGATAAAGCCTAGCGCCCTTCTTATAAACTCTTCAAGGGTGGTTACCTTACTTCGTTGCATGTCATCCCAGAGAGGGGACCGAGCTCTGATTCTCGACTAGATGGTTACCAAGCGTTGCCCATCATCCACCTTAGTCTTTGAAGCTTCCTCTTTAAAGCGTTGGATGTAGGCTCTAAGGATTTCAGTGGGATGTTGCTTAATGTTGGCCAGTGCACTAACCTCCATGTCCAGTTTCTGAGTGGCCACGAATTGCTTACGGATAGCTGACTGCAATCCGGCCCAAGATTGGATCAAACCTGCCTTGAGCCTTTTCCACAACTCTTTGGCAGGTCCGACCAAGGGGATCGAAAAGCATAGGCACTTGCCATTATTGTAGTCATGGGCTATAGTCATCAGGCGATTGTAGTGGGATAGATGGTTTCTAGGGTCGGTGTTTTCGGTGTAGGCAGGTATATCCAGCATCTTGAACCCCTTGGGTAACATTATGTCCATGATGTGTTTTGCACATTGTTCCTTCTCTTCATCTTCTGAATCTGAACCTCCGCCTTCTTGTTTTCAGACAAAGCGGTTTGTGACCTTTTTGAGAACGGCCAGCTGCTCAATGAATTGCCTAGCCATTCCATCGTTAAGGGGAATCTTTCATTCCTCTTAATGTTGAGGTTGTTCCTTAAGTCGCCTCCACAAGGGTAAATCTTTTCTTTTCGGGCCAACTTCTTTCGAGCATTGAGGTTGTCTTGTAAATCTACACTGGATGTGTCATCTCCCGAACTAACAGCTTTTGGATCCTCTCCGTGTTTACGCCCTCCGTGTTCCTTGTTCACCGACGAGCTTGGATAAAAACATCTTCCATGGTCATCCTATCTCGGGACACTCCGGGGCTTAGTCCGTTGCGGGCGTTTCCCCAGCCGATTGTTCAATTGATTTTGTCCTGGGAGAGGATTCACCCTGTAACGACCCAAAATTACTAATAAGGCTTAAGAGCCTTGATTAGTATGCCGGGAGGGCATAATTGGTATTTATGTGAATTAATGATATGCATGCCAGGGTTATGTGGCATGCATGAATATGTGATTATATGGCTTAAGAGCCTTGATTAGTATAAGGCTTAAGAGCCTTATAATTGGTATTTATAAGGCTTAAGAGCCTTGATTAGTATGCCGGGAGGGCATAATTGGTATTTATGTGAATTAATGATATGCATGCCAGGGTTATGTGGCATGCATGAATATGTGATTATATGATTACATGGGAAAGATTTAATGCACGTTTATGAGTATTAAATATGCATGTGGGCCCTGCTTAACTTTTAAAGGGCATATTTGTAATTTTTTCCCGTTGTGGCCATAAATGTAATTATATGTGATAAATTGTTGAGACCACATTATTATGTGGATATATTTGCAGCATGTGGCTTGAGACAGTCCTAGTGAGCGGATTGGCGAAATAGTCACAACGGGGGTTTAAACCCAACTTCGGGGAGCCGAGCGGGTATTTTGGGAATTTGGGGGGATAATTTGGAAATTATTAAATATTGGGTAACTAATTGGAAGTTAATTGAATGATGGGACTTAAGTGGTAAATAATAGGAACACTTGAGGAATTAGCGAGAATTGGGAGTAAAATGACCTTTTTACCCCTAGGGGCCATTTGAGGATTAGAGAACCTAGGAGGATAAAATAGTCTTTTTAGTCATTAAGGGATATACTCAGACTCAGAACTAAATAGAAGGTTATAGAATTATTCAAGGAAGGAAAAAGAAAAGGAAAACTCTCTCTTCTCACTCCCTCACATCTCGCACAATATCTCTCTTTCTCTCTCTCTCTTGTGTTTTGGAGTTAAGGAAAAAAAAGGGGGGCTGAGGAAAGGTTTAGCTTAAGGAAATTCTACTGGGAGTCTTGAGGAATTGGGACCTCTGTCCATGAAGTTCAGCTTGAAAAGCTTAGGGAATTAAGCTGGAAGTGGAGCTGGAAAACATGGAAAGAAATTCAACGAGATTGGCTGAGTTAGTGTGAGGTCTCTTCTGGAGGTTGGGCCACAATTTGAGGTAAGAACCTTGCTCTAATCTTTGTGTTTTGCTGAGTAGTTTAGGTTGAATTTGAGCTTTAACCCCTGAATTTTTCTGAGTTCTTACTTTGTGTTTATGATGTTTTGGATATGAGAATTTGAGTATGGGTTTTGGGGATTGGTTGGAGTTTTTGGGGAAAAATTGGTTGGGTTTTGTTTCCTATGATGAGTAAAGTGAAGTTTTGTAGTTAGTTTTGCGTTTGGAGGTTTTGAGGGTTGGATATTTGGAGTTTTGGCTCAGGGAGATTCGAAGGAGAAACCTAGAAAATATGCATTTTCTGGTTGCAGTGCTTTAGCGCTAGGTTCGGAGCGCTACAATGCTAGGCTGCGTTTCTTGGGGGGGGGGGGGGGGGTTTGTTCTGTTTGTAGTGTCGTAGCGCCCTATAGGTAGCACTATAGCACTACCCTGCCTCCAGAACTTGGCTTTTTAAGTACTTTTTAGGGTTTTGCTTGGGGGCTCGGGGGCATGGTTTCACCACTTCGTTTGGTAGAATTATGGGTCCCGAGAGCGTGAGTTTGGTCCCGTGATTGTCCTTTGGAATTTTAACTCATCGAAGTACCATTTATGGATTGTGACTAGGTTTATCGCCAAGGCTCGGAGCTAAGGATTGTGCTCGGAACTGCTTCACTTGTATGGCTATGTTGGGACTAAGAGCTCCCTATACTTGTATGCAATGTCATATGATGGTATTATGCCATGTGGACATGAAATAAATGGCCTAAGAGTGCCAAAATTAATATTGGCGCACAAGGAGGCAACTCGGGCACTGGTAGCTGAGGTTAATTAAATAATCACTGAGCTTGGCCTAATTGAGCCAGAGTCAGTGGGTTGAACACTGGGCTCAACCTAAGTGAGGCGAAGACAGTGGGTTAAACTGAGGGTGCGGCCTACGGGCGTCAACCCTAGTTATTGTATGATATGTCTATTGTTGTTAATTTGATGAACATGATATGATGAATACCTGGATAATAGATTGTTGAATTTTCAATTGTTATCAATGATTATGTTAATGCTATGGACTGTTGATTATCAGGTTATGATATACGAATTATTTGGTTATTGACATTAATCATGCTATGATGTTATGGTTTTCTTGCTGGGCCTTGGCTCACGGGTGCTACATGGTGCAAGTAAAGGCATGGGTATGATGGTTGAACCATGGGTTGGAGAGCTCTGGGGGTGAGGTGTACATTTTCAGCTGCTCAGCCGCCACGGTTGAGGGATTATATAGGGACGGAAAACCTAAAATGTGTATTTTGCCATTAGAGTGGCTTTGCTTATTTATAACACTTGGAAATCTTGTAATTATGTTTTCTAAACCATGTTTCGGGATCTCATGTACTAAACATTTATTTTAATGAAAATTATCTGTTTATGACCAAAATCTTTTAAACCTAACTTGTTTATGGCTTTAGGTTCACATTTTTATTTGAATGACTTGGTTAGCAAGTCTTGCACTATTTTAAACACACAATGTAACGATCTTGGTTATCTAGGGTGTTAGAACTTGGTATCAGAGCGGTTTAGGTTTAAGGGTTCCTGAAGACTGGCTGGACATGTACACTTGCTGCTAAAGACAAGCTCGACTCAGGGTTTTGTAATTGAATACTTGAGATTATATGCTTAAGTTCTTGAAATGAATATGAGTGCATTAATTTGTATGATTAATAGGGAGAATGAGTTACTGATAGGGCCTGGCCCTTGACTGTTGCGTGATGAAATTAAGGCGTGCTGATTAGCATTGCTATTGCATGTGGATGAATATTTGGATAATTGTTTGTATACTGATTATATGTGGTGAATTGTTTAAATTGAACTTATATGTTATACCAGTTTAATTGTATATGGAAAACATGGTAAATGTGAATGTACCTGGTAGCAATAAAATTTGATATCTAAATGCATAGTATTCCAGATTGGTGTTTATTATGCTTTATGTGTGTATGATTATTGTGGTTGCTTGGACCTGGCCATGGGATGGTTATGGGTATGAACATCAGGGCTGAAGGGTTTAGTCAGTGATGGCAGATGGATTCAGATTGTTGCGTTCAGAATGGTTAAGTTGACCTGGTATTGTTATAGTGAGGGTTGTAGATGATAGCTAGGGTTGGAATCCTCCATTTTCCTCTGAAAGTTGCAGCAAGAATTCGCTGGTATGTGAGTTGGGTTGTAAGATTTGAGAAAAGAGGTTAGATGGGTGATTCAATAGGTTTTGTGTGGAGGGAACTACTTTGTATACCTTGACAGTAAGGGTATCAGTGTTGGTTTAACCTGAGGGTGGAGATAGGTAAGAATTGTTGTATGGAAGGCTTTAAAAGCATTATTCTCTAGTTTTAAGAAATGGGTGGATTTGCTCAAGAATTGATTAGTGGATGGAGATAGCTAATCTCATCCTTGATATTACGGAGATGATAGGTCGTGACAGAGTGGTTGTGCTAAGCAGTTGTGGCAGAGGGATGCTTAGAAATGGTAAGAAGTGATACTGAAATCCAAAATGTTGTCATGATTGGTTGGGAGGAATTTAGGCAGTGATTAGATAAAAGAGATTACTATGTAGTAGCTAAGCTGCGGAGACGAATGAGTTTATGAACTCGGATTGGAATGGCAAGATAGTGATAGTGTATGTCAATAAGTTTGGTGGGTTGGTCAATTCGCTTTGGAAGTTTATACAAGCGGATGTAGCTGGAAATGATGACTCATTTAAGGATTAAACTCTGGGATAGCCCAGAGCATCAGGGCCGCTCCAGTGCACGAGATATTTATTTGTGCTTGGGCAGCAGGGAGAGCCATGTTATTTATGATATAAGGAATGAGGTACAGAGCGTGAATGTCGTAGGGCAAGAAATGCAGATGATGGTATTCCCATTTGTGGGATTTAGTAAGGGCAGATGTTTGGCAATCAGAATAGAAGAACTCCTAACAATCCTATAGCCACTGGTTTGATAGGAAGGGGTCTAGTTTATCGGATATCCGTTAGGACAGCGGTGAGATCTAGTGAAGTCATTTATTATGCGTCGGAAGCAGGAGACGCCATCTGGAAAGATGCCAGGTAAGGGCATGATTTCTACATGGAATGGTTTGATATGTTGGGGAGGATTGCTGAGGATTAGAGAATGGAAGGTTAGAAGGCCTTGTTATATTCAAGGCCCGAGGCTAGTTTCTCGAAGGTGATCAGTTGACCTATAATCTTCGTTCTTTGTTATATAAGAGCTGAAAGAGTTCAGTGTTGTGCATCTCCAAGGAGAGATTCAGACATGAAGTTTATGTCTCAAGGTTATTGTTCGAGGGGCATGAGATGGTAGTTCTTGTTGAGGATGAATTAGAAACTTCTAAAGAAGAGTTGGAACACATGTAGTAAAGGGGGTTTATAGTGGAAGTAATTGAGCTTGTCTTATGAGCGTCATGATGAGGGTTTGAGTGAGAGCAAATTTGTTAGATAAGAGACAACCATGGATTGTAGGGGCAGCACTCAAAGTACATTAGTTGGACTGAATGGAAACTGAGTTTGTTATGCCCCAAATTTCCTAATAAAGTTTATACCCTTTATTAGGATGCTGGGAGGGCCATAATTGATTTATTATGTTATTAAATGATTATATGCATGTTTATGTGTATTAAATATGCATGTGAACCCATTTTTAATTAATTGGGTGATTTTTATATTTTAGCCATTTCAGGCATATTGGCATATATGTGGCATGTGTGTGTCATGCTCCATTATTATTTGTTTATGTTAAGGTTACCCAACACAAGATGATCCTAGGAGGTAAGCTAGTGGAAAATTCACAACAGGACTTATACTTGACTCGGAGTGAGTCAAGGGGTATTTAGCACATTATCGGGTTATTGGGTAATGGGAATACATATTTGATGATAAATTGGGAGTTAGTAAGACTAGAGGGAAATCCTAGGAGTTTTGACTATTTTATCCCCAGGGGCGTTTTCGGGACCCCGAGCATTAGGATTTTTTTGACGCTACTTAAGCTTGAAGTAACCTGTTAAGAAATAAAAAGAATGTTCAGAACGTTCTCTCTCCCTCAAAGTACCATTTTCGACACCCGATCGCATTTTTGAAGAAAACTTGAGTTCTAGGACTCGGATTCAAGCGAGGATTGAGGCATAGCGATCCTGGGGAAGATTAGAAGCTTATTAGCCAGAGGATTTAGTTGGGAAACAAATTAATTGGAGGTAATTCAAGTTTTAAGTTTTAAGTTTTTAATGTTTTTAAGCTTGAATTGGACTTTGTGTATTGATAAGTTTTTTATTTAATTGAAGCTTGGGTTTTGTTGTTTTTGGATCATGGGAATGTTTGGGAACTTTGATTTTTGAATTTGGAGATGTTTGGATAGGGTTCTGGAAGGTTTTAAAAAGGAGAAAACGAGGAAAAATGGCTGGCTCGAGGTTAGGTCGTGGCCCTGTTCTAGAGCGCCGAGGCCCAAGCTTGCAGAAGGAGGAGGCAGGCTCCGTCTGGGGGCAAGCCACGATATGGGGTATGGAGGGCCACGGTACTTAAGAGAATTTTTTCCCATAATTGTCTTTTAATCATGGAAACTTAACCTTAGGGCCTAGGATCGATCCTACTACCTAGTTGAATGGGATTCGACGTCCCAGAGGCTTGGGTTGGGTTTGGAAGTATTTATTTACTCATTTTGATGAGAATTTATGTTATGGTTGTGACTAGGTTTTCACTAGGGGCTTGGAATCAAGATCGTGCTTGTGACTCGTTTATTGGTAACCTGTGCTTGGACAAAAGGTAAGAAAACTGCACCCAGTATGTGATGCATATGATGCACGAGAAACATAAAATTAGGGCATGCCATGAATGTTGAATATGAGATTGATCAGAGCTTGAGTCTCTATGTTTGTGCATGATCATAATTATGCTAGCATTTGTTAAGTAAGCATACTGAATGCCCTACATTTGGATATTTGACATATGATATATGCCTAGTAGCATTGCTTACTTGTGCGTGGCACTGACTAACTAGTCAGAATTGGCAATGGTGTCAGTATTAACTATGAAGTTGTGATCTACTTGTCAAGTTCGGAAGTAGTACTGGGCACTGGTCACGTGGTATTGACTAAAAATTTAAGAACGGTCTTAGCGTGTTTAACGCAACCCGATAAAGATTAGATCTAATCGACGTCTGCATTGAATGACTCAAATGAGGATTAATGCCGGACCGTCCTCAAGTTTGATGAAAACTAAAAGCGCTTGTCTAGCCTAAGTCTAGGCACTTAGAGTCAGGGTCAGAGAGCCCCAGTGACTGTTTAGTCACATGGCTATGCGTGTTGAGCCCAAAGTGACTTACCCAGCAGTCACTCATTTGATTTGAGCCAGGGCCACAGAGCCCCAGTGACTGTTTAGTCACATGGCTATGGGTGCTGACCCCAGGTGACTACTTCGTCACATGACTGTGGGTGTCGAGCCCTGTAGTGACTTGTTCGTCAGTCACTCATCTGATTAGAGCCATTTCCAGAAAGCTCAGGTGATTGTTTTTCACATGGCTATGGGTGCTAAGCCCCGTCATGACTTTCTTGTCAGTCACTCATTATGGTTAAACAGAACCTCAAAGTGATATTCACTCATCTGTTCAGGGCTATAAGCTCTGTGTGATTATAATGATCATCATTCGCATGGCTGTGGGTGATGAGCCCTGTGGTGACATGCTTGTTAGTCACTCATTATGGTTAACAGAACCACCAGTGTTAAATCACTCATCTGATTAGGATTGACTTGATAGTCATCCAATCAAGAGGGAAGGATTCTTCATCCTAGATTCCCCAGCATTATCTGAACTTAATTGCATGCTTGAATAGCACTATAATTGCTAAGTGTACCAGATATGATTTTGTGACATGATATTATTATTCATGAGCATATTGAGTTTTCTTGCTGGGCTTCAGCTCATGGGTGCTATGTGGTGCAGGTAAAGGCAAAAGAAAGCTTGACTATCCTTGAGTTGGATAGCTTAGGTGACGATGTGTACATATGCGGCTGTCGACCGCCACGGCCGAGGGTTGAAAGAGGAACTAGGGTTAAACCCTATTTTGCCGCTTAGATCGGCTAGTTGTAAATATTTTCTTTTAATGAACCTTTAAATTATATTTTTGGGATCCTAATGTATACAGTAAATGTTTTAGTGAAACATTATATCTTAACCAAAAAATTTAATCCCTAAACCGCTAATCATACTTAGTTACATGATTATGGCCAAATGACTCCATTAGCGAGTTTAGCACTGTTTAAAAGGCACACCATAACGGTCCCTGGAGTTTGGGCGTTACAACTTGGTATAAGAGCCTTGACCCAGCCGAAAGTGTGGCCGATGGGGACGTCGGGCCTATAAGGGGGTGATTGTGACAGTCAGAATCCCGTGATCCATAAGGGGAAAGACCAGGTAAAGCTGTCCAATCCCACACCGCCTGGGGAAGGTCAAGTGTGATTATTCTAAGACTGTGTAGGTATGGGACTACACGGTTGAAGAAGGCTTAAATAGATTGATGGGTACTAGCTATGCCAACAAGATTCATCTTCTTTTCGGTAGCCCATCACTTGAGAACTCCAAAGTTAAGCGTGCTTGACCTGGAGCAATCTGATGATAAGTGACCTCCTGGGAAGTTTTCCCAGGAAGCGTGCGAGTGAGGACAAAACACTTTGGAAAGACTCGTGTTGGTTTGTAGGGCCAGTCGTCATTCCAGGAAGTAGCCATAGTGACATGGGGCGTTACAAATGGTATCAAGCCAAGGTTAAGGGTTCCTGAAGACAAGCTGGGCATGTACACTCGTCACTGAAGATAGCTTCACTCAGGGAATGGTATCTATTTCAGTAGTTATGTGCTTAACTGCTTAAATAGAGCGTAAATGCTTTACCTGCACATTGTATTAAGGAGCATGAGATTCTGATAGAGCCTGGCTCTTGACTATACGATTACCTGCTCCATGAACATATATAATTGTGATATTTGCATGCTGGAGTTGGAGGCATGGTGGGTATGTTGGAAGAGCAGGGATTATGATTGATGTATGAATGCCATGGGCATGTTTTTAGCACTATAGTGGCTTGTGAATGTAGTGTGAGAAGATTGTTCCCATGGGGAAAGCTCTTGATATGCTTATCATGATTAATGGGTCAAGTTATTGACTGCAAATTCAATCAGCAGGTTTGTATCCAAGGCAGATAATGAGGCCTGATGGTGGTTATACTGCGACTAGGAGTTTCAACCAGGGGTTGAGTTTTTCATCTGGCCCTCAGAATTTCCAGCAGGTGCTTACAGATGTGCAATTAAGGTTTCAGGGGCAAGAGGAAGATATCAGGTGTTTGAAGCAACATCGGAGCCTGTCGGGGAATACCTCTTCCTTTGTTGTGCCAGGAGTGGCACCAGTTTTGGCTCAGCCTACGGTTTAGATAAGATGGGAATTTCTCTATGGAAGATTCCAGGAGTATTACCCTCCAGTCTTTGAGGGAGGCCTAGATCCATTCAAAGCTGAGCAATGGATGGGCATGATCAGTTCTATTCTCGATAGTATGGGACTGGTAGGTCATGATAGGGTGATCTGTGCGATATATGTATTGCGGGATGATGCCCAGACGTGGTGGGAAGTAGTATCCCAGACGCGAGATACAACTGTGATGGATTGGAAGGAGTTTAGGTAGTTGTTCAATGAAAGATATTACTGTTATGCAGCCAAGACTGCAAAGATGAATGGTTTTTTTAATCTCGTTTAGGGAAATGCAATAGTAACCGAGTATGTTAATAGATTTGATGGGTTGTCCAAGTTTGCTTTTGATATGGTACTCACAAATGTAGCTCGGAAGGAAAGGTTTATCTAGGGATTGAATCCCAAAATTGCTCAGGGCATTAGAGTTTCCTCAGTGCATGAAATCTTTACCTACGATCAGGTGGTAGGGAAGGTTCTTGCTGTTGAGAGCAAAGGAAATCAGATTGGGCAAGAGAGTACTGGAGAGCACGGAGCTCAAGCAGTGATGCCTCCATTTATTAGAGCAAGCAAGAATGAAAACTGGAAGACTTATCCAATATGTGCTCGGTGTAAGAGGCGTCATCTGGGAGAATACCGAGCAAAGGCATGTTTCTTATGTGACACAGTTGGGCATTTGAAGAAGGATTGCCCAAGGCTAAGAAGGGATGATAAAAAGGGGATGGATAGCTTGACTCTAGCTCGAGTGTTCGTTCCGATGCAGCTAGAGACTTAGACTAAGACTAGTTCCTCAGGGTGGCAGGTCAGCTTTCTAGTTCTGATTTTTGTATTATGCTGACTGGTTTTGGTGCCATGCTGTTTCTTTGTTTGATGCTTCTTGGGGGGCATAGAGATGCTATGCAGATCACATGGTTATGTTGTGATGGGAATGCGATATTGTATTGGTGATTTAAAAGATGAGTTGGGTTATGATGAAAATCACTCATCAATGGTTTTGATAAGGTTGGTTATGGATGATTTGGAGATGATCCTGGATATGGATTGGTTAAGTAATTATGGGGCGATGCTAAATGGCAAGGAAATGATAGTAACTCTTGGCCTTGAGAGTGGAAAGCCTTGTTACAGTTGGCAATGTGCATGGATTCTGAATGCTTATGACATCTATATTGAGAGTTAGAGTTTTATTGCAGGGAGATACATAGAACTCTTAGCTAGTGTGGTGGATACCACTTAGATTGTGCCAGAGGGATCAAGACAGATTGGAATAGTCTGTGAGTTACTGGATGTGCTTCCAGGGGATTTGCCAGGGTTTCCTTTATGTGTGAAGAGATAGAATGGTGAGTGGATTAGTGCTAGGAATGGAATTAGGTCTAGGGCACTGTTTCGAACAACTTCAGCAAAGTTGTAAGACCCAAGGGATTCCGTTATTGGATAAGATGGTATTCTCCAAGGTGGATCTTAGATCTGGTTAGTACCAATTAGAGATCAGGGAGAAGGTTAAACAGAAGACTGACTATTATATCATATAAGGGCACTAGGAGTGCTGTGTATATTTTGAGGATTTGGTTAATGCCAAGATTGCTTTGATGAATCAGATGAACATAGTATTTGAGGATTATTTGAATGGGATTTGTGATCATCTTGGACGATGGTGTTGTGATGTATTTTTCCGTGGAGATTTGCCAAGGTCAAGAATGCCTCAGTAGGAAAGAGTTTCCATGGATGGGTAGGATATTACATGTACCTTGGGAAAGAATTCTGAGTCTTCTTGCATATCAGAATCAGTTTGTAGGTTGTTATGACATCTCAGTAATAGGGAAAAGGATTGCTTATGCATCATGTTGGTTAAAGGATATGACCAGAACTAGAATAAAGTTTCTGGTGGGCCAAGTGGCTAGTTTTATGCTTGAGATTACTATCTCAGAGAATATCAAAAGGAAAGATGATTAAGTGAACCACAGATAGGAAAGATTGAGTGGGAAGTCTTAGCTGGATTAGCTAAGGATTAAACAGTGTCAGGTATGAATTTATTGAGGTATAAGGATCGAATTTGGAATCTGATGGACACTGGGATTAATTGGGAGATTCTGGATGAATCTCATACTACTCTCTTATTCTCTTCATCCAGGCATCGTTGAAATGTATCAGGATATGAAAGTTTTATATTGGTGTCCTGGGATGGAGAGGGGCATAATGGAATACGTGGCAAAGTTCTTAACCTGTTAGCAGGTCAAGACAGAGTATCCGAAATTAGTAAGGCCATTGCAGCCTTTGAGTATTTTATAATGGAAATAAGGAAACATTGCGATAGGTTTCGCAGTGGGGCTGCCCAGGTTAGTGGGCCAGTGTGAATTGGTTTGGGTCATTATGGACCAGTAGTTAAAGTGAGTTTACTTCTGTCAATAAGGATGAATAATACAACTGGTCATCATTCAGATCTCTATGTGAAAGAGGTAGTGTGCCTTCATGGAATCAAAGGTCTATCTTATCAGACGAGGATTCAGTTTTTACTTCCAAGTTTTGAGGAAGGTTGCAGAAGGCCATGAGAATATAGATAGAATTCAGTACAGTGTATTATCCTCAAACTGATGGTAAATCGGAGGAGAGTTATCGAGTTATTGGAAAGGTACCTTATGAGATGAGGTATAATAGAGAATGTTTATCACCCGTTCATTGGAATGAGATGGGTGAGGTGTTTATTTTGGATCCTGAGGTAGTTCAGGGGACCATTGAGATTATTAGAGGTTATAGCTTGGATGCTCACTTCTCAGAGTAAATAGAAAAGTTATTGAGTTGAAAAGCAGGAACATGGAGTTCCAAGTAGAAGATTATATCTTCTTTCAAGTATCACCGTGGAAAGGGGTGAGGAGATAGGGACAAGTTGAGCCCTAGATTAATATGACCGTTTGAATCTGGGATAGGAAAGGTTAGATTACCTTTGGATGAGCCTTAGTTTTGACACTGTCAGCTGTACACAATGTAGTTTGTATTTCCATGTTGAGGACATGGGTTAGAAGAGACTCATGTGTTGAGTTATGAGAATCTGGTGATTAAGGCTAAGTTATCTTGTAAGGAGTAGCCAGTCCAGATATGAGACAGGATGAATAAAGTTCTGAGAAACAAAGTTATAGAATAAAGGTATGTTACAAAGACAGTGAGGTTAAGGGAACGACCTGGGAAAACTGGAATCAATTGTGCGGAATTTATATTCTGGGCTGTGCAGATAAATTTTGAGGACGAAATTTTTATAAGGAGGGGATAATTGTAATGCCCCAAATTTCTTAATAAGGTTTAAGACCTTGATTAGCAAGTCGGGAGGGGCATAATTGATTTATTATGTCATTAAATGATTACATGCATGTTTAGGTGTATTAAATATGCATGTGAACCCATTTCTGATTAATTTGGTGATTTTCATATTTTGGCCATTTCGAGCATATTGGCATATATGTGGCATGTGTGTGCGGTGCTCCATTATTATTTGGTTATGTTAGGGTTACCCAACACAAGATGATCCTAGGAGGTAAGCTAGTGGAAAAGTCACAATGGGACTTATACTTGACTCAGAGTGAGTCAAGGGGTATTTAGCACATTACCGGGTTATTGGATAATGGGAATACATATTTGATGATAAATTGGGAGTTAGTAAGACCAGGGGGAAATCCTGGGAGTTTTGAATATTTTATCCGGGGGGGCGTTTTCAGGACCCCGAGCATTAGGATTTGTTTAAGGCTACTTAAGCTTGAAGTAACCTGTTAAGAAATAAAAATAACGTTCAGAACGTTCTCTCTCCCTTAAAGTTCCATTTTTGACACCCGGTCGCATTTTTGAAGAAAACTTGAGTTCTAGGACTCGGATTCAAGCGAGGATTGAGGCATTGCGATCCTGGGAAAGATTAGAAGCTTATTAGCCAGAGGATTTAATTGGGGAACAACTCAATCGTAGGTAATTTAAGTTTTAAGTTCTAAGTTTTTAATATTTTTAAGCTTGAATTGGACTTCGTGTTTTGATCAGTTTTTTATTGAATTGAAGCTTGGGTTTTGTTGGTTTTGGATCATGTGGATGTTTGGGAACTTTGATTTTTTAATTTGGAGATGTTTTGATAGGTTTTTGGAAGGTATTAAAGAGGAGAAAACGAAAAAAAATGGCTGGTTCGAGGTTAGGCCGCGACCCTATTCTAGGGCGTCGTGGCCCAAGCTTGCAGAAGGAGGAGGCAGGCTCTATCTGGGGGTAGGCCGCTGCATGGTGTATGGAAGGCCGCGACACTTAAGGGAATTTTTTCCCAGAATTGTGTTTTAATTTTGGGAACTTAACCTTAGGGCCTGAGATCGATCCTACTACTTAGTTGAGTAGGATTCAACGTCTCAGAGGCTTAGGTTGGGTTTGGAAGTATTTATTTACTCATTTTGATGAGGTTTTATGTTATGGCTGTGACTAGGTTTTCACTAGGGGATTGGAATCAGGATCGTGCTTGTGGCTCGTTTATTAGTAACCTGTGCTTGGACCAAAGGTAAGAAAACTGCACCCAGTATGCGATGCATGTGATGCACGAGAAACATAAAATTAAGGCATGCCATGAATGTTGAATATGAGATTGATCAGAGCTTGAGTCTCTATGTTTGTGCATGATCATAATTATGATAGCAATTGTTAAGTAAGCATGCTGAATGCCCTCCATTTTGATATTTGACATATGATATATGCCTGGTAGCATTGCTTACTTGAGTGTGGCATTGACTAACTAGTCAGAATTGGCAATGGTGTCAGTATTAACTATGAAGTTGTGATCTACTTGTCAAGTTCGGAAGTAGTACTGAGCACTGGTCATGTGGTATTGACTAAAAATTCAAGAACGGTCTTAGCGTGTTTAACGCAAGCCGATAAAGATTAGATCTAATCAACATCTGCATTGAATGACTCAAATGAGCATTAATGCTTGACCGTGCAAACTAAAAGCGCTTGTCTAGCCTAAGTTTAGTCACTTAGAGCCAGGGCCAGAGAGCCCTAATGACTGTTTAGTCACATGGCTATGGGTGTTGAGCCTGAAGTGACTTACCCTGCAGTCACTCATTTGATTGGAGCCAGGGCCACAGAGCCCCAGTGACTGTTTAGTCACATGGCTATGGGTGTTGAGCCCAGGTGACTACTTCGTCACATGACTGTGGGTGCCGAGCCCTGTAGTGACTTGTTCATCAGTCACTCATCTGATTAGAGTCATTGCCAGAAAGCCCAGGTGACTGTTTCGTCATATGGCTATGGGTGCTGAGCCCCGTGGTGACTTGCTTGTCAATCACTCATCATGGTTAAATAGAACCTCAAACTGATATTCACTCATCTGTTCAGGGCTATAAGCTCTGTATGATTATAATGATCATCATTCACATGGCTGTGGGTGAAGATCCCCGTGGTGACTTGCTTGTCAATCACTCATTATGGTTAACGGAACCACCAGTGTTAAATCACTCATCTGATTAGGATTGACTTGATAGTCATCCAATCAGGAGGGTAGGATTCCTCATCCTAGATTCCCCAATATGATATGAACTTAATTGCATGCTTGAATAGGGCTATAATTGCTAAGCATGCCAGATATGATTTTGTGACATGATATTATTGGTCATGAGCATATTGAGTTTTCTTTATGGTCTTCGGCTCACGAGTGCTATGTGGTGCAGGTAAAGGCAAAAGAAAGCTGGACCATCCTTGAGTTGGATAGCTTAGGTGACAATGTGTACATATGCGGCTGCTCGACCGCCACGACCGAGGGTTGAAAGAGGAACTAGGGTTAAACCCTGTTTTGCCGCTTAGATCGGCTGGTTGTATATATTTTATTGTAATGAACCTTTATATTATATTTTTTTGGGATCCCAATGTATACAGTAAACATTTTAGTGAAACGTTATATCTTAACCAAAATTTTTAATCCCTTAACTGCTAATCATACTTTGTTACACGATTATGGCCAAATGACTCAATTAGCGAGTTTAGCACTGTTTAAAAGGCACACTGTAATGGTCCTCAGAGTTAGGGCGTTACAGAGTTGGTCAGTAGGGATTCAGAGGGGTATGTAAGGAATTGTTGGATACGCTTCAGGATTGGGCTATGGACAGACTCGTAATCAGGGACACTACGAAGAATGGTATAAGTTTGGTAGAAAGAATTACTAGTTCAGTTGTAGAAGTTTTTTACTTAGGAATAGATTATACGGAGCATCGTATTGAGGGATTTGTTGTCCTTGCCTATTAAGGATAAAGAGCTCAAATACCCGGTTACAAGATAGGACAATACCTCCAGAATTGATCTTCAATCTAGTTATTACAAGTTGAGGATCAAGGAAAGAGACATTTAAGTAATTATTACTTGTACCCAGTGGGGTGTGATGGAATATTTTTAAAGGTTCTTAACTGATATAAGCTTCAGCAACACAGGTAAGTTGAACAAGCCATAAGTACAGGAACAATATAGATGAGGTATATTTAGGTTCGTTAAAAATGTGTGGAACTACTTCCCAGTTAGAAGCAGAATGCAGACGGCTACTACATTTATGATACTAAGACTGAAGCAGCAGGGTCACAGGTAAGGTTCCTGAAGGTATCAGTTTCATTTCTTCAAGGGTATTCAAGGTCATGCTACAGGAAGAGAAGGGATCAAGTATGATGAAGTTTAATCAGAAGCCACAAAGAAGTTACTGAAGAACACCTGAGGGATTAGATGTACAATGAGACCGGTGGACATACCATTTGCTACATAAGTATTTTCAAAGGCAGCTACACCAGAGATTAGAACGACATAAGAACCTAAGGGTAGACTGAATGGATAATTTTGTACCAGATTTTCAGAAGACAGAATGAGGATTGGTTAGCACCCTATGAGATAGGATCCTACATGTAATGGATGGATACGGAGGGGTCTCGTGAGGAATCTTATTTTTTTTAAGACATGAAATTGTAAGCGGTACATCAAAGGCTGAGACGCACCCAGTTATAGACTGATGAGATGATGGTTTGTGCCTCGCGGGAGGTAAGAGAATGGGAACATGGCCAGTATACATGGAACATCAAGTTAATGGTAAATGTATAATGTAAGGGATTTGAACGTTTGGTCACTTATAAGAAAGATAACTCTGAGACCAAGATTCAGTGAGACTTAATGGGTGAATCATGTTAGAAACCCTTGACTGTACAAAGAGAAAATTAACTTGGAAGTCGACCTCTTACTTGGGAAGGCCTAGGCCAGTAGGATAAGACGTCACAGATTACAGTAAGGTCAAACAAGATAACAATTGCGATTGGTATGGTATCAATAATTTATTTTGGACATATATATATATTTCTTTGGACAATGGAATTCAGAAAGAGAATCTTGTGGAAATGGTGAAGAACCCTACCAGTATAATATGAGTTAAGATATGAAGATTAGATGAGTGATCCGATGGAATTTGGTGTGGAGATAAAAGTCTTAAATGAACGTTGTACTACCTTCTTAGGCATATGGTAGTCAGGAAATTTAAACGGGTGATAAGGTTTAAAAATTCGTATATTGGAAGGTAAAATGGTATATTGGTGGGTTGTAGGAATGGACCACATTAGACCACAAGTGAGATGATTGGACATGGAAGATTGCAACTCCGCAAAGTGAGTTAACACACTTTGGTTCATGTGAACTGGTCACGGGGCATGGTGATTGATAGTGCCGGTTGAAACCCTTTAGATTTCCAGGTTCTGAAAAGAAATTAGAGAATGAAGGGAATAAGGTTGGAACCTAAAATTGGTAGTTGTCTACAGATAGAATGACAATCTGAAGAATTAATAGTTGTTCTAAGAAATTATGTATTGAATGCAAATGGTTGGGATAATAAGGAAAGTATAGTCCCTTGATGAAATGCTCACAATGATGAATGCCAGATTATGACTAAGGTGGCACGACATAAGATATTGTAAGGTAGAAAGCAAGTGATATTGATCCTAAGTAAAGAAAGGAAAGGCAGTGGGTACTATGGTTCGATATTGGTTCAAGAGGAAAACCAATGAAGTCGTTGGAATTCTTAAGGCAGAAGTATCTACCTATTTGAAAGGATATAAGAGTTCGCAAGTTGTCAACTTTGGAACATGAAGCTCCAGAATGAGAGATTTGTATTTCTCCAAGTGTTGCATACAAGAAAGAGTATGATATTTTGGGGAAGAAAGGGGGATTTGGGCTCCCGATTTAATAAGAGTTATGAGATCGTATCAAGGTTTAGGCCAAGGGTCTACAAGCTAGCCTTACCCTAGTATGGGTGACAGCTTATGAGTATTATTGGCATCAATGGCAAGACAGAAAAATGATCGTTGATGAGATAAGCAGACCCTGGGGTTTCAGTAGAATTATTGTGCAAGGAAGGGTTAATGAAATCATAGTCATAAGATGAGACCTTATGGAACAAGATTGTCACTCTAGTATGAGTGTTATTGAAAGATAAAAGGGTGAAGAACTGGACTTCAGAATTATAGATAGAGGTATGAGATTTACTACCTGATGTGTTCGAAAAAATTTCGAGGACGAAATTATTATAAGGAGGGGATAGCTGTAACGACCCAAAATTACTAATAAGGCTGAAGGGCCTTTATTAGTATGTCGGGAAGGCATAATTGGTATTTGTGTGAATTAATGATAAAATGCATGGTTATGTGGCATGCATGAATATGTGATTATATGATTACATGGGAAAGATTTAATGCACGTTTATGAGTATTAAATATGCATGTGAGCTCTGCTTAGCTTTTAAAGGGCATATTTGTAATTTTGGCCACCTGTGGGCATAAATGTAATTATATGTGATAAATTTTTGAGACCACATTATTATGTGGACATATTTGCAGCATGTGGTTCGAGACGGTCCTAGTGAGCGGATTGACGAAATAGTCACAGTAGGGTATAAACCCGACTCGGGGGAGCCTAGGGGGTATTTTGGGAATTTGGGAGGATAATTTGGAAATTAATAAATATTGGGTAACTAATTGGAAGTTAATTGAATGAAGGGATTTAAGTGGTAAATAATAGGAACACTCGAGGAATTAGCGAGAATTTGGAGTAAAATGACCTTTTTACCCCTAGGAGCCATTTGAGGATTAGAGAACCTAGGAGGATAAAATAGTCTTTTTAGTCATTCAGGGATATACTCAAAACTTAGAACTAAACATAAGGTTATAGAATTATTCAAGGAAATAAAAAGAAAAGGAAAACTCTCACTGCTCACTCCCCTCATCTCTCGCGATATCTATCTCTATCTCTCTCTTGTGTTTTGGAGTTAAGGAAAAAAAGGGGGGGGGGGGGGGGGGGGGGGGGCTGAGGGAAGGTTTAGTGTAACGCCCTGGCTACCCCAGAACAGTTACGGAGAACGGTGAACCGGAAATTTGACTCGCTACCCGAGTCCTTTGGCTAAAAAACGTGATCTAAGTGTTATTATCAGGTTAAGGTGGAAAACCAGTAAAAGGAAAGGGTACATTTCATTAAGAAAATAAACTTCTCATGAGCCTTTCAAAATGTTTACATGTAGTTCATATTACAAAAGAGTCGCTACAGTTTCAATTTACAAACTCCGCCGGCCTAAGCGCCAAAAATAGGGTAAACCCCTAGTCCCTCTGAGAACTCCTCGACCGTGGCGGTCAAGCGGCCCTGTATGTACATCACATCGCCCAAGCTCTCCACTCAAGGCTAGCCAAGCTTTTCCTTTCCTTTACCTGCACCACGTAGCACCCATGAGACAAGGCCCAGCAAGAAAACACAATAAGATACGGTATAATATCAACAACGATCATAATAATCATCCAGGACTATCAGTCCAACAAATAGGTGATAGTAGCCAAAAGTCACAGTAATGAGCAACGCTCCCTCTAGCCATGTGACGATAGGGTCACCAGGGCTTAATCGATAAGTGTTTCACTCATAAGTTTGTTCAGGACAGGTGCATGGTGATTGGTCACCAACATAACCTTCCTCACGACTCTAGAGCCAAAACTATGGACAACGTCCCTTAGCCACGTGACAAACGGTCACCGGGGTCATATACCTTGGCTATAGTCATCTGGTCGTAGACCAGGCAAGCGCTTGTAAGTTTCTTCGACCTTAGGTCGGTCTCGCATTAATGCCATAGAGCCACTCAATGCGTAATCATCGACTTTAGAGTCTGTCCCTGACTAGTAATTGTCTTAAACAGGTGATTAGCAATCATTAGCATTTGATATGCAATCCACGTTCACATATAACAAACAACATGCCTCAATATCAAACCATGCATGTCATATACCTGTACAGGGTGCAACTGTGTCCATACACTGTTTTCTTACCTCAAGTTCGAGCGAGAAGTATGATAAAGACGACCCCTGAGAACGATCGGTCTTTTAGTTCCTTAGCGGTTACCTAATCACAACCAATTATAACCTCCATTAATGAGAATCCACAATTATAGGGTCTTAACCTAAGCACCATCCTCGGGACCTCGAAACATGCCCACACGGTGAGTAGAATCGATCCCGGGCCTTAAGGATTGAAACCCCAAGTCAAAAACCCTTAAAAACACTCAAAACGGGGTTTGGAAGGAACAGGGTAGCGCTACAGCGCTCAACCCCTAGCGCTACGGCGCTAAACACAGAACCGCCCAAGTGCCAGAAACCCTCCTGAGGAGCGCTATAGCGCCCTAGGGTGGGTGCTGTAGCGCTACCTCCAGCCCAAAACTTCCCTGAACCGACCTTCTTCATCTCCTTCGATTCTAACTCGATTCCCAAGCTTCCAAAGCCTATTCTTGATGCCAAATGAACCCAAAAACCATCCCAACACATCCCAAACATCACATGCATGGGAACCCTAGCCAAAACTCCCAACAAAACCCATGAATTCACCCTAAACATTTCAGCTGCAAAACAAAACTAAAACAGAGCAAACCAGAGAAACTATGGTTAGAAACTTACCCAAAGCTTGGCTTACGAAGCTCTTCAATAGTGGAACACACTCCCAAACTCCCAAGGCTTGCTTCCCAAGCTAGAATCCTCAAAGTTGGCTCAAAAACCACAAAGAACAGAGAGAAAAAGAAGGTACGGGAGAACTCTCAAAGACACTCTGTTTTTCCATCACCTTTTTCAGCTAAAAAAGGTTATATCTATCCTAGGGGTGAAATGACCATTTTACCCCTAGGTCAGTTAATGGTTTCTAAAGACTCCCAAGGGCATTTTTGGTACTTTCCTCCTAACTCATTAATCATAATTAACGCTCTCCAATTCCCGTTATTCTCAATAATCTCAAACACCAATAATTCACATCCCGTTACCCCTTTATCTCCCGGTAACACTCTAACCATCAAAATCACCCCGAGACTCAAACCAAGTCCCGACACTTAAACATGTTGTGACTAAACCGCTAATCAATAACCACGATCGTCTCATGTCGAACAGCTCGAGCAAACCCACATCATAATGTGGTCTCACATATATCATCGACATGCATACAATTAACATTATATTATAACATAATTCTCATAAACATGCATAAACACGTTAAATGGCAAAATTAAACAATTATGGCCCTCCCGGCCTACAAATCCAGCCGTTAAACCACATTAGGGAATCCGGGCATTACATTTAGCTTAAGGAAATTCTGCTGGGAGTCTTGAGGAATTAGGACCTCTGTCCAGGAAGGTCAGCTTAGGAGCTTGGGGGATTAAGTTGGAAGTGGGGCTGGAAAACAGGGAAAGAAATTCAACAAGATTGGTTGAGTTAGTGTGAGGTCTCTTCTGGAGGTTGGGCCACAATTTGAGGTAAGAACCTTGCTCTAATCTTTGTGTTTTGTTGAGTAGTTTAGGTTGAATTTGAGCTTTATCCCCTGAATTTTTCTGAGTTCTTACTCTGTGATTATGGTGTATTGGGTGTGAGAATTTGAGTATGGGTTTTGGGGATTTGTTGGAGGTTTTGGGAAAACTTGGTTGGATTTTGTTGCCTATGATGAGTAGAGTGTACTTTTGTAGTTAATTTTGATTTTGGAGGTTTTGAGGGTTGGATTTTTGCAGTTTTGGCTTAGGGAGATTGGAAAGAGAACCCCAGGGAGATTTCCTGGTTGCAGCGCTGTAGCGCTCCAACGCTAGGCAGCGTTTCTTGGGGTGCTTTTGGTTCTGTTTGAAGCGCTGTAGCGCCCTATAGGTAGCGCTACCCTACCTCCAGAACTTGGTTTTTAGGTACTTTTTAGGGTTTTGCTTGGGGGCTCGGGGGGACGGTTTCACCAGTTCGTTTGGTGGAATTAGAGGTCCCGAGAGCGTGAGTTTGGTCCCGGGATTGTCCTTTGGAATTTTAACTCATCAAAGTACCATTTATGGATTGTGACTAGGTTTATCGCCAAGGCTCGGAGCTAATGATCGTGCTTGGAACCGCTTCACTTTCTCCGCTCGGAAATTAAAGGTAAGAAAACTGCACCCTGTTGTGTGGCTATGTTGGGACTAAGAGTTCCCTATACTTGTATGCAATGACATATGATGGCATTATGCCATGTGGACATGAAATAAATGGCTTAAGAGTGCTGGAATTAATATTGGCGCACAAGGACGCGACTCGGCCACTGGTAGATGAGGTTAATTAAATAATCACTAAGCTTGGCCTAAGCGAGCCAGAGTCAGTGGGTTGAACACTGAGCTTGGCCTAAGTGAGGCGAAGACAGTGGGTTAAATAGAGGGTTCGGCCTATGGGCATCAACCCTAGTTATTGTATGATATGTCTATTGTTGTTAATTTGATGAACATGATATGTTGAATACCTGGATAATAGATTGTTGATATGTCAATTGTTATCACTGATTATGTTAATGCTATGGACTATTGATTATCTGGTTATGCTTTACGAATTATTTGGTTATTGACATTGATCATGCTATGATGCTATTGTTTTCTTGTTTGGCCTTGGCTCACGGGTGCTACGTGGTGCAGGTAAAGGCAAGGGTATGATGGTTCAACCATGGGTTGGAGAGCTCTGGGGGTGAGGTGTACATTGTCAGTTGCTCGGCCGCCACAGTTGATGGATTATACAGGGACGAAAAACCTAAAATGTGTATTTTTCCATTATAGTGACTTTGTTTATTTATAACACTTGGCAATCTTGTAATTATGTCTTCTAAACCATGTTTTGGGATCCCATGTACTAAACATTTATTTTAATGAAAATTATCTGTTTTGACCAAAATCTTTTCAACCTAACTTGTTTATGGCTTTAGGTTCACATTTTTATTTAAATGAACTAGTTAGCAAGTCTTGCACTATTTTCAACACACAGTGTAACAGTCTTGGTTATCCAGGGCGTTACACACCCGTTCTTTCCTAGGGAAATGCTCTGGGTCCATCCTAGTTTTTTGAGCGGGATGAGTCTTCTTTTGGGGTTTTCTTTTTTATATGGGATCGGTCGCTTTGGCTTTCCCTTTTTCTTGAGCTGGGTTCGAAGGACTGACTCTAGGATGAGTGGATCATTCGGAGGAGGAGTAGGGGTCATAGCATTGTTGGGAGCGCCAGTCCCTGTAGGTGGGACAAGCGGCTGATTTCCTGGGTGAAGAACAGTTGAGGGATTAACTGTAAATCCATGAGAAGCAATAAGAGCTTGAAGAGCCAAGAGGGAATCTTCCATCTTGCATTTGCGGGTTGTTCCGCCATCCTTGCTTCTTGGTCGAGGACCTGTTGTCTCAAACAGACAGCTTCCAGATCCTCCTGTTCAAGTTCCACACCATTTTCGCCGAGATTGACAAGATTCTCGGCCTCATGGTCTTCATACCCCTCTCCGTCTTCTTTGTAATAGTATTCATCGTATTCATCCCTTTCTCCGACTTTCTGGGAGTCATCAAGCAGGGGCCCGTGATAAGGTATATCATCTGGTGGATCTTGAGGAAGTTGCTAGTTTTGCAATGGTTCTCCATTTTCCTGTTGCTGTTGTTGAGTGGGATCAAACACAGTGTCTCTTGTATTCACCATCTTCGTAGATGACAAAGGTTGGTTCAAGCTTTCTTCAAGCACTCAATGAAAGAACCAAAATGTTTACTGAGTTTTTCAGAATCTATAAATATATTGAGAAATAAGAGCTAGAAAGAAAGGCAAAGAAATGAACAAGATCACAACTTTTACGTGGTTGGGGCGTTAATGAGCCTTAGTCCACAAGTCACTACTATTGAGCTTTAAAGAGTTTCACAATGGAGGTTTTCTGGAAGTTCAGCAGCGTTTTTGCATACAAGAGAAAATATGATCCTTGTTACAGTGCACGAATGACCCTATTTATAGCCAGTCATGTGACTTGGGCCGGACTAATCCGGGCCCAATAAGGATATAATCATAAGTGTTCTCTAACAGAGCTATAATACAAGAGTGTAACATGTAAACAGATCGTTAATCTAGGCCCACTGTGCTAGTTTAAGCATAGAAGAGCCTTACAGCTGCCCTTTGCCTGATAGTGCGGACTGGTCCGCGTGGCCTGCTAGGGGGATCCTGGGGGACATGATCTGTTAGAGTAGTGGCAGTACCATTTCCTAAGAACATCGTACGTTTCGTGCGTACCCCATTCTATAGGTTAGTTAGGGAGACCAACTGCCAGATTTCTCGGGGACACGTCAACTGTGGGAAGAACTGGACTTGCTGCACCTGGACTTATGGTTCGGGTTTGTTTACCAATGTCCAGGTACATTGACCAAGACCCGGGTTCATTTACCAAGACGAACATCAACTAGCAATGATAGATCGAAGGACATCTTGATGGCGAATTAGAATGTTGGGGATGGACCCAGAGACTTCATCTGGATCCCACTTGATGGGATCCTCCTCTTGGAATGGACCGTCCGCCACCATAATCTAGATCTCGGAGGATAGAGATTGTGTGCGCTTGGGAAGGTAGTTCTGGTCTACATCTCTTTTCCGGCACCCTTACTATGCTCGCGCTACTCGCTAGTTATTGGGCTCGACATTGTCCTGGCCGATAGGTTTTGGTTACTCATTGTTTGCTGGGCCCTGGTTGTGCCTGGGCCTCTCCTAAGAGCCCATGAAACCCGTTTGGTCGTGCCACGTGTCTAAGGTGGAAAATATGGATAACATTACATATAGTGGAAAAATATAAAAAAAGTTACAATAATAAAGGATAATAAATAAAAAAATAGTAAAATTATTATGTAATGTTAAAATATGTGTGAAAATATTGGTAGAAAAAAATGAAAAAAGGAAAGAATGGAAGAAGAAAAATAAAGCTCATATGTATGAAAAAAGGGAAAAAAAATAAATATAAAAATGAAGAAAAATAGAAGGAAAAATGAAAAAAAAAACTGAAAAAATATGAAAAAAAAACAATACAATGAGAAAAAAAAATAGATAAATGAATAAAAATGAGAAGAAGAAGAATGGAAAGAAAAAAAATGATGAAGACAAAAATTGGTAGAAAAAAAAAAAGAAAAGAAAAAATGGAAGAAAAGATAACTAAGGAAAAAAAGAAAGAAAAAAAACTAAAAAACTAATTAAAAATGAAGAACAAAATAAGAAATTGAAAAAAAAAATTATTTTCAAAAATCAAATAAAATATAATTATGATAAAAAAAAAAGTGACATAATTATATATTTTTTAAAATTTATGGAAAAAAAAATCAGTAAATATGATCTTCCAAATTAAAAAGCCATAAAAAATATAGAAAAATTAAATATATATAATTTTGTAAAACAGCTTTAAAAATCTTATAAACATGAAAAAAAAATCCCACGATAGTAATTTTGTTGGATATTTAAACCGGAATTTGGCTATGGGGTAGCTTTGGTACGAGCTAAATGACTGGGAGCAGATCCTCTAGGATCCATTACCTTCATGCTACAAAATTTCATGGGGTAGAAAATCAAGGATAGTGTTTTGACTTCCTTTTATATATTCTATTTCAAAATAAAATATAACTTGGCAACGTGCAAATATTTGTTTTGATGTAATGTTTTCAAAACCTTTGTTTAAAACACATTTTGCGCTTTTGCAATTGATTGACAAATTTTTATTTAACAAATTATCTTATAATTTTAAAATGCATGATAATATAGATAATATTTTTTTAATAGTGTTAAAGTCAAATATAACAACATTATTTTATCTCTTCTTTAGTTTCTTGAAAATACAACAAAACCAGAATTATATTAATATTATACTAACAATTTCCACATGTTGCTTGGTGCAAATTGTTGAAGGCTTGTTATATTACGAAATATTTTCCATTCAAACTCAAAAGCATTTGAGAGTGGGGAAATATTGCTTTTTAGAAAGCATTTTCACAACGTGTTTCAAGTTATCTTCATTCATTGTTATTTTGTTTTTGATCGATTACCAACATTTCATTCCTTGAGTTGTATTAAATAGTAGAATGAATCACCGATTAAAGACTAATGTTTAGGAGGGATGAGAAGAAGGAATGATGGATTCATAGAGAAATACCAAGATGAAAGTTTGTCTTTTATGTTGTTTGGTATATAAGGATATAATTCTCTATTTATGTTTGGTACTAAAAGGAGAATTGGAAAAAATAAAGAAAAATTTAATTATGAAATTACTATTTTATTCATTACATATTAAAATAAAAAATCTAATTTTAATAGTAACTTCCTTATTTTGAGCAAGTTGCATTGTTGTATTATTTTTCTTAAAAACAATATATATACATAGGATAAATTTCAAGAAGAAGAAAAAAAATAGTATTTTAGAACAAAGGGTTAAGAGAAGAGGAGGCCTAGGCCTGCCCCAAAAGGAAACATATGTTGAAACTTCTAAGAAAATATCAAGATACATACAAGGATGCATAGATAAATAGATTAAACCAGAGGAAAGAAAAAAAAAAGAATAAAGAGAATTTTCTTTCCTTTTATTAAGACTTGGCTTTTCATGTAAATTTCAACCAACTTTGGTTCTTAAGATATTTGGATGACCTTACTTTAATCATGACAAAAAAATTATTTTCCTTTCAGTAATGATACCTATTAATTGAGAAAGACTCAGTTTTGAGATCCATGCTCTTCCAACATCTAGTTACAAAAAAATACAGAACTAAAGCTAATATACAAAACTGCTGTGAATATCTGTCATAACAAGAAGAAGAAGAAGAAGAAAAAAGCCTCGACACAAAGCAAAATAAATAACACATAATTCTAGACTTTTGACATGCAATTCACACTTATTCATGGTCAATAAACTACAGAACTTGTACATATACACACTCATTAAGTTAAACCATGTGTGAAGTTTGAGTTTCATTACTGATTGGAAAACTTACATTGAGAGAGGTTGGCATACTGATATCAGTGTCAGAACAGCTTGGGAATCTGCTGTTCTTGGACCATAGCCAGATCTTTGAGACAGAGAAGCTATCGCCCTTTTGCCTGCTACTGATTTTCTTACCCTCCAAATCTCCATTGATCGAAAATTTCCCACGATGAACACCCTCCTTGACAAGCTTCACCACTTGCAAATTCGAGTCACCAACCACATACTGAAATGTTCCCATGGAGTAACATCTTCTAGCATCCAAGTTACAGCTACTACTACCACTGGTCTCTCCCACTCCAGCACTTCTATATTTACCAAGTCTCACTGAAAACACTCTCTTCCCACTAATACTTTCCTGGTTGCTTGAATGCCTATTCTCTCCATTATCACTTCGGAGCCCATTTGACATTTCAAAAGAATCATCAAAGTTCCACATTGGATTTTCCATAAAAAGGTCGGATCTGAAAAGGGTCCTTCTACAAAGTGGACATGTTGAGTTTGAGAGAAGCCATGTATCAATACAGTGGATGTGAAAAGCATGGCCACATGGAGGAAGTAACCTCAGCTCATCTTGGTCAGAAAACTCACATAGGCAAACAGCACAATCAAATGGCTCCTTTGAGCCCATGATTTCTTTGTAGTAGAAAACAGGTAAGGCATCTATAATGGCTTGGTCTAGACCTGAGTCATGTAACCGAAAGAGTTGCCTGAGCTGTCTTTGAAGAACATGAGAGCTAGAGTTTTCTGGGTACCCACTAGATTGAAAGATTGGTGAAGATGGTCTTTTCATGAGAAATCTTAGAAGCAGGTGGACCAGACCAGAAATGAAGAAGATAGCAGTTAAAAGTATAATGACCAAAAGAAGAATTGGGCTGATTTTGCTTAGAGATAAGGAAGATGGGGTTGGTGATATTGGCCGTACTACTTGTCCATTAACACTATTAGAAGGGATTGAAAATGGTGGAGCAGGAGGAGGAGGAAGAAGAGGATTTGGGTGAACGATATTACCATTTCTTCTCGCGAATGTAAGTGAACTGGACATGTCAAGAAGATGACAATACCAAAAAACCAAACTTTATCTTTATGTGATTCTGGTAAAAAGTACACCTTTCTTGCTAATTTTTATCTTCATGAGAAAACTAATTTCTTTAAGCAAGAGACTATGTAGTGAGAAAGAAAGGGTTAGGAAAAAAAAGACAGGTTTTGGAGGATAAAGGAGTAGTGTTTATGATTCAAGAATACTCACCTTACTGATATGGAGAAAACATATGAAACAATGAGTGAAAATGCAGGGTCTTCGGTTGGTGAATGGTGATGATTGCTTATGGTTTTGAAACCTTTTTGCGCTTAAGAGAGTGAGTGTTAAGACTTCAAAAACGTATCCCATTATGATAATGACAAGCAAACCTCCAAAGTTGACATTCTAAAGCTTTGTATAAAGATTTTGGTCACTCTTTTAACCAAACTTAACAAAGCCAGATCGGAACACAATAAATTATAAGAAGCTACTTGTCTTCTTCATACTTTACTTTTTTTATGCCTTGTAAATCAGGATAAAGCTGCAAAGAAAGTAGAAGAAGAATTATTGTGAGGTCCACCATCCATTATCTTGGTTTTGTTTTCCACAGAGTTCTGTTCTGTCACACTTTTTTACCCACCAAATTTTATAAAAATCATTACCCCTTCAATGATGATTTTTCTGTTCATACTCTGCTAATGAGAGTTATTTTCCACCATTTTAGGCATCACTTTTTTGTGTGTCAGTTTCTTACAACTGCCGCGCAAGTTCTAAAAATGAGGCAAAAATAAAGTCATTTGATTTTGCATTAAGGAAGCTCCTTTAGTTCTCTCAAAAAACAAGATCCTAGCACTACAATATTATGAGATTTATCTATGCAATAGACCTGACTAATGTAAGCTCGATAACTAAAAAATAATTTAGATGATACACTTAATTTTTCATGTTAATTTCGTTTTCACATATATAATACAAATAATAAAATGTTAGCATATGTAATATGAAAAACAATTGGATGGATTTCAAGTGAATTGACTTGATCTAAAATTGACTATTTTAACATGTTTAAATAATTAAATTGTGTTTATTCCGATTGTGTTTTGATTTAAAATTCACCTATAGTCTTATAGCTTGAATCCAATCAATATAAATGACTTCATTTAGTTTAGTTTTGATCAAATAATTATAGTCTCCATTTAGATAGTTAGAATTATTTGTATATATTTGAATAAAATACTATTTATTTATTTTTTAAATGAAATACATGCTAAAATATGTTTTTAACAAATAATTGATCAAAAAAATGAAATTTTATTTTGAAAATGAATTTTTTTATAAAACCATTTTATGTTTTGTTTAAATAGATTTTTTTTTTTATAGAAGATAATAAAATATACAAATCAGTTAAAAAAATAAAGTTATATGTAGGATTTTATTATTATTATTATTATTATTATTATTATTATTATTATTAAGTACAAATCAGTTCCCCACCCCCAAATTATGACATTTGTAGAGTCTTATCCCCCGAATATTTTTGTGTGGCAAAAATTTCCTTGAACTATAGTGTTAACGTGGTTTTTCGCCAACAGTAAATTATGTGAATATATAGGATAGATTAGTACTGAATGATAAACCGTAATATGAAAATGATAATAATCGAGAATATGGAGACTAATTGCAAAGAAAGATGGTCACTCCTTTTTTTAGGTGGTTCGGAGGTTAGAATCCCCCTAGTCCACCAGTCAATATTATTGATCTATCCTCATTGTTTCTTAGAGAGTATTTGCATTACAAGAAGAATCCAACCCCTTGCACTATCCAGGGTTTTTGTATTTATAAGAGATTGATCTCTGAGTAGGTATTGGGGTCATCCCGTGACCTCTTCATCCATCATGTCATTTATGTGACACCGATGATTAATTCCTAACCCTTACAGTGAAGTGTGGTCTAATCAATAGGTAAAGATGGGTAATGGGCCGCATGGCCCAAATCAGGTGTGGGATGTTTGATCACGCACGTTTATATTGTGTATCCAAGAATTCAGGAATAGAACAGACACGTGATGTCTGGTATACACACGTTTATATTGCGTGGCTGACTTTATAAAGATCCGGTGGTACGCTAGGCTTCTGATGTGCCACGAGCTTAATGTGGTGCTAGCTCGTGACTGCTATACTATGTCGACACAATGGCTCCAAGTTCTAAGCAGATAAACCATCCATCAGCTCAAGCTATTTGGTTAGGGGACCGTACCAAACAGCTCCAGATTAATGGTGGTCACGTGGCAGGTCGGTTACGGCCCTTTCCTAGCTCGGCAAAGTACGTGCGGATATTCAGGGCGTACATTTGACCCCCAAGCCCCTGCTCGTGACCTATGACGTCATCTTTGATCTTCACAGTGGGGGCTTTTAAACTTCCTTTTCGACTCCCCATGTCCGGCCCACCACTTGGGTATTGGACACGTGAAACGCCGTGGTTGGCGTCTGTTCAGATTCCAAGGATTGTATTAAATGGCCTAGCCACCTTTTTGCCGTCGTTTCGTCTCTCGAGTTATGACCCTCATATCTCGCATTAATTTGATCGGACGGTCATCGTTTCCTTATGCCTCTTACGTATATATAAGGTTGGCAGTCTTCAGTACTAGTCACCCTTCATTTGAAAATTTTCCTTTATTTTCTCTCTTTTGAGTTTTAGAAGCTCTTCTTCTCCTGCTCATAGTCCCAGAAATCCTTACATTCTTGCCACAAGAGCCTTTCAAAAGTCCAGCCTTAAGGATTCCAATAGGATTCTTACTCCTACACTGCCTGCAACTTTCATTCGGAATATACACTGTAAGTTCCCTGTCCGTTGTATGTTTTGATTTCCTCGTTTCTTTGTTATGCAAACCTACTTCTCATAGTTGTAAACAATAGGTTGTTTTTGGCTGGTTTTTGGTGCATAGGTTCTGATTCTAGGCATATTGATTATATTTAAAAACATGTCTAGGAATGCGATGTTCATAACTAGGTAATTTCTGGGTAAATTTAGGAAACACCCATTCAGAATATGGAAGGTGAGAGGTTTTTAGGGTGCAAAACTGGGTAGCTTAGGGGTCACGCTTCCTAGGTGGTTTTCCTCTCAAAACCTCTCCTCCAAGGCAAGTAATAATCTGACCCTCCGGACATAAGGATCCCTGGATATCAAGGATCTGTTGGAAACTTGGGCCCGTAGTTATGGCAGCGGGTGGCATCACACCCTACGGGCTGAGATTTCCTTAGCTCGCGTATGAAAAACTCTTATTCTCGCGCTGCTTGTCCTTTCTTAACTTTTAGGTCGCCTACTAAGTTTTTTCTCGTTCTTGTTAACTAGGCGATCAGATGGGGCCCAAAAAGAATGTGTCCAAGAAAAGTGCGGCCGGCTCGTCGTCCCAGCAATCCAGCAGAGGGAAGGAGGTCGCAGTGGAGTCTCACATCCCTCAGTTTGGTCCCACGGTGGAGAAGGAGATCGAGGTTGGACCAGATGCTTTCTTTGAGGCGGAGAGGATAGTCTCGAAGATCACTACTCAAGGGAGGGTTAACAAGATACTGATATCCCACAACATTGATTGGGACTGGCGCTCTTATCGCCCGACCTCCTTTCGAGGGTGAGAGGAGCTGCACGCCCCTTGATGAAGATTTTGCCGCCTGGAGCGACGAGCATCTCAGGGCCGGGGCCTTCTTCCCTCTGAATCAGTACTTCGCCGACTTTCTTAACTCGTAAAGTTGGCACCATTTCATCTGCCTCCGAATTCTTACCGTCTATTGGTGGGGCTTAGGTATCTCTTCCTGAGGCATGAGTGGGAAGTCCCTACCCCAGCGGACATCCTCTACTTCTTCTACCTTAAAGCCAGCCCGGATCAAAAGGGACGAGGTGATGGGTTCTACTACCTGTCCCGCTTCCTGAACTCGTCCGCGGTGATTGAACTTCCCAGCCATCCCAACAACTTCAAAGATCAATTCTTTATGTCAAATGGGTTTCGCAATTGCGAGTACCACTACGTCAACCATCCTCGTAAGCCTTCTATCTTCAGCTAGCGTAAAAAAAAAAATTCTTTTTCTTTTTGCATGTATACTGATTGGAGCATCATCATGCAGCCATTTTTACGAGAACGGCCAAGTCCGTGACCCTTAGTAGCCAATATGATACCTTGGCGGGGCTTCCGCCCAGTGAGAAGGACTATTGCCAGCTCGTGTCAGACGACACGATGTTGGCGTGTAAGTTGATCTTTGCAGGCCAAACTCTGGCCTTGAGGAGGATGCGGGCCAATCATCCAGCAGCCCGCGTGCTAGCGACTATTCCCAAGGTCGATGTCGCGGCCGACGGTGGCGATGAGCAGGAAGAGGAGCCCGAGGTGCCGCTCGTGTAGAAGAGACGAGCTCCAGAGGATGTTCGGGATCCTGACTTGGATCGAGCTCAGTCAGGGGCAGCAGCCGGCCTCTCCGGCCAAGGTAACTCCTATCCCTTTCGGGACCTAGACAGGGCAACCGCAGACCTTAGGCTAGTTAGGTTTAACCCAAACCAGCTCGTGCATCACCATTGAACTGATCCAGACCGTAACATAACCCTACTCCAATGCGTAGATCAGTTAGTGTTGTGTGGTGACGCGGGCCGTCCTAGGGGCACCGTACTAGTAGACAACACGTTGTCTTTTAGGTCGGCCTTTTTTGAGGAGTATGGGACCAATCTTAGGTCGTGGCCCTCCCTTCTAGAGGGTATAGTTTCCCCTGGACTTAGGCAATACGTTGAGGAGTCTAGTTCCGAGGTAGAACCTGATCCGACACCTCCCTTATTCCAAGAAGTGGTTGTGTTAGATTCTCCTTCCCCTATAGCAGCTCCGAGGCCGGAGGTCATGGAAATAGACTCTTCCTCTAGCTCGGAGGGTAGGAATTTTGCTACTCCGCGTATATCTATTGTTAATAATTTTATTTTGAAGAACGTATATGCATCCTTAATGTGTTTTCCATTATTCTTTTCAGGCGAGGAGATGGCACAAAGGGGGGAACCGGACATCCACTCGATGTTCCCAGGAGGGAAATCACTTGAGGGCCCCCTTGTCAAGAGGCTTCGGCCTACTTCCAAGAAAACGCCACCCCGGCTGCGACTGTCTCTCAATCCCCGGCTAAGTGGAAAAGCTCTGGCTCTGGAGCTCCATCCGCTGCATCCCTGACTACGACTCTTCCTCGTCTTCCTCCGCCTCCTACTCGGGAACTGGTAGAACCGGTTGGTCCCCAAGCTCCAGTGGCCCCTGCTGCCACAGTTCGCATCCCCGTCAACCCCCAGGATCTGGAGCTGATCCCAGACACTTTTTGGGGGACCGTCTATGAGACATCAAACTACTCGGTGGAGCACTATTACAAGGCCAAACCCACCGACATGAGGGAAATTGAGGAGAGGATCCCTAAGAACGTGATGGAATCTTCCTTGGGAATGAACCTCACAGTAAGCAATTTTCCTGACTTCACTTTTTATATATATATATCTTATTTTTCGGGTATGCATCTAACTGCTTCTTTGCTTTTTGTAGGCGGTCTTGGTTATTCATCGCAGCATCTCTTGGGCAAGGTCCAGGAATGAGGAAATCAAGGCCAAGCTGGCCGCGGCTCAAGTTGCTCTCGCCGCCTCTCAACAGAACGAGCAGAGTGCCAGGGATGCTTTGGCGGCGGCCCAAGTGAGCGAGCAGGCAGCGAAGGCTGTCCTTACCACTGCCCAGGTAGGCGAGCAGGAGGTGAGAGCTGCCTCGGCAGCCCTTCAGGCCGAGCTCGAGGGGGACAAGGCAAAACTGCTGGAGGTCGAGGCAGCCATTATGTAGGAGAAGAAGGCGTACACATCCTCCATAGAGAGTATGTTGTACCACTGCTGGGCCTTCAACCAGGACGACAACTTCTCCTTCATGGCCTTCAACGCATGGGGGCATTACCTCGAGAAGTTCAAAGCTCGGCTGCAACAGGAGCTACAGGCGGTGACTGAGACCGGGGAGACCTCTGCTGCCGGCGAGCAGGAGGTTGAGGAGGTGACGTCCTTGGAGCGGCCTGGGGGGCTTAAATTTTTTTTTTTTTTTGTATTTTGATCTCTATTTACTTTTGTCTGTAAATATTCAGCACGAGGTTTTTTTTCCTCGAAACAATTTATTGATTTCAGTTATCTCGAGTTTTACTTCAATCTCTTTTTAATATTTTATGATGTGTTTGGTAAAAACTTAGTTCGTGTTAGTTTTATTGACCATTTTTCTTTGAGATAGCAAAGCATTGCAACTCAATTTTAACCAACTTCTAAGTTTTTGGACCTGGTTGTGCCTAGGATATTTAATCTTAAAAACTTAGTTCGCGTTAGTTTTATCGATACCTCGTACTTTTTAGAGAAATCACTAGTTAATCAATTTAACCAACTTCTAAGTTTTAGGACCTGATTGTGTCCAGGATATTTAATTTTAAAAACTTAGTTCGCGTTAGTTTTATCGATACCTCGTGCTTTTTAGAAAAAAAATACTTGTTAATCAATTTAACCAACTTCTTAGTTTTTAGGACATGGTTGTGTCCAGGATATTTAATTTTAAAAACTTAGTTCGCGTTAGTTTTATCGATACCTCGTGCTTTTTAGAAAAAATATTGGTTAATCAATTTAACCAACTTCTAAGTTTTTAGGACCTGGTTGTGTCCAGGATAATTAATTTTAAAAACTTAGTTCGCGTTAGTTTTATTGAATCCTCGTGCTTTTTAGAAAAAAACATTGGTTAATCAATTTAACCAACTTCTAAGTTTTAGGACCTAGTTGTGTCCAGGATATTTAATTTTAAAAAGTTAGTTCACGTTAGTTTTATCGATACCTCATGCTCTTTAGAAAAAACACTGGTTAATCAATTTAACCAACTTCTAAGTTTTTAGGACCTGGTTGTGTCCAGGATATTTAATTTTAAAAACTTAGTTCGCATTAGTTTTATCAATACCTCGTGCTTTTTAGAAAAAACACTGGTTAATCAATTTAACCAACTTCTAAGTTTTAAGACCTGGTTGGCTGAGTGATCGGCCCCCCCAAGTAACCAGGAAGTAGACTTGCGTGGTTACTTGAACTAATTACACAAACAAGATCATGCAGACTTAAATGAAATAAAAAATCGTTATATATATTTTATATAGCTAATTGGCTTTTTTACGCAAATCTTACATCATTCCATGTTCGTGACCCCCTTTCTCCATTAAGCCGGGCTAATGTGAAGGTACCTTCTTGTACGATTTCGATGATCTGATAGGGCCCTTCCCAGCTCGGGCCTAAAGAACCATCTTTGGGGTCCTTGCCCGCTAAAAACACCCTTCGAAGCACCAGGTCTCCTAACCCAAAAGCACACCTTTTGACCTTTGATTTAAAATAACGAGTGATCTTTTTCTGATAATGTGCGAGGTGCAGCTGTGAATCTTCTCGCTTTTCATCAATTAGGTCGAGGGACGCGCTGAGCAATTTGTCATTCTACTCCTGGCTGAAGGCTTGGACCCTATGCGAGGTTATCTTTGTTTCGACAGGAAGGACGGCCTCGCTCCCGAAGGTCATGGAAAAAGGGGTGTGCCCCATCGAGGTTCGGTGCAAGTCCGGTAGGCCCACAGAACCTGTGGGAGTTGCTCGGGCCAAACCCCCTTGGCTTCGTCCAGTTTCTTCTTAAGACTCGCCTTGAGCGTCTTGTTCACAGCCTTGAGCTGCCCATTAGCCTGGGGGTAGGCCACGAAGGAAAAACTTTTACTTATGCCATGTCTACCACAAAATTCGGTGAATAGGTCGCTATCGAACTAGGTTCCGTTATCCGACACGATCTTCTTCAGCAATCCGAACTGGCAGACAATATTCTTAGCCACAAAATTGAGGACTCTCTTTGATGTTATTGTCGCCAGGGGCTCCGCTTATGCCCACTTCGTGAAGTAGTCAATGGATACTACCGCATAGCGAACTCCTCCTTTTCCCGTGGGTAGGGCACCAACTAAGTCAATCCCCCAGACCGCAAACAGCCATGGGGACAAGATCATCTTCAGCTCGATGGGCGGAGCTCGGGCGATCGGGGCGAACCGCTGGCACTTGTCACACATTTGGACGTAAGAGATCGAGTCCTTTGACAGGGTGGGCCAATAATATCCTTGCCTCAATATCTTCAAGGCTAGGCTTTTCCCCCCAGCGTGTTCTCCACAAAAACCTTCATGCACCTCCCGCAAAATGGTTCTAGCCTCCTATGGAAAAACACATTGCAAAAGAGGCAGAGAGAGGCCACGCCGATACAACGTTCCGTCTATGACTATATACCTTGGAGCTTGGTAGAGTATCTTTCTTGCGTCCTTTTGCTCTTTGGGTAACTTCCCTGTGGTAAGATATTCGACTATGGGAGTCATCCAGGTGGGCCTGGCATCGATCATTTCGATCTATCCTGTATTATATGCCACACTTGGTCTCTCTAGGAACTCCAAAGGTACCAGGCTCAAGGTTTCGGCTTCCTTGGAGGTGGCCAGCTTTGCTAGGGCATCAACATTGGCGTTCTGCTCCCGAGGGATCTATTCGACTAGGCTATACTCAAAAGCGAACAACTCCTTCTTTACCTTGGCTAGGTAGGCCTCCATCTTGGTTCCCCGCACTTGGTATTCCCCCGATACCTTGTTTACCATGAGCTGGGAATCGTTATAGCACTGGATGGCCCTGGCCTTCAGCTCCCTGGCCACCCTCAGCCCAGCCAATAAAGCTTCGTACTCGGCCTCGTTGTTGGACGCTTCGAATCCGAATCATAAAGCGGAGTGGAAATGATGCCCCTCTGGGGATATCAAAATGATTCCAGCTCCGGACCCGCTCTCATTAGATGAACCATCCACAAAGATTTTCCACAAGGCCTGCACCGGTTCTTCCACCGGTTCCTCTTGGAATCCAGTGCACTCTGCCACGAAATCAGCCAGAGCTTGGCTTTTGATCGCAGTTCATGGCACGTATAGTATCTCGAATTGGTTGAGCTCGATAGCCTACTTCAAAAGACGTCCCGATGCCTCAGGTTTCTGCAGTACCTGCCTTAAAGGTTGATTGGTTATGACATGGATTGAATGGGACTGGAAATTTGACCTAAGCTTTTCTGGAGGTCGTGATAAGGCAGAACGCCATTTTCTCCATCAACGGATATCGAGATTTGGCTCCGAGGAGCCTTTTGCTAATATAATAGAATGGCTTCTGAGACCAGTCCTCTTCCTGGACTAGCACGGCGCTAGCTGCATTTTCCGTGACAGCTAGGTAAAGAAAAAGAGGTTCTCCTGCTGTCGGTTTAGATAACACGGGCGGCTTGGCTAAATGTGCTTTTAGGTCGAGGAAGGCATGCTCGCACTCTTCGGTCCATTCAAACTTTTTATTTCTCCGGAGCAAGTTATAGAATGGCAAACATTTGTCGATTGATTTGGAAATGAACCAATTAAGGGCTGCCACCCTTCCTGTTAGAATTTGGACGTCTTTTCGTGACTGGGGTGATGGCATTTCGAGTAGCGATCTAATTTTATTGAGGTTCGCCTCTATCCCTCTGGTGTTGACTATGAAGCCCAAGAATTTTCCTGGCGCAACCTCGAAGGTACATTTTTGGGGATTCAGCCTCATACCATACTTCCTTAAGATTTCAAAACATTCTCTTAGATCAGGAACATGGTCATCGACAGTTTTTGACTTGACCAACATGTCGTCAACATACACTTCCATGTTTTTCCTGATCTGATTAACAAACATTTTGTTGACCAATCTCTGATATGTAGCTCCAGCATTTTTCAGCCCGAAGGGCATGACTTTGTAACAATAAACATTGGTTGGGGTCATGAAGCTGGTATGCTCCTGGTCCGTAGGATTCATAGCGATCTGGTTGTACCCAGAGTATGCATCCATGAAGGACATGAGCTCGTGCCCTGCCATGGCATCGACCAACTAGTCAATCCTTGGCAGGGGGAAGCAATCCTTGGGACACGCTTTATTCAGGTCAGAAAAGTCGATACAGGTCTGCCATTTTTTGTTGGGCTTCAGGACCAGAACAGGATTGGCGAACCAGATCAAGTATTTTTTCCTCGCGGATAAAATCGCATTTCAAAAGCTGAGCAACTTCCTCTTCCAGGGCCGCAGCTCGGGTCGTACCCAGACGTCTTTGTTTCTAATACTTCGCAGGCATGCTTTTGTCTAAGCTGAGGGTATGCATGATCATGCTCGGTCTGATCCCCACCAGGTCTTCATGAGACCAGGCGAAAACGTCTAGATTTTCTCGTAGGAATTTCAGTAGCACCGCCTTTCTCTCATTACTAAGGTTTTTTCCGAGTCTAACGATCCCAGAAGGATCTTTAGGATCGATATTTACCTCTTCAAGCTCTTCGATAGCCTGGAGCTTGGACCTATCTTCGCCAATTCTAGGGTCGATATCGTTACTCAGGTTGGTACCTACGTCGTCGACCGGCTGAGATTCCTTTATCCCAGAGCTAGTTCCCTTTTCCTGGGGTTCCTCATCTCCGCCCTAAATGGTCATCATCTGTTGCCCGGGTTGTGATTTTCCCTTCATGGAAATGATATAGCGTTCCCTGGCAGCGAGCTGATCACCTCGAACCGTACATACCCCCGTAGAGGAGGGGAATTTGACTGCGAGGTGGCGGATAGAAGTTATGGCTTCAAACGCCATCAATGTAGGCCGACCCAGAATTGCGTTGTACGTGGTGGGACAGTCGATAACCATGAACTTGAGGAGTTTGGAGACAATTCGGGGTCCCTCTCCCAAGGTTATTACCAATTCAATCGTACCTATCGCTTCCGACCCTTCGCCAGATAACCCATACAACATGATGGAAGTGGCCTTCAGTTCGGTCACCGACAGCCCCATTTTTTCTAACGTGGACTGAAACAACAAGTTCACAGAACTTCCATTATCAACTCGCACCCTCCTGACTCTCCTATTGGCGGGCTGGGAGGTTATAACTAGAGGATCGTTATGTGGGAACTGGACATGGCTGGCATCTTCTTTAGTGAAACTGATTGGCTGTCTCTCCAATAATTGTTGCTTGGGTATGGGCTGCTCAGGGATAAATTCAATTTTGTTATGAGACTTTAATTCATTGATGTATCTTTTCTGAGCACCTCTGCTCGAGCCTGCCAGATGGGGCCCCCCAGAAATGGTGGTTATCTCGCCTCATACTATTGGAGGAGGGAGGTCCTGTCCCACGTGGGCTCCAGTCGGATTCCCTGGGGCTTCCGGAGCTGACTAAATGTTTTGCCTGGCTGGCTGATTCGGAGCGCCTCGATTCCGAGAATACTGAGCCAAGGGTCCAGCCCAGATGATTGTCTCGATCTCATCTTTTAGATGCCTGTAATCATCGGTGTTAAGACCGATGTCGTTGTGGAATCAATAGAATTTTGAAGTGCCTCTCTTAGCCTTCTGATGTTTCAAGGGCTTTGGCCTTTTCCAGGGAAGGCGGGTAGAATTCGCTAGGAAAAATGTGTTCCCTAGTGTTTGTGAGATCGGTATAAACCGCGTAGACCGGTTTGAATTTTTCCACGGGTTTGCTCTTCTTTGGACCGTGCTGGTCGCCCCCGCCGTTTCCCTTTCTTTTGCCTTCACCCCCTTGGTTATTCTGGATAACGGTCTGAGTCATTTTCATGACATCCGTTTCCGCTCCAACGGGCTGATCGGGGACTTGGCTGGTTCCCGCAACCGATGCTCTCGCTTCTTCCAAATTTATCCATTCCTGGGCCTTACTTAAGAATTCATCCACGGTCTTGACACCTTTCCTTTGGATTTCTTTCCACAGCCCGCCCCCAACAAGGATTCCAGTTCTCATAGCCATAAGTCTAGAACTTCCGTCTGCGTCCCTAGCTCGGGCCACAATGTTGGCAAATCTGCTCAAGTAAGCTTTTAAAGATTCCTCGGGCTGTTGCTTCACGTTGGCCAGGGTATCCGCTTTGACGCGGAGCGCCTGGGAGGCTTGGAATGCCCTCTTGAAGTCAGTAGAGAAATTCTTCCACGAGCTGATCGACTACTTCTTGCACTGCTTGAACCATTGCTTGGATGGCCCGATCCGAGTCGAAGGGAATATCAGGCACCTCAGCTCCGGTCCGACATTATGAGCCATCATCAGGGTGTTGAACATCCCCAAGTGATCCGACGGGTCTCTGTCTCCATCAAATTTTGAGAGATGGGGCATCCTGAAACCCGGCGGGTATGCCTTGGCTGCGATGTTAGAGGAAAAATGCTCGAGCTCGTCTCCCGAGTCATATTCGTCTTTGCCCTTTTCTGATAAGATTTTCTTCATTAGCTCCTCCATCTGAGATAACCTTTCAAGGGTCTGGTCCTTGATCCCCTGGTTGTTTTGGGGCTGTTCAACAACCCCCGTTCCATTGCACACGTTAGGCGGGTTATTGTCCCTCCAAGCTTGAGCTTGGTTTGGTGGGATATTCCCATTGTCACATATTTCAGAAGGACCATCCTCTCGGTGAGTATGACTTTCATTTCTGGTCGAATCCCCCCTCTACGAATTGAGGCGATCTTGAAGGTCGGTCCTCGAGGCAACCCGAGGGCTTTGCGCCGAACTTAGATGATTACGCAGGTCTCCACTGGATCTACCACTTCGGTGGCTCTCGATCCAATAGCTCCCATTGGAAAAGCTCAGAGCCTGCTGTCGGGAGTGAGGATCCGGGACATTTCCGCATGCTCGTGGGCGATGGGCAGGAACGGCGGTAGGAGGATTCCTTCTGCTGTTCCTGTGCATAGGAATATCTCGGGTAGGACGAGGAGGAGATGGATATCTTATCGGCGAAGGGGGATGCCTAACTGGTGAAGTGATCCTAGTCCCATCTGGCCGGATCAAACTAGCCCGCGGTCGCTCTATCCCACCGCCTCCAACTTCTTGTGCCCGACAATTTGACTGCGGCACAGGAGGTCTGTCCGGAGCATGTTGCCCGCACGAGCTTTCCCCGAACCTCCTCTGCGAGTTGCCACGAGCTCTCCTGGGTGCGTTCGACGGTGGAGCTGAACTTGGAGTTAAAGTTCTGACTGACCGGCTGACTTGCTGATGGGCCCTGGGAAACTCATCAAACATAGTTTCCTGGTTATGGTGCGACATGGGCGCAGAACTCGAGGTCGAGGTTCTAACTGATTGACTGGGTCTGGGTCGACTATCCCTGCGGGACTTGTGAGTCTTGCTTTGCCTCTTTCCGACGTTAATGTCAGTTGCAAGAGGGGGTAGTCGGGCCAAGACTTCCTCGATTTACTTATTTGCTTTAGCCAGATGACTCCTCAACTGCATGTTTTCCATTTCAATCATCGTCAGGTAACCTGGGTTCGGATTTGGAGGTAGGGGCACTGAACTCCCAGTGTCGTCATGGCCCACCGGCTGCTTTCTCGATCGTTGCTAAACCTCTGGGTCTGGTTCGTTGGATATGGCGACATGGTGAGCCTCCTGCCCACCATGTTGATCCGCCTCGTTACCATGCCTCGAACTAGTAACCACCATGATCAAGTTTTCGTGATAGCACTAATCTAAAAACCTCTCAATGAAAGCACCAAATTGTTGACGCAGTTTTTCGCCAACAGTAAATTATGTGAATAAATAGGATGGATTAGTACTAAATGATAAACCGTAATATGAAAATGATAATAATCGAGAATATGGAGACTAATTCCAAAGAAAGATGGTCACTCCTTTTTTTAGGTGGTTCAGAGGTTAAAATCCCCCTAGTCCACCAGTCAATATTATTGATCTATCCTTATTGTTTCTTAGAGAGTATTTGCATTACAAGAAGAATCCAACCCCTTGCATTATCCAGGGTTTTTATATTTATAGGAGATTGATCTCTGAGTAGGTATTGGGGTCATCCCGTGACCTCTTCATCCATCATGTCATTTATGTGACACCGATGATTAATTCCTAACCCTTACAGTGAAGTGTGGTCTAATCAATAGGTAAAGATGGGTAATGGGCCGCATGGCTCAAATCAGGTGTGGGATGTCTGATCACACACGTTTATATTGCGTATCCGAGAATTCGGGAATAGAACAGACATGTGATGTCTGGCATACACACGTTTATATTGTGTGGCTGACTTTATAAAGATCCAGTGGTACGCCAGGCTTCTGATGTGCCACGAGCTTAATGTGGTGCTAGCTCGTGCCTGCTATACTATGTCGACACAATGGCTCCAACTGCTAAGTAGCTAAACCATCCATCAACTCGAGCTGTTTGGTTAGGGGACCGTACCAAACAACTTCGGATTAATGGTGGACACGTGGCAGGTCAGTTACGACCCTTTCCTAGCTCGACAAAGCACGTGCGGATATTCAGGGCGTACATATAGCAACCATTACAAACGTGTATTTTCTGTTGCATTCTCTTCATTTTTTTAAATAATTTGCTAATGTTGTTAAATGACATAAGCATAATTACAATATGATTGTCTATTTAACTAACTGGGGCTAGCTGAAATCGAATTTATTGGTGCTAAACATAGAAGCATTAGCTCTAAAAATACATCTACATATTCTCAAACTTTTTCATTATATCATTATCTATGTATGTATTTTTCGCATAGACTCTTGAATCTTTGTGATGGCCTCACCCTATTCACCTAGGCTTTTCCTTGAATTATTTTTTTATGTCATTTATTGGTGTATTGTCTAGGTTGAGTTTCGATCCTTTTGAGTTTTTTTTTGTTGCAAAATCATATAATTTTAATTGTTGTTATCTTTATTATTTTCAATGTAGTGAAATATTTCTTAAACCTTATCATTTGTTACACTTATATCCCAATAATAGTTAATGTTACTGTTATCCAAAAAACAGGCATGGATGACATGGCAGACATTTAATACACGTGGCTGACATCTGGCAGGATTCATGCTCGACTATCGACCAGGAAGATATCTATTGGCAATACGCTCAATCTCTATATACGACCAGCCTGGTTGTATACACGCTATATACGGAGAAAATCTCATGCAGTTATGATCGAATCCGATTATTTAGGAAAGAATATCTGTAACAAATTAATGTAATCTTCCTTGAGCCTATAAAAAGAGAAAGATAGCTTAAGGAAGGGAGACTTTTTTTTTGCTTTCTGATTATCTGAGATTAGAGTTATTCTATTTGATATATTGTTTTTTTCTTCAGAGGTTGGTGAAACTCGTTGAACCCTAGTTCTTTGATCACTCATTTGAATCCTATATCAATAACAGTTCAAGTGGACGTAGGTTATTACCAGATTCTGGGGCCGAACCACTATAAACTCTCGTGTTCTTTCAATGCATTTGTCCACATCAAGCGTATTTGACTCCATCTCAGTTGGCCAAAATCAGGGTCAACAATTACTAAATATTGCACCCATAAGTTCTTATTGTGTTAATTCCTAGTACTAATTAAGTTGTTATAATACTTACAGTAAAAATTCTCAAAGTGTTTTTTTAGCATCTTAAAGTTTACATTATGTTACACGTATGTATTCCTATTTTTATTTAGGAAAATTTACATAAAATATCTAAATTAGCCATATTTTTTCATTTACTAATGGGTGGAATTTTTTTACATTTATACTACTTAGTTTTTTCTTTTATACAGTTTGTTACCATACATGTCCACCCACATATCTCTCTCCCACATCTCCTTATTTTTTTTTTCATCATTTCACTTTTTGTGTGCATGTTTTCAAGGTCTGATATTGGCAATGTTTTTCTTTCTCTTTTTAATAGATTTTTGTAAATTTCATTTTCTTTATTTTTAATTTTGGAATTGCAATTTTTTTATCAAGTATTTACTAGGATTTGACATCTTGTGGACCTTTTTTGTTTGAACTATTAAGTAGTTACTTTGATTTTATTTTTTCGCCATCAGACTATCTCTTCATCTTCTCTATTATTTCATTTTATTTTGGTTTTCATGTTTCCAAGGTTTTGACAATACCAATAATTTTCAGTTATACGCTTTAGCTATGGCAGTGATAGCTTGCATCTTTTTTTGCTCTTTTGATGAGATTGCACTACTCTATTATTAGATCGCACTAACATCGTAACTTCCTCATTTGACCTTAACCAATTAAATTCCCACAAAAAATGAAGCATGTTTAACTTTTTGTATATTTACAAAGAAATTTCTATGTATAAAAAAAGTGTCTTGTATGTATATTCCACATGGAAAAATGTGGCTTCTATATATATTACACATGCAAGACACTTTTTCTTATTAGATGACTCATATTACTGTGTTGTTTGTTCTAGAATGTGCCACCTACGACACACCTATGTTTTTTTTGTCTCATAAAACTTTACACTTCATTAATCTACTATCAATTATTTTTTCTTTTACTCTCGTAGGTTCATCGTGAATTGCTTGTGTACCCAACCACACCCTAGATTGCATTTTTCAGCCTCTTTTCTTTTTCTTCTTTAAGATATATTGATGCTAAGTTTGTCATATGCAACTTTCTATGTTTACTTCCTCTTTTGTTGCTTACCTCCACTTCTAATTTTATTGAACCTCCAAAAGTTCATAAATGACCATGTATATATCATCTCTCATGGAAAACTAGTTGATTCCAAAAAGAAATCATAAACACGACTAGGCTACAAGGAAGCACAAGAGCTAAAGCAAGCAAAACTAATTTCTTATTTTCTTATCTGTTTTTGGACTATTGTTTGTGTTGTTTATGTATGATTGTTGTGTGATTTCTTATATTCTTTTCTGTTGTTAGACTGTTGTTATTTTGATGTTACTTAGGTTGATCTGGGTTTTATGACTTGGTGAGTTTTTCTCTAGATCTTTAATGGTTATGTTGATCTTTAGTTGTTTATAAGTTGTTTTGTTGATGCTTTCATCTTTTGATTTATTTTTGTTATTGTTGTTGCATTTGATTTGATTTATTTTGTTATTTTTCAGTTTTCCTATTGTTTTCGTGTTGATCTCATGCTGATGATTCCTTTTATATTTTTGTTTTGTTACTTAAGTCTTGTTTTAGGATTTATGTTGAGTTGTTTGATCATTTCTCTAATGTTTTGATAGTTTTATCACATATTTCAGTTTCGGTAACACTATCTCAACACCAAAACAACGCAATATATACTATTAAAAATATATTAAAAAAAATATCATCAACACAAAGTCTCTATCTCCTTCTCTTTCTTTCATTCTTTTTTCTTCTATAAATTTTCACAGCAACATCACCATCACCATTAGAGACCGTTGTTAACTTGATGTTGATTTTGTGTTGTCTACTTGTCTGTGTAGGTTGTATGCTAAGATCATTGACAACATCGTCAACACAACATGCCAACAACTCGAAAACAATAATGTTTTAGATTTTGCTATTGTTGCTGTCAGATTCAGATCGTCGGCATCTATGGTGTTTTTTCGTTACTGCTTTCTCAGATCGAGATCGGGTTGTAGTTGTGATTTTTTTTCATATCGAGATCTGTTGTCGTTGTGGTGTTTCTTTTCAGATCTAGATCGTCTGTTAGTTGGGGTGTTATTTCAAATCGAAATGCTTTGTAGTTTTGTTGTTGTTTTAGGTCGAGTTTGGCTATTATTTGAAATCGAAATCGTTGTGGTTCTCCTGAGAGAGGTCTGGTCTATGGTTTTTCTGTTGTTTAAGGTTGAGTTTGAATGTTGTTTAAGGCAGAAATCATCGTGGGTGCCGGCTAAGAGAGGATGAGTTGCAACTTGCGAGAGAGAGAGAAAGAACAATTAGTATTTCTGTAATTTTGATGTTTTGTTCCGTACAAATGAAAAAAAAATTCGTGCTACAATAAAAATGATATTTTTTATTACTTTTTTTGGTTATTTCATAAAAAATCCTTTTCTTTTATTAGTAAAAGTACTTAAATGCTACTAAAATAGTACAACCATAATTCTTTAAAAATTTTAAAAGTATAATAAAATAATTAAATAAAATTTATTAATGTAAAATATATATTATTTTAATCAAGTGAATTCACCTTCCATATTTGAAATTGAATGTGCAAAAAGATAAAGAATTCCTAAATTATATTTTGCGAATACAATAGATTTAAAGGTGACCAATCAAATTTTGTGAACTTCATAGATATCTTAGTTTCTTCATTCTAAAATTATTTAAGAAAAATACTGTTATCATTATTTAATATTCGATATTAATTCACTTTTATTTATTTATATATTTATTTTGTATGTGATTCTTTGGGGAGACGAAAATAGACTTTTAGTGTTTTATTTTTTATATTTTTATTATTAAAATTTCCAAGGCATTTTTGTATGCTCTTTAACTAGATAAAAAGTTCAATTGTAATCCTACTTATTTTTCAATCTAAATAGTAAAGTCTAATTCTAAAAAAAATATTAAGTTAATTGCTTAGTATTAGATATTATTACAAAAGAGGGATTTAAATGCCAAGTTGGTTAGGGAATTTCGCGGCACTATTCCAAATTGAGCTCCGTCCCTAGTGTCATTTTATATATATGATAAAAAAAAAAAAGACAACAGGTTACATAAATGCTAACCCAAAAACTAAATGCTAACCCAAAAACTGTAAGATAATTTTAACAGAAAGTGTAAATTTTGTATAAGCAAATGTTATATTTAGTCCACAAATAATATTATATTGAGTTTTGAGCCTTGATGTAATGGGGTCTGAATCCCAGACAGTAAGTTTTGGATGTGGGCAGACTGAAAGAAAGACAGAATGAAATGAGACCATCCATTTGAGCAAATAATTGAGAAAGATACGATGGAGAATGAGGAAATCTCAAAGTATTAGACAAAAGGTAATGGGTGAGTGGGGCAGCCTCAACCTTTCACGCATCGAGCCAAATGAAGTTGATGATTTTGTTTCGGAAATGTAATGGTATATGCACGATAACTTAGTGTAATTTTTTAATATGTGAACATAAGTTATTATTTCAAATATATGACAATTTTAATTTTTTAAGACAAAAATACTCCTAACATTTAAACATCATGTTTCTCTCTCAGTCTGAACTCTCTTTCTCTAACATCTCATTCTCTCACTCTCTTTCTTATTTTAATCTTGTAGATCTCGAAAAAATACCAAAATTAAAAAAAAAATATAACCGCACATTTGAATGAACAAATATGAACATCTAAAGTTTTCTTTTAATTTCAGTGCAGAGCATCGAATTACATCGAAAAATCATTGTTTTGGCTAAAAATCAAGTTTTCATAATTGCAACACAAAATCATCGATTTTGCATCGAAAAAGCATCATTTTGGCAAAAAAAACAAGTTTTCATAATTGCATCACAAAAGCATCGAAACACCATCAATTTTGCATTGAAAAAACATTGTTATGGCCAAAACTCAAGTTTCATTATTACATCACAAGAGCATCGATGGTGTTTCGATGCTCTTGCAATGCTATCACGAAAACTTGATTTTTTTTTGCCAAAACGATGCTTTTTCGATGCATAATTGATGATGTTTCGATGTTCTTGCGATGCAGTCATGAAAATCAATTTTTGGCCAAAACAATGTTTTTTCGATGCAATCATGAAAACTTATTTTTTGGCCAAAACAATAATTTTTTGATGCAATTTTCGATGCTCTTGCAATGCACTCACGAACTTGATTTTTGACCAAAATGCTGCTTTTTCGATGTAAAATCCCAACAATTTCGACGCAAAATCAACGGTGTTTCAATGCAAATTTTATGGTCTTTCGGTGCTTTTGCGATATGGTAATGTCTCAGATTACCTAATAAGGCTCAGGGCCTTGATTATGGGACTATGATGACAAATTATGGAAAATTATATGTATATGTGTATCATTATATGATTATGTGAGTTATATTATAATGACTAGATATGCATGTTTATGTATATTAAATATGCATGTGGGCCCGTTTCTTATTAGAAAGACAACTTTCGTAATTTGGCCCATTACGGGTATATTTGGAGTATATGTGATATATGTGTGAAACCACATTAATATGTGGAAATATTTGAGTTATTCGACACGAGACGATCCTATTAAGCAAGTAGTGGTTTAGTCACAGTGGGGATTAATACCCATCTCGGAGCGAGCTAAGGGGTATTTTGGGTGATTTAGAGAGTCACCGGGACTCATTGTTGGGTGAGTCGTATTTTGGGAAGAATAGAAATATTCCGGATTTAGCAGAATTATTTGGGGAAATATGGGAATACAACGGGATTAGAGAGTGAAAATGACATTTTTGCCCATATGGGGTGTTGAGAGAGAAGCGGGTTGAGTGAGGGCATTTTGGTCATTTGGGACCGTTCGTATATAAGGTTAAGGCTGAGTTTATTAACTCAGGAAATACACAGAAAGCTCTCTTGTTTTTTCTCCCATTCTCTCATTTCTGCTCGTTAGCGTTTTTGAAGGAAACTCGAGTTTTAGAGCTCAAATTCAAGCGAGGTTAGAGTCATAGCGATTCTAGGAAAGATTAGAAACTTGATAACCTAGGGATTTAGCTGGAAAACGACTTAATCAGAGGTAATTTAACCTTTAAGTTTATGAGTTTTATTTTCCTTAAAATTTTCAAGTTTTGATTGGATTTTATGATTTTGGTGAGTTTTTGATCCGTTTGTAAGTTGGGTTTTGTTGCTTGGGATGTAATGATGATGTTTTGGGATTGAATTATGAGCTTGGTACTGTTTTGGGGTGAGTTTTGGAGGAATTGGCTCGGAGGAAACATTTGTAAAATTGGGTTCGCGAGGTCGTGCCATGACCCTGTTCTTGGGGCGCCATCGCCCGTGTTCAGAGAAAATGAGGGCAGGGCTCTTTGATTTGTGGAGAGTTGCGACTCTAATTGTGGGGCGCGATAGCTCTAATTGAGGGGCGCCACGACACAAATAGAGGTTTTTGTCCAAAGTAGTTTTTGGGTGGCGGGAACTCAAACCTAAGGGCTCGGGAAGGATTCTACTACCCGGTTTAGTAGAATTCGAGGTCCTGGAGACTAGGACTCGGTTCGGAAGTCTTTATTTACTCGATATTGATGGATATCACTCATTATGATTGTGACTAAGACACCGCTAGGGCTTGGGATAGGATCGTGCTCGAGGGTCATGGTTAATTAACTTGTGCTTGGACCAGAGGTAAGAAAATTGCACCCAATATGTAATATATGTGATTAGGGCTTGACCCAGTTGTTAAATAGGGATATGTATAGGGCTTGGGCCCCTGAGAATGAGCATGCTTATTGTAGCGTCCCAAATTTTGCTAATAAGGCTTAGGGCCTTGATTAGCGTGCCGAGAGGGTAATAATTGATTTAATTATGTAATATGTGAAATTAATGATTATGTGATTAGAAATGCATGTTTAGGTTAATTAAATATATATGCAGGCCTCGTTTGGCTATTAGGGGCATTTTTTTAATTTGAACCCGTTGAGGGTGTGATTTTGCGCTTTGTGCGGTGTTTTCTCCATGGGGAGATTCTGTTCCACGGTGTAAGCAGAAAGTCGCGAAATTGGTGTTTGGTTGTGAGATTGGTAACTACTAGTAACCTGAGAATTGGTGTTGTTACTGAAATAATAAGTTAAAGGTGGCTTTTATGCAAGAGGGTGAAAGGACTAGGTTGCCCTTGAGGTTTCGTATAGAAGTGAGTAAAGGGAGGGGTAGAGTGGTCTTTGGGCATTAGTTAGATAACTCTTGGCTGAAGGAAAAATCATACACGTTAAAACACTCTCTCCATCATATTCACTTAGTTTCTCATTAGTTCTAGAGAGAAAAGGGCAAGGACAAGTTGAAGGATTTTGGTGGTTTGAGAAATTGGGAATAGATTCTAGCTGTGGAGGAGTATTAACAGCTACCAAGCCTTAGGAATTTCGAAACCCAAGAAGAGGTAAGAGCTTCATTTTCTGGTTTTGGGTATTGCTTGATGTTCTTGAGAGTTTTGGATTTTTGATTCTTGAATTTGGATTTTGGGATAGAGTTTTGAGGAACTTAAGCTTGGGAATTTGAGGACTAAAGCTTGGAGTGGCATTGGAGGTAGCTTAAGGTCGAATTATGATATAAAGGTAAGGATTCTATAAAGTTTTGAAAAGTTTCTGGTTTGGTTTAAGTTTCTGCAGAATTTTAAACCATTGGTTGAACTGGAGTTTAGGTGTGAGTTTGGATTGGGTTTTAATGCATATATCTTGTGTATGTGGTGCTAGTTGGTGTTTTGGGACCCTTTGGGACTTGGGTACACTTGGGGCATGGCTTGTGTGAGTTATGGCTAGGGGAAAAATGATGGAAAAACCCAGTTTTCTAGGTTCGCGTAGGAGCGCCGCGACGCTGTTCTTCCAAGCCGCGACACTAGGATTAACCAGGGCAGGGGGCCCTGGCTGGGTGCCGCGGTGCCTGTATGGCTGAGCTGCGGCGCTAGGCCATTTTCAGGGCCCTTAAATTTGTGTTTTTAGGGCTTAGGCCCAGGGAGCTCGGGGAACGATTTCACCACCCTGTGTGGGGAAACGGGAAGTCCTGAGAGCACGAGATTGGTTCTGGGGGTCAATTATAAATTGAATAGTAACAAGAACGTTACTTGTGGTTTGTGACTAGGTTACCGCTAGGACTCATGAGAGGTTCGTTCTGGGAGGTCGTGTTTGCTTGCCTGACAGTTAGCACTTCGATTTAAGGTAAGAGAACTGTTTGTACCCATAGAGCTATGTGGTGTGTTTTGTTGTATGTGTTGTTTATAATTGTTATGTCAAACTTGTGGTTGTGATTGATCGGCAAGAACCGGGATCGGCAAGAGCCAAGAGCGACAAGAGTCGGGATCAGCAAGAGCCGGGAGCAGCAAGGGGTCGAGATCGGCGTTAAGCATGCTAAATGTAGGCCGCCAGGGCGAGACCCTCTAAGGGTGCTGTACACACCCATTCAGTTAAGACTGCAGACCTGGTGACTGGAAGCGCACCCCAAGCGGAGGAGACCGCTGATACTTTACTGTTAAGATGTTATGCTATTGTGCTTATGTGTTGATATATTGCTATGATTCTATGTCGATGTACTTATGTGCTATTATACTGCTATGATGTGATGTTGTTGTGCTGCCGTGCCATTGTGTATTCCAATAACATTTTGTCAATTGTTTATTGTCTTGAAATAAGTACTTATTTGTTGAGATAAATTATAGTATGTTGTGCTTCGAGGTTCTCTTGCTGGGCCTTGGCTCACGGGTGCTCTGTGGTGCAGGTAAGGGCAAGGAGAAGATCGATCAACCATGAGTTAGAGGGCATGGAGCGGTGCATACATGTTTGGCCTACTTGGCCGCCACAGCTGGGGTATTTTGAGGGGCGGGTTATAAATGTTGATTTTGTCGCTTAGGTCGACTGTAACATAACTTTTTGAGTTGTAAATATGTTTCTAAATAGTATTTTTTGGGATCCCAATGTAACCCTTTCATAATTTAAAGGAATGATCGACCTTTTACACTAAAATCTTATTTAAACGAGTTTACATTTTAACTAACCACACTTTTTTGTCTAATACCTCGATTAACGAGCTAATGACATGTTTTTAACTCACTTAGTAACAGCTCTAAGGAAGTAGGGCGTTACAATTATGATTATGCCTGTGATTGTCGATTAAGCATGCTTGAATGCTCTGTATCTGGATAATTGATTAAATGATATATGCTTGTTTGCATTATCTGAATGAAAAGCATTGACTCATAAGTCAAGGGCGGCAATAGTGCGCTGAGCGCTGATCAAAATGCTTAGACCTAATCAGGAGCGTGACATACGCTTGACCAACCCAATGGTCGTGGAGAATTAAAGCGTCAGGTACGATGGGCCAGCTCCAAGGCTGGTTATACAGAGGATAGGGCACGGGCCCCAGGGTGACTCATTAGTCCCATATCCTAGGGCGTTGGACCCAATATGACTTATTAATTATTTATTTAGGGCAGTGGGCCCATCTATGACTTGGTAGTTATTTATTTGTAATTTTATGCATGCATGAGTAGGTCATTACTGTTGGACATGCTAGATTTGCATTTGGAATCTTTAATTACTATTCATGCATATTCTTAAGTTTTCTTGCTGAGCCTTGGCTCACGGGTGCTATGTGGTGCAGGTAAGGGGAAAGGGAAGTTGGACTAGTCATGAGTTAGAGAGTTTTGGCAGCGGCGTGTACATATGCGGTTGCTTGACCACTACGGTCGGGGTTATCTTGGGGGAGCTAGGGTTGTATCTCTTATTTTGCCTCTTAGGTTGGCTGGTTGTAACTTTTCAATTGTAATTAACCTTTTTAAATGTTAGTTTGAGATCCCATGTATGGAAGTAAAAGTTTTAGCGAAATGGTTATTCCTTTTGACCAAAATTGCTAACCCTAAACCAGTAATCACGTTTAGTACACGTTTATGACCAAGAGACTCTTTTAGAGAGTCTACCACTATTTAAAATGCACAGTGTAACGGTCTTGGACATCAAGGGCGTTACAGATGCAATTGTGAAAACTTATTTTTTGGGCAAAACGATGCTTTTTCGATGCAAAATCGATGCATGTTCGAAGCAAAATCGATGGTGTTTCGATGCTTTTGTGATGCAATCATGAAAACATGATTTTTGGCCAAAATAATGTTTTTTCGATGCAATTTTGATGCTCTGCATTGAAATTTAACGAAAACTTTGGAGATTCATATTTTTCAATCAAATGTCCATTTCAGATGATTTTTTTTTTAATTTTGGTATCTTTTTGAGATTTACAAGATTAGAATGAGAGAGAGAGAGAGAATGAGAGACATTAGAGAGAGAGAGAGAGAATGAGAGAATGAAAGAGATTAGAGAGAGAGAGAGAATGAGAGCTGAGAGAGAAAATGAGTGTTTGAATGTTAGAGATATTTTTGTCCAAAATATTAAAATTATCATATATTTGAGATAGTAACTTATATTCGCATATTAAAAAATTTCATTAAATTATCATGCAAGTAACATAAAATTTCCCATTTGTTTTTACCCACTCGAACAAATAAAATGATTATTATAATTGATTCATTAGTATATATTTATAGTTAATAAAGACAATTCTCTTCTATATGTTACGTAATTTCCTACCCATTACCCATGTCATGGAATGAAATGCATGGATTTCTTGGACATTTTTTTTTTATGTGAAATGGCTTTCCTTCCTATGTCCTTATCAAAGTTATCAACTCTCAATTTTTAGTGATTGAGTTTTGAGCTATGCTTGTGCATGCTCCTGGACTGTATAAAAAGAAAAAAAAGCCTCTCATTCCTAGTGCAAATTTTGGACTAATTGTTTGTAATGTATTTGACACAAACAAAATAAAAACATCGTTATCATCCAAATATTGCTACATCGATTTTATGGGACTATTAATATATAAGATAAGATCACTACAAAATTTTTTAGTTTTAGTCGCAATAAATTTTGTGACTAAAAACAAAAAATTTGTAACTAAAAAAAAATAATCTTATTTATGTAATCACTAAAAAGTCGGTAGTTAAAAGTATTAGTCACAAAAATCACAATTTGCTGTCACTAAATCTATTTTTAGTCACAACAAACTTTATCACTAAAAATAATAAGTTGTGACTAAAACTACATTAGTGACAACTTGTGATTAAGTATAACTTTTTAGTCACAGTTAATATTTTTGTTGTTACTAAAAGTGACATTTAATCACACAAAATATATGTTGTAACTTAAAAGTTGTCACTAAAAGTTACATTTTTTTTTGTAGTGGATATATCAATAGAAACATCTATAATATTACCGATATTTGTCTAAAATTATAGATTCGTTAAAATAAAATCTAAGAGATACTGAAGATATATTTCAATAAATCAAACTAGTTATTCTAATTAATTTAAATTTTATAGGTTATGAATTGAGTATATTGTTTTTTGTTTTTGTCAAAAAGAAATTAAGTTTATTGTTATTTTTAATTATTAAAAAGTAATACGTCAGTTATATCTGTAACAATTTAAAATATATGTTTGTACTTATGTAGTGAGAAAAAAAATTTGTGCAGATATGTGTAGTGTATTTATATTTATTCATTACAGAATTATTTTGTGTAATTTTCGATTTTTGCCTAATTCTATTGATATTTTAGAAATTTCCACAGTATATTTTGAAACAATAACACATGAAGTCCTTATAATTTGACCATATCAATTTTTTACCAAAGTTTTCATGATATTTTTTAAGAAAATTTGCGGAATAAATATTTATGTAGTTCATTTTGTTACATTTAAATCCTTATGTAAATTTTTTGGCAATAAAATTCCATACCGTCACATATTTGTTGCAACGGTAGTCTCTCAGTTATTAAGTATGTCAACATATACACGTGGCAATACCCGATTGATTTAGAAAATAATAGATATTAAAAAAATAAATAAAATTATTTGTATCTCATAAAAGTAATAAAATCTAATAATTTCTAATTGCCATATTTATTTAAAAGTTGTTAATTACAAAAAATATTTAAACATTGAAATTAAATATATACACAACATATTAGGCTACAAATGAAAATTAAAACCATTAATTAAAAAAAAAAAAAACCTTAAACCTAGTAATCAAACAAAGTAAGGACAAATGCCATCTGTAGGTTCTGATATCTTTAGTCTAGATTCATGCTTCCTATTTTATATAGATAATATAAAATAGAAAATACCAAAACATGCTAACATGTGAATCATTAATGTAAATACTCAAATAAACACAGAATACTTACAAAATGTGTAGCGAAAGAATGTCTCATTCCTTTGAATTTCCTGACTTTTTGTCCTATTTGAATGCTAGGTATTGTCAGGAATTTAAATCGATAGAACACAACACCACAATCTTCCAAACCTTTCTCTAATTTAGATCTAACACAGGGTGGGCTAAATCTAAGAACATGAGAAAACAGAAATACACAGGGAAAGAGAGAGAAGGGGCGGCCTAGAGTGATAATTTTGACAGAGTATTCTTGCCTAAAAATCTCTTAGAAAATCACTCACTTAAGGTTCTATTTGTAGGCACATACTAGGACAAAAAAAATATGGTTGTTACCACTTTTGATTTAATTATTTAATTAAATAAATAAGTGTATAATTGGAGCAATTACTTGCTCACCAAGCCTTACACATGGCCGACCATATAAGGGTAAATGTGCCATTTTGACTTTTTCAATTTTGTTTCCAAAATTACCCAAAATCAAATACTTATTTATTTCTTTTAAATATGTTGTCCGTGTTTTCACTAGAGGATACGTGACATTCATTAGAGGAGTAACTAAGCTCCTCAAACACTAATGAGGTTTCGTACTATGATCTGGCCAGACGCGGATGTCTCCAAGTGAGGCCACGCCTCTAGGTCTGTCCTTGAGGTGTGGATGTATCTGGGCAAGGCAACATCCCGTGACCCGTCTCCAAGGCGTGGATGTCTCCAAGTACAGTCACGCCCCGAGAAACATTCAAATGGTCCTCACTCTCTTCAGTCACCAATCCCCCAGGTCTAAGATTCTTGTCCTCAGACCTAGAGTAGTTGCCAGGTGTTAGTCGCCTAGTTGTCGCCCACCAGAAGATCATCTGAAAACTTTTGGATAGCCTTGAGTAGTGGTGTCGAGATCGTACACTCGACAATTGACATTTCTCACAACACCGCCTAACATGGGTGAACGTGCGCCGTATCCTGATGATGTTTGTGTATGTCGTATCAAATTTAAATATTTATTTTTATTCATTCACACCAGCTACTTCAATATAGTGGTAAATAAGGGTCGAACCCACGAGGACTATGATCAAATTATTATTCAAAATAAGAACTAAACTTAAATTAGAAAGGGGTTTTAGTTTTAACAGCTGAAAACATAAAGTGAAATAAATATCAAAGATTGAATAACTAATGATATAAAGATATTAATGAAAAAGTCAAGAATTACTCTCCACCTTCGACAATCAATCTATCAACAATGATGAATAATATTCCCTATTCCCAATTAAACTATTAACCCCGCAGCTAACATTTAAGCATCCAATTATCCCAGTTACTTTATTATACTTAATTAAAGCGAAGCGCTCTTAATTAACCCCTTTTACCAAGCAATAAACCCACTAAGCATGTGATCTATTTAACCTAGTAAAAGCATTACACTCTATGGAAACATGTTAATCTGGGCAACAAATTCATTAAGCATGCAATTCATTTAACCTAGGTTCTATTTTTCATTACAATAAAATACCTGTCACAATACTCTAATTACAACTTATCACTCTACTTAGAATCCTATACTATTAGGTGAATAGAAATCCTAAAATGATAGTAGAACAATGCAAAACCCTAATTAGTGGCCATCTAAACAAGATTTTGCAAGATTCATAACATTCAAATAGAAAAATAGGAGCAATTTAATATAAGGGAATAGAAGAAATAAAATTCATCAATGCATTCAAGATCTCATGTCTAGGGTTTTGAAATAACCCTCAACTATAAATAAAACTACTCTATAATCACATTCATATTCATAAACATAAATATTCAATGAAAATAAAAGAGTTTGAGAAGAAAGAAAAAATAGATTGAAGAATGTTATTGTTGATGTCTTTTCTCCTCCACTGTTGCTCTAGCCTCTAAAATTCGCAATCCAAAGTTGTATTCAAAGTTAACCCTAATCACTTTTATAGCCCACAAAAAAATACATTTAAAAATTGAAATTTAAGGAACAATCGATCGCCGGCCATGGCCAATGTTTCTTGGCGGCCGTAGCCACTAGAAAATGTATTTTCCAGAAAATCGGGCTCCGGCCGCGGCTTGGGACATTGCTAGCCACGACCACTACGTTCTGTCCCCCAGGCCACGGCCATAGCAATTTTTCTAGTTTTTGGTTTTCTTCTGCTGCAGTGATTGAAAGTATTTTAAGCATAACTTCCTCAATATAACTCGGAATTAAACAATTAAAAAAGACATGGAAATCTAAGAAAAAGATCTAAAACTTATATTTCTAGGTATATTTCCAAAAGATTTTTAGAAAATTATCAAAATCAAGTGTAAAGTTTCAGACTTGTAATTCCGAGCTTAACCATTGCTTGTAAAACATCCCAAATTCATTCGTTTTCATCCAAATATCTTGAAAATCCTAAAAACACAAAATAAACTAATTAAACATATATAAATAAATAATATAGTGCATAATCACAGAAGAATAATGAATTAAAAATAGACAAATTCGGTAGTTATCGCTTGATACGGTCAGATACTTGTTCCCTACAAGGTTGGTAGGCAACTTTCTGTAAATGGGCCCTATGCAACCTGCATGGGCCTATGCTCTTTATTAGTGCATCCCTATGTAATTAATTAGCATTTTACTCCCCAAATAATGGGTAATGTTTTATTAATTTTCCATTAAGGGCTTTAATGACCCAGACCTCTATAAATAGGGCTGAGATATCTTCTTGTAAAGGGTTCAGAACTCTGGCTAGTTAAGCATTGTAAACTCGTAGCAAGATATACACTGTCTGAGACTCCATTGAAGGTTGCTAAAACAAGCTTCAAACTCACTAATACCAAAGGCTCGTGGACTAGGACTCTTTTACAACCTGAAACATGTAAAACCTCTGTGTTATTTTCTTCTAGTTTCTATCAAGTTCTTAGATTTTGTTGATAACGAAAAAGGGAGTCAACAAAATAATAACTAATTAAATACTTGTTCAAAATAACTATTTATATTTTGAACCTTAATTTAATTTATTTTACTAATCTTAATACTAACTTATTAATATCAATAAAATTTCCCAATTTTCTATAAAACTATCTTTTGAGAATTTCCAATTAATTCCCCAAACTTTCTCTGTAACGCCCTGGATAGCCAAGACCGTTACACTGTGTGTTTAAAAAGTATCAGACTTGCTAATCAAGTCATTTTATTGAAAGTGTGTCATCAAAACTGTAAAGGAGCTAGGGTTAAAAATGTTTTGGTCTCAAAAGCCACATTTTCATTAAGACACATTTCTTGTTTACACGGGATCCCCAAAAATATATAGTTTAAAGACTGTATACAAAAGCCATAAAGTTTAGATACAGTAACAAGCCATATTAAGGCAAAATGAACAGTTAGGCAATCCCTGTCCTGATCCATTCCTCGACCATGGTGATCGAACAGCTAGCTATGTACATTCCACCCTGCGGCCCTCCATCTCAGGGTTGGTCCAGCTTGCCTTTGCCTTTACCTGCACCACGTAGCACCCGTGAGCCAAGGCCCAGCAAGAAAACAAAACAACAGAGCATAAGCAATCAACAGACAAATCAATATCTAACATTGCATCACATAATCTCAACCATATAGTCATTCAGTATAATCAAGTATTCCACATACTAAAAATTTCAACTTATATCATACACAGTTCACAAATGATAACTGGGGCTAGTGCCCTCAGGCCGCTCCCTCCGTTATCCCACTGACTCTGGCCTGCTTAAACCGAGCTCAGTGAATATTAAGCTGTCCTCGGCTACCAGTGGCAAAGCCGCGCCCTGTTCGCAAATATAGTGTACGGTGCCCTTAGGCCGCTTTTACATGTCCCATGGAATAATACCATCATTGACACGATACAAATAATGGGAGCACTTAGTCCCATCACAAACATATAACCGGGTGCAGTTTTCTTACCTTTCAATTCACTAGCTTTGATCCCTCGACTCCTTGAGCACGATCCCCCTCGAGCCCTAACGCTCACCTAAACACATTCATAGGCCAAAGTCATCTTCAATCCTCAAGTCCAAAACCTAGCCTCGGGGCTAATCCCGAGCCCCCGGGAAGTCCTAGTTCCACCAAACAAGGTGGTGGAACCAAACCCCAAACCCTTGGTCAAAAACCCTTGCAAATAACCCTAAAATCCTCTTCAGAAGGCAGGGTAGCGCTACAACGCTCATGGGAGGGCGCTACAACGCTACAAACAGAAGAAAAATCCCCTAAGCAAGCTTGGCCTAGCACTACAGCGCCCAAAGGCTAGCGCTGTAGCGCTAGTCACAGACAGGCCAGCATCAGTTTTCCCTTCCTGCGATTTCCTCGAACCAACCTCAACCAAAACTCTTCCAAATCTTTCCCAACCTCAAAAACAACCTTATGACCATACTCCACTCATCCTAAGCACCCCATATACCGAGAACTCAAACACATGCATCCCCAAACTCAAAATTCACCATAGCCACTTCTAGACAATAAAACTCTGCAGAAACCAGTTGAACATCAAGGTTAGAGCTTAGAATTTATACCTTTCCTGGGATTTCGACCACAAGTTGCCTCTAGACTTCCTTGGCTTGCTCCTCCTCAGCCATAGGCCTGAATTCCCTAAAGTTTCCATCCAATTCAACTTAAACACCTTAGCTCAAAAACCAGAAACAGAAACTGAAGAACTCTAAAGTCTTACCTCAAGTGTTAGTGACCTCTTGCTAAACCTCTGCCAATTCCTCAACCCTAGCTTAGGATCCTTGATGTTCAGTCTACCCCAGCTCTCCTCTGAGCTTTGCTCCAGAAATCCTCAAGAAATTGATGAAGGAAGCATAGGCCGACCTTAGAAAACTCTCTCTGTTTTTCTCCCTTTCTTTTTCCTTCCTTTTTCTTCTTTTCTCTCTTTCAGACTTCTACACTTCTCTACACTTCCCACTAACATAAAGTCTCAATAATTCCATCCTTAGAAAGCCAAATGACCCTAATGCCCTCCCCTTTATTCCAAACCCTTTAATCCACTTAAGGGCATTCTAGTCATTTTACCTAATTCCCGCTAACTCCTCGAGTGTCTCTAATATTTTCCGCTTAATTCCCGATACCTAATTAATCACCAATAATATTCCTCAATGTCAAGATAGACTCCAGTACACTCACTAAATTCCCATTTATACCCCTAAGCTCACCCCGAGCCAGGTATAAATCCCCGCCATGACTTTTTCGCTACTTTGCTCACTAGGATCGTCTCGAGTCGTAGATCACAGACATATCCACATAATAATGTGGTCTCGACAATTATCATATATATCAATATAGTTATGCCCATAATGGCCAAAATTACGATTATGCCCTTCTAACCTAATCATGGCCTATATGCATACTAATATACATAGTCATGCATCTCAGATATTCAAATAGTCATATAACATGCTTTAAATCATAATCATGCATCTTAATCATTAAAATCACACATAATTCCCACTATGCCCTCCAGGCACACTAATCAAGGCCCTTAAGCCTTATTAGCAAATTTGGGTCGTTACAACTATCCCCTCCTAATGAGAATTTCGTCCTTGAAATTTACCTGAAAAACTCGGGATACTGATCCCGCATCACTGTCTCAAGCTCCCAGGTTGCCTCCTCGACCTTACTATTCCTCCACAGTACTTTAACTAGAGGAATCGTCTTATTACGCAATAGTTTATCTTTTCGATCCAAGATCTGGACTGGTTGCTCCTCATAAGCCAAATCTTCCTGTAACTCCAAGTCTTCATACCTTAAGACATGAGTCACATTTGAGACATACTTCCAAAGCATGGAGACATGGAACACGTCATGAACTCCAGACAACGATGGTGGCAAGGCCAACCTGTAAGCCACCTGTCCAACCCTTTCCAGGATCTCGAATGGTCCAATGAATCTAGCGCTTAGCTTGCCCTTCTTCCCAAACCTCCTCACCCCTCGCAATGGTGAAACTTGAAGAAAGACGTGGTCCCCAACTTGGAACTCCACGTCCCTACGCCTAGGATCAGCGTAGCTTTTCTGTCTACTTTGAGATGCGAGCATCCTAGCCCGGATCTTCTCTATGGCCTCACTTGTCTTCTGAACCATATCTGGCCCCAAATATCTCCTCTCACCCATCTCATCCCAATGAATGGGTGATCTACACTTCCTCCCGTATAACATCTCGTAGGGAGCCACTCAAATCGTTGACTGATAACTATTGTTATACGAAAATTCAATCAACGGAAGATGAAGCAACTGTCCTGGGTAATCCTCCCACAAAATCCATGGTAATATCCTCCCATTTCCATTCAGGAATACCCAAAGGATGAAGCAACCCTACTGGTCGCTGGTGCTCTGCTTTCACCTACTGACAGGTTAAGCATCTGGCAACGTACTCTACCGCATCCTTCTTCATCCCGGGCCACCAATACAAAGTTCGCAGATCCTGATACATCTTCGTGGTACCCGGATGAAGTGAGTACGGTGTCGTATGAGACTCGTCCAGTATCTCTCGTCTGATCCCCTCATCAGCTGGAACACAAATCCGTCCCTGATACCGAAGTAAACCAACCTCACAATCATAATAGTCCTTAGCTACTCCCGCTAAGACATCCTCTCTAACCCTCTGTAATTGAGCATCTACCAACTGCCCTTCTCTAATCCGCTCTAGCAGGGTTGACTGCAGAGTAATATTAGCCAATCGGCCTACCACCAACTCTATCCCTGCTCTGACCATCTCATCAGCTAACTCCCTTGAGATCTGAATAGAGCTATACAACTGACCTGGACCTCTGCGGCTCAATGCATCCGCCACCACATTGGCTTTTCCTGGATGATAAAGAATATCACAATCATAATCCTTTACCAGCTCCAGCCAACGTCTCTGTCTCATATTCATGTCCTTCTGCGTAAAGAAATACTTCAGGCTCTTATGGTCAGTGTACACCTCGCATTTCTCCCCATATAGATAATGTCGCAAAATCTTCAGTGCGAATACCACCGCCGCTAACTCCAAATCATGGGTAGGATACCGCTGCTCATACTCCTTTAGCTGTTGCGAGGCATAAGATATAACCTTCTCATTCTGCATCAACACACAGCCTAAGCCCAACCTCGATGCATCACAGTAAATCACAAACTTTCCTTCCCCCGAAGGAAGACTCAACACTGGCGCTGTAACAAGTCGTTGCTTCAACTCCTGGAAACTGTCTTCACACTTGTCTGACCAGATAAACTTCAGATTCTTTCTTGTCAATTTTGTCATTGGTGATGCTATCTTCGAGAAGCCCTCTACAAACCGTCTGTAGTAACCTGCCAACCCAAGAAAACTCCGCACCTTCGAGGCATTCCTTGGCCTCGGCCAATCTCTAACCGCCTCTATCTTAGATGGATCCACCTTAATCCCATCTGCACCTACAATATGTCCAAGGAATGTCACTTCAGGTAACCAGAACTCACACTTCTTAAACTTAGCGTACAACTGATGCTCCCTCAACCTCTGAAGAACCTGTCTAAGATGAAACTCGTGCTCTGCCTCTGAACTAGAATACACCAAGATGTCGTCGATGAATACAATAATGAACTGATCTAGGAAATCCTTGAATACCCTATTCATCAGGTCCATAAAGGCTGCTGGGGCATTGGTCAAACCAAAAGACATGACCAAGAACTCATAGTGCCCATACCGCGTTCGGAAGGCCGTCTTAGGTATGTCCTCATCCTTGATCCTCAGCTGGTGATAACCAGATTGAAGATCAATCTTCGAGAACACCGTCTTACCCTGCAGCTGATCGAACAAGTCATCAATCCTTGGTAGGGGGTACTTATTCTTAATAGTTAACTTGTTCAATTCCCGGTAGTCGATGCACATTCTCAAAGTCCCGTCCTTCTTCTTCACAAACAAAACTGGAGCACCCCATGGCGAGTAGCTAGGTCTGATGAACCCCAAATCCAGAAGCTCCTATAGCTGTATCTTTAATTCTTTTAGTTCTGCCAGTGCCATCCTATATGGTGCCCTTGACACTGGCTCTTTGCCTGACGCCAACTCAATAACAAACTGAATCTCTCTACGTGGCGGCAACCCAGGCAAATCCTCAGGAAACACATCCAAGAACTCGCAAACGAATCTAGTCTCCTCCGGTCCTACTGGTGAAACTCTGGTGGTATCCACCACACTGGCTAGAAAGCCCATACATCCACCCTGTAGCAAATCTCTAGCTTTCAATGTAGATATCCTGGGTACGCGGGGTCCATGCACCGCTCCCACAAAAACAAAGGGATCCTCGCCCTCTGGCTCAAAAGTTACCATCTTCTTCCTACAGTCAATGGTAGCTCCATATCTAACCAGCCAATCCATACCTAAAATCATATCAAAGTCCTCCATACTCAACTCAATCAAGTCTACTGATAACTCCCTACCATCAACTATCACTGTCAGTGCTCTAATCCACCTCCTAGATACTACTAGTTCTCCTGTAGGCAAAATAGTCCCAAACCCTGAAGTACTATACTCACTAGGTCTACACAGTCTATCAATCACCTTATTAGATACAAACTAATGCGTAGCACCAGAATCAATCAACACAGTAAAAGGAATGCCAGCACTAGAAAGCTGATCTCTCACTACCGAGGGACTAGCCTCGGCCTCCGCCTGCGTCAGGGTGAACACTCGAGCTGTAGTCAAGCTGTCCACCTTTCCTGTCTCTCCCTTCTTCATTATTGGGCAATCCTTCCTGAGGTGTCCCACCACCCCGCACACATAGCAGGCCTTAGCCCGACACTTGCCCGGATGGCGTCTCTTACACCCCGTGCATTCTGGATAAGTCCTCCATAAATCACTGCCTCCCTGACGGCCACCCTGAGTACCCCATCCTCTCCTATCAGGACCAGGAGCGATCGAAGTCTCAGGGGTCTTCCTCTTCAAATCACTAGGGCCTCCGCCCCTACCTAAACCAGAATATGGAGGCACCGCCCTGCGGCCCTCCCTTCTCACAGCACTCTCCCTCCATATCTTATTCTTCGCTTCCTTAGCGGTAAGAGCCTTCTCCACAGCCCTGGCATAAGTTGTCCCTCCAGGAACTGTGGTAATTCTTACATCTCAGGCTATCATAGCATTCAACCCTCTGGTAAATTTGTCTTGCCTAGCTGCATCAGTAGGCACAAGATCTGGTGCGAACTTCGCAAGTCTGTCAAACTTCAGGGCATATTCTGTAACTGTCATACCGCCCTGAAATAGCCCCACAAACTCATTCACTTTCGCTGCCCTGATGGCAACATTATAATACTTCTGATTAAACAAGTCCTTAAACCCTTCCCAAGTCAATGCAGAAACACCCCTGGTCTGTGATGCCACCTCCCACTAGATTCGGGCATCCTCCCTCAACATATAAGTGGCACAGACCACCCTGTCATATCCTTCCACTATCATAAAATCAAGTATGGTAGTGATCATAGTCATCCACTGCTCAGCCTTCAGTGGATCTGGTCCACCCTCAAAGATCGGGGGCTGTTGCTTCCTGAACCGCTCATACAACGGTTCCCACTTGTTCCCAACATCAACTGGTTGTACCACAGATACCATTGCCGGTGGCACAACAGGGGCAACACTCCCAGATGGAGCCTGCTGTAGAATTCGAATCTTTTCATCTTGGCTCTAAAGTCGGGCCTGTATGTCGGCCATTAACTGCTGCCAGTTCTCAGGGACTGGCAGAGGAGTCGGGCCCCTATCATCATCTCTAGCCCCAGACCTGCCAGCAAGTCGTGTGGATTTTCTTGAACGCATAACTATTCAAGTCAATCTGCAATCAATGACTCGACAATTAGGCTATGATGACAGGGTAATATTCCTTTCATGATCCATCACTGAAACTCCAATCATTCACAAACAATCAAAGTATAACAGTTTATCCAGATATTCATTCACATGCACAGCAGTGCTAATAAGCACGCCTCAATAGCATCATGCAATAGTCAAGGGCTAGGCCCTATCAGTATCTCATGCTCCCTATTCATCAAACAGATATCAACAATCATATCTCACTCAAATAATTTAAAAACATAATCATGTATACACAATTACTAAACCTTGAGTTGAGCTTATCTCTCGCGGCGAATGAACATATCCAGCTAGTTTTCAGGACCCATAAACCTAGGACTCTCTGATACCAAGTTGTAACACCCTGGATAGCCCAGACCGTTACACTGTGTGTTTAAAAAGTGCCAGACTTTCTAATCAATTCATTTTATTGAAAGTGTGTCATCGAAACTGTAAAGGAGCTAGGGTTAAAAATGTTTTGGTCTCAAAAGCCACATTTTCATTAAGACACATTTCTTGTTTACACAGGATCCCCAAAAATATCGAGTTTAAAGACTGTATACAAAAGCCATGAAGTTTAGATATAGTACCAAGCCATATTAAGGCAAAATGAATAGTTAGGCAATCCCTATCCTGATCCATTCCTCGACCATGGTGATCGAACAGCTGGCTATGTACATTCCACCCCGCGGCCCTCCATCTCAGGGTTGGTCCAGCTTGCCCTTGCCTTTGCCTTTACCTGCACCACGTAGCACCCGTGAGCCAAGGCCCAGCAAGAAAACACAACAACAGAGCATAAGCAATCAACAGACAAATCAATATCTAACATTGCATCACATAATCTCAACCATATATTCATTCAGTATAATAAAGTATTCCACATACTAAACATTTTAACTTATATCATACACAGTTCACAAATGATAACTAGGGCTAGTGCCCTCAGGCCACTTCCTCCGTTATCCCACTGACTCCGGCCCGCTTAAACCGAGCTCAGTGAATATTAAGCTCTCCTTGGCTACCAGTGGCCAAGCCACGCCCTGTGCGCAAATATAGTGTATGGTGCCCTTAGGCTGCTTTTACATGTCCCATGGAATAATACCATCATTGACACGATACAAATATCAGGAGCACTTAGTCCCATCACAAACATATAACTGGGTGCAGTTTTCTTACCTTTCAATTCACTAGCTTTGTTCCCTCGACTCCTTGAGCAAGATCCCCCTCGAGCCCTAGCGCTCACCTAAACACAATCATAGGCCAAAGTCATATTCAATCCTCAAGTCCAAAACCTAGCCTCGGGGCTAATCCCGAGCCCCCAGGAAGTCCTAGTTCCACCAAATAAGGTGGTGGAACCAAACCCCAAACCCTTGGTCAAAAACCCTTGCAAAAAACCCTAAAATCCTCTTCAGAAGGTAGGGTAGTGCTACAGCGCTCATGGGAGGGCGCTACAGCGCTACAAACAGAAGAAAAATCCCCTCAGCAAGCTTGGCCTAGCGCAACAGTGCCCAAAGGCTAGCGCTGTAGCGCTAGTCACAAACAGACCATCATCAGTTTTCCCTTCCTGCGATTTCCTCGAACCAACCTCAACCAAAACTCTTCCAAACCTTTCCCAACCTCAAAAACAACCTTATGACCATACTCCACTCATCCCAAGCACGCCAAATACCTAGAACTCAAACACATACATCCCCAAACTCAAAATTCACCATAGCCACTTCTAGACAATAAAACTCAACAGAAACCAATTGAACATCAAGGTTAGAGCATAGAATTTATACCTTTGATTGGATTTCGACCACAAGTTGCCTCTAGACTTCCTTGGCTTGCTTCTCCTTAGCCTTAGGCCTGAATTCCCTAAAGTTTCCATCCAATTCAACTTGAACACCTTAGCTCAAAAACAAGAAATAGAAACTGAAGAACTCTAAAGTCTTACCTCAAGTGTTAGTGACCTCTTGCTAAACCTCTGCCAATTCCTCAACCCTAGCTTAGGATCCTTGATGTTCAGTCTACCCGAGCTCTCCTCTGAGCTTTGCTCCAGAAATCCTCAAGTAATTGATGAAGGAAGCTTAGACCGACCTTAGAAAACTCTCTTTGTTTTTCTCCCTTTCCTTTTCCTTCCTTTTTCTTCTTTTCTCTCTTTCAGACTTCCACACTTCTCTACACTTCCCACTGACATAAAGTCTCTGTAATTCCATCCTTAGAAAGCCAAATGTCCCTAATGCCCTCCCCTTTATTCCAAACCCTTTAATCCACTTAAGGGCATTCTAGTCATTTTACCCAATTCCCGCTAACTCCTTGAGTGTCTCTAATATTTCCTGCTTAATTCCCGATACCTAATTAATCACCAATAATATTCCTCAATGTCAAGATAGACTCCAGTACACTCACTAAATTCCCATTTATACCCCTAAGCTCACCCCGAGCCAGGTATAAATCCCCGCCATGACTTTTTCGCTACTTTGCTCACTAGGATCGTCTTGAGTCGCAGATCACAGACATATCCACATAATAATGTGGTCTCAACAATTATCACATATATCAATACAGTTATGCCCATAGTGGCCAAAATTACGATTATGCCCTTCTAACCTAATCAGGGCCTATATGCATACTAATATACATAGTCATGCCTCTCAGATATTCAAATAGTCATATAACATGCTTTAAATCATAATCATGCATCTTAATCATTAAAATCACACATAATTCCCATTATGCTCTCCAGGCACACTAATCAAGGCCCTTAAGCCTTATTAGCAAATTTGGGTCGTTACATTCTCTTATTTCTAATTCTCACCTAATATCAATAAATAATTCACCATTATCTATTTATGTTGACCTAGTCAACTTTACATTACTAATTTATAATTAAATCAATTATTTGAAACTATTAGATCTAATTTTACTAGAGATGGCATGGGGACTATGGATCCATGAACTCAAGCTACAATAAGTTCATGTGAGTTTATTTATGATAATTAATTATCTCACAACTTATTAATTATTCATGGCTCCACTATAGACTCGGAATTGAACTCTTGAGTTCACATAACGTATTTTCCAAACCAAAAATATGTTATCCCTTGTTATAACCATTATATTAAGTCAAAACTCTATCGATGACTTTCTAACGAGCCGGGTGCAAATTACCGTCTTACCCCTCATCAGTATTTTATCCTCAACTCTCACTAATTTCCTCATAAATAATACTTCTATGAACTCTATCACATAAATGAGATCTCAATCATTTATCCTTTTGAACAAAGCAATTAAGGAAATCATATTTTCACTTCTCATACAAAAGTTATAGATTTCATATCTATGAATAATACTCCCACTCACTTACACTACTAAATCTCCAAGATGTAAGTATGGCTAGACTGCCAGGTAAGCTAGTAACGAACAAGTTAAAAGATTTAAATAATATAATTAGTAGAATATTATCACTCAGAAATAAGATTGACTTGACTTATTATCAATGTTGTGACATTGGTTAGATTTGATAATAACGATGCTTATTGGTATATCAATAATCAATATCATCCTTGTTTGATGTAATTAAACATATTCGATCATATCTACTTGGTCAATGACTTGGACAAGACTTCACACGTTGAATGTGCAAGTAGATCATATCGTAGACTACCAAATCAGTGAAAATCTAATGCATTGATTTAATCTTAGGACTCATTCTTTTAACATATAATTACAACTATAATCCACTATGACCTAGTCACTAAAATTGTAACAATCCATATGTTTAGGATTTGATGAATGTTTGCATTAATTGAATAACCATGTAGAAAACAGACGAACAATATGATTGAATAAACAAAAATGATTTCGACTACTTTTATTGATAATAAAAACGTGTTACATGAAAAATATATTTTTATTAAGGGAATAAAACCCAACAAACTCCCACTTGCCCATTTACAACAAATGGGACATGTTAAACTAATTTCCTCTGCATGCCTTGCAAATTATCTTCCAATGCTATCTTCATCACAGTGACATCACCCTAGCCACATATTCCCTAATGATGTGGTATTTCCTTTCTCTATATGTTTCCCTCTTTTATGGCTTCGAGGTTCTTTCGAATTCACTATAGACCCATTATTGTCACAGTACAATATGAGTGGTTTATCCATTCTCAGAATAACACCAAGATCCATGCAGAGCTTCTTCAGGCAGACTATTTCCTTAGCCATCTCAGACGCAGCTATGTACTCAGCCCCCGCAACGGAATCTGAAATGGCAGACTGCTGAACCATTCTCTAAATCACAACTCCATGCCAATAGTAAACGCCATTCTAGAAGTAGGCTTCATGTCATCGACATCAATCTAAAAATCTGAATCATTGTAGCCTAGCGGCTTCAACGATCCACCTGAATAGACTAGCATATATTCTCTAGTCTGTTGAAGATACTTAATAATATACTTGATTGCTACCCAATGTTCATTTCCATGGTTAGACTGTACCTACTCACAACTCCAACTACATAGCAGATATTCAATCTATTACATAATATTGCATACATCAGACTTCAATTTTCATATGCATAGGGAAATCGTTTAGTCTCTTCTTCCTCTTCAAGAGTCTGTGGAGACTGCTTCTTTGAAAGATGAATTTCTTGTCGAGACGACAAACGTCCTTTCTTGGAATTTTTCATAGAGAAACGCTCAAGTACCTTATCTATGCATGCTGCTTGAGATAGAGCCAACAAGTTTGTTCTTTCTATCCCCAATGACCTGGAAACCTAGAACATAACTTGCTTCACCCAAGTCTTTTATCTGGAATTTTGTTCCCAGCCAGTTATTTATGTTTGACAATTTCTTAACATTTTTTTCAATGAGCAAGATATCATCTACATAAATGATTAAGAAAACCATTATATCATTTGCCTTTAGTTGGTAAACACAATGTTCGTCGACATTTTGTTCAAAGCCATAGGTTTTAAATATCTCATTAAACCTTAAGTTTCAGGAGCACAAAGCTTGATTAAGCCCATAGATTGACCTATAACTTGCAGACTTTATTCTCTTGTCTAGTTACTTTAAATCCTTCTAGTTGAACCATATAAATTGTTTCATCAAGATAGCCATTAAGAAATGTTGTCTTGACATCCATTTTCCATATCTCATAATCTAGAGTTGTGGCTATGAATAAGAGTATACGAATGGATTTTGACATGGCTACCGGAGAAAAAGTTTCCTCATATTCAACTCCTTCTCTTTGGGTATAATTCTTTGCCTTGAGTCGGGCCTTGTATTTCTCGACCTTTCCATCAACTCCTCTTTTCTTATTGTAGCTCCACTTGCACCCAATGGGCCTGAAGTCCAATGGTGCTTCTACAAGATCCCAAACTGAGTTAAAGTACATAGACTACATTTCTTGGTTCATGGCTTCAAGCCAAAGATTCTTTTTAGAACTATCCATTTCCTATTTAAAAGAAAGTGGATCATCGTAATTTGTGTCCCCAACTAGCATGTTGGTTTCACTATCCATTCCATAGTGTATCGGGTTACGAGAAACTCTCCTACTGCAACGTGACTCCGTGACTATCTGAATTGGATTAGCGATTTATAAATCTACCTTATTTTCATCGACTTGTGTCGATGAGGAAGGAGCAATAGGAATAGTCAAATATGACTGCATATCCTCCAATACTATTTTGCTATAAGGTTCAAAATTCAATATATAGTCCTTCTCTAGAAATAGCGTTTGTCGAAGCAAACACTTTCTTATTCACTGGACTATATAACAAACCACCCGAAGGAACCTTAGGATAGCCAACAAACATGCAAACTTCAGTTTGTGGTTCTAGCTTTCCTTCCTTTTTCCTCAGGACATGACCTGGACACTCCAGGATTCTGTAAAGACACAAACTTGGTTCACGTCTATTCCATAATTCTAATGGTGTCTTGGAGACAACATTAGATGGCACAATATTTAAAATGTCACCCACAGTTTGGATTGCATGTCCCCAAAAAGAAGTTAGTAGAGTTGAATAACTTATCATAAATCAAACCATTTCCATCAATGTACGATTTTGCGCTCAGCAACAATACCATTTAGTTGTAGAGTTCCTGGGGCAGTAAGTTGAGACAATACTCCAAGTTCAATTAAATGATCTTGGAATTGATTATCCAAATATTCTCCACCCCTATCAGATCCCAAGATCTTTAATGTCTTATCTAATTGATTTTGAGCCATTACAAGAAATTCCATAAACTTGTCAAATGTTTCTAATTTCCTTTGCATTAGGTAAAGACACGAGTATCTAGAGAATTGTCAATGAAAGTGAACCACCCCTCGCTTGAACATTCAGTGGTCCACAGACATCAAAATTAACTAACCCTAGTGATTCTTTGGCTCTTTCTCCTTTAGTATAGAATGGATGTTTTGTCATTTTGCCTTCAAGACAAGATTCACAGACAGGTAGGTCACACTTTGTAATGCCCCGAATTCTCTGATGTGGTTTAATGGCGGGATTAGTAGGTCGGGAGGGCCATACTTGTTTAATTATTCCATTAAATGATATTATGCATGTATACGTGAATTATATTATAATATGATGTTAAATGCATGCATATGTGTCCACATTTTAATTACAAGGGTGTGATGGTAATTTGGCCCGTTCATGGTATAATTGTATATTTGTATGCATGTCGATAATATATGTTGAGACCACATTATAATGTGGGTTTGTTCGAGCTATTTGGCATGAGACGATCTTGGAATATTGATTAGCAGTCTAGTCACAACAGGTTTAAGTTCGGGGCTTGGGATGAGTCTCGGGGTGATTTTAAGGATTAGAACATTGCCGGAATTTAAAGTGTAACGGGGTATGAATTATCGATGTTTGAGATTATCGAGAATAGTGGGAATTGGAGAGCGTTAATTATGATTAACGAGATAGGTGGAAAATACCAATTTTGCCCTTGTGAACCTTTAGAAACTTTAAATTGACCTAGGGGTATAATGGTCATTTCACCCCTAGGATAGATATAACCATTTTTGGTTATGAAAGAAGAGAAAAAACAGAGTATACTCAAGAGCCTTCCTGTACCATCTTTTTCTTCAGTTTCCTTTGGGATTTTTGAACCATTCTTGAGGATTCAAGCTTGGGAAGTAAGCCTTGGGAGTTTGGGAGTGTGTTCCTCCATTGAAGAGCATCGAAGCTGAGTTTTGGGTAAGTTTCTAACCATTGAAATCCCTGGTTTGCCCTGTTTTAGTTCTGTTTTACAGTTGTGATTTCTAGGTTGAGATCTTGGTTTTGTTGGGAGTTTTGGCTAGGGTTCCTATAGTTGTGATGTTTGGGGTATGTTAGGATGGTTTTTGGGTTCATTTGGCACCAAAAATGGGATTTGGAAGCATTTGAAATAGGTTAGAATCGAAGGAGATGAAGAAGGAGGTTTTAGGGGGGGGGGGGTTCCTGGTCTGGAGGTAGCGCTATAGCGCCCACCTTAGGGTGCTACAATGCTACTCAAGGGGCATTTGGGCGTGTTGGGGGTTCTGAGGATAGCGCTGGGGTGCTAGGGGTCAGCGTTGTAGCGCTACTCTGTTCCTTCAAAGTCCCGTTTTGAGTAATTTTAAGGGTTTTTGACTTGGGGTTTCAATCCTTAAGGCTCAGGATCGAATCTACTCACCGTGTGGGCATGTTTTGAGGTCCCGAGAGTGGTGCTTAGGTTAAGACCCTATCCATGGTTATTTTCATTAATGGAAATTATAATTGGTTGTGATTAGGTAACCGCTAAGGAACCAAAAGATCGATCGTTCTCAGGAGTCGTTCTTATAATATTTCTCGCTCGAACCTGAGGTAAGAAAACTGCACCCCATGTATATGACATGTATGACAGTTGTTGAGGCATGCTGGTTGATAAATGTGGACATGGATTGCATATTAAATGCTAGTGAATATTGTTTACTTGTATATGGCACTGACTAGTCAGGGACACTAACCTAAGAGTTAGAAACGGCATAAGTGTCCTGAACGCAGGGCCGAATGAAGATTAGATCTAATCGATAGCAACGTTGAATGAATCTAAGGCATTAACGCTGGATTGACCCTAAGGTCGATGAACTTATAAGCACTTGGCTAGTCTAAGACTAGTTACTGAGAGCCAGGGCCAAAGGCCCAAGTGACCACTTGTCACATGGCTAGGGAATGATGTTCCAGGGTTATGACTCTATGGTCATGAGGAAGCTTATGTTGGTGACTAGTCACCATTCACCTATCATGTTTAAGCTAGTGAAAGGTTCACTTATCTGTAAAGCCTGGTGGCCCTATCGTCACATGGCTTAAGGGAGTTGTACCCACAATAGCGACTTTCGCTATTGTCATCTATCTGTTTTGGATTGATAGTCCTGAATGATTATTATGATCTTTGTTGATAGTATATCATGCGATATTGTGTTTTCTTGCTGGGCCTTGGCTCACGGGTTCTATGTGGTGCAGGTAAAGGGAAAGAAAAGCTCACCCAGCCTTGAGTGGAGAGCTTAGGTGGTGATGTGTACATATGCGGCCGCTTGACCACCACGGCCAAGGAGTTCTCAGAGGAACTAGGGGGTTTACCCTATTTTTGCCGCATAGGCCGGCGGGGTTGTAAATTTGAAACAGTAGTGGCCATTTTGAGTTGTAAATAACTTTTAAATGTTTTAATAAACTCATGAGTAGTTATATACTTAATAAAATATATCCTTTCCTTTTTATTGTTTTTCCACCTTAACCTATTATTAACACACACGTTTTTAACCAAAGGACTCGGGTAACAGGTCTATTTTCAGGTTCACCGATCACGGTAACTGTTCTGGGGTAACCAGGGTGTTACTACTTGGTATCAGAGCATGCCAAGGTTAGGGTTTCTGGAGATTGGCAGGGCATGTACACACATCATTGAAGTCAAGCTCGACTCATGGTTTGGTAACTATCTATGTAGTTATATGTATAACTGCTTAAATATTGTATATGTGCTTTACATGTATGCATGAGACACCATGTTAAACCTGTGCCCTGAAATATTATATCTTCGGCAAGAGTGTGCTAATTAGTACTGAGATTGCTGGAACATACTTATAAATATGATTGATTGTGAACTATTATGTGATACATGCTAAGTGCTATAAACATGTATCTGCCTGTATAATTGTATGACTGTGGAATATGATAATTGTCTGCTTGTTCTTAGACTGTAAGGCGGCAAGAGGTTTATTTATTACTACCTGACCGGCCGTATTAATCATTTTTTCAGCAAGGTGTCAGATAAGAATGAATCCAGGGAAGACAGATACTTCAGCTGGCCAGAGTGATCAGGGCCAGAATAATAATAACAGCCAGGGTCAGGAAAATGACCGGTTACAGATTCCACAGCCAGCTCCTGTAAATTGGCAGCAGATAATTAGTGATCTATAGGCGACAGTGTTAAGGCAAGGAGAGGAGCTTCGTCTCCTAAAGCAGCAATAAGTGTCTGTAGTGGTTAGTGTATCAAAGGCACCCCCTGTGTCGGTGCCAGCTGCAAAGCATCTGGTTGAGGTTGGGAATAAATGGGAACCTCTCTATGAAAGGTTTAGGAAGAAACAACCTCCTGTATTTGAGGGTAGTGCAGATCCTGCCAAGGCAGAACAATGGATGAGTATGATTACCACTATCCTTGACTTCATGAGGGTAACTGGTAATGAGAGGGTGGCCTATGCCACTTATATGTTTCGGAAGGGTGCCCGGATTTGGTGGGAGGTTATTACCTAGACCAAGAATGTTAATGCCCTGAGTTGGGAAGAGTTTCAAACTTTGTTTAATGAAAAAATATTATAATGATGCTATCAGGGCAGCTAAAGCTGAGGAATTTATTAGGCTACTTGAGGGAAATTTGTCACTCACTGAGTATGCCTTGAAATTTGATCGTTTGGAAAAGTTTTCCATGGAGTTGGTGCCCACTGATGGGACCAGGAGAGAGAGATTTTTGCAGGGGCTACCACCCAGATTATCCTGTGATGTACGTATCACCACTGTGGCTGGGGTTACTACCTATGCACAGGTGGTTGAGAAGGCACTCACAGCTAAGAGTGCAGAGAACAGGATCTGGCGTGACAGTGCAGCCATAAAGAATTTCAAGAGGATAGGTCCTCCATTTGTGGGTTCAGGTAGGGGTGTTGGCCCCAATGATCAGAAGAGGAAGGTTCATGAGACCTTCCCAGTTCCAGGTCCTGATAGGTGGCCCCGTGCTATTTCTATGGGTCGTCCAGGTGGTAGTGAAGCCTGGAAGTCTTATCCTGAGTGCCCTAGATGCAAGAGGCATCATTTGGGAGAGTGTAGGGCAAAGGCCTGCTTCTCATGTGGAGAAGTGTCATCTTAAAGAGGATTACCCTAAGGAAAGAAAAGAAGAACCCAGGAAAGCGGATAGCTCGGCCCCAGCTCGAGGGTTCGCATTGACTCAAGCAGAAGCTGAGGCTTCTCCCTCAGTTGTTACATGTTAGCTTCTTAGTGTTGGAACCCCTTATAATGTATTGATTGACTCTGGTGCTACACATTCTTTTGTTGCTAGTAGTGTTATTGATAGATTGTGTAGACCCTGTGATTTTTATGCTGTGGGATTTGGCACTTTGCTACCCACTGGGGAGTTAGTGGTGTCCAGGAGATGGGTTAGATCTTTTCCAGTGACAGTGGAGGGCAGAGAGTTGTCAGTGGATTTGATAGAGTTGGTTATGACTGACTTCGATATGATATTGGGTATGGATTGATTGGCAAAGTATGGGGCAACCATTGATTGCAGAAGGAAGATGGTCACCTTTGAGCCTAAAGGTGAGGATCCTTTTGTGTTTGTTGGTGCTGTGCATGGACCTCGTATTCCTATGATTTACATATTGAGGGCTACGGATCTATTGCAAGGAGGTTGCATTGGATTCTTGGCCAGTGTGGTTGATACCACTCAGGTCGTGCCAGTGAGATCAGAGGAGACCAGACTTGTTTGTGAAATTCTGGATGTGTTTCCAGAAGATTTTCCAGGGTTGCCACCACACAGAGAAATTGAGTTCGTGATAGAACTGGCACCAGGGACGGAGCCAGTGTCTAGAGCACCTTACAGAATGGCCCCAGCTGAGTTAAAAGAATTAAAGGTGCAGTTGCAAGAACTGCTAGATTTGGGTTTTATCAGACCTAGTTTTTCACCTTGGGCTACGCCAGTTCTGTTTGTAAAGAAGAAGGATGGTTCTCTGAGAATGTGTATTGATTACAGAGAACTGAATAAGTTGAAAATTAAGAAGAAGTATCCTTTTCCAAGGATAGATGATCTGTTTGATCAGTTGCAAGGTAAAAAGGTATTCTCAAAGATCGACCTTCGTTCTAGTTATCATCAGTTGAGGGTCAAGGAGGGAGATATATCAAAGACTGCTTTTTGTACCAGGTATGGGCATTATGAGTTCTTAGTCATTTCTTTTGGATTGACTAATGCCCCTGCTGCTTTTATGGATCTGATGAACAGAGTGTTCAAGGATTATCTAGACCAGTTTGTGATCATCTTCATCGATGATATTCTAGTATATTCTCAGTCTGAGTCGGAGCATGGGTAGCATCTGAGGTTGGTTCTACAGAGACTGAGGGAACACAAACTATTTGCTAAGTTCAAGAAATGTGAGTTCTGGTTATCTCAGGTATCCTTTCTTGGGCACATTGTCAGTAAGGAGAGGATTAAGGTAGATCCAACGAAGATCAAAGCAGTCAGAGATTTGCCAAGGCCGAAGAATGCTTCTGAGGTTAGAAGTTTCCTTGGATTGGTAGGCTATTATAGACATTTTGTGGAAGGGTTCTCAAAGATAGCTAGTGCATTGACTGAGCTGACACGCAAGAGCCAGAAATTTGTGTGGTCAGATAAATGTGAGAACAGCTTCCAGGAACTTAAGCAGAGATTGATTACAGCTCCGATCCTGAGTCTTCCAACAGATCAGGAGAAGTTTGTGATTTATTGTGATGCTTCTCATCAGGGTTTAGGTTATGTTCTAATGCAGTCAGAAAAGGTAATTGCTTATGCTTCTCGTCAATTGAAGGAGTATGAAAAGAGATATCCCACTCATGATTTAGAGTTGGCGGCGGTGGTCTTTGCTTTGAAGATATGGAGGCATTATCTCTATGGAGAGAAGTGTGAGATTTATACAGACCACAAGAACCTGAAATACTTCTTCACCCAGAAAGATCTTAATATGAGGCAAAGGCGTTGGCGGGAGTTAGTAAAAGATTATGACTGTGAGATTTTGTATCATCCAGGAAAGGCCAACGTGGTAGCTGATGCTTTAAGCCGGAAGGGTCCGGGACAGATTCATGGCATGAGGCTAATAGCCAGAGAGTTAGCAGATGATATGACCAGAGCTGGTATAGTGTTACTGGTGGGCCAGTTGGCTAATATTATGCTACAGTCTACGTTGTTGGAGAGAATTAAGGAGGGTCAGTTGAGTGATCCGCAGCTGATCAAGATTAGAGAGGATGTTCTGGCTGGAGCATCCAGAGATTAAACAATGTCTGAGTTAGGCTTGTTGAGATACAAGGGGTGGATATGTGTTCAGTTAGACACTGCTTTGAGGTGAGAGATCCTGGATGAATCTCATACTACACCTTACTCTTTGCATCTAGGCACCACGAAGATGTATCAGGATGTGAGATCGTTATATTGGTGGCCAGGGATGAAGAAAGATGTAGTCGAATATGTGGCTAAGTGCTTGACAAGTCAGCAGGTCAAGACTGAGGATCAGAGGCCAGAAGGGTTATTGCAGCCTCTGGATATCCCAGAGTGGAAGTGGGAAGACATCACGATGGATTTCATGGTGGGCTTACCCAGGACTGTTGGTCAGCATGACTCTATTTGGGTAATAGTGGATCGCTACACCAAGTCAGTTCACTTTCTGCCAATGACGACTACATATACAGTTGACCAATATGAAAATCTCTATGTGAGAGAGATCGTGCGCCTCCATGGGGCGCCTAGGTCGATCGTGTCAGATCGGGACCCTACTTTTACTTCTAAGTTCTGGAGGAGTTTGCAGAAAGCCATGGGGACACAACTGAAGTTCAGTACTGCTTATCATCCTCAGACGGATGGGCAATCTAAGAGGACAATCCAGATATTGGAAGACATGCTGAGAGCATGTGTGCTGGAGTTTGGTGGATCTTGGAGGAAGTATCTGCCTTTGATAGAGTTCTCCTACAACAACAGTTATCAGTCTACCATTGGAGTTGCACCTTATGAGATACTTGTATGGTAGGAAGTGCAGATCTCCCATTCATTGGGATGAGATAGGTGAAAGGAGATACATAGGTCCTGAGGCAGTTCAGAGGACCAGTGAGGCCATTGAGCTCGGATGCTTACTTCTCAGAGTAGACAGAAGAGCTATGCAGATCCCAAGCGCAGGAACGTGGAGTTCCAAGTAGGACACTATGTCTTCCTTAGAGTCTCACCATGGAAAGGGGTGAGAAGGTTTAGGAAGAAAGGCAAGCTGAGTCCTAGATTTGTAGGTCCATTTGAGATCCTGGAAAGGATTGGTCAAGTGGCTTACAGATTAGCTTTGCCTCCAGCTTTGTCAGCTGTGCATAATGTATTTCATGTTTCAGCTCTTCGGAGGTATGTATTTGATGTGAATCATATTTTGAGTTATGATGATCTGGAGCTTGAGCCAGATCTCTCCTTTGAGGAGCAGCAAGTCCAGATTCTTGACAGAAAAGATAAGGTCCTCAGGAATAAGAGGATACCTTTGGTTAAGGTATTGTGGAGGAACAACATGGTCGAGGAAGCGACCTGGGAGCTAGAGTCAGATATGTTGAGTTAGTATCCCGAGTTGTTCAGGTAAATTTCGAGGACGAAATTTCTGTAAGGAGGGGATAGTTGTAATGCCCCGAATTCTCCGATGTGGTTTAATGGCGGAATTAGTAGGCCGAGAGGTCCATACTTGTTTAATTATACCATTAAATGATATTATGCATGTATACGTGAATTATATTATAATATGATGTTAAATGTATGCATGTGGGTCCACATTTTAATTACAGGGGTGTGATGGTAATTTGGCCCGTTGAGGATATAATTGTATATTTGTATGCATGTCGATGATATATGTTGAGACCACATTATAATGTGGGTTTTTTCGAGCTATTCGGCATGAGACGATCTTGGAATATTGATTAGCGGTCTAGTCACAACATGTTTAAGTTCGGGGCTCGGGATGAGTCTCGGGGTGATTTTAAGGATTAGAACGTTGCCGGGAATTAAAGGGTAACGGGATATGAATTATCCGTGTTTGAGATTATCGAGAATAGTGGGAATTGGAGAGCGTTAATTATGATTAACAAGATAGGTGGAAAATACTAATTTTACCCTTGGGAACCTTTAGAAACATTAAATTGACCTAGGGGTAGAAAACAGAGTATACTCAAGAGCCTTCTTGTACCATCTTTTTCTTCAGTTTCCTTTGGGATTTTTGAACCATTCTTTAGGATTCAAGCTTGGGAAGTAAGCCTTGGGAGTTTGGGAGTGTGTTCCTCCATTGAAGAGCATCATAAGCTGAGCTTTGGGTAAGTTTCGAACCATTGAAATCCCTGGTTTGCCCTGTTTTAGTTCTGTTTTACAGTTGTGATTTCTAGGTTGAGATCTTGGTTTTGTTGGGAGTTTTGGCTAGGGTTCCTATGGTTGTGATGTTGGGGTATGTTAGGATGGTTTTTGGGTTCATTTGGCACCAAAAATGGGATTTGGAAGCATTGGAAACATGTTAGAATCGAAGGAGATGAAGAAGGAGGTTTCAGGGAGGGTTCCTGGTCTGGAGGTAGCGCTATAGCACCCATCTTAGAGCGCTACAACGCTACTCAGGGGGCATTTGGGCGTGTTGGGGGTTATGAGGATAGTGCTGGGGCACTAGGGGTCAGCGTTGTAGCGCTACTCTGTTCCTTCAAAGTCCCGTTTTGAGTAATTTTAAGGGTTTTTGACTTGGGGTTTCAATCCTTAAGGCTCGGGATCGAATCTACTCACCGTGTGGGCATGTTTCGAGGTCCTGAGAGTGGTGCTTAGGTTAAGAACCTATCCATGTTGATTTTCAGTAATGGAAATTATAATTGGTTGTGATTAGGTGACCGCTAAGGAACCAAAAGATCGATCGTTATCAGGAGTCGTTCTTATAATATTTCTCGCTCGAACCTGCGGTAAGAAAACTGCACCCCATGTATATGACATGTATGATAATTGTTGAGGCATGCTGGTTGATAAATGTGGACATGGATTGCATATTAAATGCTAGTGAATATTGTTTACTTGTATATGGCACTGACTAGTCAGGGACACTGACCTAAGAGTCATAAACGGCATAAGCGTCCTGAACGCAGGGCCGAATGAAGATTAGATCTAATCGATAGCAACGTTGAATGATTCTAAGGCATTAACGCTGGACCGACCCTAAGGTCGATGAACTTATAAGCACTTGGCTAGTCTAAGACTAGTTACTAAGAGCCAGGGCCAAAGGCCCAGGTGACTGCTTGTCACATGGCTAGCGAACGATGTTCCAGGGTTATGACTCTATGGTCATGAGGAAGGTTATGTTGGTGACTAATCACCATGCACTTATCATGTTTAAGCTAGTAAAAGGTTCACTTATCTGTAAAGCCTGGTGGCCCTATCATCACATGGCTTAAGGGAGCTGTACCCACAATAGTGACTTTTGCGACTGTCACCTATCTGTTTTGGACTGATAGTCTTGAATGATTATTATGATCTTTGTTTATATTATATCATGCGATATTGTGTTTTCTTGCTGGGCCTTGGCTCACGTGTGCTATGTGGTGCAGGTAAAGGGAAAGAAAAGCTCACCCAGCCTTGAGTGGAGAGCTTAGGTGGTGATGTATACATATGCGGTCGCTTGACCACCAAGGCCATGGAGTTCTCAGAGAAACTAGGGGGTTTACCCTATTTTTGCCGCTTAGGCCGGCGGGGTTGTAAATTTGAAACAGTAGTGGCCATTTTGAGTTGTAAATAACTTTTAAATGTTTTAATAAGCTCATGAGCAGTTATATACTTAATAAAATATATCCTTTCCTTTTTATTGTTTTTCCACCTTAACCTGTTATTAAAACATAGAACATGTTTTTAACCAAAGGACTCAGGTAGCGGGTCAATTTCCCGGTTCACCAATCACCGTAACTGTTCTGGGGTAACTAGGGCATTACACACTTTGTTAGTCTTTTAATCCTATCATAGCTTATATGACCAAGGAGAATTTGCCAAAGGTATGTCATGTTATCGTTATCAACCTTTTATCATTTAGCGGTGTTAGGATTAACTGCAACGGCCTACTACCCAGGGATCGTTACACTATGTATTTTAAATAGTGCTAAACTCACTAAATGAGTCATTTGGCCATAATCGTGTAACTAAACGTGATTAACGGTTTAGGGTTAAATTTTTTGGACAAAGATACAAACGTTTCACTAAAACGTTTACTGTATACATGGGATCCCAAACTACATTTGAAAGGTTAATTACAATAAAAAGATACAACCAGTCGACCTAAGCAGAAAAATAGGGTTTGATCCTAGTTCCTCTTTAAACCCTCGGCCGTTGTGGTCGAGCAACCGCATAGTACACATCGTCACCTAAGCTCTCCAGCTCAAGGATGGTCCAACTTTCTTTTCCCTTTACCTGCACCACATAGCACCTGTGAGCCGAGGCTCAGCAAGAAAACTTAAACATGATCATAAGCAATTAACAATATATATCAAAATCATAACAAGCATGCCTAGCAGTAATAACCCTACTCATGCATGCATACCAATCATATAAATGACTACAGTGTCATATGGGACCAATTGCCCTAGATAAATAGTCAATAAATCATATCGGGTTCCAATGCCCAAAATACATGATTATGGAATCATAGTTGCTCAATGCCCTAGGATATGGGACTAATGAGTCACCCTGGGGCCCTTTGCCCTGTCCTTTGTATAACCAGCCTTGGAACTAGCCTAGTGTACTTGATGCTTTAGTTATCTCTGACCCATAGGTCGGTCAAGTGTATGATGCGCTTCTGATTAGGCTAGATCCCATGGACCAACGCTTCGTGCTATTTCCATGCTTGACTAATAAGTCAATTCCTTACAACCAGCATTTAGTGTGTTAATGCCGTCTTGTAATAATAATTCAATGTGACCAACACTCACCATGCTAATGTCGTCCTTGACTAATAATTCAATGCTTTAAGACCAACACTCACCATGCTAATGTCGTCCTTGACTAATAAGTCAATGCTAGGATATGGGATTAATAAGTCACCCCGAGTTCCGTAGCCTTATCCTCTTTATAAGTGTACCTGGCCTTGACCAGCACTCCACGTGCTAAAGCCGTTCTTGACTAATAAGTCAATGCTAAGATATGGGACTAATAAGTCACCCTGAATCCCTTAGTCATATTCTCTATTTAAGTGTATAATGCGCTGACCAGCACTCAACGTGCTAAGGCCGTTCTTGACTAATAAGTCAATGCTAGGATATGGGACTGATAAGTCACCCCGGATCCCTTGGTCCTATCCTCTGTTTAAGCATACTTGGCACTTCTGGTTAGCCTAATCAAAACAACCAGCGCTCAGTGCGCTACTGCCTCCCTTGACGAATAAGTCAATGCTTTTCGACCAGCGCTCAACACTGTTGTCGACCTTGACTAATAAGTCAATGTTTTTCGCAATAAGATAATGAAAACAGACATATATCATATGTCAAATATCCAGATATAAAACATTCAGCATGCTTAGTCAATGATCATAAGCATAATCATAATCATGCACATACTTAGGCGTTCATGCCCTATTCATGTTCCTGTTCAACAATTCTGAATCACAAGCATAATAATAATCATGCACATTTAAAGAGACTCAAGCTCTAATCAATTCTATATTCAACATTTAGGCCACGCCGTAATCACATGTATCACGTATTGGGTGCAATGTTCTTACCTTTAGTCCAAGCACAGGTTACCAATAAATGACCCTCGTGCATGATCTTGTTGCCGAGCCACTAGCGATAACCTAGTCACAACCATGATATAAAATCTTGTCAATAACGAGTAAACACAGGCTTCCAGACCAATTCCTAGCCTCTGAGATGTCGAATCCTACCGAACCGGGTAGTAGGATCGATCACAAGCCCTTAGGTTTAAGTTCCCATGACTAAAAACCCATTTTGGCCATTTATGCCCTTTTGGCCTGCGTCCCCAAAAACCTGAGGCGCGACCTGTTCAAGAACAGAGGCTAAACCCCTCTCTCTCTGCATCGTGGGCCGCGACCCACGAGTAAGGGGCAGCAAACCTAGGTGCCCCCAACAGCCAAAAACTACCTTTTTTCAAGCCTGGGCCGCGACACACAATAAAAGGGTCGAGACCCAACCATGAACACAGCCCAAAAACTCTGATTTTCCCATTTCAAATCCTTCTAAAAACCTATCCAAACATACTCAGATCTCATAGAAAAAAGTTCCCAATCGTCTCAATGGCCCAAAAGCATCAAAACCCAAGCTTCAAATCATTCAAAAACTCCTCAAAATGTAAAATCAAAATTCAAAACTTAAGAATTTCTAGGAAACGGAAACTCAGAAGTTCAAAGTTGAAATTACCTCTTATTATGTCGTTTCTTGCTAAATCCTTCAGTTAATAAGCTTCTAATAATTCCTAGAATCGATATGACTCGATCCTTGCTTAAATTCGAGTCCTAAAACTCTAGTGTCCTTCGAAAATGCTAATGGGCATCAAAAAGGGATAACATGAGAGAGAGAACATATTGAACGTTCTTTTTATGTTTCTGACAGGTTACTTCGAGCTTAAGTAACCTCAAACAAATCCCAATGCTCGGGGTCCCAAAAACGCCCCCGAGGGTAAAATAGTTAAAATCCCCAGAATTTCCTCATGATCTCACTAACTCCCAATATATCATCAAATATTTTTTCCCATTACCCAATAACCCGATAGTGTACTATATACCCAATATACCCTTTGACTCTCATTGAGTCAAATATGGGTCCCATTGTGACTTTCTTACTAGCTTGCTCCCTAGGATCGTCTCGTGCCGAGTAACCCAAATATATCCACATAATAATGTGGTCCCACACATATATCACACATATGCCAAATATACCCATAACGAGCCAAATTACGAAAATGACCCTTTTATCAGAAATGGGCCCAAATGCATATTTAATACACCTAAACATGCATATCAAGTCATATTATAATATAACTCACATAATCACATATTTTTATAATTTTCCATCCTTGCTCCTTAATCAAGGCAGTAAGCCTTATTAGGTAATTTGGGACGTTATAACTATTCCCTCCTTATAGGAATTTCATCCTTGAAATTTTACCCGAATAGCCCGGGATATAGATCCTGCATATCTGATTCCAGTTCCCAGGTCGCTCCCTCGGCCTTACTGTTTATGTATAATTCTTTAACCAAATGTATAACTTTTTTCCTTAGAACCTTGTCATTTCTGTCTCACATCTGGACTTGTTGTTCCTCATAGGAGAGATCTGCTTGAAGTCCTAGATCCTCATAACTCATCACATGAGTCTCATCCTATACATGTTTCCTCAACATGGAAATAGGAAATACATTGTGTATGGTCGACAGTGCCGAAGGTAAGGCCAATCTATAGGCCACTTGACTGATCCTATCCAGGATTTCAAACGGTCCCACAAATCTAGGGCTCAACTTGCCCTTTTGTCCTCACCCCTTTCCATGGTGATACTCTGAGGAAGATATATTCTTCCACTTGGAACTCTACGTTCCTTCATTTCAAATTAACATAAATTTTCTGTCTATGCTAAGAAGCGAGCATTTGAGCTCTAATCTATTCAATAACCTCAATGGTCCTCTGAATTACCTCAGGACGCAAATATAACATCTCACCCATGTCATCTTAGTGAATGAGCGATCTACATTTCCTACCATACAAATCTCATAAGGTGCCACTCCAATAGCTGGATAACTCTCTCTGATTTATCATCAATATGAGGATAATAAGCAATACTAAACTCCAGCTATATACTCATCGCTTTCTGTAACCTTCCCCAAAACATGCAAGTAATGATAGGGTCCTTATCCATTAGGATAGACCTCAAAATCACAAGAAGGCATACTATCTTTCTCTCTCACAGAGATATGCATAACTGTCAACTATATTATTCATCCTCACTGGTAAGAGTGAGTTGACTTTGTATTCTAGTCCATAATGACCTAGATTGAATCACACTGGCCCACTATCCTGGGCAACCCCATCGCAAAATCCATCGTGATGTCCTCCCACTTCCACTTTGGGATACTCAAAGTCTGTAATGGCCTTACTGGTTTCTAATACTCTGCCTTGACCCGCTATTAGGTCAGGCACTTTGCCACGTACTCAATTACGTCCCTCTCCATCCCAAGCCACCACTATAAAGCTTTCATATCCTAATACATCTTCATGGTGCCTGGATGAAGAGAATAAGGGGTAATAAGAGATTCATCCAGAATCTCTCGCTTAATCACAATGTCCATCGGATCCCAAATCCAATCCTTATACCTCAATAACTCATGCCTGACACTGTATAGTCCTTAGCTAATCCAGCTAAGACATCCCCTCTAATCCTTCCCATATGTGGGTCACTCAACTGTTTCCTTTACTCATCTCTAAAAGAGTAAACTCAAGTGTAATGTTGGCCACCTGACCCACCAGTAACTCTGCTCTAGTTCTGGTCATATCATTCAACTGATGTGATGCATAGGCAATTGCCTTTTCTGTCAATGAGGTGTCATAATAACCAATAGACTTGTTTTGATCTGTAGGAAGACTTGAAACTCTTCCACAAAACACATATAATACCCTGCCCATCCAAGGAAACTCCTGACCTTGAAGCGCTCCTTGGCCTTCGCCAATCTTTAACTAAGAGTATACCACAACATTGTCGATAGAAATGATCACAAACCAATTCAAATAATCTTTGAACGCCCTGTTCATTTGATCCATCAAAATAACTGGGCAGTAGTCAAACCCAAAAGACATGGCTCAAAACTCATAACACTCAAATCTGACACAAGGAGCAGTCTTTTGTATAATCATTCTCCCTGATCTTCAGCTGGGAATAACCAGATCGAAGATCCACCTTGGAGAATACCATCTTACTCAATAACTGAACTTTTAGTTGCTACAACTCTACTGAAGCCATTCAATACAGAGCCCTAGACATGGTTCTGTCCCTGGCACCACCATAATCACCATTTTATCTCTTTGTGTAGAGGTGACCCTGACAAATCCCTGGAAACACATCCAGAAACTCCCAGACTAATCCAGTCTATCCAGGTCCCACTGGCATGACCTGAGTGGTATCTAGCACACTAGCTAAGAGTCCTATGCATCCTCCTGCAATAGGTCTCTAGCTCTAAGTACAGATGTCATAAGTATATGGGGTCCATGCACAGTGCCAACAAATACAAGGGTTTCTCACCCTCAAGCCCAAGGGTTACTTTTTTTTTTCTCTCTTGCAATCTACCATTGCCCCATACATGGCTAACCAATCCACATCCAGGATCATATCGAAGTCGGTCATAACCAACTCTATCAAATCAACTGATGGGTCCTTTCCCACAGTAATCTAACTCATCTATTAAAATTACCAATAGGGTACCAAAATTCTCATCACATCATAACCACATACCAAGTCTGTGCCTCTACCGAAAGCAACAAAATAAAGAACAACATGGCACCAAAACTAATAAACATAATACCAGAATAAGAACTAGGAAGCTGACTTGCCACTACTCAGGAACCAGCCTCAGTCTCTGACCTTGACTGCGTTAGAGCAAACTCTCAAGCTGGAGTTGAGCTATCCACCCCCTTTGGCTCATCCTTCCTTAGCCTTGGGCAACCCCTTATGAGGTGCCCAACCATCCCACATAAGAAACATGCCTTTGCTCGACATTCTCCCAGATGGCGCCTCTTACACCGAGTGCATTCTGGGTAGATTTCCAATCCTCATCCTTCCTCGATCCAATAAAAAGAGGTATCACTGTCTGAGCTCCGCGCTCTCTGAAACTCTCCCTCCAAATCTCATTTCCTGTGCCCTTAACAATAAGAGCCCTCCCTACCACCTGAGCATAGGTAGAGATTTCATGTACTAGGGCGATTCTAACGCCCTGAGCTATTCTGGAATTCAATCCCTGGATAAATCGCTCCTTTCGTGCCATATCCGTGGGTACCATCTTAAAATAAAACTTGGCCAACCCACAAATTTGTTAACATACTCGGTTACTGTCGCATTTCCCTGAACTAGGTTTAGAAATTCATTTGTCTTAGCAGTCTTGACTGCATCACAATAATATATTTCATTAAACAGCTGCCTAAATTATTTCCAATTCATTGCAGCTGTATCTCGTGTCTGGGATACCACTTCCCATCACGTCCGAGCATCTTCCCGCAACATATTTGTTGCACAGATCACCCTATCGTGACCTACCACCCCCATACTATCAAGGATGGAACTAATCATGCCCATCCATTATTCAACTCTCAATGGATCTAGGTCTCTCTAAAATAATAGAGGGTAATATTCATGAAATCTCCCACACAGAAACTCCCATCTGTTCTCAACCTTAGGCTGAGCCAAAACTGGTGCCACTCCTAGCATTACAAAGGAAGAGGTGTTGCCTGACAAAACCTGTTATTTTAAACATCTGATCTCTTCCTCTTGCCTCTGCAATATTAATTGCATATCTGTAAACTCCTACTGCCAATTCTGAGGGGCTTGCGGAGGGCTCAAGCCCTGGCTGTAATTCTTAGCCTCAATATAAACACCACCAGGTCCTATTAACTGCCTTGGGTACATAACCTATGATTTAGTCTCCTGTCAATAACTCGACCCATTAAACATGATGGGCACATTCAAAAGCCTTCCCCACGGAAACAATCACAGAACACCACATTCACATACCTCTGTAGTACCAAAATACATGCCCACAACATTCATGCATCAATCAATAACCCCTGCTCTTGCCAACAAAATCTCATGCTCATAACTCCAGCATGCACATAACACATTCATATATCAACTAAGTAGGTAATCACATAATCATATCAATTGTCAAGGGCCAGGCCCTATTAGAATCTCATGCTTCCTAATAAGCCATGCTTGTAAAGCATTTATATCATATTTAAGCAGTTAAACACATAACCACATAAATAGTCACCTTACCCTAAGTGAAGCTTGTCTTTAGTGATGAGTGTACATGCCCAGCTTGTCTTCAGGAAGCCCTAACCTAGCTCTGATACCAAGTTGTAACACCCTATTACCCAGAGAGCGTTACACTGTGTATTTTAAATAGTGCTAAACTCGTTAAACGAGTCATTTGGCCATAATTGTGTAACTAAACGTGATTAACGGTTTAGGGTTAAATTTTTTGGACAAAGATACAAATGTTTCACTAAAACGTTTACTGTATACATGGGATCCCAAAATACATTTGAAAAATTTAATTACAATAAAAATTTACAACCAGCCGACCTAAGCCGCAGAATAGGGTTTGACCCTAGTTCCTCTTTAAACCCTCGGTCTTTGTGGTCGAGTAGCCGCATATGTACACATTGTCACCTAAGCTCTCCAGCACAAGGATGGTCCATATTTATTTTCCCTTTACCTGCACTGTATAGCACCTGTGAGCCGAGGCTCCGCAAGAAAACTTAAACGTGGTCATAAGCAATTAACAATATATATCCAAATCATAACAAGCATGCCTAACAGTAATAACCCTACTCATGCATGCATACCAATCATATAAATGACTACAGTGTCATATGGGACCAATTGCCCTAGATATATAGTCAATGAATCATATCGGGGTCCAATGCCCAAAATACATGATTATGGAATCATACTGGCTCAATGAGTCACCCTGGGGCCCTTTGCCCTATCCTATGTATAACCAGCCTTGGAACTGGCCTAGCGTACCTGGTGCTTTAGTTATCTCCGACCCAAAGGTCGGTCAAGCGTATGATGCACTCCTAATTAGGCTAGAACACATGGATCAACGCTTCATGCTATTGCCCTGCTTGACTAATAAGTCAATGCCTTGCGACCATCATTCAGTGTGTTAATGCCGCCCTTGAATAATAAGTAAATGCTTTACGACCATCACTCACCGTGCTAATTTCATCCTTGACTAATAAGTCAATGCTTTTCAACCAACACTCACCATGCTAATGTCATCCTTGACTAATAAGTCACCCCTAGTCCCATAACCCTATCCTCTTTATAAGTGTACTTGGCACTGACCAGCACTCCACGTGCTAAGATATGGGATTAATAAGTTGTTAGGACTAGCTTTTGTATGTTTTTATGGCGTGTTTTAAGATGTTATTTTTGTCTTTTATTTGGTTTTGTGCGATATTATGTTGGTGTTTATTATGTTTTCAGGATTAAGTGTGGTTATTAAGGAAATAGGTTGAAATTGGAGGAAAAGCGCTTAATTCTTGAAGAAATGATGTTAAACGGGCTAAGGAATGGAAACTAGGCGAAACTAGGGGTCGAATTGATGATTTAGTGAAAAATTGGAATTCGAGCCGCAACTCTATGGTGTAGAGCCGCGGCCCTAAGAGCTTCAGAGAAGAAGAAGAAAAGAATCTGCTAGAATTAGAGATGCAGCTCTATCAGACAGAGCTGAGGCTCTATTAAAATCAAAATTAGAGCTGCGGCTCTATCATACAGCACTGTAGCACTACAAAATCCAGAGACGAAATCTGAATCGCAAAATGCACTAGAGCTGCGGCTCTATCACATGGAGACGCGACGCCAGTCCGTACGGAAGCCAAATTTATGGCATTTTTCAAGGGAAATTTTGTCCTTTTGCACATAATTAATTAGGGATTATAAAAGCTTCTTAATGACATTTTTAAGAGGAAGATTAACCCTAGGAGACGGCTGGAGGCACATTGTGGAGGATTGCAAGTGGAATAAAAGAATTCATCACAGTTTTCTTCTTTTCTACATTGAATTTCTGTATTTTGGATGCTTTTTAATTCTTCTATGGTTATTACGAATTTTGTCATGAACTAAACTATTTTCTAGGGTGTAAATGGATTCTCCGGAAACTTTATATTGAATTAATGCAAGTTTTATGATTTCTATTCTATCTTGTGATCTATTCGAATTTATGCATAATGCTTGTGATTGACTGTCCATCTATTACATGATTTATATGATATTGATTCGAAATCTGAGAAGTGAGAATTGATTATGCTGTAATTGAATAGACATAGATTTCATTATAGGACGAGAGTACCTATTTGGTCTGTGTAGCTTTAGGGTTGTCTTGCTTAATGCTTGTCTGATGCTCATTTATCATAGAGATGTAGAAAATTTACATAAGGTTGAGACTTGTATATCCTAGTAAGAATATAAGTTACTTTTGTTGACCTGCTATCACGAGAGAGAATTGAATAGTATAATTTGTGTTACTAAAATATAAAGTGGATGGTAGATGAAGTTAATTTCCCTAGTTCATTTAATTATTGAATTCTATTTCTTTTGTTATTCTTTTATTCCTGCAATTACGTTCTTATTTCAGTATTTTTACTTAATTCTTATAATCAAATTATTGTTAACCAAATAGAATATTAGGATTAATGATTGGTACTTGGTAACAGTCCTTGTGTGTAGAAAATCCGTAACAAGTTTTTGGCGCCGTTGGCGGGGACTGTTTTTACTAATATCAAGAAATTAATTGTTTTGCTAATTTGGTTGCTTTTCTTTTATACAGTTCTCATTCTATTTTTCTTTTGCAATTTGTGATTTCAGGTATTCACATAGTTTATGCGACGACAGAGGTCTGAATCAAGGGTGCCTGTTGATCCTGAAATTGAGAAAACCTGTAGAAGAAATCGGAAACAGAAAAGTTTAGAAAGAATGGCTCAGAACAGAGGTAACGGAGGGGTTGACAACATTGCCCATGACAACGCTGAGAATATTAATGCTGGGATAGCAGCGGGTAATGTTGGAGGAGCTGGAGTTGCTGAACGAGTTGCATCAGTTCAGCAACCAATACAAAGAAGTTTGAGGGACTATGTGCTACTTACTGTCACGGGGGCACAATCATTCATTAGACCTCCAGCGGTTGAGGCTAATAATTTTGAAATTAAGCCTGCTATTTTGCAAATGGTACAATCATCAGTTCAGTTTGGGGATCACCAACGGAAGACCCAAACTTACATTTGGCTAATTTCCTACAGCTCTGCACCACATTTACGATGAACGGAGTGATAAATGATGTAGTGAGGTTGAGAAAATTCTCGTTTTCATTGAGGGACCGAGCAAAGAGTTGGCTTATTTCCCTGGAAGCCAATTCTATCACAACATGGGAGGAGCTCACTCAGAAATTTTTGGCCAAAATTTTCCCACCATCGCTGTCTGCAAGGTATAGAGGTGAAATCAACAATTTTCACCAAAGAGATGGTGAGTCATTGTATGATACGTGGGAGAGGTTTAAGGAGTTGTTAAGAAAATGTCCTCACCATGGAATTGAGAAATGGATGTTAGTCCATATTTTTTATAATGGTTTGTGCGGTACTACTCGCACAATCATTGATGCAGCGTCTGGAGGAGCGTTCATGAGTAAGAGCACTAATGAGGCTTATGATTTGTTGGAAGAGATGACAATGAACAATTATCAGTGGCCATCATAGAGGGAGACCCCAAAGAAGGTGGCTGGCATGCATGAATTGGATGCCATCTCAATGTTGTCCGATCAAGTGGCAACATTAACCAAACAGTTATAGCATAACAACATTCAAGCTCAAGCTTTAGTTATGCAGATGCAGGTTATGTGTGAGTTATGTAGGGGATCTCATTTATTTGAACAATTCATAATAAGGGATTTTAATAACATTCCTATGGAACAAGTGCAAGCAATAGGGAACTTCCCAAGGCCCTCCAACAACCCATATTCCATGAGTTACAATCCAGGGTGGCAGAATCACCCAAAATTTTCTTGGACAAGTGGTCAGGGTAGTCAGCAACAATTTCAACATAATCAACCACAATGTCCTCGAACTCCTCCTGGGTTTTATTAGCAGCAACCAGTAAGACCTGCACAACAACAGATGCAAGCAGAACAAGATGGTCAAGCTGATGTCTTAACTCAATTTATGATGGAAACGAGATCATCTATTCGAAGCTTGGAAACTCAGATTGGACAATTGGCCACGTTAATGGCAAACCGAGCTCAAGGGAACTTGCCAAGCACTACTGAAGTGAATCCAAAGGGAAATCTTAATGAACAGTGTCAAGCTATTACCTTGAGGAGCGAAATAGTGTATGAGGGACCAATTATGGAGAAGAAAGTTGAGCAGAAGCAGGATCAACATGCACCTATCACAGAGAATAAGCAGAAAATGGGTAAAGTTGAAGAAGAGGCTAATGAGAACCTTATGAAAAAACAGCCAGAAATAAGCATAGGTCACCATATAAAGATCCCATATCCTCATAGGCTTCAAAAGAATAAGCTTGACAAGCATTTTTCTAAATTTTTCGATATCTTTCGAAAGCTACACATCAACATTCCTTTTGCCGAAGCACTTGAACAAATGCCGAGTTATGTGAAGTTTATGAAATAAATTTTGACGAAGAAAAGGAAATTAGAGGATTATGAGACAGTGGCACTTACTGAGGAGTGCAATGCGATACTTCAAAAGAAGCTACCTCCCAAGCTTAAAGATCCTGGTAGTTTCAACATTCCATGCTCTATAGGGGGTTCAATGGTGATAAAGGCTTTATGTGATTTAGGGGCTAGTATAAATCTAATGCCTCTATATATTTTTTGAAAGTTAAAATTGGGAGAAGCTCGACCTACTATCGTGTCTTTGCAAATGGCGGATCGATCACTGGCTCATCCGAGGGGGATCATAGAAGATGTGTTAGTAAAGGTCGATAAATTCATCTTCCCTGCTGATTTTATTATTCTTGATATGGAGGAAGATGAATATATTCCAATTATTCTTGGAAGGCCATTTTTAGCAACTGGTAGGGCCTTAATTGAAGTACAAAAAGGCGAGTTGAAGTTGTGGGTACAAAAAGAAGAGGTAACATTTAATGTTTTTGTAGCAACGGAGGTTCCAACTTGTTATAGAGTTGATGTGGTGGAAAGTAAGGGTGATAAGCTGAAATTTTTTAAGAAGAAATCTATGGCTGAAGGTGGAAAGCGAACAATTCGTCATAAAGTGAAAAAGATCTTTAGTGAGAAAGCTCGATTGTTTCATGAGCGGTGGAAAGTTCCAAAAATGTGCAATATTAAGAAATGGGTGTCTTCTCATGATACTATGGCTTTTAAGGACATGAGGGATGGTTTGGATCCGAGTTGAATTTAAGAAAGTGGTCAGCGTCCGGCTAAATGACGTTAACGACAGGGCCCTTGAGAGACATCTCAAGTTTATGTTTTCATTTTTATTTTATTATTTTTATTTTTATTCTATTTTTAGTTGAACAATTCAATTATATATTTTTTTGTTTGGTTTTTTTTTAAATATTGTATGTAATTAGAACTGTGAAAAATGTGAAAAAAATAACAACAAAATAGCACAAAAGTTGAATTAGAGCCGCAACTCTAATGTGATCAGAAGGAGTTAGAGCTGCAACACTTCCTAAGTCAAAGTCATTGAGGGTTTTGGGAGAAATTAGAGCCGTAGCTCTATGGAGTAGAGTCCCAGCTCTAGGGAAGTTAGAGAGCAAGTGCTGAGAAAAGTTAGAATTAGAGCCGCAACTCTATACACCAGCGCCGCGGCGCCAATTGGGCCCAGAAATATAATTTAAGGGTTTCCATCAGAATTTTTTAGCATGACTCCCACTCCACCTCCTCCTCCATTTTAAAATTTTGCTATGGGGTCTCAGGTAAGTCTCTTCTTGTTATTTGAGTTTAACATTGGGGACAATGTTCGTCTTAAGTTTGGGGGAAGGGATTTATTTTTAGCTTTGCTATTATTTGTTGTTTTTCAAGTTTAGTATTAGTTGTTATTGTGTTTGAGTCTAGTTTTCACGGTATTGTTAGAGTATAAACCAATTTGATAATTTGTTGTCGATGAGATTTAATGAATACTATGTTGTATAATCCGAAGGAAGAGTTGTGTATATAAAAACAATCTGTGTACTTGGTTGAAATACTCTGTCACTTCACTGTGGTTAATTGAATACATGTTTGAACTATTGCTAATAGCTGTAAATGTGGGAGTTGAACTTTGTATATGCATGTTGAATTTGGACTGCGAATTGTACAAGTTGGAATTTTTCTAGAACTTGCTTGCTTGCTATTTGAGACGAAATCCTAAACAATACACACTTGAGAAGAGGTTATAAGCCATCTTTGGAACGATTGAGCCTTTTAAGCTAACCCTTATGTATTTTATCTCTTGTTACCCTATTTGAGCCGTACAATTGACCTTTTTCATTGTTTAACACATGTTTTGAGCCTATTCTTGAATCCACGTATTCATTATTCCCTTTGTCCTATACCATGAGCATAAAAACATATCTTTTGATTGGAGGGGGGATTGAATGTTTAAGGTACATATGTTGAAACATGTGGTTACTCAGTGCATAAAAAGAAAGAAAAAGAGAAAAGAAATTATAAATTCAGAATAAACTATATTCCTTAAGTTATTTACTGAAAAATCTATGTTTGGGGGAATGCAGTTTGAAAAAAAAATGTGATGAGTAAATAGTCAACTTTTCTCAATCTTGAAAAAAGAAAAAGAAAAGAATAACAATGGGATGTGAAGTTGAGTTAAAGGGATAGGTTGCTTGGTTTGAATTCTTATGAAAATGTCTTCTCATCAACCTTTACCTAAGCCATCTATTACAAGCTTTGTAAAGTCCTTTTGTTTTTTAAGTGTGTATTTGTTTACATTAGTAAAGAATAGTTAGTATAGCAAGCATATGGAATAACCATGTTGAGTGGATTGATGGTGAGAATTTGGCATGCATAGATTGGTTCAATTCTTTACATTTATTGGTTATGGGTGAATGCGCATGAGTATTGATGAATTACAGAGAATAGGTGAAGTATTTTGATTGAAATTCAGGATTAATTTTTTGAAGTGGCATGTTACTTTTCTTTAGAATTATATGCATATGGTATTCATGATTTTTGAGGCTATTTTAATGGTTGTCAATTTGGTTTGTTTAGGTTTTATCGAGTCTTAGTTGTGTTCTTTACTCGAGGGCGAGTAAAGGATAAGTTTGGGGGAATTTGTTAAGACTAGTTTTGGTAAGTTTTTATGGCGTGTTTTAAGAAGCAATTTTAGTCTTTTATTTGGTTTTGTGAGATATTATGCTAGTGTTTATTGTGTTTTTAGGATTAAGTGTGGTTATTAAGGAAATATCTTGAAATTGGAGGAAAAGCGCTTAATTCTTGAAGAAATGATGTTAAACGGGCTAAGGAATGGAAACTAGGCGAAACTGGGGGTCGAATCGATGATTTGGTGAAAAATTGGAATTAGAGCCGCACCTCTATGGTGTAGAGCCGCAGCCCTAAGATCTTCAGAGAAGAAGAAAAGAATCTGCTAGAATTAGAGCTGCAGCTCTATCAGACAAAGCTGAGGCTCTATTAAAATCAGAATTAGAGCTGCGGCTCTATCATACAGTGCTGCAGCGCTACAAAATCCAGAGACGAAATCTGAATCACAAAATGCACTAGAGCTGCGGCTCTATCACATGGAGTCGGGGCCCCAATCCACACAGAAGCCAAATTTAGGGCATTTTTCAAGGGCAATTTTTTCCTTTCACACTTAATTAATTAGGGATTATAAAAGCCTTCTTAATGACATTTTTAAGAGGAAGATTAACCCTAGGAGATGGCTGGAGGCACATTGTGGAGGATTGCAAGTGGAATCAAAGAATTCATCACAGTTTTCTTCTTTTCTACTTTGAATTTCTGTATTTTGGATGCTTTTTAATTCTTCTATGGTTATTATGAATTTTTTCATGAACTAAACTATTTTTTTAGGGTGTTAATGGATTCTCCGGAAACTTTATATTGAATTAATGCAAGTTTTATGATTTCTATTCTATCGTGTGATCTATTAGAATTTATGCTTAATGCTTGTGATTGACTGGCCATCTATTACATGATTTATATGATTTTGATTCGAAATCTGAGAAGTGAGAATTGATTATGATGTAATAGAATAGACATTGATTTCATTATAGGACGAGAGTACCTATTTGATCTGTGTAGCTTTAGGGTTGTCTTGCTTAATGCCTGTCTTATGTTCACTTATCATAGAGATGTAGAAAATTTACATAAGGTTGAGACTTATATATCCTAGTAAGAATATAAGTTACTTTTGTTGACCTGCTATCACGAGAGAGAATTGAAAAGTATAATTTGTGTTACTAAAATATAAAGTGGATGGTAGATGAAGTTAATTTCCCTAGTTCATTTAACTATTGAATTCTATTTCTTTTGTTATTCTTTCATTCTTGCAATTACGTTCTTATTTCAGTAGTTTTACTTAATTCTTATAATAAAATTATTGTTAACCTAATAGAATATTAGGATTAATGATTGGTACTTGGTAACAATCCTTGTGGGTTCGACCATTCTTACATTATATTACTTGTTAAACGAACACGTATACTTGCGTGTAGAAAATCCGTAACATAAGTCACCCCGGATCCCTTAGTCATATCCTCTGTTTAAGCGTATAATGCGCTGAGCAGCACTCAACGTGCTAAGGACGTTCTTGAATAATAAGTCAATGCTAGGATATGGGGCTAATAAGTCACCCCAGATCCCTCTGTCCTATCCTCTATTTAAGCGTACCTGGCGCTTCTGGTTAGCCTAATCCAAACGATCAACACTCAGCGCTTTACTGCCGCCCTTGACAAATAAGTCAATGCTTTTCAACCAGCGCTCATTGCTATTGTCGACCTTGACTAATAAGTCAATGCTTTTATCAATAAGATAATGCAAACATGCATATATCATATGTAAAATATCCAGATATAAAGCATTCAACATGCTTAGTCAATGATCATAAGCATAATCATAATCATGCACATACTCAAGCGGTCATGCCCTATTCATGTTCCTGTTCAACAATTCTGAATCATAAGCATAATAATAATCATTCACATTTACAGAGACTCAAGCTCTAATCTATTCTATATTAACCATTCAGGCATGCCATAATCACATGTATCACATACTGGGTGCAGTTTTCTTACCTTTAGTCTAAGCACATGTTACCAATAAACGACCATTGAGCACGATCCTGTTGTCGAGCCACAAGCGATAACCTAGTCAAAATCATGATATAGAATCTCATCAATAATGAGTGACCATAGGCTTTCAGACCAAGTCCTAGCCTTTGGGATGTCGAATCCTACCAAACTGGGTAGTAGGATCGATCCTGAGCCCTTAGGTTTAAGTTCCCATGACTAAAAACCCATTTTGGTCATCTCTGCTCTTTTGGGCTGCGGCCCCAAAATCCTAAGCCACGACCTACTCTAGAACAAGGGCTAAACCCCTCTCTGTGTGTGTTGTGGGCCACGACCCACAAAAAAGGGGCAGCGACCCAAGGTGCCCCCAACAACCAAAAACCACCTTTTTTCAAGCCTGGGCCGCATCACACAATAAAAGGGTCGAGACCCAACCACGAACACAGCCCAAAAACTCTGATTTTCCCATTTCAAATCCTTCTAAAAACCTATCCCAACATACTCAAATCTCATAAATATAGTTCCCAATCATATCAGTGGCCCAAAACCATCAAAACCCAAGCTTCAAATCATTCAAAAACTCCTCAAAACGTAAAATCCAAATTAAAAACTTAAGAAATTCTAGGAAACGGAAACTCAGAAGTTCAAAGCTTAAATTACCTCTGATTATGTCGTTTCTCGCTAAATCCTTTGGATAATAAGCTTATAATAATTCCTAGAATCGATATGACTCGATCCTTGCTTGAATCCGAGTCCTAAAACTCGAGTTTCCTTCGAAAATGCTAATGGGCGACAAAAAGGGATAATGAGAGAGAGAGAGAGAGAATGTACTGGACGTTCGTTCTATGTTTCTAACAGGTTACTTCGTGCTTAAGTAACCTTAAACAAATCCCAATGTTTGGGGTCCCAAAAATCCCCCCGTGGGTAAAATAGTCAAAATCCTCAGAATTTCCTCCTGATCTCACTAACTCCAAATATATCATCAAATATTTATTCCCATTACCCAATATCCCGGTAATGTACTAAATATCCAATATACCCATTGACTCTCACCGAGTCAAATATGGGCCTCGTTGTGACATTCCCACTAGCTTGCTCCCTAGGATCATTTCGTGCCCAGTAACCCAAATATATCCACATAATAATGTGGTCCCACACATATATCACATATATGCCAAATATACCCATAACGGGCCAAATTACGAAAATTTTCCTTTTATTAGAAATGGACCCGTATGCATATTTAATACACCTAAACATGCATATCAGGTCATATTATAATATAACTCACATAATCACATATTTTCATAATTTTCCATCCTGGCCCATTAAGCAAGGCCCTAAGCCTTATTAGGTAATTTGGGACGTTACATTAACTATCTTAAACAACTCAGTATTAAGCGTGCATGGTTCATTTGGTCGTAACATATAAATATCGTTCTCCATAAATCCAATGCACATTTCATATTTTTTCAACCAAAATTAGGACATGATGACGTGGCATTTGAGGAGGACTTGTGGCATTAGACAGCATCAAAACTCCATAGAGTTGGTCGAGACAAGTCTGCTGATCGAGTAGGCTTCGTCAGCATGAAGGAAGCAATCTGCTTTGCAAAAGATTAAAATCCTACCAAACTTGCTGCTCGAAAGGAAGGAGGCTGGTCGAAGGCATAACCAACTTATGATATGTTGCTTGAAGGGAGGCTTGCTCGAACACCAAGTTATTCAAACAGAATGGGCTGGATTTTACGAGATATCACGAAATATCACAAGATATTTATGTAACTTTTATTTTAATGTATTTTATAGTATTATTTGAGTATGTAATCAGTTGTAACAATCACACACTACACGTGTAGGGCCTAGATCATTTTGCAAGGCCCATAGCCCATTAGGAGACTCTATAAATAAGGTTCTCTCACAGTCATTATTTCAGAAGCTGAATACGCACTTTACATACAAAATTAGTATTGAATTGTATTCTCTCTCAGGCATAGGAAACTAAGTTGAATCTTGTTCTTCTTGATCTTGAGTCTGAGACATTCTTGTTTAATAAAAGTGCAAGTGGACGTAGGTCATTACAAACTCTTGGGGTCGAACCACTATAAATTCCCTGTGTCTTTTTACTTGATTTTAGCTCTTTCAAATTATTTACAGTTGTCTATATTGACTTAGTGTCGTTGACCAAAATGCTGGTCAACATTTTGTTGCTTTCATTGAGAGCTAAAATCCAATATTACAAACTACCTTATCCATCTGAATCAATGGCTATCACTACTAGAAGCCAAAGCCAGGAACCACAAGGGGGAACCCTACCACTAGATAGTATGACCACCCTTCAAGCAGTCAGATTCCCTGTACTCTGGTCAGCAGGTTCCTCCACCTGGAGACTTGCCTCCACGAGGAAAATTTGGACGTGATGAGCCCCACATGAATTTGGGGGAAGACCTCAACCTCGATATCGAACAACTAAAAGAAGTTGTAGGAAAAATGTAGGAGCAGTTTGTTGCTATGCATGAAAATTAGGTAACATTCCAAGAAGTTGTATCTGAAGCCCTGAATAAGCAGCGAGCCCTTGCAACTCATCAAGAAGAAGCTTACCATCATATTGTTGAAGCAGCAAGGCTGCTAGAAGCCGTCTTGCAATATACTCAAGCTGGAAGACCTCGACAAATGAATCCTCAACAAGAGAATGTTGGCCAAGAAAATGCTGAGGTTCATAGGCCAGTTGGTCGAGCCCTAGAGCTTGCTCAACCAGCCAGGTCCCAAGACCAAGTTGTTTCCCTTGGGAAAACTTGAAGTCATCACTCGAACAGGGGAGTTCAACTAAGAGTACAGTGTCAACTCCATCAAGATGAACAAGTGCTACCAAATTGCGACCAAGGTCATGGCTGTAATAAACAAGTGTCTAGAGTTGGAAGGCCTGATGATGGGCAACCAAGGAATGAAGCCTCAAGAGGGGGGAAACCTCCTAATCCACAAAATCCAGGGCCTAGCTAGCATTTCCGACAACCAAGGAACGAACGATCAGCAAGTCAAAATCAAGGCCAACAACCTCAATGTTATCATTTTTCCAAGTGCAATCATGGTCATCCTCCAAGGAGAAATAGGGGGAGGAATGACCAAGAAGCAAGTAGCAGCTATCAAACATCCTACCAGGACGGCTATAATAAAGATAAAGGGGATAATTGATACTACCAACCCCACGAAAATCAATATTTTTACGATCGTTATAATTATGGATATGAATTTGGAAAATTTCTTTTACCAAGGCCACTTGGCCCTCAAAACATATCTGTTAGGGAAAATGTGCAGCTTGAATGACCATTTGTCCCACAAAGGCAACAAGAGGTAGCAAATTATCCTGCAAGATCACCAAAATGTTGGGGGACAGCCTAGAGGAGGCAATGTCTTTAACAGACTTGGAACAGGGGATGTGACTTACGAGATGTCCTTGACCAACTTCGGGAAGGCAATGGGTCTAATGTTGTGGGACCCATTCCACCAGTAATCCCTCCAACACCACAAGGAGAAGCTGTTGGACTCCCAGTTGCTTCCCTTGTAGTTGTTCCACTGATTGGTCCAGCTATTCAAACACAACTAGATGCCCTTACTCAAATGGTTTGGGAATTGATAACTCACATCAATTTAGAGAGAATGAAAGGCTCTCCTTCCTATGATAAAATAAATTCACTTACCATTCCTCCCAAGTTCAAGATGAAGATGTACACTGTCAAGGAAGATCCAATGGCACATGTGAACAACTTCAAAATACAAATAGATTTTTAAGGAGTGAGAGATGATGTTCATTGCACAATCTTTCCTACTACCCTTGTTGACTCTTTACAATAATAGTTCTTTAAATTAGAGCTGGGAACCATTAATTCTTGGGACACATTTTTGAGACTCTTCTACTCATAATTCTTTACTGCTCGTACTCTACCAGCCGAGCTCAATGACCCGTTGACATTAAGCAAGAACCCAACAAACCCCTCAAGGATTTTGTGCAAGAAGTTTCTCGATCCAAGACAATCAGTGATGGTGGAAAGTTGATGGCCATCATTGTTGGAATCCAAGTCAAAGGTTTGCTTTGGACCGATCTTAGAAGAAAAATCAATTATTCGACTAGAGAGTTCCTTGATCTAGTCGACGAGTTTATAAAATTGTAAGAAGATATGCAAAAATCTGACCAAACCAACCAAGATGGAACCAGTACTGCACCAGCCAAAAATGCTGGTGCAACTAACCATAACCAAACAACCAATGGTAATGGTAACAAGAATAACCAGAGTGGTGGAAAATGAAATAACAATTCTAGTGGTGGAAATAATAATGACAATAAATGGGCAAAGACCAATGATAAGCCACGAGAATACATTCCTCATTTTATCATCTACTCTTTGCTCTTAGGGTCTTAAGCAGAAGTCTTTCAACCTACACAGGCTGAAGTGCCCTTTAGGAAGCCAAATCCTATTAGGAAAGATAGAAATTAGAGAGACACCAACAAATTATGTCATTTCCATAACGACTATGGGCATGACACTAATGAGTGTAACCAACTCAAAGAAAAAATCGAGTTTCTCATTCATTAAAATCATCAGGCCATGAGATGATACGTTCGACGACCTGCCAAACAGAATTCGGCTGCTGCAAGAACTCTTGGCACCAGCCTAATCAAATTTGGTCAGATATATACATAAATAACTCAAGTGTTGAATTGCACCATTATTATGAATTAATGTAAGGCTGGTCGTAAGGCACAATTTGGCCATTTTTTATGATTAGCTATTTTTATTGTATTTAATGGTTGTAGACACGAATTTCCCATTCTTTAAACAACTAGTCATCTTTAATTTTTCTAAACACTATGTTTACCCGTCCTAAGGCATGTTTAGCCCACTTTGTAAACGACTAGTAATTTGTCTATTTTATGAATGTTTTGGTTGCAAGGCACGTTTTGCCCATTAACCATTATAACATCCCAAAATTCATAATAAGGCTTAGTGCCTTGATTAGGGTGCTAGGAGAGATAATTAGAATTGTGCGTGGTTTTATTCAATATTTATATGATTATGTGAATTATATGAGTTATATTATAATATGACTGATTATGCATGTTTAAGTGTATTAAATGTGCTTATAGGCTCAATTTTGTTAAAAGGATATTTTCGTAATTTTAACTAGTTGTGGGTATATCTGTAATTAGATGGGCTATATGATTGAGCCCACATTGTTATGTGGGTATTTGACATATTCGGCAGGAGTTGATCCTTTTAAGGAAAGTAGCAGAAAAGTCACAACGAGGATAAATACCTGGTTCAGGGTAAGCCTAGGGATATCTTTGGTAATTTGGTGAATTATTGAGACTCATTGGAGGGTGAATTATATTTGGGGAAAATATTTATATTTTGTGAGCAGTGGAGTTAATTGGGAATTATAAATTACATTTGAGGTTTAGTGGGGATTTTGTGGGGAATGAACTTTTTTCCCTTAGAGGGCTTTGGGAGAGACTTGTGGGGGCAGGGGCATATTGGTCTTTTAAGACCATTAAATGGGAATAGTCTAGACGTTGAGTTGATAACTCATACCATCTCTCTCTCTCTCTTGGAAGTTATCTTTTGCTTTTGAAGAGAAGTTTGTTGAACTTTAGACTTAAAGGTCATCCTTTAAGGGAATTGAAGGCTTGTTCTTGGAGATTAGAGGCTGACGCGCTTTGGGAATCCAGTGGGAAACTCGAATTTTAAGAGGTAATTTAGTCCTTGAGTTTCTTTGAATATAGTTTTTTTTGTGCTCTTGGCAAAATCATTGAATTCTCAGTTTGGTTGTGGTTTAGAGGGTTGTATTTTGTAATTCTGTGATTTTGAGTTGTTTTGGTGGTTGGAATTGGATTAAAATCGAGTTTTAGATGAATTTGGGAGAGTTGTGATTTTTGAAAATCGATGAACTTTTCGAGGTGGCGCCACACTATTGGCAAGAGTGTCGCGGTCCGCTTGAGTGTTCTTGAGGCTGGGCAATGCCTTGGACTGCCTTGGCACCGCGTCACAAATTATGAGGGAATCCTCGGTTGGATCTATGCCTAGTCAAGTGTCACGACCCTTAGTGGTGGCCGCCGCGACGCTAATTGTGAAAATTCGAAAATGAGGTTTTGGGTTATGGGAACCAAAATATGAGGGCTTGGGAATGATTCTACTACCCGACTTAGTACAATTTAAGCTCCCAAAGGCTAGGACTTGGCCTGGAAGCCTTTATTGGTTTGATTCTAGATGAATAGTTCTTATTATGTTTTGACAAGGGGGTAATGCTAGGTTCTGAAGAAAATGATCGTGCTTGGGGTCGCCTTGTTTCATTGCCTAGGACTCGAGGTAAGAAAACTGGTATATGCACATAGAGCTAATTGGTTGTTATCCTCATTAGCATTGAATTATTTGTGAATATGTGGTATAATTGATAGTCAAACATCGTGTTGAACGTGGGGTTGGTCAGCCATCTTGTTGAATGTGGGGTCACTCGGCCATCACATTGAGCGTGGGACTGATCGAAAAGCGTGTGGAACACAGGTTGTAAATTCGAGTTCAGTTGAAGGTGTAGTCCATACTCACCTAGCATGAATCGTGAGTTGAATGCCTGTGTAAGCATCTCTCTCGGCTGGGCCATTCGGCAAGGCTGTTTTTCTGGGCCATTCAATTGATTATATGATTGAAGTGCATATCTTTGTAAACTGTGGAACATGTTTACAAGTTATGTGACTGAAATAAATGCATTTTATATTTGTGAAGCATGTGTTTATTGCTTTTGAATATTTAGGACGATTATTATGCCTTGTGTGGTTTTCTTACTGGGCCTCGGCTCACGGGTGCTCTATAGTGTAGGTAAGGGCAAAGAGAAACTGGACCAGCCATGGGTTGGAGAGCTTCAGAGGCATTGTGTACATATGCGGCCTGCTCAATCACCACGATCGAGATTTCTTTTGTGGATCTAGAACTACTGATCATTTTGCCGCTTAGGAAGACTATTTTGTATACTATTTGTCTTGTATCAGTTTAGAAACTCTTTCTGGGATCACATGTATATATTAAACCCTTTTAATGAAAAGTATTACTCTTTTGGCCAAATTTTTAAATACCTAAACTTTATTTAGTTTAATTACACGTTTATGTCCAAATGACTTGTTTAGTGAGTTGAACACTATTTTAAATACACAGTGTAATGGTCCTGAAATAGTAGGGCGTTACAACCATTAGTCATTTTTATTTTCTTCAATTTGTTGGTCATAAGGCACAATTTTTCCCATCTTCACGCGACCAACTATTTCTCTCTTGTTCGTGTTTAATGATTGTAAGGCATGATTTTCCCATTTTTAAACAATAAATTATTTTTTTCTGTGATCTAGAGTTTTATAAAGGTGGTTGTTAGGCACGACTTGCTCATTTTTAACAACCACTCCTTTTCATTTTAGAAGAAAAAGATTAATAATTATAAAAGACATTTTTCCCACTTTGTAAACAATAAATTCTCTATATTTTTTATTTTGTTTTTTCTGGTTGTAAGGCACGATTCTGCCCACATCAAAACGACCACATATTTATCATATTTACTAAACTGGTCGAAAGACAAGACTGTCCATTTTATATCGACTAGTTATTTTACGATTGTTAAGTGATCAAAAGGAACGATATGCCCAGTTTTAAATGATCAATTATTTATAAGGCCAAAACCAATTATAGGTTGCTTGTCCATACACGATTTTGTCCAATTTATTATGAGTTATCTACAAGGGAGTGTGCTAGTACATTCAATTTGCCAACTATTGTGATTATCACAAGTAATGCTTAACACGTATAATTCCATTATCTCTGTATACTTTCTATGTGATATGCTCCAAATAGCTGGGTTAAGTTCGAACATGCATTGGTCATTTGGCAAGTGACCAAGGTTAACCTCCTCGATCACTTGGGGGCGGGGGTACATAGGTTATACACCACTATAACGTAGGGAATAGTGTAAAAAGCATGTCTGAGTAGTACTTAGATTTCTTTTTCGAAAATTTATAAAGTGTTGATGCTTCGTTTGTTTGTTCAAACACTTAAGACGAAAAAAGGACAAGTATGACATGAAAATGTTGTACCTAGTGTGACATAAAAATTGTTATATCAAGTCAAATTAGGAGAAGCATATTGTATGTAATGCAAGAAAAATATTACAATAATACCTGAGATTAAAAGCCACTCGGTCATCCTTTATCTTTGCATCCCAAACCTTATGGCTCGGTTGTCCAGCATATAAAAGAAAAAAAAATTAATTAAATGATAAGGGAACTCCTGCTTCACTAGTCGACCACATCATCCTCGACCTACGGCAAACCCTGGTCGCCATCAAGGTTGAGGGAGATCTTTGGACCAGGATTCTTCAGGGAGGCAGCACCTGACTCGTTCTCCTCCTGAGCAATACACTTGGCAATCTCCTTATATCGAAGATTGGCAGGTAAATAGTCAAAGTTTTCCTCCTTATTGTTCTTCCAAAATATGAAAAAACAATTGAAGGTGGCACTCTTAAACCTGGGCAAGTCCGAGGAGTGCTTTTACTTTTGTTGGGCTAGTTCCTCCTTGAGCCTTTTCTGCTTTGCCTTGACTTGTTGGACAAGATCCTCGAGGCCATTTTTTCTGCTCGTGCGCTCCTATAAGACATGTCTACTTTGTCTCCTTCTCCTAGAGTGCTTGAAAGACCTGGCTTTTCTCCTCAATCTTGAGAATCTATCCCTTAAGGTCCTCCTTGAGCTTTTTGGCCTGCTGATGATTAAGCTTGTTGGCATCTTTAAACTGTATTAGAGTGGCCCTTGATCTTCTGGGCACATCGGGAGTGCTTGAGGACGAGTGTAATATCCCTAATTCCCTAATATGACTTTGTGCCTAGATTAGGGGGATGAGAGGCAATAATTGTTTTAATTATGTGTGAATATAGTATGAGCATGTCATTGTGTGAATTATATTATAATATAACTATGCTAGCATGTTTAGAAATATTAAATATGTGTGCGAGCCTGATTCTTATAAGAAGGACATTTTAGTAATTTGACCCGCTGAGGGTATAATTAGAATTATGCTTATGTGTGATTGAGACCACATTATTATGTGGATATATTTGGGTTACTCGACGCAAGGCGATCCTAGTGAGCGGGAAAGTCACAATGGGGTCAAATACCCGTCTCGTGGTGACCTTAGGGGTATTATAGTAATTTAGCACATTATCAGGGTTTATTGAGTAATGGGGAATTATTTGGTAATCATTTGAGGGCATTAGAGATCACGGGAATTTGCAAGGCGTTAGTTATGGTTAACGGGGAAAAAGTGGGGTAAAAGACTCATTTACCCTTCTGAGCTTTGGAGAATGGGTAATGGGCTAAGGGTAAATTGGTCATTCCTAGCCTAAGGAGAGGTTACACGTAGAGAGTTCAGAAGCTAGTGGAATGCTTAGAACAATCTTAGCACCTCATCCTCTCTCCCTCTCGTTACTCTCTCTCTCCCTCACATCCCTTGGGTGAAGTTTTGAATTTTGAAGGGAATTAGGTTGGAAATTTGAGGCTTGAAGTAAGGAATTAAGTTTCATCAAAATTGTAAGCTATGGTTGGGTTTTGATTTGGGTTAGAGTTTGGGCTTGGTTGTTAAGGTGTTGGCACTGTCTATTATGTGTTATTTGTGATTTTAAGCTCATTTGGGAATTTTAGACAAGGTTGGGGTAGGATTTGAGAGCTTTGGCTCGGGGAAAACGGTGGAAAAACCTAGTTTTTCTGGGTTCGCGATGCAGCGCCGTGACCTTGTTCTTTAGTGCCGCAGCGCTGGGATGAACTAAGGCAAGGAGCCCTGGTTGTGCGCTGTGGCGCCTATGTTGTGGCGCTAGGCCAATTTTAGGGCCATTGAATTTTGTATTTTTAGGGCATGAGCCCAGGGGCTCGGGGGGACGTTTTAGCTACGCTATTTGGGGAAATTGGAGGTCCTGAGAGCACAGGATTGGTCCCGGGGCTCTATTATGGTATTGAATAATAATGAGAATGTTATTTATGGGTTATGACTAGGTTATCGCTAGGACTCAGGAGAGGATCGTTCTCGGGAGTCGTGCTTGCTTGTTTATTTGCTTGTGCTTGGACCAAAGGTAAGAAAACTGCACCAAGACTATGATACACATGATCAGGGCTCGGCCCGAATGCTGAATATAATCTTGATTTGGGCATTGGGTCTGTGAATACGCATGATTATGATTATGCCTATGTATGTCTGTTTAAATGTATCATAATGCAATGTATCTGTACATATGTGATAAATGGATTACGTGATTGGCTGTTGTGACTAGGGGGCTCGGTATATAAACAAGGGATTTGTTGTTGTATCTAATTAAAGACCGACTTATTAGTTGAGGGCATATTTGATTTGAGAGGCTCGACTTATAAGTCGAGGGTCTTTAACCTTCGACTTAAAAGTTGGAGATCTGGGAGGCTCGACTCATAAGTCGAGGACCTGTAAGACTCAGCTTATGAGTTGAGACTGACATTACGCACGTGGAGTGCAGGCCACTATGGCTGGGCCACCTTGGGGGTGTGCCAAGCGCCTGACTGGATCGGATGCCAAACAAATTGAAAGAGAGTGCAACACACACCTATGTAACCTTATGGTTGCTGAACTGTATAAGGTTTATGCTAGTTTAAGTTATTACTGCTTAGTTTGATGTATTACCCCGTGAATTTTTGAATATATTTTCTTGCTGAGTCTTTTGGCTCACGGGTGCTTTGTGGTGAAGGTAAGTGTCATGTCCTGCGTTTTTGGGTACGATGAAATGACTCGGGTCGGGATTATTTTCCCCGAGTAAAGAATACTATTTTAAATAATATTATATTTTGTTTGGAATTTATTTCCATGAGTTATTTCTAGCCAAATTATGAATTTTGTGTTTAAAAGTCAAGATAGGAGTTTCGATCTTGGACCGACACAAAAACCCTCATCGGGAAAAAATCTCATAAAATAAAATGAAAAACTATGGAAAATATATTTTGCGCATAAAATATATTCATAAAAATTAAAGTTTGGTAAAAAAATAATAAACCTAAGAGAAAATGGAAATTTTAGGGCATTTTGTGTTAAATGCTTAATTTTGCCGAATTGGGGAATTTTATTCCATAAATAGACCTTAGGTCAAAATTTTATCATGATTAATTAAATTAAATGTGAGAGATATTTAATTTAATTATTATGTGTTAAGTTTTGTATTTAAAACTTAATAAGGGTGAAAAAGGTTATAGAAAGTCAAATTGGATTTTTTCTTCTTAGGAAATATTTATTAACCTTTATATAAAAAAATATGATTATATATATAATAAAATGGGTGGCTGGCCATGCGATATAGTTTAATTGGGTGGACCAAATTTATTAAGTTTAATCCCATTTTAAATTTAGGGTAAAAGCCAAGTTGGTAGTAAAATACTTGAGTGTTTTAGGATATTTTTTAGATTTTTATAAACTCTTCTAACCCCCCCCCCCCCCCAAAACCGACCCTATACTCTCACAAACACTCTCATCTTTTTTTTTTTTTGAAAACTCTCTTAAGTTTTCTCTCCATCTTCAACCTCAAGAACACTAAGGAGGCTTGGAAGCACTAAGCTTTGGTCTAGCAAGGGTTTTTCCCTAAGGTAAAGTTTTAATAAACTAGACTTTTGTGAATTCTTAACCATACATTGTTCATTAGCTAATTATTTATGTTGTTGGAGGGAGTTGGTTAAGGTTTTGAAGGGTTTTGAAGGAGGCAAAGCTAATAGGAAGATCCAAACCTTAAGAAAGAACAACAAGAGGTAAAAAGTTTACTTTTTTATGGTTGTTATTGTATGGTTTTTATTTTTAAGCATTATTTTATATATTTAATGCTTACATTTTCTTATTGGTGATGTAATAAGGTTATGGTAGTTTTTTTATAATTTTTATGACGCTTGTGTGCTGATTTTTGAAAATAGGGACCAAAACCCCCAAGGGTTTTGTTGGAAACCCTAAAACAAAATACAAGTTTTGAGCTGTGACTTCCAAGGGTCAAGCATCTATTTAATTTATTTTGTAAAATTTAATTGTACTGTGATGTTTTTAAGATTGAGTACATACAATTGAAAGTTATTAAGTGTCAAAGTTTGGAAAAAATACGGACTTGAAAATAAGGTCATTTTTACCTTATTATTGGAAAATAATTTCACCAATAAAAAATGCTCTTTTTGAAGTAAGATTGTACAAAGACCTAAATGGCATACCAAAAATGGAATTGGGAAATTTTGGGAACAATTGGGTTAGTAAATTTTATGTTATGAACTAACAAATTATGTAGTTAAAAATGTGAAAAATAGGGTTTTCACACTTAGTGTAAAAATGAGATTTTGGAACTTAAGGTAAAAAGTGAAAGTTTCCTTAGTGCAAGATAAAAACTTGGTAAGTCTTGAAAACATATTTTGACCTAAAATACCACTTTGAGTTTAGTGTGAATTATTTTTATTAAATAATTTTTATTCTTTCTAAAAAAATAAAAGAACTAATTTATGAATAAGTTAATAAATTAAAAGAGGGTTTAAAACCCTATATTTTGATAAAGAAATTAAGTGAATTATTTTTCTAGTAAGTAAACTTGATTAATTGACTTTGGAAAAAATTAACTAGTCAAGATGAGAAATTTTTAACGGTTTTCCTAATTAAAATAAATTAGGCAATTTTATTAAAACAGTTTTTAGAGATTAAAACCTTAAGAAAAATAAAAGGAAAATTAAGAGTTTATTTTCTTGAAAAATAATTAAGGAATTTAATTAGTATTTTTCGGGATATAGTACTGGCTAAAATCTTTTATATATTTTACCGACTGTTGAAAGTACGGATTAATAGCGGAACTTTTAATGAATAAGATTTTTAGCGGATTGTGGGAAAATACTATTGTGATACCCGGGCCTGGATATCGTGACCATTGGGTAGGTCTCCCCGAGACTTAGGGTTTAGTCATAAATATTTCTGTATGAATTTCCTTAATTGGTTTAAAACCAAGCAAGGTTCTTTAATCCTTACAAATGATTTTTAAAATAACCAAACTGCCCAAAATAATAATTAAGAATTATGAAGTGCCATAATTAATCTGAGTATACTGTATGGATAATTACAGTATTGGCCACGTATAATTGAATTATACATTGGATGGTGAAATCTTGCTGAGAGCAAAGGACTCCAAGTAAGTCAACTTATATTGTGTGGCTGCAACATGAAACGACTATTGTATTGTATGTTAATATAGAGACACATGCACATATATACAATGTTGTAGAAAGTTGATTAGAGATGTTAGTCTAGTGGGTGCTGATTTCGAAAATATGAATGGTAGATATTCGTCATATCCTAGATGGCTGATCCCCGTCACACTTCTTGATTTTATTATGTCCGGTTCATTACCGCGACGAGTGGCCAAGAGGTGAGGATTGTTGGTTAAACCTAGGGGTGCCAAAATAAATGGGACCTAGGGTCCCTCTTGCTTACTTAATCAGTGAACGGTTAGAACCCGAGCAACTGCTCTAATAAGTTATTCCCGGATAGTAGCCATGAATATTGGTCATTCAGTGAGAGTGCCTAGATATAGTAGTGGTTGCTAAGTTGAGTGAGGATGAACACCCTAGGGGCAACTGCTCACCAGCTTCACTGATTAACATAGAAGTCTTTGTAAACTTGTTTAACTTCGATTACACTCTTGGATAAGTAGTGATTCCCTAGGTAACTTGATGGTTACCCGTGTGAGGGATTTTCTCTTGGATAAGTAGCGATGCCCTAGGTAACACGATAGTTACCGTTGATGGGGATATTTATTGGCTAGATCTTAGTGTTGAGACTCGGTTCTCTCTTACAGATTATCATTTATGCTGGAGGGCGTGTTATGCCAGAATTGTTGGAAGTTGTCGAGCGTTGGTCTCGAATTATATTATGATATATTATGTCTTCTTGCTCTGGGATTTTCTGAGTGCAAGTATTTATTTGTTGATAAGAAATAGTTGTGATATAATATGTCTGCTTGTTATGGGATTTTCTGATTGCAGGAATTTATCTGTTTATATGAAATAATTGGTCATTGGTTATCAGGCATGACCATAAGTTTCCCAGGACGCATTTCTATTCTTAAAATTGATTGTGTAGGGTCCAGATGGATCCGGAACCCTAATTCTCTGCATGCTTTTGTTTTGAAGTTGAACTTACTAAGTGTTTTCCCTTACCTAGTTGTGGCCTGTTGTAGGTAAGAACAAGGGCAAGGCAGAGCAGTGAGCGCTGGAGTCTACCTTGAAAATGTACATGTGGACTGACCTTTTGGGAAGCCGGTTGATTTTTGAAAATGTTGTGTTTTTTTCGTAAACTAGGCTCACTCTACTCTTTATACAATATGTTTGTATTAAATGTTAAGTATGGCCATACGACTTTTATAAAGTTTTCTTTTATACAATTTTTTTTTAGACATTTTGTTAAATGAAAAGATTTATATTTCTGCATTATCGAGTCTTGAAAATCTTGGTCGTTATAGTTGGTATCAGAGCTCGAGTTGAGCCAGTTATGTAGACTACCCACATGTACATTTCGCAAAGAAAGACCGACACTCACTGTAAGTACTGTCTTTTCATATATGTTTCCTTTGCTTTCTTTTATTACCTCAATTCTATAAATTGTAGGTTATGGTCGATATACCTGAGATTGGTGAAAATCCATGATGCTTCAAGTACGACCCACAACATCGGGGTGTCATTTGGCAATGAACTCATTGCATGACAGAAGTCCTTGATAAGGTCAACACACCCGAGGGACGAAGAGTGTGTTATGTTAGCACTTGTCTGAGAGGCTTTGCACAGAAATGGTTTCGTCATAGTCATTGGCGACTGATTCTCGACATGTGGGATGACTTCCGTATGCAGATTTAGCTAGCATTTGGGCCATGGATTGGCCTATCTCCATGGTTGATAGCATACCTCGAGCCAAGGCGGTAGAGCCAGAGGAGGATCCCAAGAATTCAGATGAGGATACCGACATAAAGCTGGATATCCTGATGGATAGCCTAGATTAGGTTATGTTGTGAGAGTCTTGTTGATACTTTTTGTAAAGACTTCGCAAACCTACTAGCTAGTGTTCTCTTGTGTATTTATCGCCCTGCTAACTAAAATCCTATGGCATAATCTTTCATGATCATTTTGTTTTGCTAGATTATATCCCTAAATATTATGAGTACTTATTTTGAGTCGAATCATTATGGTTCTTCTATCTTGTTTATGAGCAAAATTGGTATGCTCATTTATTGCAATGTTAGTATTCTTCCCTACTATACATTTTGGTATAAAGACTTGCGATGGTGCCTAACACTCGAGCCAGGGAAGGTCGAGATGTTAATTAAACAGACCCAGACGAGACAGCAGTCGTTGACCAAGATGCAGGTCGTGGTCGAGGCAGAGGAAGGGTTCGAGACCGAGGACAAAGAGAATAGCCGGAACCAAATCTGGCAACTCAGATAGAGGATCTTTGACTTTGTGGTGGCTACCGAAAGGGAAAACGTAATCTGCGCTAGTATTAACTTCTCGTCCCTATGCGCTTAGGAGCTTTTTGATTTTAAATCAAACAAAAATGGTAAGGACAAGAGCTCAGAGAGGAAGGGATGTTGTTGGCCAAGGTCAGGCCGCACCTGCTGATAGAGCTCAGAACGCACCTGTCGCTAGAGCTCCAACCCAAGCTACTAGAATTTGCGAGATAGCCGAGCAGATGAATAATCTGCAAAGGCTAGTGGAGACGCAGTGAACCCAAATTGAAAGAAGGCAAAAGAGACAGGAGGACGCTAATGCCCTCCAAGCTGAAAGGTTTAACACCCTTTTGGGATGACTCCCCATGCCACCCAATAATGCTCAGAACAACGAAATAACACCTGAAAAAAATGAAGAACAGAACCCTAGCCCGCAAGTTGTAATTGAGCAACTGGTACTACCGGTAGAAGCACCAAGAGATGCCTGAGCGAAACCTATATCTGAAAGGTTCAATAACCATAATCCACCTATATTCGAGGGGAGCAGTGACCCATCAATGGCAGAGGAATGGATCGGTATTTTGGAAAGGATCTTCGACTTCATTGGAACTACCAAGAGAGGGAAGGTAGTTTGTGCAACCTATATGTTGAGAAAAGATACCCGCAACTGGTGGGACGCAACCAAGAAAAGGCATAATGTTGCCGAGATGGAATGGCCAAAGTTCTTGACCTTGTTCAATGGAAAGTACTTTAGTAAGGCAGTTATCGAGCACAAAGTGAATGAGTTCGCTAATCTGAAGCAGAGAACGTCGAGTGTGCAGGACTATGTTCAAAAATTTGACCAGCTGTCTAGGTTTGCGAAGAACCAGGTGAACACTGAAGAGAATAAAACCTGGTGTTTTATGAAGGGCCTACGCAGAGACATTGCCAGGTGTGTAGACACTGGTAGAACTGGACCGGAGACGTATGCTGAAGCTGTGGAATGGGCTCTTCACCAAGAGTCTTGGGCCGTGTCAGACAAGCTAGAACCATAGGAGAACGAAGACAGGAGTTATACTCCCGACAACCCTGGACAATTTCAGGCCAATCAGAATGGTCCAAGGGGAAAGTTCAACTCGACGTTCGGCCAGAACTCGGGGAGAACAAACAATCCAAGAGGCACAAGGATGATTGTTGGGGAAAATAACAAAAGAAAAGGGGGACCTCCCAATCAGGAAATGGCTAGCCCCAACAAACAGCCAAGACGTGAGTTTGAATAATGGCCACTATGCAACAAGTGTAACCGACACCATCAGGGAAAGTGTGGGGTATGTTTTAACTGTGGAAAGTCAAGGTACTTTGCTAAAGATTGCTGAATGCTAGTCAAGGGCAATGGAAATGACCAACAGAAACAAATTCGAGCTCCGCCTCGAGTTTATGCGCTTACGCAAAGCGACAAAGGAGCTGGACCATCTAATATGGTGTCAGCTCAGTTCTCTATCGCCCAAACCTCGGAATATGTATTAATGGATACTGGTGCATCACATTCTTTTGTATTTGCATCCTTTGTGGAAAACCTAAATAGAAGTCCTGAGCCTATGCCTGTTATTTGTGGGGTATCCTTGCCTTCGGGAGAGGATATGCTGGTGCGGACATGGGTTAGAGCCGTACCAGTTTAAGTTGAAGGTCGTGAGCTGATGGTGGATCTATTAGTCTTGGATCTACATGAATACGACATCATATTTGGGATGGATTGGTTAACCAGATATGGAGACGTTATCAATTTCAAGCGCATAAAAGTGGTCTTCACCTTAGCAGGAGAAGAACCATTCGAGTTCAAGGGTACGTTAAGAGAAAAGAAGTGTCCCCTGATTTCTGCGATGAAGGCAAGAAAAATCTTGAGTGATGGATGCATAGGTTTTCTAGCAAACATAGTGGATACAGATAAAGAGACCAGTCAACAACCATCTGGTGTACCAGTTGTGTGTAAGTTTCTCGACGTATTTCCTGAATATCTCCTAAGGATTCCACCAAACCGAGAGATCATGTTTGAGATAGAGTTAATTTTGGGAACTGCGCTAATCTCAAAGACTCCTTACATAATGGCGACAGCTGAACTCAAGGAGTTGCACTTGCAACTACAAGAGTTACTGGACAAGAAGTTCATAAGGCAAAGCCATTCTTCGTGGGGAGCCCCGATGTTATCTGTGAAGAAGAAAGACGACTTGATGAGAATGTGTATTGACTATTGGGAGCTGAACAAAGTGACGATCAAGAACTGATATCCATTACCGAGGATTGACGATCTTTTTGATCAACTACAAGGAGCATTAGTATTTTCCAAAATAGACCTGCGATCAGGCTATCATCAACTCAAGGTTAAGGAGACGGATATACGAAAGATGACCTTCAGAATGCGCTACAGCCACTACGAGTTCTTAGTGATGTCCTTTGGACTAACCAACGCGCTTGCGGCATTCATGGATCTCATGAATCGTGTATTTCGCGAGTATTTGGATAAGTTCATCGTCGTGTTCATTGACGATATTCTAATATACTCAAAAAGCCAGGAAGAGCATGCAACACATTTGGAACTGGTCCTTTAGCGTCTGTGAGATGAAAAACTTTACGCTAAGTTTTCGAAGTGCGAATTCTGGAAGGATTTTCCTAAATAGCTGCACCAATGAATACCCTCACTCGCAAAAACATCAAGTATGAATGGACTGATAACTGTGAGAAGAGTTTTCAGGAGCTGAAAACAAGATTGACGACTGCCCCAGTACTCAGAATCCCTAATGGCACAGAGGGATATACTATTTATATCGATGCCTCAGGCCGAGGGTTGGGAGCAGTGGTGATGCAGTACGGAAAAGTAATTTCTTATGCTTCTCGATAGCTAAAAAATTATGAGAAGAACTATCCCACTCATGACCTGGAGCTGGCAGCAGTGGTTTTTGCACTGAAAATATGGAGGCACTACCTTTATGGGATACACTGCGACATCTACACTGATCACAAAAGCCTGAAGTATTTCTTCACTCAGAAGGAATTGAATATGAGACAACGTCGATGGTTGGAGCTGTTCAACGACTACGACTACGACTACGACTACGACATTCTGTACCACCCGAGAAAAGCAAACAAGGTGGTAGATGCATTGAGTTTGTAACGCCCTGGATAACCAAGAACGCTGCACTGTGTATTTATAAAGGTGCAGGACTTGCTAATCAAGTCATTTAGTTAAAACGTGTCACTAAACATGAATGTACTAGGGTTAAAAAGAGTTTTGGTCTAAAAAAGATACATTTTATATAATTAAACAGTTTTATACATGGGATCCCAAAAAAAATAACAATGTTTAAAATTCGATTTACAGAATCTCCAAAAATACAGATAACCATCAGCCATTGTAAGGCAAAACAGACATTTCTGGCACCCCTATTCCTACCTTCCCATCAACCGTGGCGGCTGAGCAGCTGGTCATGTACATTCAGCTCACACAGCTCTCCAAGTCAGGGCTGATCAAGTTTGCCCTTGCCTTTACCTGCACCACATAGCACCCGTGAGCCAAGGCCCAGCAAGAAAACATAATATGCATCACAAACAACAATAACAGACAATTAATCCTTTAAGCATGATCAAACACTTAACACTCATATCAACCACATAACATGTACTCAGAATCAAAGTTGCAATTAAACGTTAATAACAATCAAGTTACACAATTATCAGGCCCGACAACTTAGGCCGCACCCTCTGTTTACCCCACTGACTCTGGCCCGCTTAAATTGAGCTCAGTGTATAATAAGCTGTCCTCGGCTACCAGTGGCCAAGCCATGCCCTGTGTGCTAGTGTAACCTTGGCAGCCTTAGGCCATTGGTTTACTGTTTACATGGCTTAATACCATCCTTTCAAAGCATACACATTAGGGAGCCCTTAGTCCCATTACAATTACACAACCAGGTGCAGTTTTCTTACCTTTAGTTTCCACATTCACTGTCTGTAAGTGACGTCTCTCGAGCACGATCTGTTTCCCGAGCCCTAGCTAAACACCTAATCACAACCAAGGTAATGGATTCCATTAATATTCAAAGAAAGGTTTCCATGTACAATGCTAGCTTCCGGGACATCGAATTCCACCAAACATGGTGATGAAATCGATCTCGGGCACCCTAGGTTAGGTTCCTACGCTTAAAATCCCCAAAAGATCAAAAATGCACCCAAGGGTTACAGCCCCTGAAACCTAGCCGCGGCCCACCCCTGAAACAAAAACCATGCCCCTCTGAAGGCAGACATGCGCCGCGGCCCTACCTTGTGGCGTCGCAGCGCTCCCCTTTGGCCGAGCCTCCCTGGCTTCTTTGCTTCTTAGGGCTGCAACACTCTAGAACAAAGCCGCGGCCCACCCCTTTGTGCCCAGAAAATCCACCATTTCTAGCATCCTAACCTTGCTCAAAACCACCCCAAAGCACCCTAATTCAAAACCCATTAATCACAAAACTTTTAACATGATTCTAACAGCATAATCCAATAGAAATCCATCTTAAAATCCTACTAAAATCCCGTTTTTGTTTCTGAAACCCAGCAGCTCAATACTCCAAAATCCAGTCATGAACTGAAGCTTACCTTCTTTGTTGAACCATTTCCTTAACAGGCTCCTGAGCTAGAATCCAAACTTCTCAGCTTTAATTCAATCCTTAATATCAAAACCAGAATCACTTTTAATACCCAGTCAAGACTTAAAGTTCTAATGTTCAAGAGTGAGATTCTATCCTTACCTTGATCCTGGTTGAGTGTCCCTTAGTCAAAACTAGGCTAATCCTTCATAAATTCAGCTCAAACACAGAATTCCCAGTTGAGTTTTCCTTAGATTTCTGTAGTTTCCTTGAGAGAGAAAAGAGAGAGAAGAGGAGAAGGAGAAGATATGTTAAAGGGTCGGTTGTGTCTTTTGTTCTACTGCTTTTCAATAACTTAGTCTAATCTTAGCCAGTTAAGTCAATCCCGAGGCTCGGGGTACCGGAAATGTCCCCGAGGGCAAAACGGTAAAATTCCCCAATATTCCTCCCTAAGCCTCCTAACCTCAAATATATCTCCATATATTTATTTCCATAACCTGATAGTCTAAATAACTACCCGATACCTAAAATACCCCTGACTTGCCCAAAGTCAAATATTAAGCCCCGTGTGACTTTCCCGCTATCTAGCTCCCTAGGATCGCCTCAAATCACTCGCTGCAGACTTACCCACATAATAATGTGATTCTCACAAATATAACATTTAACCACAATTACATTCATATAATCATTCAAACATGCTTCTCATATAATCATGCATTAAATCAATAAACTTACACATAAACAAATTATGCCCTCCCGACACACTAATCAGGGCCCTTAAGCCAACACAGTAATTTTGGGTCGTTACAGAGTCGACATCCAAGTGCTCACGTGATGACAGTTAAAGGGACTTCACCGCAGTTATGAGCCGACCTTGCTACCTATGATTTAGAGATAGTAGTCGGTCAATTGGCTAAACTCTCTATCGAGCCAACCATTATGGAAGCTATAAAAGGCTGGTAGTTAGTCGATCCTTGGGTTCAAGGAATGAGGGGTGGCCATGATTCCATTTCTCTGAAGATGGAGTATTGGGGTTCAAGGGCAGAATATGTGTTTCAGACGATGGTGAGATGAAGAAGCAGATATTTTTTAAGGGACATAATGCTCCTTATGCCATGCATATGGGTACCACGAAAATGTACCAAGACTTGAAAAAGTACTTTTGGTGGCTTGCGATGAAGAAGGAGATGACAGAATATATGGCACACTGCTTGATTTTTCAGCAGACAAAGGCCGAGCATCAACGGCCAACCGGATTGTTATAGCCCTTACAAATTCCAGAATGGAAGTGGGAGATGGTCACTATAGACTTCGTTACAGTTCTACCAACCACTCCCAAGGGGCACGATGCCATTTGGATTATCGTACATAGGCTGACTAAGTTTTCTCATTTCTTGCCAATCAAGGTAACTTATGGGGCACATAAGTAAGCAAATATTTACATTGCAGAAATAATGAGACTGCATGGTGTATCCAACTCCATCGTATCAGATCGTGACAGACGTTTTACCTCGACATTCTGGAATAGAATCCAAATGAGGTTGGGTACTAAATTGAAGTTAAACACTTCTTTCCACCCTCAAAAAGATGGTCAAAGTGAACGAACAATTCAGACCCTGCAAGATAGGCTAAGAGCCTGCGTGCTCGACTTTCAAGGGTCATTGAATGAGAAGCTTCCACTAATAGAGTTCGCTTACAATAATAGCTATCATGATTCCATCAAGATGGCTCCGTATGAGGCTTTGTACGGAAGGAAATTTTGATCACCAATTCATTGGCATGAGACTAGTGAAAGAATGTTTCTCGGATCGGATGAGGTTGATCAGATTACTGAGGGCATTTGAAAGATAAGGCAACGCTTGCAAACTTCGGTTGATCGACAACGCAAATATGCCGACCGACACAGGAGACCCCTGGTGTTTGAGGTTGGCAATAATGTGTTGCTTAAGGTAGCTCCGCTACGAGGGGCTATGCAGTTTATGAAGAAAGGAAAGTTTAGTCCAAGGTTTGTTTGACCTTTCGAAATCATAGAAAGGATCGAGGAAGTAAATTATCGTTTAGCTCTTCTGCCCGCCTTGTCTAAGGTGCATGACGTGTTTCATGTATCCTTGTTGAGAAAATACATGTGCGATCCCTATCATGTACTCAGCGATGAGCAGCTGAGTATTGATTCTTAACTCGTCTATGAGGAGAAGCCGGTGATGATTCTAGACTGAAAGGAAGAAGTGTTGAGGAACAAGATGGTGTCATTGGTAAAGGTGCATTGGTGTAACCATTGCATTGAAGAGGCAACCTGGGAAACAGAAGACAAGATGAGGGAGTTGTATCCTCATTTTGTTTAAGTTTCGAGGACGAAACCTCTATAAATTGTAGGTATTGTAATGTCTTACGTTTTCGGGTACCTTGAAATGACTCGGGTCGGGATTGTTTTCCCAGAGTTAAGAATATTATTTTAAATAATATTATATTTTGTTTGGAATTTATTTCCATGAGATATTGCTAGCCAACTTATGATTTTGTATTTAAAAGTCAAGATAAGACTTTTGGTCTTGGACTGACACAAAAACCCTGATTGGGAAAAAATCTCAGAAAATAAAATTAAAAACTATGGAAAATATATTTTGGGCATAAAATACATTCATAAAAAATTAATGTTTGGTAAAAAATAATAAACCTAAGAGAAAATGGAAATTTTAGGGCATTTTGTATTAAATGCTTAATTTTGCCGAATCAGGGAATTTTATTCCATAAATGGACCTTAGATTAAATTTTATTGTGATTAATTAAATTAAATGTGAGAGACATTTAATTTAATTATTATGTGTTAAGAAATATTTATTAACCTTTATATAAAAAAAAATGATTACATATATAACAAAAGGGGTGGCCGACCATGTGATATAGTTTAATTGGGCGGACCGAATTTATTAAGTTTAATCCCATTTTAAATTTATGGTAAATAGTCTAGTGGGAAGTAAGACACTTGAGTGTTTTATGATATTTTTTAGAGTTGTATAAAATCTTCTAACCCCCCCCCCCCCAAAAAAAAAACGACCCTATACTCTCACAAACACTCTCATTCATTTTTTTTGAAAACTATCTCAAGTTTTCTCTCGATCTTCAACCTCAAGAACACTAAGGAGGCTTGGAAGCATTAAGCTTTGGTTTAGGAAGGGTTTTTCCCGAAGGTAAAGTTTCAATAAACTAGACTTTTGTAAATTTTTAACCATAGATTGTTCATTAGCTAATTATTTATGTTGTTGGGGGGAGTTGGTTAAGGTTTTGAAAGGGTTTTGAAGGAGCCAAAGCTAATATGAAGATCCGAACCTTAAGAAAGAACAACAAGAGGTAAAAAGTTTACTTTTAATGGTTATTATTGTATGGTTTTTATTTTTAAGCATTATTTTGTATATTTAATGCTTAAAGTTTCTTGTTGGTGAAGTAATAAGGTTATGGTTGTTTTTTTTTTATAATTTTTATGATGCTTGTGTGCTGATTTTTGGAAATAGGGACCAAAACCCCCAAGGGTTTTGTTGGAAACCCTAAAACAAAATACATGTTTTGAGCTGTGAATTCCAAGGGTTCAAGCATCTACTATATATTTATTATGTAAAATTTAAACTGTGATGTTGTTGAGATTGAGTACATAAAATTGAGCTTTTGAAACACTAAAAAATGTTTAAAAATGAGTGAGTTGTGCTATTTCAAAGTTTAGGTAAAAAACTGTTTTTTCGTATTCTTAATTTCGGGACCAAGTTTGGACGGCCTCTATATAGGGAAAATGAACCCAGTTTTTTCTAAACTTTGGTGGACATATTTTTTGCATAACCTAGTATTCCACTGTAAAATTTGGAAAGAAAATACTGAACGGTTTGAAAGTTATCAAGTGTCAAAGTTTGGAAAAAATAAGGACTTGAAAATAAGGTCATTTTTACCTCATTGTTGGAAAATAATTTCACCAATAAAAAATGCTCCTTTTGACCTAAGATTTTACAGACCTAAATGGCATACCAAAAATGGAATTGGGAAATTTTGGGAACAATTGCGTAAGTAAAATTTAAGTTATGAACTAACAAAGTATGTAGTTAAAAATGTGAAAAATAAGGTTTTCACACTTAGTGTAAAAATGAGATTTTGGAACTTAAGATAAAAAGTGAAAGTTTGCTTTTGTGTGAATTATTTTTATTAAAGGATTTTTATTCTTTCTAAAAATAAAAGAATTAATTTATGAATAAGTTAATAAATTAAAAGAAGGTTTAAAACCCTATATTGTGAGAAAATAAATAAGTGAATGATATTTTTTTTTTGATGAAAAGGAATATATATTGAGAACAAACCAAACAAGTACAAACACTCCAGACAACTCACAAAAACAAAGCCTTACATCTGAACAACTTTATCAAAAAAAGCTAGATCATTTTTCCTAAGATTCTTCTGGGTATGACTAAGTAGCCTACCCCTCACAAAGTACTTGATCAAATTAATAACAAAGCCCACAGAAAAAGAGCTAAACTTAAAAATACAATTGTTCCTATTCCTCCATAACATGTAAACAGTTGCTGCTAAAGCAGCAGAAATAACAGATTGCTTCAGCCCCTTCGGTTTTCCAGCCATCCAAGAACACCACTCATCATATTGATTCGGCCAAATACCTCTTCCCAGCCAGCTTTCCACCTGGCCTCTAATCTGTCGAGAAAAAGGGCACTAAAAAAAAAGATGAGAGTGGGACTCTTGCTCCTCTTCACACACCGGGCAGAGCACTGAAGGCAGATCCAAATGACAAAGACTGAGCTTATCTCGAGTCAGCAGATGGCCCAAGGTAGCCTGCCAAAGAATGAACCTGTGCTTAGGCACAGTCAAACAGTTCCAAACCACATTCGCAAAGAAAACTCTGTCCTTGTTAAGTAACCTATGATACCGAATTTTCAAATAAAGTTTGCTATTATTGATTGCCTCATCAAGCCTATGAGCAGGGAAATCATCTCTAAGCTTAACCAATCTTCTCCAATACCAACTCACATCTTGAGGAGCTCTATAATGCCAGAAATCTTGACCCTTCAGGTAGATAGAATCCACCCATTTAACCCAAAGAATATCTTGCTTAGAAGATACAACCCAAATAAACTTGGCAAGAAGCACTTTATTCCATTTACAACTATCCTTGAAACCAAGACCACCCATGCATTTAGGCAGACAAACCTGATCCCAAGCAGTAAAATGCATCTTACTTCGCTGAATATTACTGTCCTTAACTCTCCAAAGAAAGTTTCTGCAAAGCCGATCCACCTCCTTGGTGACACTCTTAGGGAGAATGAAGATACTCATCCAGAAAGATCTTATACTCAGAAGCACCGAGTTAATTAATTGTGCCCTCCCCGCAAAAGATAGGTGACGACTCGCCTAAGTATGTAATTTTAACTGAATCTTTTTGATAATGATAGAACAATCACCAGCCTTCCATCTTGTTGTTCGAAGAGGAACTCCAAAATATTTTAGGGCGAAATTTCCTTCAATGAATCGGAGCCCCTCAAGAAAATTTTGAGTCTCTTTTTCAGCCACACCACCAAAATAAACCTGAGATTTGGCCTTATTGGCAGTCAAACTAGAAGCACAACAGAACGCATTAAAACTATCCCTTATAATCTGAACCGAGCTATTGACCCCCTTGCAAAATATGACCAAGTCATCTGCAAAACAGAGATTGACAATTTTAAGGTGCTTACATTTAGGATGAAACCGGAACCCCTTGTCCAAGGAAGCTTGCCTTAGTAACCGGGTACAGTATTCCATAGCTAATACAAACAACAAAGGAGAAATCGGGTCCCCTTGCCTTAGCCCCTTCCGACCTCTAAACTCCCCTTGAACCTTCCCATTCATAAGAATCAAATAAGTTGGATCCTTCAAGCAAGCCATGACCCAATTGATGAATTTAACCGGAAAACAGAATTCAGTAAGAATATCCTCCAAAAAATTCCAATCTAACATATCATAGGCTTTGCTCAAGTCAATTTTCAAAACACACCTAGGGGAAATGTTTTTCCTCTTATAGCCTTTAATAATATCCTGAAGAATAAGAATATTATGTGCCAATAACCTGTTTTTAACAAAGGCTCCTTGATTTTGATGGACAAGACTTGGAAGTACCGATGCCAATCTACTACAAAGCATTTTAGAAATGCATTTGTAAATAGAATTGCAACAATCAATAGGCCTATAATCTGCTGCCTGAGAATGGCTGCTGAGATTTCAGCCTCTAACTCGCTCTAAACCACTTTGAAAAAGCCCGAGCCAAACCCATCAGGCCCTGGACTTTTAATAGAGTTAATGCTAAATAACGCATCTTTAACTTCCTTGGTAGAGAATGGCTTCACTAAGCTAACCTGCTGCTCCAGGGTCAGTTTATGACCGAGATCAAAATAGGATTTCTGAATGGATCTAGAGGCGATGCTTTTGCTTCCCATAATTTTCTGGAAATGAGTCACAAAATGATTAACAACATCATCAAATATTTCAATACTCTGACCAGATTCAGTTACTAGAGAAGTGATACAGTTAGAGGCTCTCCTTTGTTTTGAACAGTCGTGAAAATAAGCCGTGTTGTCATCACCAAAACGCAGCCAGTCCACTTTACTTTTCTGTTTCAGGAAACTCTCATAAATTCTGGCATGGTACTCCAGCTTGTCACCTGCTGCAGCTTTAAGTCTTTGAAGATTAACCAAATGAGGATTACTCTGCAGGGAAATATGAGCAGCCTGAAACTTCTCCTTAGCCAACATATAATTCTGGGCAACATCCCCCATGATATGCCTGTTAAACTTTCGAAGCACCAACTGAAGCCTGCTCAGTTTTTTACAGATACGAACCAACCCAGACCCTCGTATAGGTTTGCTCCAGCTTTGCATGACAGTAGTCTTAAAGTTTTCATGATTTGTCCACATATTGAAGAACCTGAAAAGTTTAACACCATACTTCACAGAAACTTCAAGTTTGATAATGTAGTAGCAATGGTCAGAATGAAGTTCCCAGTTGAACACAGCCTCGGATTGAGGAAAAATGTCCAACAAATCTTCATTCTTAAAAACTTTATCCAATCTCGAGTAAATTCGGTCATCATTAGCCTGTTTATTAGTCCAAGTAAAATGAGACCGTCTAGCACGCAATTCATCAACTAACCCTAAGGCCCTCCAATTTTGAGCATCAAATAATTCAAGGGAAGATATAGCTCGACCACCAATTCTGTCCGCACTCTCAAAAACAGCATTAAAATCCCCAGTTAACAGCCAAGCAGTAGCTGGAAAACAAAGGTTAGCCAGATCCCTCCAAAGAGCCACTCTTTCATCAATTGAATTTCTACCATAAACAAACGTCACAAAAAACAATTTATTAGTCCTTAGACCCTTGACACAAGCATGAAGTAACTGATTGGTTTCTTTAAGAACATCTACAGACACCAAATTTTGCTGCCAAATAAGCAACAATCTGCCTTCTGAAACTGAACCAGAAAAATAGCTCCAACCTCTGAAAAAAGATTGCATCATATTCTTAATCTTATCACCCCGAAGTTTGGTCTCCAACAAGGCACCTATACCAATTATATTCACAAAACAAAAGGAGCTCAGAAATTTCTGTTTCTCTCCCTTATTAATACCTCTAACATTCCATCTAAGAATGTTGTGATTCTCCATGCAACAAACTTGTTGATGTTAGTCCCAAATTTGCAACCTCCATAACCTTATCTTGCAAAGCACTATAGGAATTCGTCAAAGTGTTCTTTGCCCTATGGATAGCCTTCTTATTCCCTCCAACCCGTTTAGGGGTAACCCAGTCCGAAATACCTCCATCATTGGTCTTAGTACCTGGTGTACGAATCTGGTTTACAACAGATGACTCAGGAACAATTTGCTTTGAACTTTCCTGGAGCTTGTCCAGCTCCTTAGAACTCACAGTATGAGTCTCAGTATCCTCATTCCCATTCACTGCAACATAAGGCCTAGTCTCAGCATTCACTGCCTCTTTGACCTCTGAAACAAATGTCTGAGCCACAGGGACTTGCCTGGCCTCATCCTCTCCAATTCTGGTTTTTTGTCTCCAAATCTCAGATGGCATCTTATTACACATTCTTTTAGTATGGCCATACACTTTACACCCCCTACATTGAGAAGGAAGCCACTCAAACTCTAGAAGTTGCTCCATTAGCTGCCCTTTCTCATTGAGAAATTGAACCGATTTAGGGAGATCCTCTGATAGTTCTATCTCCACTAAAACTCTAGCAAACTGCATGATAGATCTATCCTTCGTAACTTTATCTACCAAGATCGGTAGCCCAATCGTGCTCATAAGCACACTCAAGCACTTAGTGCCCCAATATTGCAGCCGAAGACCTGGCAGTCTAACCCATACAGGAACTAACTTCACTGCCTTCAGAGTGTCTAAATCGGCAGACCAAGGCTTCACTATCACTGGCTTCCTGTCGAAATGTAGCACCCAAGCTTCCAAAACCAGATCCCTAGTGACTTCATCACGAAAATTAACAAGTGTGAACCCATTATTCAGCCTAGCAATTCTCTCAATGCCAAGTTTACCCCACATCCTCTTGATAAATCCTTCGAAAACAGCAAAAGGAGGGTTAGCCCCAAGCACCTGGCAAACCACCGTTGAACTCCAGAATAAACTTTCAACTTGGACCTCGTCTAAGTCGACTTGAGCTATTCGTTGGCCCTCTCGAACAACTGGTTCGTCAAACCTGAGTTTTTCCTCTCCTTGATTTGGAAGCAAGGCTCTGAACTAAGACCACTTATCCCTTGCCTGGCTCTGAAAATTACCTACATTCTCAGTCAGCTCCTCATCTACATCGTCTAATTTCCTACCTCCAACAGATGTTCCCTCAAAGTCAGATGGGCCTTGAATTCCAGATTCTGGAAAATCCAACATCAAATCAGTAAACACTTCTTCCATCTCCTCCGGAATGGCTTCATCGACCTCAGATTGCTGACCTCCATCCATCTCGTGGAACATTGGAGAATCAGCCACCTTCGATTTAGTAGCTGGCTTTGGGTTGTTCTTCTTGCATCTTGCCATGGAGAAACTAGAGAGAACCTAAATCAGTGAATGATTTTTCTAGTAAGTAAACTTGATTAATTGACTTCGGAAAAAATTAACTAGTCAAGATGATAAGTTTTTAACGGTTTTCCTAATTAAGATAAATTAGGAAATTTTCTTAAAACAGTTTTTAGAGATTAAAACCTTAAGAAAAATAAACGGAAAATTAAGAGTTTATTTTCTTGAAAAATAATTAAGGAATTTAATTAGTATTTTTGAGATACAGTACCGGCTAAAATCTTTTATATATTTTACCGACTGTTGAAAGTACGTGTTAATAGCGAAACTTTTAATGAATAAGCTTTTTAGCGGATTGTGAGAAAATACTATTGTGATACCCGAGCCTAGGTATCAAGACCATAGGGTAGGTCTCCTCGAGACTTAGGGTTTAGTATCAAATATTTTTGTATGAACTTCCTTAATGGGTTTAAAACCAAACAAGGATCTTTAATCCTTACAAATGATTTTTAAAATGACCAAACTGCCCAAAATAATAATAATGAATTATGAAGTGCCATAATTATTCTGAGTATACTATATGGATAATTACAGTATTGGCTAAGCATAACTGGATCATACATTGGAGGGTGTAATCTTGCGGAGAGCATAGGACTCCAAGTAAGTCAACTTATATTGTGTGGCTGCAACATGAAACGACTATCATATTGTATGTTAGTATAGAGACACATGAACATATATACAATGTTGTAGAAAGTTTCTTAGAGACGTTAGTCAAGTGGGTGCTGATTTAGAAAATATAACGGTAGATATCCGTCATATCCTAGACGGTTGATCCCCGTCACATTGCTTGGTTTTATTATGTCCGGTTTATTACTGCGACGAGTGGCCAAGAGGTGAGGATTGCTGGTTCAACCTAGGGGTGCCAAAATAAATGGGATCTAGGGGCCCTCATGCTTACTTAATCAGTGAACGATTAGAAGCTGAGAAAGTGCTCTGATAAGTTATTCCTGGATAGTAGCCGTGAATATTGACCATTCAGTGAGAGTGCCTAGAGATAGTAGGGGTTGCCAAGTTGAGTGAGGCTGAACACCCTAGGGGCAACTGCTCACCAGCACCACTGATTAACATAGAAGTCTCTGTAAACTCGTGTAACTTCGATTACACTCTTGGATAAGTAGTGATGCCCTAGGTAACTTGATGGTTACCCTTGTGAGGGATTTACTCTTGTATAAGTAGCGATGCCCTAGGTAACTCGATAGTTACCCTTGATGAGACTCGGTTCTCTCTTACAGATTAGCATTTATGCTGGAGGGCATGTTATGCCTGAATTGTTGGAAGTTGTCGAGCATTGGTCTTGAATTATATTATGATATATTAAATCTGCTTCCTCTGGGAGTTTCTGAGTGCAAGTATTTATTTGTTGATAAGAAATCATTGTGATATAATATATTTGCTTGTTCTGGGATTGTCTGAGTGCAGGAATTTATCTCTTTATATGAAATAATTTGTCATTGGTTATCAGACATGACCATAAGTTTTCCAGGTTGCTTTTGCGTTCTTGAAATTGATTGTGTAGGGTCCGAATGGATCCGAAACCCTAATTCTTTGCATGCTTTAGTTTTAAAGTTGAACTTACTAAGCGTTTTCGCTTACCTAGTTGTTTCCTGTTGTTGGTAAGAACAAGGGCAAGGCAGAGCAGTGAGCTTTGGAGTCTACCTTACAAATATTCATGTGGACCGACCTTTCGGGAAGCCGTTTTATTTTTGGAAATGTTGTGTTATTTTCCTAAACTAGGCTCACTCTACTCTTTATAAAATATGTTTGTATTAAATGTTAAGTATGACCATACGACTTTTAAAAAGTTTTTTTTATAAGGTTTTTTTAGACATTTTGTTAAATGAAAACATTTATATTTCTGCATTGCCTGCTAGGTCGGCTTAGTTTGTAATCTTGGTGTTTTAATCAACTTTTAAACTTGTATTTTGGGGATCCCATGTAAGGAAAAAGTTTTTGGTTTAATCAAAATGTTTATGACTTGACCAAATTTTAAATACCTAAACTGTAGTGGCTTAATCACAATTTTAGTCGACATGACTTGTTTAGCAAGTTCAACACTAATTTTAAAACACACTTGGTAACGATCCTTAATTAGCAGAGCATTACAACTTGGTATTAGAGCTGCCAAGGTTTAAGGGTTCCTGATGAAGGACTGGGCATGTACACTCACTGCTAAAGACAAGCTCGACTCAGGGTTGGGTAACTATGAACATAGTTATGTGACTATTTGTTTTAATGAACTATATGTGCTTTACCTGCTAACTTAATTAAGAAGCATGAGTTATTTTGAGAGGGCCTGTCCCCTTGACTGTTTTATGTGGGTTGAGGATGTGCTTATTAGCACGATAGACACTTGTAAATGTTGTAGAATTGCTTATCAGCATCATTATTGCTATTGAATGTCAGAGACGTTTATTAGTGCTATTGTATGTGAGTGTATAACATGGGATGCTTATCAGCATCATTACATGTTGAAAGAAAATGCTTATTAGCATCATTAAATGTCTATGCATGCTAGGAAATTCTTATTAGCATTCTTCTTGCTCTTGAGTATTGGAAATGTTTAATAGCATTATGTTATGTGTATGCATGCCAAGAATGTGCTTATCAGCATCTTGTTCAAATATGATAATGAATTCCTCTGCTTATTAGCATGATTTTTATGTGTGAATTACTGGAATGCTTATTAGCACTGTCAATGCATGTGGATGCTTATTTGATTGGTTTTTAAACCGTGGGTTAGTGTGAGATATTGTTATTACTGCATGATAAGCTGAGTCATTGATTGCAGATAGACCTGGAAGTAATGACTAGCCGGCGCTGAGAATCTAGTTGGAAGTAATGACCAGGGTCAGAACACTCCGCTAGTCCCTGAGAACTAGCAACAAATGCTTGCTAATATGAAAGCTAGGTTGCAGAGATAGGATGAAGAGATTCACAAGTTGAGGCAACAGCAAGTTCCGGCTGGGAACGCAGCATCAGGGGTCCCACCAACTGTTCCATTACCAGCCGTATAGAAGCAGACAAAATTAGAGAACCGTTGGGAGTTAGTGTATGAACGGTTCAGGAAACAACACCCTCCAGTTTTCGAGGGTACTGCACATCCACTTAAGGCGGAACTGTGGATGGCTATGATTACATCCATCCTAGACAATATGAGGGCGGTGGGAAATGATAGAGTGGCTTGTGCCACGTACATGATTCAGGAGGGTGCCCGAATCTAGTGGGAGGTGGTGGCCCAGACTAGGGATGTAACCACAATGAATTGGGAGGATTTTAGAACCCTCTTCAATGAGAAGTATTATAATGAGGCCGTTAAAGCTGCAAATGCTAAAGAATTCAGTAGACTGTTACAAGGGAATATGTCGGTGACCATATGCCCTGAAATTTGATAGATTAGCCAAGTTCTCTGCAGACTTGGTGCCCACTTATGTGACAAGGAAGGAAAGATTCCTACAGGGGCTACAACCTATGATAGCCCGGGATGTCAAAATTACTACAGTACCTGGAGTAATGACATATGCTCAGGTAGTAGAGAGAGCCCTTATTGCAGAGGGTGCAGAGAACAAGATTTGGGGCGAGAACGCAGCCAGAAGGGACATGAGGAGGACGGGACCTCCCTTCATAGGATTAGGTAGGGGCGGAGGCCCTAGTGACAAGAAAAGGAAGACCCTGGATACTATTTTACCTCCTAGATCTGATAGGAGGCCACAGGGTGTACAGATGGGCCGCCAGGGCAACAATGAGAACTGGAAGACATATCCAGAGTGCGCCAGATGTAGAAGACGTCATCTGGGAGAGTGTCGGGCGAAGGCCTGGTTCTTATGTGTGATTGTGGGACATTTCAAGAAGGATTACCCATGAATGAAGAGAGAAGAACCGAAGAAGATAGATAGCTTGACTCCAACTCGAGTATTTGCATTGACACAAGCTGAGGCTGAGGCTAGGCCCTCAGTGATCACATGTCAATTTTCTAGTGCTGGCATATCTTATATTTTGTTGATTGATTCTGGTGCTACACAATCTTATGTTTCTAGTAGTATTATTGATAGAATGTGTAGGCCATGTGATTACTATGCTATAGGGTTTGGGACATTACTACCACTAGGGAGTTAGTGGTTTCCAGGATATGGGTTAGATACTTGCCAGTGATGGTGGATGGTAGGGAGTTGTCGGTTGACCTAGTAAAGTTGCTTATGATAGACTTTGATATGATTTTGCGGATGGACTGGTTAACTAGATATAGGGCAACCATTGATTCTAAGAAGAAGATGGTAACCTTTGAACCTGAGGGTGAGTGATTAGTGCTCAAAAATATCATTTTATTAGTCTTAAAGTTTAAAATTAATTAAGTTTTACTTAATATTTTTATGGTTTTATTGTTATATATTTTATATTTGAAAATATTAATTTTAATTTAATTTGTGTTTAAGTTTCAGGAAATAAAATATATTTTGACACAAACAAAAAGAAAGAAAATATAATTGAAAAAAATTATGATAAAGTGGCATTTTTGAAGGTGACATAGGCCCAAAAGGCGAGCCTAAACAACCCAGGCCCAAGCTTTCAGCAAGTTCCTACGCTACCACATGGCAGCCTTCCATTCGCAGAGCCAAGCCACCTGAAGCCGAGTTGTTCCTCCAGCAGCTGACATGCGTCTCCTTCCAGCCACCCGCCTGACGCAAGCCAGCCTTCAGTCGAGTCGCATGCGTGCCACGCCTCCAGCTGAGCCATGCGTGCTTGCCGCACCTGACGCGTGACGCGCCTCCCTGACAAGCCAACCAAGAGACGCCATGAGTCCCACTACCTGGTGGCTGCTCCCCACGCCTCAAAAACACAGCTGCCACTCTACTGCCAAGCCAATCAGCACACACCACGTGTCCCACGTGTCCCACGTGTCCCACGTGTCCCACGTGTCCCACGTGTCCCATTTTCCATAAGTTTTTGTAGCCACTTTCCCACTATTTTGTACACGATTTTACACATTTTGGGTCATATTTCAACTATAAATAGAGAGCCAAATGTAAGGGAAAATGATCAGATTGTGGAATTAAGGGTGGAGGGTATAGTTAGAGAGAAAAACATTCTTTTTCTTATTTTTCTTCTACATTTCTTGGAGTGAAAACAATGCCTATTTTAGGCTAAATTCTCTTGTGGAAAGGCTTGAGTGAAGTTCATGTTTCACATTATATTTTTAATATATTGATTATTTATTTTGTTCTTCATTTTTATATCTTTCTTACAATTAAATTTATTTTCTTCTAATTTTTATTCTAAATTTATTAGTGTCTTTTACATAAGACTAGTCATGCTCTTCTTATGTATTTAGGCTCTTAATTTAATTTAGGATATTTGTTATATTATATGATTTTTACTGTATTCTTTCATTGGTATTTTTTCGCGCTAAGGTATATACTATGATAGGTTTTTAAAATTAGAAGTTACTATAATTTAATTAAGAACATATTTTAAGGCGAGCTTTATTATATATATTTTCCAGCTATAATTAATGGTGTAGAATTATAGTTGAGTAAAATGAATCAATTTTATTAAAAATATATATATATTTATTTGCATGAATGAAACTTATGCCTTCCATATTTTCTTTCTGATTCTAATTCCTCGATTTTGTTTATTTAATGTTTAAAAAAATATATATTCTTTTTCAATGTTACATTATTTTAAAGTTTATTATTTCTAATTTACTAATCCTTCTTTTTACTTGTATTTTACCTCTCTGTGGATACAACATAGCCCGATTACTACTGTGACGTTTATGAGTTTATTGGGTGATATCAATTTTTGGCGCCATTGCCGTGGAGGTAATTCTACAATTAAAGGTTTGCATAATAAATTCATTTTTTTTCTTTAAAAAAAAAAGAAATAGTAGTATAAGTTTTTTTTTGTTTATTTCTCTTTTATTTCATTTTTCCTTAGTAATTTTTTTATTTATTCATTTTATTTATTTATTGTTATTGTTTTATTTTATTTATTTTACTTTTAGCTTTAGAAATTATTTTCTAGATTTAGTTTTTTTTTTTAGAAAAAAAAGCAAGCATAAAATTTTAAATAAAAAAAAAACAAAGTATTGAGAACATTTGTGTAATTTTTGAAATTAGTAAAAACCAAACTTGTTCTATCTTAGAAAAATTTGTTCTTAAATAAGATCTGTGTTAGCGTTACCCTCCAACCTTTTCTAAGAACCTCAGGGAGTTCTAGAAAAGCTCTTGGGCCTAAAGTGGTACCTTGATAGCCTTCCCAATTGGCCTGGGAACATTTTTGGTGTATACTTATTACACTATTACACACTTGCGCTTATAATACTTACGAAATAAAAAATATATATATTTATGCAACGAAATAGAGACGCACTGGGGAGATTTGTGAGACAACAAGTTGAAGCTTTAGAAAACTCTCCTAGTTCGTCATTTTCTTCCATTCGTTCAAATTCTCCCAATTCACCGAGGCTTCCTGAACCACCCATGATGCTCATCAAGATGAAGTCCAACCAAGAATGCTACAGGATTATTTACATCCTACGTGTACAACCACACCTTCATGCATAATGTATCCCAACAATATGCCAAATTTTGATTTCAAACCCGATATGATTAACCTCTTACCAACCTTCCATGGGTTGGAAAATGAGAGTCTATACGTGCATATACGGGAATTCGAAGAGGTGGTGGCTACATTCAACAACCGAGCTAATGTCACCAACATTGTGAGATTGAAATTTTTTCCTTTCTCCCTCAAAGACAAAGCAAAAAGCTGGTTGTATTCCTTAAGGCCTAGATCTATCAGAACATGGGACGAAATGACAAAAGCATTCTCTGCCAAATATTTTCCGCCCCATAAGACTAGCAGCCTTTAAGAGGAAAATCTCTACCTTCATCCAAAAAAACCATGAAACTTTCCATCAGGTCTAGGAGAGGTTTAGAGATTTGATAAATCAATGCCCACATCATGGATACGAAAGTTGGCATCTGATCAACTATTTCTATGACAGTCTCACAACCAGACAAAGACAATTCGTACAAATGATGTGCAATGGCGAATTCCTTCAAAAAGATCCCGATGAAGCTTTCGAGTACCTCGACGATCTCGCTGAAAAGTCCTACACATGGAATGGACCGAGTCCTATGGACAAGCCATGATCAACTAGAATCTACTAATTAAGGGAAGATGACAACATCAGAAGCCAAATTGAATCATTGAGACAACAATTCAATGCTTTCAAATCTTAAGAAGGAAGAGGAATCCACATGGCTGCAGGTAGAGACACGAGATCCATGCTTCATCTGTGGAGGGACAGAACATCAACCGCAAGAGTGCCCAACTCTTGGTGAGTTAAGAGGAGGAAATGAGGAACAATGAAATGCTTTAGGGGATTACAAGAAGCCTTATAACCCTTTCTCAAACACTTACAATCCTGGTTGGCGCAACCATCCAAATTTCAGCTGGAAGGATTCAAACCAAGCATCTGGGAGCTAATGGAGGCCTGAGCAGCAACAACCACCAAAAGCATACATTGCTCCTCAAAATAACATGCAGTAAAGTAATTCTCTTGAGAATACTTTGCAAATGCTTGTGCAAACACAAATAGCCTCAACTCAAGAGCTCAAATCTTGTTTCACACAAATGATAGAGGAAATGAAAGACATAAAAATCCAAATGACAAAGCTAAGCACTACTTTGGCAATTCAAGAGCATGGTAGACTTCCCGCTCAACCTCTAATCCATCAAAAAGGGCAACACATGGAAAAAACCTCCTCCTCTCCAGATACAAATTTCAAAGAGGTTAATGCCATCTCTACTCGAATTGGTGAAAGTACAGTTTCACCGTTAACTAAGATAACAAGTACGTCAATGCCCGCTCCAGATGATGATGTGCCAATAAGCATTCCAGTAAAGGCACCCTTTCCTCAAGCTTTAAAATCCACCGGAAAGGTACCGGAAAATCATGGTGAAATCCTAGACCTTTTAACACAAGTGAATATCAACTTTCCACTGTTGCATGTGATCAAACAAGTGCTGGATTATGCCAAGGTTATCATGGATTTGTGCACCATTAAAAGAAAGCACCATGTCAAGAAATATAAATTATTGGCAGAACAAGCTAGGGTGGTAATTGACTGCAAGACACTGCCTAAGTACAAAGATCCTGGTTATCCCACCATCTCCTGCAAAATTGGGGAATAAGAATTTGGTCAAGCCCTTCTAGACTTAGGAGCAAGTGTAAATCTCATGTCATATTCAATATACTTGCAATTAGGTCTAGGAGAACTCAAGCCCACATCTGTGGTGCTACAACTGGCCGATCGATTAGTGAAGAAACCTCGGGGAATAGTAGAAGACGTTCTGATTCAAATTGAAAAATTCTATTACCCTGTTGATTTTCTCATCTTGGACAATCAATCTGAAGTGAGCATAGAGTCCAAAATTCCCATCATTCTTGGTAGACCATTCATCGCAACACCAAATGCACTCATTAACTGTAGGAATGGTCTCATGAAAATCTCTTTCGGGAACATGACTCTAGAGGTGAATGTTTTCCACATTGGCAAACAACCACCTGATAACGTTGAGTGTTTCCAATCATATCTAATCGATACACTTATTTTGGAAGAGGTCGAAGCGAAAGACACATCTAATCATTTTAATCACCTCTTCCAAATTTCAGAAAGTTCTGAGCCCGATGAGTCTAAAATCAACCCTTAAATTGTCAAACTTTCACAGGCTAGAAGAACCATGTTTTGGAATCCAATCTTTGAGGAACTCCCTCAAGATCGAGAAACACCAAAACCCTCCATTGAATAGGCTCCTCAACCATAGTTGGCACAACTTCTTGAGGGTCTTAAGCTTGTTTTCCTGGGAGCTGACAACACATTTCCTGTCATAATATCTTCCAAGATCAATGCCACATAAGAGTGCCAACTCATCAATGTGCCGCAAGAACAAAGAGATGTATTAGGATGGACAATAGCTGACATAAAAGGTATTAGTCCTTTAATTTTCTTCAATCACATTCAATTGGAAGACAGAGCTATACCACGTCATGACCCTCAAAGAAGATTGAACCCAACGATGAAGGAAGTAGTTAAGACTAAAGTCTTGAAACTTCTTGATTCTGGCATAATATTCTTGTTGCTGACAGTAAATGGGTTAGCCCAACTCAGGTTGTTCCCAAGAAATCAGGGGTAACAGTGATACAAAAAGAAAAGGGGAACTTGTGCCTACCAAGGTCACAACTGGGTGGCACCTGTGCATTGATTATAGAAAATTAAATGCAGCCACCCGCAAAGACCATTTTCCACCTCCATTCATCGATCAAATATTGGAACGTGTGGCGGGTTATCCTTTCTATAGTTTTCTCGATGGTTATTCAGGGTATTACCAAATCGATATTGCCTTAGAAAATTACGATAAGACCACATTCACTTGTCCTTTTGGTACTTTTGCCTTCCAGCATATGCCATTTGGCCTGTGCAATGCTCCAGCCACTTTCCACGATGCATGATGAGCATATTTAGTGATATGATCGAGAAATGTATGGAAGTATTCATGGGTGATTTGACAGTCTTTGGAGATTCTTTTGAATCAAGCCTTCTCAATTTAGAATCTATGCTTAAACGTTGCAAAGTGAAAGGCTTGGTACTTAACTGGGAAAAATGTCATTTCATGGTGCCATCAGGCATAATCATGGGGCATGTCGTGTCGGAACGAGGATTCGAGGTCGATCAATTAAAGATTGAAATCATATCAAAGTTGCCCACCCCCAAGACTGTTAAAGACATTCAATCTTTTCTTGGGCATGCAGGATTCTATAGGAGGTTCATACAAAATTTCTCGACGATTGCTCGCCCTTTGTCAAACCTCCTAGAAAAGATGTTGTGTTTAGTTGGACACTTGAGTGTGAGGAACCTTTCTGAATGCTCATTGCAAAACTCACTTCTGCCACTTTCATTCAGCCACCAGATTGGAACTTACCGTTCGAAGTCATGTGTGATGCTAGCAATTATGCTATAGGGGCCGTCTTAGGTCAAAGAAGGGAAGGGAAGCCCTTCGTTGTCTATTATGCAAGTAGAACTCGTAACAATGTTGAGATGAACTATTCTACTACTGTAAAGGAGTTACTTGCTGTAGTATTCGCACTTGACAAGTTTCGTTCCTACCTGAGTGGTTCACCTATCACAGTCTTTACGGACCATTCCGCCTTAAAATACCTCCTTTCCAAAAAGGATGCTAAGGCGTGTTTAATTAGGTGGATCCTTCTGTTACAGAAATTTGATCTCACCATACAGGACAAGAAATGAGTTGAAAACGTGGTAGCAGACCACTTATCTCGTCTTGAATTTTCTGATTCCGCTGATGGCACAACCATTCGAGATGACTTCTCTGATGAACATCTCTTCCCAGTCACTAAGTTGCCATGGTACGATCATATTGTTAATTACTTAGTAACTGGCGAACTTCCAACTGCATGGAGTGCACAAGATAAATGTAAATTTTTGGTCGAGGTTCGTAATTTCTATCGGGACAATCCATATCTTTTCAAGTATTACCTCGACCAAATTTTTAGACGTTGCATTCCAGATGATGAAATTTTTGGTGTCCTGAACTTTTGTCATAATGAAGCTTGTGGTGGTCATTTTTCTATGAAAAAGACTGCTGCAAAAATCTTACATTGTGGTCTTTATTGGCCCACTTTGTTCAAAGACAGTAGCAATTTCTGTCGATCATGTGAAAGGTGTCAGAAATTAGGTGCGTTGTCCCAGCGACATATGATGCCACTAAACCCAATTCTTGTAATAGAAATATTTGATTGTTGGGGGATAGAATTTATTGGACCATTTCCACCTTCTTCTGGCTACCTTTACATTCTCCTCGCCATAGACTATGTCTCAAAATGGGTGGAAGTTGTGCCTTGTCGAAATAATGATAACACAACTGTTGTGAAATTCTTCATGGAAAATGTGTTATCTAGGTTTGGCACACTACGAGCTATCATAAGTGATCAAGGCACCCTTTTTTGCAACAATTATTTTGAGACCTTAATGCAAAAGTATGGTGTAATTCATAAAGTTGCATTGCCATATCACCCACAGAAAAATGGCCAAGCTGAGTTAGCCAACTGAGAAATTAAGAAAATCTTAGAAAAAAAGGTTAATCCTGACCGCAAAGATTGGTCCTAACGACTTCTTGATGCTCTCTGGGCATACTGCACTGCTTACAAAACTTAACTTGGTATGTCTCCTTATAGGCTACTCTATGGTAAAGCCTGCCACCTTCCTGTTGAGCTGGAACACAAAGCTTATTGGGCAGTTAAAAGCCTAAATTTTGATCTCAAGGCGGCAGGAATGAATCGTAAGCTTTAGTTGTCAGAAATTGAAGAGTTAAGGAACGATGCTTATGACAACTCTAGGATCTACAAGGCTAAAATGAAAGCGGCCCATGACAGGCAGATCCTAAGAAAATAATTTGAGCCAAACCAACGAGTGCATCTTTATGACTCTCGTTTACATATCCACCCTGGAAAGCTGAGGTCAACGTGGACTGGCCTATATATTGTGAAAATCGTCTTTTCCAACAGTGCTGTTGAGGTCACAGACCCAACTGATGGGAGAGAATTCAATGTAAATGGCCAACGACTGAAACACTACATAGAGAGGGTGACCCAGCCTGAAGCAGTCACTCTCATGGAACTGGTTTACCAAGTCTAATTAGTGTTCCAAATTGTTTGTACATAGGTTTGTGTTATCCCCATTTCTCCCCAAGTGTACGGATCCACACACTAAGTTTATGGTCCGCCTTCCAGGGAGTTAAGCTCGGATCAAGCCCAGCAGATGGAGAGAGAACGAGTATTGGCGGCCTAAGTCTCGGTAAAGCCCAAAGGTTATCCCGGAATATAAGCCCGGACCATCGTCTTGGCGTGTTGCATACTCCCGGGATTGTGTCCTGGGAAGTTTCCAGCAATACAGCAGAAGAGGTCATGGCTCCCAAGTCCGAGATTAGACCGGGATCACCGTAGATAAACCTGGGTCCTGGTAAACGAACTGGGACCCTGGTAGAGAAGGAGGGATGTTGGTGAACAAACCCGGATTTGATGGCCGCGTTCGGCGTGATAAAGTGTCCCCGATGCTGACATCATCCCAAAAAGTGTGGAGCTATGTCCCCATGAATAATCTGCAGAGGAAGTTACATCGAGAATGTATGTCATCGGTTCAGAATTGTACTGCCACTACAATAATAGATCCTGTCCCCCGAATCTTCTTCGTAGCCCACGCCACCCAAACTGGAGCAACAGTTTGTCGCGAGTCTTATGGTGTGGCTATGTTTGGGCTGCCCAATGGGCCTTAGTTAATATATGTTTATTACTTCAATCATTTGTATTAAGTCTCTATCAGAGAGCAGCTAATATTTATTCCCTCATTGGGCCCAGATTAGTCCGGCCCAAGCCCATTCCACTTGCTTGCCTATAAATATGAATACTGGTGCACTGGGGAAGGGGTCCAGATTTTTCTTGTAAGCAATTACTCTACTCAAATTCGCAGAAACTCCATTGTCAAAAGCTTGCTTGCATTTTCTAAATCATTTCTTTTAAGCTCTCTTATCTTTTATAATTCTAGCTTCCAAAAAATTCGCTAAACATTTTGGTGTTTTCATTGAGAGACTTGAAGAAAACTTGAGTTGATCTCAAACATCTACAACAATGGTTAACACAAGACACACCATTTTCGATCCTACTAACCAAAAACAAGGAAATGGGGAGCCATTGCCCAGCCAACCTCTTCCTAAGAACCAACCTGAGGACATACCTCATCAGATGCCCCAGCCTGACGAGTCACAGAACTATGAGGGCGGGGCGGATTATGAGGAAGATTACTACGAGGAAGAGGAGGGGAATGAGGGTGAATACCATGATCTCGAAGCTGAGGATCCAGCAATCCCAGAGGAAGTAGACCCCAACTAGGAGGACCCGGAGGTGACTAAACTAAGACAACAAGTCTTGGACCAAGAGGACAGGATTGCTGAACAAAAAAATGCTACTTGGCAGATGCAAGAATCCCTCTAGGCCCTACAAGCTTTCATAGCCGCCCAAGGACTGGCAGCTAGTCCTCAAGTCATTCCGTCTCCAGGAACACAACCGCTTGCTTCGCAGGTTAGGAATAACATGCCCGAACATGTGAGGCCGATTCCTCCCCCAGGACAAGCTCCCGAACATGGCCCGACTAACCCAGTCCAAGAGTAAGGGAAAGCCAAAGCGACCAACCCCGAGGGAAAAGAAAATCCCCAGAGGAAAGTTCGTCCCATCCAGAAAGCAGGGCCCAACCCTCGACCGCTCCCTAGGAAAGAGAAGGTGCGTCCCATCCTAGGACAGGACCACCCGATCAATCCACAAGGGACGTGCCCGCAAGGTACCAGGCCCCAGCTTGCCCCGAGGCAGACTGGAAGGGAACACTTTTTCCATCAAAGCACCTCCATGAATAAAGATCACCGAGGACGCCAGCATGATGACGAGTCCAACGCCCTTAGCTCTGGGGATGACACGTCCCGGGTAGACTAGGCAGACTGAACGCTCGAAAGGAGTGGGCTCGCAAAGAAAAGATCTGCCCCTGAGGAGATGATTTGAGAAATAATATCAATGAGAGAAGGAACGAGAGAGTTCCCCTGGACATCAGTACGGCCAGACAGTTCATGGAATAGTTGGCCGCCTTAAAAAAGGTCACAGACTGCCTAGTCCGCAAATAAGAGGGAGGGGAGTTTGACTCCGAAGAACAGGAAAAAGATCCCTGTGCCAAGCACATCCTGGATGTGGTGCTCCCCAAAGGGTTCAAAATGCCGAACCTACCCGCCTACACTGGGAACACCAATCCCAGATACCATCTATCGCTCTATAATCAGTTAATGACTATAGCCTACGTCTGCGACAACGAAAAGTGCCTCTGCGTTTTTATCACTCCAGACGGACCTGCAAAGGAATGGTGGAAGAGGCTCAAGCCAGGATCCATCCAGTCCTGGTCCTGACTACAGTCGGCATTCCGCAAATAATTTGTGGCCACCATGAGGATGGACATGCAAATCAGCGCCCTCGCTAACATCAAGTAGCTCCCCACGGAGACTCCGAGGGCCTACATCCAGCGTTTCACAGAGGAAGCCTCAAAAACCAAGGTGGATGATGGGCAGCGCATGGTGGCCCTACAATCCAGAATTTGGGCTGGGTCTCCCCTCTAGAACGACATGCAACGCAATAAGGCGGCCATCCTCGAAGAATTCATAAGGAGGGCATAAGGCTTTATCAACTAGGAGGAGGCCCGAATCCAGGCATTCGGATGGCAGCCAGCCACCCAGCCAAGTGCCCAAACCTTTCCAGGATACAGGGTGCAATATTAGGCTTCATAGTACCTAACTCCCCCAATGGTGCCAGGACCAGCAGCTACGCCTGGAATGACCTTTGTCGCGCCTACAGTCTACGGTCCTGCGTCTTCAGGATAAGCCTCGGCCCAATCTACCCCTTTGCCCGGGTACGGAGTCGCGCCAGTCGGGTACAGTGCTGCTCCCAGCGGGGCCCAGCCATCCCAGATGGGGGGAACTGAGGCAAGTGTGAACCCCTTCTGGGGAAAGAGATCCGGGAAGGGACAAAACTGGTCCGAGCCCTCTAAGAAGGGCAAGAGGGGATAAGAGCACCAATATTCAGATTACACAAATCTAGTGGATACCAGGGAAAACATATACCTGGCCAATGGTTCATTATCGGAAACCGGCCCCCATGTTCAAAGGGGGAAAGAACCCAAGGAATACCAGCAAAAGGTGCGCGTACCATAAGGTGGTGGGCCACGCGGCCGAAGAATGTCGGCAGCTAAAGGACGAGATTGAAAATTTGATTAAGTTGGGACCTCTCCATTAGTGGGTCATGATGCCCGTGGGCGTTCCAGAATTGCCAACAATCCCCGAACAGTCCACGATCCTGGGCGCACCTGGAGCGTACTCGCCTCCCTAGGGAGGATATGCAATAGGCCCAGGAGCATAGACCCCTCATGGGGCCCCCACAGTCCAGGCGCCCAGATCTGGAATGCCCTACCCTGTCGGGACAGCGCCCCTGCGAGTAGATGGTCACATAGCCACAATCTCGGGCGGGCCCCATCATGGAGGACTGTCCCGAAATGATCAAAAGCGCTACCTCAGCGAGCTTGAACATGACCAAGAGGTATTCACCTTGGTCCAAGCACCGGCTCAACACCCGAAGTTGATGAACCTCCCCATCACCTTCACAGAAGATGACGCCCGTAACGTCCATTTCCCGCATAATGACCCTCTGGTCATTGATGCCCAAATAACCAATAAGATGGTAACCTGATTGTTAGTGGACGATGGAAGCTTTGTCAACATCTTGTTCAAGCCAGCCTTCGTCGCAATTGGCTTGATTGAGGCAGATCTAGCCTCATGCCCAACCCAGATCTACGAGTTCAATGGAGATTCAATAATCCCAATGGGGAAAATCCAGTTGCCCGTAACGCTGGGGAATGAGATCCAAGGCTCGTTCAAATTTTGTACATTCGTAGGGGTGGATTTCCCACTGCTTACAACATCATCTTTGATCGGCCAGCATTGGTCGACTTCGGGGCTATCACCTCCATCCACCACCTCTGCATGAAGTTACCCTGCGATAACAGAGGAGTGGGAACAGTCTGAGGGGATCAGAAGAGCACCCAGAAATGTTACCACGTATTTGCCTAACCCATTTACATGGTCCGCGAAAAACCTCTTCAGGACAAAAATGCCGCTCCAATCCCGCCCCCTACGGCAATATGGGTTATTCGGGAAGAAGACGAGCTGGACCCGCGGATTGGGGAAGATCGTGTTCTCAAGCCCATGGAGGAAATTGAAGAAGTGTGCATCAGTGACACCGACCCGACCAAGGTAATCCAAGTCGGGAAGAACCTGAATGCAGAGGTTCGGGCTGCCATCATCGCTCGAGTAAAAGAAAACCAGGTGTTGAGGCTCAAACTCTCACCAAGGGAAAATATTAGATCAATGCCATGAAGCCCCCATTTACATGACATAAAACCTATGGCCTCGCTCGGCCAGTCAGGCACGGACACTATTGGCCTCGCTCGGCCACGCTCGCGCGCACATAGCGGCCTCGCTCGGCCACGTCCGCGCGCACCAAGTGGCCACGCCATCTAGGCCCCGTGGTGGCCTCGCCCCTGCCCACGGAGTGGCCTCGCCATCTAGGCCCCGTGGTGGCCTCGCCCATGGCCCCGAAGTGGGGGTCACATCCGCAGCACACTCGGCCTCGTGAACAGCCAAGAGAGCCGCGCCATCAATAAGCCTTCCAAGGGGGCCTCGCGAAGGAATGAGAGCTACGTCACCTAGTGGCCACGTGAGTAGAGCCATGCACCAAGGGTTCCATTCCTTACACCTTGAGACCCCTATGCTTAGAGGCTCCAGTACGAGTCGAATGGGACATACTTGTACGACCTAGCACTGAGTACGGACACCAGTACTAGTGGGACTGCTGGGATAAGAGTTATGGCCCGTACATATATGGCCAAAGGTCAGAGTCGACACCACTATCACCTGCGCCACTATGCCTGCCACCACTCATCAGACATGGGTACAGACAAGTAGTGGAGACATCCTCCTGACACCTGCACCTATACTGGATGTACGACCACAACCTCTGAAGCCACTCCCATGACATAGTACATATGTACCACTTGGTCTCCTGGACCACCATGTACCTAAGGCCAAGGAGGCCAGACGAAGTCCACCACCTTGTGTTTTAAGTTTGGAGCAGCGCCCCCCGAAGAGCTTCAAAGGCGAGAATGACTCAATAACTTTCACTGAAGAAGATGCGCAGGGGGTGCGTTTCCCTCATAATGACCCCTTGGTGCTAACCGCCCAGCTTGCTAACATGAGGGTACGTCGGGTCATGGTGGATAACGGGAGCTCTGTGGACATTTTGTATCGACCAGCGCTGGAGAAGATGGGGTTGAGCCTCCGTCACCTAAAACCTTGCACTACGACTTTGTATGAGTTTACGGGAGATTCGATGCAACCCCTAGGGACAATTGAATTAGCCCTCACCATGGGGGAGCAACCCAAGCAAACCACTGTAATGGCTAACTTTGCCGTGGTGGAGTGTACCTCAGCCTTCAATGCGGTATTAGGGAGACCCTCTCTGAGAGAATTGAAGGCGATAACTTCTGTGTATCACCTAGTTATGAAATTCCCAACCCCTGGGGGAGTAGCATGCGTGAAAAGGGAGCAGAAGGAAGCAAGGGAATGCTATAACATGTCCCTCCGCGCAGCCACCAAACCATCTATACGAATGACAATGGCTGTGTATGAAAGGCGACCCACACAAGTTAGATCCGCCCAAGATTGGACCCACGGGTTACGGAGCCTCTCAAGAAGTGCTACCAGCAAGGCTTCAGCTCTCAGGGCCAAAAGAACCTATGTTTAGTTTGTTCTTCGTTGTTTTAGCTTAAGCAAGTAAGAATCAAAAAGGCTACCTAGGTAACCTCCAAGTTAGATGTAACCCCCTTTTTTATTTACAAAGTCAGTTGTAAACCGCGTGTTATGAATGAAACTGTTTGCAACTTCATGTGTTATTTTTCTTCGCTACGCGAGCATCAGCCAAAGTGTCTGCCGAAATAAATTTCACCAAACACTTGGGGGGCAGGACAGGAAGGAATAACATGCAGCTAGCGAGGGGAACCTAAAAAGGGCTCTCTAACGGAGGATCCTAAAAAGGACCCCTCGCCCTCCTAAAAAGGAGACTCCTAAAAAAGAGGCTCCTAAAAAGGACCCTCTAATAGGGGATCTTAAAAAGGGCCCTAAATTAGGAAGAACCTAAAAACGACCCCCTATCAGGAGGATCCTAAAAAGGGCCCTCCATCAAGAGGAAGTGGTCCGTGAAGACAAAGCAAGCAACAAGCAGGAGAATCCAAAGAAGGACCCCTTGCACCAGGATCCTAAAAAGGATCCTAAAAAGGGCCCTCCATCAGGAGGACCCAAAAGGGACCATGGCCCTAAAAAGGACCCTTTAATGGGAGGTGCTAGAAGGACCCCTTATATCGGGGCCTTAGGCGAAGTCCTTAAATATAGAAAACAGGGAGAGGACCTTGCAAGGCATCCCTTGGGTTTACAAGGATTAGCTACCTTGTGAACATCAAGGAGGCCAAAAGGTCTTACGAAAGAAAAATATATAGTGACAACACTAAAAAGTCTAGAGCGGCCACCAAGCCGTCTAGCCAAAAAGGGTCCTAAAAGAGACCCTTGCAAAAATAGTACTATGCATAATGACGAGAGGGACGCTTCTCGCAAAAAATAATAAGCGCGCGCAAGAATATATAAAAGGATAGCTAGGACCCAAGGGGTCAAAATATCCTTATAAGAGTAATCAAGAGGCACCAAAAGAGGTCCCAGTGAAGCCTTTCACATGGGCTCCCAAGGGTCTCCAGCTTGGTAAATAAAAGAGGGGAACCAACCAAACCCCATCATACAAGCTCAAAAGGGCCTCGAATGCAGTAGAATAAGAGACAAATAGCAACACATGTATATATACATTGAAAAAGAAAGTTTTGAAGACAGTACAAGAGTTACAAAAGAAATCTGGTAGTGATAATGATATTATAGAGTCAAAAAGAAAAAAGAGCGCACACCCATGGTGGGCTAGCTAACAAAAATTATGAAATGACTACTTCTGGGCCTCCTACCATAGGCACTCCACATGGCCGCTCAAGTGACGGCATGCTCACCAAAAGAAGAGAAATCAAAATTGGGATCCTGCCTCCATACGTTGTAAAGGGCGCGGTCTATGGACCTGTACTCAATGACAGTCTTCTCCGCCTCCAAGGAAGCATTTCTCTCCTGCAAGGGGTTCTGGTAACCTTGAATTCGACCCTTGCAGTCCGGAGTTCGACCCTGATAGACTCGACTTCGGCCTCTAAATAAGTAACCCTCTCCTGCGACATCATCACGATATCCTTGGTCGCTTGGAGTTCGCCCTTTAGGCTGGCAACTTGGTCCTTCAGCTCCTTGGCCTTGGCAACCGCCTTCAGCTTCCTCCTCGACGAGGTGGCAAGTTCGGCCCGAACCTACTTTAGCTCAGACTGGGTTTTCTCAAGCTATTTCTCGAGCTCCTAGACCCGGGCTATAAGGCAGTCCCTCTTAGCAGTAGACGCAGAGAGGTTGCTAGACGAGTCGGGAAACCGTAGAGCCACAGTATAGGCCTGCAAAAATAGACCAAAAGGATGTGTTAGTCTCCAAATAGATACCCCAAGAAATTAGCCCATACTTGAAGGGAAAAAAAAAAGTGAGGTGATGGGGGATTGCACCCCTTACCTCTTGAAGGGAGTATGGGTCTAGATACCACTAAGCTAAGGAAGTAAGGTGGATATATTAAGCCATGCATGAAGGCCTATTTATAAGAACCAAGGTGAATAGTCTACAAGAGCACCTAAAGGTACTCTCCTAGACTGGGGGGGAAGTGTTGAGGCTCAAAATCTCACCAAGGGAAAATATGAGATCAACGCCATGAAGCCCCCATTTACACGACATAGAAGCCATGGCCTCGCTCGGCCAGTCAGGCACGGACACTATTGGCCTCGCTCGGCCAGGCCCGCGCGCACCAAGTGGCCTCGCCCATGCCCACGGAGTGGCCTCACCATCTAGGCCCCGTGGTGGCCTCACCCATGCCCACGGAGCGGCCTCGCCATCTAGGCCCCGTGGTGGCCTCACCGATGGCCCCGAAGTGGGGGTCACATCCGCAGCACACTCGGCCTCGTGAACAGCCAAGAGAGTCGCGCCATCAATAAGCCTTCCAAGGGGGCCTCACGAAGGAATGAGAGCTACGTCACCTAGCGGCCACGTGAGTAGAGCCATGCACCAAGGGTGCCATTCCTTACACCTTGAGACCTCTATGCTTAGAGGCTCCAGTACGAGTTGAATGGGACATACTTGTACGACCTAGTACTGAGTATAGACACCAGTACCAGTGGGACTACTGGGATAAGAGTTATGGCCCGTACATCTATGGCCAAAGGTCAGAGTCGACACCACTATCACCTGCGCCACTATGCCTGCCACCACTCATCAGACATGGGTACAGACAAGTAGTGGAGATATCCTCCTGACACCTGCTCCTATACTGGATGTACGACCACAACCTCTGAAGCCACTCCCCTGACATAGTACATATGTACCACTTGGTCTCCTGGACCACCATGTACCTAAGGCCATTAGAGCCTACTATAAAATGAACTGGAACACCACCTGAAAAGGGGTTGGGAAAATTTACTATAGCAAGTGCTTGAGAGTGAATGAAAGATAAATTTCTCCATTGTTGTTCTGTCATTGTTCTTGAGTTATTACTTAAATTTCTACAGCTTTTTTATTGACTATCTTTACTTGATAATTTGTTCCAACTCAACTTAGTTGACGAGTTCTCACCATCAACACCAGGTTGTATTGGCCTGGTCTCATTCAAATATGACCGGGATCGACCGCAATATCATCTGCCACGCCTTGAATATCAACAAGGATGCGACCCCGGTCCGGCAGAAGCGGAGACCCTAGGTGTCGAAAGAGCAGAAGCTGTCAAGCTGGAAGTTGAAAAGTTATACTCGATCAACTTCATCCGGAAAGCTTTGTATCCTGTTTGGTTAGCAAATCCAGTGCTGGTGCCAACACAGAACGAAACTTGGAGAACATGCATCGATTTTACGGACCTCAACAAAGCTTGCCCTAAAGATTGTTTCCCGCTCCCCCAGATCGATCAAATGGTGGATGCAACATCCGGCTACGAGATCTTGAGCTTCATGGACGGCTACTCAGGCTACAACCATATTTCTATTCACGTAGCGGACCAAGAACATACCAGCTTCCAAACTGACAAGGGGGTGTACTGCTACATCGTCATGCCTTTTGGACTCAAAAATGCTGGAGCCACATATCAGCGGCTTGTCAACAGAATGTTCTGAGCCTAACTAGGAAGGAACATGGAGGTCTACATCGATGACATGTTGGTCAAATCGAAGACCTCTAGAGAACATGGTGATGATCTGGCTGAAGCCTTCACGATCATTTGTAGGTATGGGATGATGTTGAATCCAAAAAAATGCACTTTTGGCGTGGCATCTGAGCAGTTCCTGGGGTTCATAGTAAGCTACCGGGGAATAGAGGCCAATCCTTACAAAATCAAGGCGCTGATTGACATGCCCTCACCATGAAAGCACAAATATGTTGAGAGCATCACTGGGTGGATAACCGCTTTGAGTCATTTTGTCTCAAAGGCCACGGACAAGTGCATTCCGTTCTTCAACGTCCTTCGAGGAAGCCAAAGGTTCAAATGGTCGGCTGAATGTGAAGAGGCTTTCCAACTAATAAAAGAACATTTGGCCCAATCACCAATATTGGCGAAATCGGTGGAGGGGGAACCGCTGTACCTCTATTTAGTTGTGACCAAACATGACATCAGGGCAGCATTAGTATGGGAAGATGGGAAGGCCCATCTCCCGATCTATTATGCGAGCAAAAGGTTATTGGGTGCGGAGTCACGATATCCAATAATAAAAAAATTGACATTTTGCTTGCTGACTGCGTCATGAAAGCTTAGGCCCTGTTTTTAGGCCCATACGATAAGAGTACTGACTAATCATCCCCTCCGACAAGTGCTGCAAAAACCCAAATCATCAGGAAGGCTCTTGAAGTGGGCCATGGAGCTAAGTTAGTTCAATATTTCGTATGTATCCAGAATATCAATCAAGGGATAGACCTTGGCCGATTTCATCGTGGAATGCTCTGGGATCACTGAGGAGGACGATCCCGCTGATCCCACGACACCCTTATGGAAGGTTTTCATAGACGGAGCCTTGAATGAAAGTGGAGCAGGAGCCAGAATTATCCTAGTGTCACCACAGGGACACCAGTTGCAAAGCGCCCTGAGTTTCTAGCTTAAGTCTTCGAACAACGAGGCCGAGCACGAGGCAATGTTGGCCGGACTATGCCTAGCCCAAGAAGTAGGGGCCACAAACCTGGAGATCTATAGCGACCCCCAATTGGTTGTTAGACAAATCTCGGGAGAATACCAAACAAAAGGAGAGAGGATGGAAGTTAATGTGACACAAACGCGGGAGATACTCCAGTCTTTCAAGAAGCATTCCATCCGCCAGATCCCAAGGGAACAAAACATGTTTGCTGACAAGTTGGCAAAGCTGGCCACAGATGATGAGGTAGAACTTTTTAGGCTGGTCCCGATCAACCATCTGCCTGCACAATGTATTCATGCCCCCACGATCAACGCTATAGATTACTCCACGTCCTGGATGGGACCCATCATCCAATACCTAACAACCGGAGGGTTACCCATGGACAGGGCGGCAGCCAGGAAGCTTCAGTACCAGGTCCCTAGATATGTCATGATTGAAGGAAAACTCTATTGGAGAGGGCTATCCATGCCATACCTTTGATGTGTGTCCGAGACCGAAATGAGTGCAATCATGCACGAGTTTCTGCGGAGATCATACAGCCGAGCTCATTTTGTCCAAGAAAATCCTGTGACATGGATATTTCTGGCCAACCATGAAGAAAGACTGTTTTGATGACGTTCGCAACTGCGAACAATGCCAAAGGTATGTGAAGATCCCGCGAGCCCCTCTAATGGAAATAACTCTGATAACGAGTCCCTAGCCTTTCGCGGTATGGGGAATCGACCTAGTAGGGTCGCTCCGGACTGGAAAAGGTGGAGTGAAGTATGCAATCATGGCCGACGACTACTACACCAAGTGCGTCGAAGTGGAACCCATAAACACCATCACATCAAAGAAGGCCTTGGACTTTGTCATCAACAACATTGTGTGCCGATACGGGCACCCCTACAAGATCGTGTCCGAAAATGGGAAGCAATTTGACGGCATCAACTTCACGAACTTCTGTGAAAGACATGGCATCATCAAAAGCTTCTCCGCGGTTCCCAGACCTCAAGAAAATGGGCAAACAGAGGTCGTCAACAAGATCTTGAAGGGGATGTTAAGGAAAAATCTTCAAGCCTGCAAGAGAAAATTGCCAGAAGAGTTGCCCTGCGTACTTTGGGCATACCAGACCACATAACGAACGTCTACTAGACATACTCCTTACTACATGGTGTACGGGTATGAAGCCATCATCCGAGCAGAACCAGCTGTCCCATCCCATAGGAGGGACACGTACGATCCCGCCCAGAACAATTTCTTACTCCAGGAATCCTTAGATCTTGTGAACGCTCAATATTCCCCGGCCTTAAAAGGACCAAGCCCCGCGAGACAGCCCCGCGTACCCAAGCTCACGCCCCAGCAGCATCGGCCTCGCGTGGCCTCGTGTCCGAGCGAGGCCCTTGGTGCATGCGCCTCGCATCCGAGTGAGCCCCCGCCTCGCGTTCGAACGAGGCCCCTGATGCGCCCGCCTCGCGTCCGAGCGAGGCCCCTAACGTGCGCGCCTCGCGTCCGAGCGAGCCCCCACCTCGTGTCCGAGCGAGGCCCCAGGTGCGCCCGCCTCGCGTCCGAGCAAGCCCCTTGATACGCGCGCGCCACCTCGCGTCCGAGTGAGGCCCCTGATGCGCGCGCCCACCTCGCGCCCTGAGCGAACCACACCATCACATGGCCACGCGTGAGGAGGAGGGCCTCGTGAATAGCCAGAGAGTCGCGCCATCAATAGGCCTTCCAAGGGGGCCTCGCGAAGGAATGTGAGCCACGCCTCCTGGTGGCCACGTGAGTGGAGCCATGCACCAAGGGAGTCGCACCGCCAAGGGGGTCGCAAGGAGGGCGTCTCGCCACGCATCCTTAGACATCCGTCAAGGCCACATGCCTATTGCCCAGGCTCGTGAGTGTCCTCGGGGGGCCTCAGGCATCTCGTGCCAAGGACCCAAGATCCCCACCTCACACCATGACCATTACACACACCAAGGCTCCCATTCCTTACACCTTGAGACCCCTATGCTTAGGGGCTCCAGTACGAATCGAATGGAACATACTTGTACGATCTAGTACTGGGTACGGACACCTGTACCAGTGGGGATGCTAGAACAAGAGTTATGGCCCGTACGTCTATGGTCAGGAGCCAGAGTCGACACCATACCACCTGCGCCACTATGCCTACCACCACTCATCAGACATGGGTACGGACAAGTAGTGGAGACATCCTCCTGACACCTGCTCCTGTACTGGATGTACGACCACAACCTCCGAAGCCACTCCCCTGACATAGTACTTATGTACCACTTGGTCTCCTAGACCACCATGTACCCAGGGCCATTAGAGCCTATTATAAAATGAACTCTAACACCACCTGAATGGGGGTTGGAAAATTGACTGTAGCAAAGGCTTGAGAGTGAATGAAAGATTAATTTCTCCATTGTTATTCTGTCATTGTTCTTGAGTTATCACTTACATTTCTAAAGCTCTTTTATTGACGATCCTTACTTGATACTCTTTTCCAACTCAACTTAGTTGACGAGTTTTCACCGTCAACAGTTTGGCGCTGTCTGTGAGAACGTTAGTTTCAAACTACTGTTCCACCATTGTTTCCGGCAAGAAGAAAATGCCAAGACGATCAATGCGATTGAGGGAGCCATGAGAGGTAGAGGTTCACCTGAACGGAGTCCAGCTGAAGGCCTCCATGAAGGATGCTCCTCCACCCGGAGACGTGGAGCCCCTGTAGGTCCCTGAGGCTCATGGAGGTGATAGAGTGGCCTCGTCACCGGCTGCTCCGCCTGGAGAAAGTCCTCCAAGAGCACCACTGGGAAATGCTAATGAGTTCCCTCTCCTAAAACCACCACAGGTAATGAACTTTGGCCGGCAGGACCCGGGCCCCTCTACCCGTAGGCAAGATAAGCATCCCCGGGTCCATTCCGTGAGCTCAAGTTCGAAATCTCGGTTCTACGAAGAGGAGATACGTGAGCTCCACTATAAGAACCAAAGGTTAGAAACCACCTTGGAGAACATGCAAGAGGTCCTGAATGGCCTGTTGCAGGGTAAGTCGAGCGTGACCTTGCCTAAGAGGAGGGAGGGAGAAGGGCCAGGATGGGGTGGAGACCAATGTATCGGTAGATGATGGGAGAACCCGACACTCAACCAGTAACACCCCCCGAGTGAAGCAACGTGAGCACCCTGAACCGCCTAAGCAGGCCCAGAAACCAGCGCCAAGGACCAACTCTGCCCCTCGCAATGAGGACGAGGTCACCTCTAAAAGAGCACCCCCAGATTTACGGGAGGAGCTCAATAAAAAGAGGGCGGGCAAAGAGACCACGCCCCTTGTGGTGCCTCGAGAGGGCATGGGAAAGGCGGATCTTAGCCCGTCTGCTTTGAGGGACACTCTAAGCAAGAGGAGGCAGGACCTGGACACGGAGATGAGGAGTCTGCGAAGCAAGATCGTCACCGCATCAGGCGGCCGGGCCTTTGAGGAGGAATTCGACCATGAGTCACCCTTTGTGAGGGAGATACAGGCCATCCGGCTCCCTGCCAACTTTAAGGAACCCAATATGACCCCCTACGAAGGGAACACGGATCCAAAGTACCACCTGGATGCGTTTAACGATTTGATGAAACTAAGGGGGATTGGAAGCGGTGCCAGATGCCACTACTTCGCTGTCACCTTGAAAGGACCCGCCTACAAATGGCAGCAGTTTTCCGATGAATTCCTCCAACAGCACCATGCCGTGCGGGACTACACGATGCCAGGTACATGCCTAGCCAACGTGAAGCAAGGAGAGAATGAGAGCCTGAAGAGCTACATTCACCGGTTCAATATGGAGGCCGCGAAAGTGGGAAGCCTAACCCGCCGAGAGTTAAAAATGGCCATTATAGCTGGAGTGCTCCCAGGAAGCAAGCTGTGGGACAACATGTTGAAGAGGGAAGTAACCGACTTAGATGACTTCTACGAGAGAGCACAGAAGTATATTCGTGTGGAGGATGGCCACGCAAACCTAAAGGCAGGAAAGGAGGAGCCCCACGCGAAGCCCCCAGCTAATGACGGGTCGAATGTGACAAAGAAGAGAAGGGCGTATGATGGATCAAAAGATGACCAGCAGCAGAAAACCAAACAGGGGAATGATCATAGGCAAGCGGCTTATACTTACTACATGAACCTCACAGATACCAGGGAGCACATTTACCTCACCAACGAAGATCGAGTTCCTTTCAAAAGGCCCCCTCCAATGAGAAAGGACCGGTCCAAAAGGGATCCTAGTAGATACTGCCAGTACCATAAGGACACCGGTCACACCACGGCAGAGTGTATCCATTTGAAGGAAGAAATTGAGGAACTCATCCGCAGGGGGCATTTGGGCAGGTATGTGCGTAAGGATAACCAGAGGCCAGAAGGAGGGGTGTCCCCATCGCGGGCACATGAGGTGGCCCCGGAAGTGCAAGGAGAGGTCAGGACCATCTTTCGAGGACCAGGATTCGGAGGCGATTCTAGGAAAGGGCGAGACAGGTATGCCAAGGAGGCCCGACGAAGTCCATCACATTGTGTTATAAGTTTGGAGAAACGCCCCCCGAAGAGCTTCAAGGGCGAGAATGACTCAATAACTTTCACTGAAGAAGATGCGCAGGGGGTGCATTTCCCTCATAATGACCCCCTGGTGTTAACCGCCCAGCTCGCTAACATGAGGGTACACCGGGTCATGGTGGATAACGGAAGCTCTGTGGACATCTTGTATCGACAGGCGCTGGAAAAGATGGGATTGAGCCTCCGTCACCTAAAGCCTTGCACTACGACTTTGTATGGGTTTACGGGAGATTCGATGCAACCCCTAGGGACGATCGAATTAGCCCTCACCATGGGGGAGCAACCCAAGAAAACCACCGTAATGGCTAACTTTGTCATGGTAGATTGTATCTCAGCCTTCAATGCGGTATTCGGGAGACCCTCTCTGAGAGAATTGAAGGCGATAACTTCTGTGTACCACCTAGTTATGAAATTCCCTACCCCTGGGGGAGTAGCATGTGTGAAAGGGGAGCAGAAAGAAGCAAGGGAATACTATAACATGTCCCTCCGCGCAGCCACCAAACCATCTATGCCAATGACAATGGCTGTGTATGAAGAAGTGACCCACACAAGTTAGATCCACATAAGATTGGACCCACGGGTTACGAAGCCTCTCGAGAAATGCTACCAGCAAGGCTTCGGCTCTCAATGTCGAAAGAACCTATGTTTAGTTTGTTTTTCATTATTTTAGCTTAAGCAAGTAAGAATCAAAGAGGTTACCTAGGTAACCTCCTTGTTAGATGTAACCTCCTTGGCAAAATCGGCTGTAAACCGCGTGTTATGAATGAAACTGTTTGCAACTTCGTGTGTTATTTTTCTTCGCTACGCGGGCATCAACCAAAGTGCCTGCCGAAATAAATTTCACCAAACACTTGGGGGGCAGGACAGAAGGCAATAACATGCGGCTAGTGAGGGGAACTTAAAAAGGGCCCTCTAACGGAGGATCCTAAAAAGGACCCCTCGCCGTTCTGAAAAGGAGGCCCCTAAAAGGGACCCTCTACCAAGGGGACCCTAAAAATGACCCCCTATCAAGAGGATCCTAAAAAGGGCCCTCCATCAGGAGGAAGTAGGATAGAAGGCAACAACATGCGGCTATCAAAGGGAACCTAAAAAGGGCCCTCTAACGGAGGACCGTAAAAAGGACCCCCCGCCCTCCTAAGAAGGAGACTCCTAAAAGGGACCCCCTATATCAGGGCCTTATGCGAAGTCCTTGCAAGGCATCTCCTGGGATCACAAGGATTAGCTACCCTTGTGAACATCAAGGAGGCCATAGGGACTTACGAAAAATATATGGTAACGATAGTAATAATTCTAGAGCGGCCACTAAGCCGTCTAGCCTATGATATGTCTAGCCACTACATGGTAACGATAATAATATGTCTAGAGCGGTCACCAAGTCGTCTAGCCAAAAAGGGTCCCAAAAGAGACCCTTGCAAAAATAGTACTATGAATAACAACGAGAAGGACGCTTCTCGCATAAAATAATAAGCGCGCGCAAAAATATATAAAAGGATAGCTAGGACCCAAGGGGTCAAAATATCCTTATAAAAGCAACCAAGAGGCACCAAAAGAGGTCCCAGTGAACCCTTTCACATGGGCTCCAAAGGACCTCTAGCCTGGTAAATAAAAGAGGGGAACCAATCAAACCCCATCATACAGGCTTAAAAGGGCCTCAAATGCAGTCGAATAAGAGATAAATAGCAACACATGTATATATACATTGAAAAAGAAGGTCTTGAAGGCAGTACAATAGTTACCAAAGGAAAATAGTAATGACAGTCATATTACAAAGGCCCGAAGTAAAAAAAAAAGAAGAAGAAAGAGCATACACCCATGGTAGGCTAGCTAACAAAAGTTAGGACACGACTGCTTCAGGGCCTCCTACCATGGGCGCTCCAGAGGGCCGCTCGAGCAACGGCATGTTCACCAAAAGAAGAGAAGTCGAAATTAGGATCCTGCCTCCACACATTGTAGAGGGCACGGTCTATGGACCTGCGCTCGGTGGTGGCCCTCTCCGCCTCCAAGGAAGCGCTCCTCTCCTGCGCTGACTGAAGATCGACCCTGAGGGCCTCGACTTTGGCCTCCAACTGGGTAACTCTCTGCTGCGAGGCAGCCACAGTGGCCTTGGCTTCCTGGAGTTCATGTTCCAAGCGAGTAACCTTGCCCTCTAGCCTCTTGGTCTTGGCCCTTACTTCCTTCCTCTTCGATGACAAGTTGAAAAATTTGGTCTGGACCTCTAACAACTTAGCATTGGTTTCATTAACCTCTTCCTCAAGCTCCTACACTCGAGCTGTAAGGCAATTCCTCTCAGCAGCAGACGCGGAAAGGTTGTTAAACGAGTCGGAAAACTGCATAGCCAACGTATAGGCCTGCACAAAAAAAAAAAAGAATTAGCAGCAGCAGCAATAAATGACAAAGAAAAAAAAAGAAAAGAATATATGCATAAACGCCTATACATAATAGGGCCGATGCGAGGAACAGGGACTCACCCAAGCCATGGAGCGCCTTAGGTTCTCCCCAAGGTCCACCTGGGTCACATTCCCAAGGCCGTTCCTGTCGGATACAGGGAGGCTCGAGGCAAGCTGGATGTATCGCTGTCCAAACGACGTTTGCATTCGAGTCACCCAGGGCTCCTCATCCGTACCAGGGGCACCTGGCTCGATGGGGACAGACGACCCGCTTGCTGATGCGGGAGGGGGCGCGGAGAAAGTGGAAAGCCGAGGCTCTGATAGACCAAAGGGGGGGGTCCACAAGGCCGATGTAATCAGCCCCCAGCGATCCATGGTCGAGAGGAGCCTGAGTGAAGGCGTCATGGCCCTCAGGGTCAGGGTAAATACTACACCCCGGAATGTCCTGCTGGTCTTGTGAGTGAGGGGCTATGTTCGGAACATAAGAAGCACGTGGAGGGCACCCCCCAGGAAATGGAGGCAGCTGGTGGAATCCCCCGCGGTCAAGGGGGCTTTCTCCAGCCCCTCCTCATCCTCATCGTCATCCGGGCAAGGCTCAGCCAAGGCCTCCTTCACCTTCGTGGACCCAGAGATGGTCCACAACAACTTGGGGTTAGAGACGGGAGATAGCTTGTGGTGGTTCAGATTCTTTACGGTGAAAAGGCGCACCACCTCTTTCCTGGCAGGTTCAACGTTGAGGAACCGTCTCATGTCTTTCGCTTCCAACCAGACAACAGAGGGTTCAGCGAATCGCTCTGCACAATAAGAGCCATAGTCGGTGTGAGCGTAAGGCACGAAGCCATAAGTTGCAAAAACAAAAAAAAAAAAAAACAAAAAGAGAGGAAGTGATGCTCAGAGTACTTACTGAAAGTGGTCCGGAAATCCTCACGGACAGAGAGTGGACCTTCCACGAAGAAAAAGTCCCGCTTCCAAGCCCCCAGGTTAGACACCGAACCCTCTATCAAAGAGGCCCCGTTGTTGGCTTTTTGTAAGTAGTAAAAGCCTTTTGAATTGTGGAGGGGCATGAGGTTGTAGAGGAAATGTACCTCAGTGGCCGTAGGGGCACGTTTCAACAGTTTCATATATGCGATGAAAAGGCAGCTCAAAGTCAGCCAGCCATTCGGTGCCAGCTGAAGCGGGGCAAGGTCGAAGTAGTTGAGGACTGCAACAAAGAACGGATGCAGCGGAATGGTACCACCCGCTTTTAGAATGTGCTCGCTAAGGGCCACGAAGCCGAGCCTAGGGCGGTCAGCCCGGCATGCCTCCAAAGGGGCGTATAGAGCATAATCCGGAGGGACGTGATAATGATCCACGATGTCCATCAGTTTGATGTCGGACACGCGCGACACCAGCTCGGACGCTAATAAAGGGACGTCATCCTGCTCTTGGGTAGATACCTGTCGGCGTGCCTTCGGCATATCTTCAAAATCAAAAGAAAAATGTGAGGAAGAGACAGAACACTTGACCCTCCATTTTTTCTTCCTAGCAAGAGTTTTCAATCGAGGGAGCGACCGCGGAAGTGCTAAGCTAGGAAAAACTGAGACTAGGGGCTGAGGAGAAGCATAAGCAGCCCCCTGACAGTCATCAGGCGAAGGTGGGCTGGAAGGCTCAAGCGGAAGGTGTCCCTCCATACACTCTAACTCCCACTGCAATTCAAAAAGGGTCATCCTAAGGCTCGCTACGTGGTCACTAAGGTCTGGGGGGGAAGGACCTCCGTCTCCTCTTGACACCGAGTCAATTTCGCTCTCCACCACCCAAATCTTACGCCTAAGTTCAGCCATGTACTCAAGGGGGCGGATGCGGGCCTGCCTTAAGGAGTCATAGTCCTGGTGAGGATCGCCCTCAGGGGACTCTGAGTCTGAGGACAGGTCAATAAACTCAGCCCCTGGGGGTATGTCGGACGGGCCGTCACTGGCCATGACACCTCGCCCCAACAGCAAAAAGGGGTTCACGTATAAACGAGGGAAAGGCTACAAAACACAAAGGAATATGCTTAATATCTCTTGATGCAAAGGCCCTAAATGGCCCACTACAGGGTACAAAAAAAAAGGGAGAGGGACGTGCATATGGTCAAACTCACTACAAGCTCAGGCCAAGGTACCCCATCCCGAGTAACGCTTATGTGACCCTAACAAAAACCAAAAAAAAAGAGAACATACCTCAAGATGTAGAAATTGGAGGCTGTCGGGACCAAAAAAGGAGGACGAAGGCCAAAAGCACCAAATGGTCGAAAATGCACGTCTGCAAAAATAGGCAAAAAGGAGGTGTTAGTTGCTAAATAGACACACCAAAAAATTAGCTCATATGTGAAAAAATAAAATAATGAAACTATGGAAAAAATGGGGTTGTGGGGGATTGAACCCCTCACCTCTTGAAAAAGGAAGGGTTCTCCAAACCACTAAGCCAATGAAGTAAGGTGGAAATATTAAGCCATGCATGAAGGCCTATTTATAAGAATCAAGGTGAATAGTCTACAAGAGCACCTAAACGTGCTCTCCTAGACTGGGGGGCAAGTGTGAACGCTCAATATTCCCCCCCCCCCCCCCCTTAAAAGGACCAAGCCCCGCGAGACAGCCCCGCATGCCCAAGCTCACGCCCAATCAGCATCGGCCTCGCGTGGCCTCGCGTCCGAGCGAGGCCCTTGGTGCATGCACCTCGCGTCCGAGTGAGCCCCCGCCTCGCGTCCGAGCGAGGCCCCTAGTGCGCCCGCCTCGCGTCCGAGCGAGCTCCCGCCTCACGTCCGAGCGAGGCCCCTGGTGCGCCCGCCTCGCGTCCGAGCGAGCCCCTTGATACATGCGCGCCACCTCACGTTCGAGTGAGGCCCCTAATGCGCACGCCCACCTCGCGCCCTGAGAGAACCGCACCATCACATGGCCACGCATGAGGAGGAGGGCCTCGTGAACAGCCAGAGAGCCGCGCCATCTATAGGCCTTCCAAGGGGGCCTCGCGAAGGAATGTGAGCCACGCCACCTGGTGGCCACGTGAGTGGAGCCATGCACCAAGGGAGTTGCACCGCCAAGGGGGTTGCAAGGAGGGCGTCTCGCCACGCATCCTTAGACATCCGTCAAGGCCACATGCCTATTGCCCAGGCTTGTGAGTGTCCTCGGGGGGTCTCAAGCATCTTGTGCCAAGGACCCAAGATCCCTACCTCACGCCATGACCGTTACACACACCAAGGGTCCCATTCCTTACACCTTGAGACCCCTATGCTTAGGGGCTCCAGTACAAGTCGAATGGAACATACTTGTACGATCTAGTACTGGGTACGGACACCTGTACCAGTGGGGATGCTAGAACAAGAGTTATGGCCCGTACGTCTATGGTCAGGAGCCAGAGTCGACACCACTACAACCTGCGCCACTATGCCTACCACCACTCATCAGACATGGGTACAGACAAGTAGTGGAGACATCCTCCTGACACCTGCTCCTGTACTGGATGTACGACCACAACCTCTGAAGCCACTCCCCTGACATAGTACTTATGTACCACTTGGTCTCCTGGACCACCATGTACCCAGGGCCATTAGAGCCTACTATAAAATGAACTCTAACACCACCTGATAGGGGGTTGGAAAATTGACTGTAGCAAAGGCTTGAGAGTGAATGAAAGATTAAGTTCTCCACTGTTATTCTGTCATTGTTCTTGAGTTATCACTTACATTTCTGTAGCTCTTTTATTGACGATCCTTACTTGATACTCTTTTCCAACTCAACTTAGTTGACGAGTTCTCACCGTCAACAGATCTTATCGAAGAGATCCGGGAAGAATCTCAAGTTCAGTTGAAGATGTATCAAGGCAGGATCGCTCGGAATTTTAACTCAAAAGTAAAATCCAAAGGTTTGAAAGCGACAACCTAGTCCTAAGGAGAGTCTTCCCTGTAACCCAAGATCCAGAAGTAGGGGTTCTGGGCCCAAACTGGGAAGGACCATAAGAAATCCAACAGGAAGTATGTCCGGGAATGTATCGTTTAAGGCGACTTGACAGGACCAAAGTCCCAAGGGCCTGGAACACGAAACATCTCTGCAAGTACTATCAGTAGTCAGGAGAGCATGTTTCAGTTTTTAAGTTTCCTTGTAAACAATGTACGTCCCAGGGCGATCTCAGGAATAATAAAAAGGATGTGTTCCAAACATCATATACAAGAAAATATATTGTCAAACAATGAAAGTTCTCGTCCTTTCTCCATGATCAGTCCTGAATGAAAGCTCTTATATCCATTCATAAGAGCAAGTATGAGAAAAAACAAAACAGGAGGCTAAATGCTCTTGGTTCAAACTATACATACAGATAGTAATGGAAGCCTTACTCCTAACAAAAGGACGCAAGGCTAACGCCTCGTCCCAACCCACACCGACAAGGCCTGAGGTGTACAAGCCTAAATAGGATGCAAGGCTCAGGCCTAGTCCTGACCCAGACATACATGGTCCGGGATTACAAACTCAATAGGACTTAAGGTTCAGGCCTAATCCTGGCCCGGACATACATGGTCAAATGGTATAATATCCAATAGGACATGTGGGCCAGCCCTAATCCTAACCCGGACACACTTGGTCTGGGGGTTTGAATTACCTAAAAAATCGGTTGACTAAACGTGGTCCCAAATAACAAAATACACGTCCACGTCTTCTCTATAATAGCACAAGACCATTGGAGCATGAGTTCCAGGTATAAGTCATCTAAAATTAGTCTTATAAATGGCCCAGGCGGAAAAGAACCCACATCATGGTTAGAAATAAGCTAATCAACTCCCTAATGGCCCAGGCCGTTGGAACCTGAGCAACAAGGTTAAAGCGAGTTAATAAGTTAAAATCTAGAAAGATCTCTGGTGGTTCAGACTGTTTGAGACCGTATTGTAAAATCAAGATAATTTACTCCAGGCCGTGAAGACCCGAACATGGGTCCCCAGGAGAAGTAAACATTTTCTACAACTTTTCCCCAATGGTTCCGACCGTTGGAACCAGGACCAAACATTCGACTCATTCATGCAGGGTGGTAGAACACTTAGTGAAAGTTTAACAAATGGAAACAGGAAAGCCTTGTGCAAGAAATGAAATAAACATGGGTATAAAAATTGTCTCAGACGCACCCGCATCCATAAAAGTGTTACAAAAGAAAAAGAGAGAAAAACAAGTAAAAGACTCGGGCCTAGGCTTCACCGAGCCCTAATGCCTCCGGGTTGGTTCCGTCTGCTTCTTCCTCGTCCAAGGGTTTCGTGTCCGCCTTCTCCTTGGCCTCAAATTCGTATCTCTTCGCAGCAGGGTCTGGGTAGAGCAGGAGGTTCATGTTCTTGTCCTGAAGCAAGGCCATGTAGATGGCCTCGTCAAATGTAGCCTCCAGCAAGGCGTCTGCTTGCTCTTTCTCTTGACGGGCTCCCCGTGCTTTTTCATCTCTAGATGAAGGAAATCATCCAATGCCTGGATCTAAGACTCAAGATTAGTGATCCTCTCTCGATCCTGGATTGACTGGGCTTCGGATGCCACCGAAGTAGCCACTAGATTTCTGTGCTCGGCTTCTCTCTGTGACAAAGTCTCTTCGAGTTGAAATCGTGTCCGGGCAGCCTCTTCGCGGTCCACTTTGGCCTGAGCCACCTCCTTGGCCAGGGCTTCTTTAGTGGCTTCCCATTGGTTCATAGCTGCCTCCAGCTCTAGTTGGCCCGTCTCCAGTTTCATTGCCATCTCGGCTACCAAGTCGGCATTTCAATGGGCCAGTAAAGCATCATGGAATGAATTGAAGTTAGGAAAAGCTGTAGGACTAAAAATATGAAAAGTAAAAGGAGTATAAACAGATAACTTACAGGAGTGGTCTGATGGCAGATGGCCTGAGAGATGTATAGCACGTCCTAGTTGGCGATGGTGGCGTACTGTTTCAAATGGAGGTTGAACATAGTAGCCCCCACCTGCTCCAGCAAGTCTGCATAGAGTGGAGCCGTGTCCTGCCCCACTTTAGGATGAAATCTAGTCTCAGCAACGAGTCGGTCCATGATTAGCTGGGGCATGCTGAAGGTCGCAGGGCAATGGGAGAACTCAACCTTGCGACGACTAGTCAAGGCCTGGTAGACCTCCTCCCTCTTGTCCCGACCATTCTCCCATGTTCGGGACACCATTTTCGATCGCTCTTCCCGCAAGATCATCTCTCCCTCTTCAAGAAGAGCTGGGTTGATGGGGAGAACGAGCGCTTTCGGAAGTTCTCGGATGGAAAATTGACTATCCCCTAAAGAATCCTCTGCCAGGGAAGAGTCCTTGGTCTTGGCCCTCTTCGCCCCCTTCGCAGACTCACGTGCAGCCGGGTCCGCAACTCTCTTCTTGGATCCTTGATTAGTCAGGGGGTCCTCCTCCAGATCAATCATAGGAGGCTGTGTGGGAAGAGATGGCACGGTTTCGGCAAGGACTGTTGAAATGGGAAGCGCGAGTGGGACCTCTCCGACCAGGCTTGGCGACGGCACTGAACCCCCAAGAATAGCGTCCAGCACCTTCGCCTTGGGCACCCCTTTGGCAGCTTTCTTAGCTGACGTCTTGGCCTTGGCAGCTCGGGCCTCAAGGGCTTGTTTCATCTTCCCCACCGGGTTAGACATGTCGGATTCTTCTAAAATGGATAAAAAAAAAGAGTTAGCAAGATACACAAGTCAGGATAAGCTAAATAAAAACTAAGCTAAAAAGTCCTCCGGGACGAACCCTTATCCAGAACTGGGACTCGACTCAATTCTCCTAAAGCGAAGGCATGAACTCGGTCTCCCATGTCATTCGGGTCCAGGAAGTTCCCATATTGAAGGAACCTGGACGAGTACATGAGGGTTTCCGAGTCTACAGTGATGGCGGTTAAAGGTCTCGTTTCTTCATTAGCCCCGAACAGGGGGCCTCGATAAACTAGTCTATCCCTAACTAAGTTCCCAACGCGAGGAGCATAAGTCAAAAGCAAGGGTGAATTACCTCGCCCTGATACACTAGCACTGGGAGTCCCCGTGTTTGGCTGAGCCTCGTCAAAAAGGGCCTCTAGCTCCTCGAAGGTAGCACTCTCCCTTTGTTGAGCCTGGTCTCGCTTCCTTCTTGTCGCGTCCGCCAGGGCCATGGCTTCCACAACCTTGATGTGTTCGAGAGCCAGTACCTCCCGCAAGGCCAAATCTTTCTGGCATTGTATCCCTCGAAGGCTAGGGGCCGCGATCGTTTGGTTGGCTGCCAACATCCCAACCACTCGAAGGTTTTTGGTGTTAACGTAGCCCCCTACGTCCAGATCCTCCACGCTCAGCATGGAGTAGAACTGCCTTCGGTCAAGGATCATTTGGGTTTGACCATAGGGTTCTGTCATCTGGTATAGTGAGATGAAAACAGAGAATAAAAATTGAAAAAACAAATTTGAATTAATAAAAGGGAAGCTACTTACTGACTCCTTGAAAGTCCAGCATCAGCGTGGGATTCTTATCCAAAAGAAACCCAGATGTCATGAACGAATAGTGTCTGACATCGGAAGGGTGCCTCCACGAACTGGTAGGAGCGGCATAGTTGCCATGAGGCTTCAGTCTGTAAAAGCCATCGAATCTCCTGTCCTTATTATTAAGCTGCGGCTCCAGCTTGTAGAAGTACAACACCTCTGTAAGGATCGGGTTCGGGATTTCTTTCGCCACGCAAAAAATGCGCCATCCCGCAAGCAGTTTGTATGCTTGAGGCAAGAGCTGAAACGGTGCAATCCCCACAAACTTGAGGAATTTCGCGAAGTAATCATGGAGTGGGAGAGTGGCCCCTGCACTGATGTGGCCCACGCTCCAGGCCCTAAATTCGCTCGCGGCAGTGTGGGCCTTTCTTTCTTCTTAGCCAGGCGATTGTAGAACAGTCCAGGAGTCGATTCCACGCCCAAATGCTTCTCCAAGGCATACAACATTCGATAATTCCGGAATAAGTTCTTCACAACATCCATCTCCCATATTGTTCGACTAGGAGTTTTATGCCTCAGCAGAGTGAAAGGGGCTGTTTGAACGTGTTCCTCTGAATGGAGGGGGACGCTGGAGGTCATAGTTGATGATCTGAGAATAAAAGGAAGCAAAACAAACCAAGCAGTCAGCACCAAAACCCAAAAAGGGTGGTTAAGGTACGGGGGCTCTCCTACGAACTGCTTGGAAGAGTCCCCTCCGGATCAGATTCGGGATCACCAAGGATCCGCAAGATCCTGATCGGGAACAACAGGAAGGGTTCTTGCTAAAGTTTTCCTAAGCCGGTCTATTACCGTTTGTCCTGGGAAAGCCCGAACCTGAGAAGATCCAGGATAACCCAAACAACTCTTTCCTCGCCTACTCTAATGCACCTAGAGCCACCCTAAACAGAGGCACTGGTTATAGCAATCTTACAGTTGTAAAAACAGTAGGACGGTATGATAAACTCGAGAAAATAAAAGCAAGAAGTTATGAAGACTTACTGGAAAGGACTGGTCGTGAAAAATGGCGTATGTCCGGCGACAGTGATGGAAGAATCACTGTTTTGAACAGATGAAGGCGACGCAAAAGTTCGTCTAGTGGACAAGCTGAGGTCGTCCGTTCAGGTGAAGGTGCGGAGATCAGGCACGTTGGAAATAAGTGACGATGAAGGCGAAGTAGCTGATGGTAAATGTCATCGGTGAGCTCGGACATAAAAGGTCCCTTGGGCGATTTCGTGTTGAGAATGTAAAAATTTTCAAATGAGAATCTAAGGGTATTTATAAGAACCGAGAGGCTATTTTTGATCTAACAGTTTGGCGTGATCCTACCCATCGGACGGTCCTGGATCGTGCAGGGACATTAATTAGCCTACTCAAGTACTGGATCACGGTTACCCAAAGGTGCGATCCGCGCCGATCCGATCCAATCGCCCAGAGGAAGAGCACCTAACAGGTCATTCCATCAAACGATCCTCATTGACGTAGAGGTAATAATGGGGTCATTCATGAATATTGGATGCTTTGAAAGTTGAACTGACATTTAACTACCAACACGATAACCAATAGAATATTTTCTGGACCTTCACATTCGAATACCATCGACGCGCCAGTCACCTAGCGACACGTACACACATCATGATGAAGCTGAACGACCAGGAGGCATCCATACGGCCCTGAAGTAAATGAACCTGGGCTCTGGTAAACAAACCCGGATCGTTGTAAGCAAACCCGAATCCTAGAAAATGGTTCGAGACAATGAAATAGGCGCTCACTCCAATAGCGTTCGCCAGGCAATGCCCCTCGTCAGTAGACCCGTCACCTTAGAAGTAAACTGGGAAGTGTTGAGCTAGTCCAGGAGGGCAACAAGCCTCCATCGCGCAAGCACAGATGAAGGCTTGGGGAGTAATTGTTATCCCCGTTTCTCCCCAAGTGTACGGATCCACACACTAAGTTTATGGGCTGCCTTCCAGGGAGTTAAAGCCTGGATCAAGCCTAGTAGATGGAGAGAGAATGAGTATCGGCGGCCTAAGTCTCGGTAAACCCCAAAGGTTATCCCAGAATATAAGCCCGGACCATCATCTTGGCATGTTGCATAATCTCGGGACTGTGTTTTGGGACGTTTCCAGCAATACAGCAGAAGTGGTCGTGGATCCCAAGTCCGAGATTAGACCGGGATCAACGTATATGAACCCGGGTCCTGGTAAATAAACCGTGACCCTGGTAAAGGAAGAGGGATGTTGGTGAACGAACCCGGATTGGATGGCTGCGTTCGGTGTGATAAAGTGTCCCCAATGCTGACATCATCCCAAAAAGTATGGACCTATGTCCCCATGATTAACCTGCAGAGGAAGTTACATCGGGAATGTACGTCATCGGTTCAGAACTGTACTGCCACTACACTGACAGATCATGTCCCTCGAATCTTCTTCGTAGCCCACGACACCCAGACTGGAGCAACAGTTTGCTATGAGTCTTATGGTGTGGTTATATTTGGGCTGGCCCAATGGGCCCTGGTCAATATATGTTTATTACTTTAGTCCTTTGTGTTAAGTCCATCAGAGAGCAACTAATATTTATTCCCTCATTGGGCTCAGATTAGTCCAGCCTAAGCCAGTGCACTTGCTTTCCTATAAATATGAACAGTGGTGCACTGGGGAAGGGGTCCAGATTTTTCTTGTAAGCAATTACTCTGCTCAAATTCGCAGAAACTCCATTGTCAAAAGGTCTCTAAGCTTTAATGCAACTCACTCGTGGACTAAGGCTCATTAACGCCCCAACCACGTAAAAACCTTGCTTGCATTTTCTAAATCATTTCTTTTAAGCTCTCTTATCTTTTGTAATTCCAGTTTCTGAAAAACTCGTTAAGTAGTTTGTTTTCTGTTTATTTCTCTTTTGTCATTTTATTTTATTTGTTATCATTTTATGTTTTTCAGTTTTTCATGTTTTTGAGAATCAATATTCGCTCTATCACTCGACGTTCGCTATCCAAGTGTTCTCTTTCCCTGCTCTTTTACATTTATTATATATTGAGTAATTCAGGATACTGTCAGATTTTTCTTGGGAGTGGTGAGCATATTCATGCACATATGTTGATTTTTGTCATATTAATATTTTCATGGTCAATTTTTTTAAAAATTACTTATTTATTCTTGCAAAATTTTACTTTTGAGTCAATTTTTGTTATATGTATTACTAAGAGTTTCTCTATAGTTACCTAATACACATTCCAAACGTTGTGGTAAGATGGTTTTTAGCACATATTTTCTTAGGAATTTTCCATGTTTAAGAATTCATTATCTTCTGTGAGAGGAGAGACTTGAGAAAACAACTTAAATTTTTTTATTGATTCTTAGAAATGGTTATAATTATTTGGACAAGGTATTGTGGTATGAATGAATGATGTTTTAGGGATAATATTTTCTATAGAAAAATCTTATTAGATAGCCTTTTATTATGTTCTTCGTAAAAAAAACAGACGAAAAAAAGAAAAAAAATAAAGAAAATAAAAATACAAGAGCAATAGTTCTATCATTTCCAATTATGTTGTCTCTTGTGTTAAAAAAATTGTTTATTAATTTCATGTTTTATTTTATGGCTCTTAGAATAAATGTAAAGATTGTCTATTTAACTTAGAATTCTCGAAAAATTGGTTTTGTGGTACTCTTTATGGTGGTTGTCCAAATAATTTATTTTCTATCTTCGTTTCAATGATTATTTAAAAGTTTTTCCTAAATACATATCCATTTGATGAGTTCTTACTTCTTTATTTCCAACTCCATGAGCGAAACCCTTAAACTTTAAATATTTTCAATTACATGAGAGGTTAATGGAGTTGAGACTTTTACTTGGCATAATTTCAAAGGCTTTATGTGCTATGGTTTTCGGTAAGAATGTTCAAGTTTGGTGCACACACTCACCACTCTAGATTTATTCAAAGTAATTTTGATAACTCTTGTTGACTAGTTACTAACATTTTGTGTTAATACGTAAGTTCTTTTATAATTTTTGACCTCAAATATATCATGTTGACATTTATTATTTTGCTTGAATGGGGGTTGTGATTAGTGCTCAAAAATATCATTTTATTAGTCTTAAAGTTTAAAATTTATTAAGTTTTAATTAATATTTTCATGGATTTATTGTTATATATTTTATATTTAAAAATATTAATTTTAATTGAATTTGTGTTCAATTTTCAGGACATAAAATCTTTATTTTGACACAAACAAAAAGAAAGAAAATATAATTGAAAAAAATGATAATAAAGTTGCATTTTTGAAGTTGACATAGGACCAAAAGACGAGCCCAAACAGCCCATTCCCAAGCTTTCAGCAAGTTCCTACGCTGCCTCATGGTAGCCTTCCATTCGCAGAGCCAAGCCACCTGAAGTCGAGTTGTTCCTCCAGCAGCTAACAAGTGTCCCTTTCCAGCCACCCGCCTGATGCAAGCTAGCCTCTAGCTGAGCAGCACGCCTGCCACGCCTTCAACCGAGCCACGGGCGCCTACCGCACCTGACGCCTGACGCGCCTCCCTGAAGAGCCAACCAAGAGACGCCACACGTCCCACTGCCTGGCGGCTGCTTCCCACGCCCCAACAACTCAGCTGCCACTCCACTGCCAAGCAAATCAGCACACGCCATGTGTCCCACTTGTCCCATTTTCCATCAGTTTTTGTAGCCACTTTCCCACTATTTTGTACATGATTTTACACATTTTGGGTCATATTTCCACTTTAAATAGAGAGCCAAATGTAAGGAAAAATGATCAGATTGTGGAATTAAGGGTGGAGAGTATAGTTAGAGAGAAAAACATTCTTTTTCTTGTTTTACTTCTACATTTCTTTGAGTGAAAACAATGCCTATTTTAGGCTAAATTCTCTTGTGGAAAGGCTAGAGTGAAGTTTATGTTTCACATTATATTTTTAATATATTGATTATTTATTTTGTTCTTCATTTCAATATCTTTGTTACAATTAAATTTATTTTCTTCTAATTTTTATTCTAAATCTACTAGTGTCTTTTATATAAGTCTAGTCATGCTATTCTTAAGTAATTTAGGCTCTTAATTTAATTTAGGATATTTGTTATGTAATATGCTTTTTACTGCATTCTTCCATTGCAATTTTGTCGTTCTAAGGTATATAATATGATAGGTTTTTAAAATTAGAAGTTAGTATAATTTAATTAAGAACATATTTTAAGGTGAGCTTTATTATATATATTTTCAAACTATAATTAATGGTGTAGAATTATAGTTGTGTAGAATGAATCAATTTTATTAAAATATATATATGTTTGCATGAGTGAAACTTATGCCTTCCATAATTTCTTTCTGATTCTAATTCCTCGATTTTGTTTATTTAATGTTTAAAAAAATATATTCTTTTTCAAAGGTACATTATTTCAAAGTTTATTATTTCTAATGTACTAATCTTTCTTTTTACTTGTATTTTACTTCTCTGTGGATACGACATAGACTGATTACTACTGCGACTGCTTAGGAGTTTATTGGGTGATATCAATTCTTGGTGCCGTTGCCGGGGAAGTAATTCTACAATTAACGGTTTGCACAGTAAATTAATTTTTTTCTATATAAAATAAAGAAATTGTAGTATAAGTTTTTTTTGTTATTTCTCTTTTATTTTATTTTTCTTTAGTAATTTTTTTATTTATTCATTTTATTTATTTATTTATTGTTATTGTTATTGTTTTATTTTACTTTCAGCTTTAGAAATTATTTTCTAGATTTAGTTTTTTTTTCCGAAAAAAAAGCAAGAATAAAATTTTAAATAAAAAAAACAAAGTATTGAGAACATTAGTTTAATTTTGGAAATTAGTAAAAACCAAACTTTTTCTGTCTTAGAAAAATTGGTTCTTAAATATCATCTGTGTTAGCGTTACCCTCCAACCATTTCTACGAACCTCGGGGAGTTCTAGAAAAGCTCTTGGGCCTAAAGTGGTACCTTGGCAGCCTTCCCAATTGGCCTGGGACAATTTTTGGTGTATACTTATTACACTATTACACACTTGCGCTTATAATACTTACAAAATAATATATATATATATATATATATATATATTTATGCAACAAAATAAAGACGCACTAGGGAGATTTGTGAGACAACAAGTTGAAGCTTTAGAAAACTCTCCTAGTTCGTCGTTTTCTTCCATTCGTTCAAATTCTCCTAATTACCCGAGACTTCCTGAACCACCCAAGATGGCTCATCAAGATGAAGTCCAACCAAGAACATTACAGGATTATCTATATCCTACGCTTACAGCCACACCTTCATGCATAATGTATCCCAACAATATGCCAAATTTTGATTTCAAACCCGACATGATCAACCTCTTACCAACCTTCCATGGGTTTAAAAATGAGAGTCCGTACGTCCATATACGGGAATTTGAAGAGGTGGTGGCTACATTCAACAACCGAGTTGATGTCACCAACATTGTGAGATTGAATTTTTTTCCTTTCTCCCTCAATGACAAAGAAAAAAGCTGGTTGTATTCCTTAAAACCTAGATCTATTGGAACATACGACATAGCTCGATTACTATTGCGACCGCTTAAGAGTTTATTGAGCGATATCAGTGAGGAATCCTTCGTATTCGTTTGCACTGTGCATGGACCCCGAGTGCCTATGATTTCCACATTGAGGGCAAGAGATTTACTACAAGGAGGTTGCATAGGTTTCTGGCAAATGTGGTGGATACCACTCAGGTTGTGCTAGTGGAACCAGAAGAGACTAGGTTAGTCTGTGAGTTCCTAGATGTGTTTTCGGAAGAATTACCAAGGTTGCCACCACATAGGGAAATAGAATTTGTTATTGAACTGGCACCAAGGATCGAGCCAGTGTCTTGGACACCTTACTCAATGGCCCCAGCAGAGTTGAGGGAACTCAAGGTACAATTATAGGAGTTGCTAGACTTGGGTTTTATTAGACCCAATTTTTTCGCCATGGGGCGCGCCAGTCTTGTTTGAGAAGAAAAAATACGGTTCTCTAAGGATGTGCATAGACTATAGAGAACTGAATAAGTTGACTATTAAGAACAGGTTTCCTCTGCCTAGGATAAATGACCTATTTGACCAATTGCAAGGTAAAATGGTGTTCTCGAAGATAGATATTCGATCTGGTTACCACAAGTTGAGGATCAAGGAGGAAGACATACCAAAGACAACCTTCTGTACTAGATACGGGCACTACGAGTTCGTCGTTATGTCATTTGGTTTGACTAACGCCCCGACAGCCTTCATGGATTTGATGAATAGGGTGTTCAAGTACTATCTGGATCAATTTGTGATCGTCTTTATCAATGATATCTTAGTATACTCACAGACAGAGGAAGAGCAAGAGTAACACCTCAGGTTGGTCTTACAGAGGCTGAGAGAACACATGTTATTTGCGAAGTTCAAGAAGTGTGAATTATGGTTACCTCAGGTGACTTTCTTGGGTCATATTGTTAGTAGAGATGGGATTAAGGTAGACCCAGCTAAGATTGAGGCTGTCAGGAATTGGCCGAGGCCAAGGAATGCCTATGAGATTAGAAGCTTCCTTGGATTGGCAGGTTATTATAGAAAGTTTGTGGAGCGTTCTCAGGGATAGCTACCACACTGACAGAACTGACACGCAAGACTTAGAAGTTCGCGTGGTCAGATAGATGCGAGAATAGTTTCCAAGAGTTGAAGCGGCATTTGATTACCGCTCCAGTCTTGAGTCTTCCAAAGGATCAAGAGAAGTTCATGGTATATTGTGATGCATTAAGACAAGGGTTAGGCTGGGTCCTTATGCAGGCAGGGAAATTAATTACTTATGCGTCCTGTCAGTTGAAACATTATGAGCAGAGATATCCAACACATGATCTGGAGTTGGCGGTGATGGTCTTTGCATTAAATGTATGGAGGCATTACCTAATGAAGAGAAGTGTGAGATATATACAGACCACAAGAGCCTCAAGTACTTCTTTACAAAGACGGATTTAAATACGAGGCAGAGGCGTTGGTTGGAACTGGTGAAGGATTATGATTGTGATATCCTTTATCATCCAGGGAAAGCCAATGTTGTGGGAGATGCCCTAAGTCGTAGAGGGCAGTTGTATAGTGCGAGGCAGATATTCAAGGAGTTTGCAGAGGATATGACCAGAGCAGGGATTGAGTTAGTAGTGGGACAGTTAGCCAACATTACCTTGCAGTCTACTCTTCTAGTTAGGATAAAGGAGGGTCAGCTACAAGAGCTACAATTGGTGAAAATTAGAGAGGATGTCCTAGCTGGAGCGGCTAAGGACTATTCAGTATCAGATATGGGTTTACTAAGATATAAAGGTCAGATATGTGTTCCGATTGATGCTATTATTAGACGGGAGATTCTGGATGAATCTCATATTACCCCGTATTCTATGCATCTCGGCACCACGAAGATGTACAAGGATCTGAGTACTATGTATTGGTGGCCAGGGATGAAGGGTGATGTAACAGAGTATGTAGCCAAGTGTTTGACGTGTCAACAGATCAAAACTGAACATCAGAGACCAGCAGGATTGCTATAGCCCTTACACATTCCAGAGTGGAAGTGGGAATACATCGCAATGGACTTTGTGGTGGGATTGCCCAAGACAGTAGGTCAACACGATTCGGTTTGGGTGATTGTAGACAAATATACCAAATCGGTTCACTTTCTACTAGAAAAGATGACTTATACTATTGATCAGTATGTTGATCTCTATGTAAAAGAGATAGTACGTCTTCATGGAGCCTCGAGTTCGATCATGTTGGATCGAGACCCCACATTTACTTCCAAGTTTTGGGGAAGTTTGAAGAAGGGATTGGGCACGCAACTGAAGTTTAGTAAAGCCTATCATCCTCAGAACGATGGTCAGTCTGAGAGGACTATCCAGATGCTAGAGGACATGCTGAGAGCATGTGTACTGGACTTTGAGGGGTCCTGGAGTAAATATTTACCCCTGATATAGTTTTCTTACAATAACAGCTACCATGCGACCATAGGAGTGGCTCCTAATGAGATGTTGTATGGTAGGAAATGCAGATCACCTATTCACTGGGATGAGATGGGTGAGCGTAGATACTTGGGTCCTGAGGAAATTCAGAGGACCAATGAGGCTATCGAGAAGATCAAAGCTTAGATGCTCTCATCACAGAGTAGACAGAAGAGTTATGCAGATCCAAAGTGCAGGAACGTGGAGTTCCAGGTGGGAGACTATGTCTTCCACAGAGTCTCACCACTCAAGGGGGTGAGGAGGTTTGGAAAATAGGGCAAGCTGAGCCCTAGATTTGTAGGACCTTTTGAGATCTTGGAGAGGATCGACCAGGTAGCCTATAGATTGGCCTTACCTCCAGCATTATCGACCATTCATAATGTGTTCCATATTTCAATGTTGTGGAAGTATGTATCTCATGAGACTCATGTATTCAGCTATGATGATCTGGAGTTGTTGACAAACTTATCTTTTGAGGAGCAGCCAGTCGAGATATTAGACAACAAGAACAAGGTCCTGAGGAATAAAACCATACCTGTAGTGAAAGTGTTATGGAGGAACAAAAAGGTCGAGGAAGAAACTTGGGAGTTTGAATCGACCATGCAGGACCAATATCCCGAGCTATTTAGGTAAAATTTTGAGGATGAAAGGATGGGATAATTGTAAGATTCTAAAATCCCTAATATGGTTTAGTGCCTAGATTTGGGGGTTCAGATGCAATAATTGTTTTAATTACGTGTGAGTATAGTATGAGCATGTCATTATGTGAATTATATTATAATATAACTATGCCGGCATGTTTAGAAATATTAAATATGTGTGTGGGTCTGTTTCTTATAAGAATGGCATTTTAATAATTTGACCGGCTCATGGTATAATTGTAATTATGTGTCTGTGTGATTGAGACCACATTATTATGTGGATATATTAGGGTTACTCAACACGAGGCGATCCTAATGAGCAAGTTCGCAGAAAAGTCACTACGAGGTCAAATACCCGACTCGGGGTGAACCTAGGGGTATTCTAGTAATTTAGCACATTATCAGGACTTATCTAGTAATGGGGAATTATTTGGTAATCATTTGAGGGAATTAGAGATCACAGGAATTTGCAAGGCGTTAGTTATGGTTAGCGGGGAAAAAGAGGGGCTGAGGGTAAATTGATCATTCCTAGCCTAAGGAGAGGTTACACTTAGAGTGTTCAAAAGCTAGTGGAATGCTTAGAACCCTCTCAACACCTCATCCTGTCTCCCACTCGTTACTCTCTCTCTCACCCCTTGGGTGAAGTTTTGAATTTTGAAGGGAGTTAGGTTGGAAATTTGAGGCATGAAGTTGGGAATTTGGTTAGGAGCACCTTAAAGCTTGAATTAAACAACTGAGGTAAGAAGTTCACTTTGTTTTCTTGGTAAATTCTGGCTATGGTTTAAATTTCAGCAAAATTGTAAGCTATGGTTGGGTTTTTATTTGGGTCAGAGTTTGGGCTTTGTTTTTGAGGTGTTGCACTTTCTATTATGTGTTATTTGTGATTTTAAGCTCAGTTGGGACTTTTAGACAAGGTTGGGGCATGATTTGAGAACTTTGGCTTGGGGAAAAACTGTAATGCCTTAGGTAGCCAATACCGTTACACTGTGTGTTTATAAAGGTGCAAGACTTGCTAATCAAGTCATTTAGTTAGAAATGTGTTACTTAAACCATAATTGAACTAGGGTTAAACGATTTTGGTCATAAAAGATACATTTCATTTAGATAAACATTTCGTACATGGAATCCCAACAGAAATAGAGTTTAAAAGACAGTTTACAAAAATTCCATGTTGTGAACAAGTACTGGCCACTCTAAGGCCAAAACAGACATTTAGGCTTTACCTGTCCTAGACCACTCCTCGGCTGTGGCGGCCGATCAACTGACTATGTACATTCAGCCTCAAAGCTCTCAAAATCAGGACTGGTTCACCATGCTCTTGCCTTTACCTGCATCACGAAGCACCCGTGAGCCGAGGCCCATCAAGAAACCACAATACAGAGTATAAACGGTAAACAACAGTCAGATATTTCACGAATTATCAATCAGATACAAACAAGTCATATTGCTCATATAAACAGTGATATCAATCTACAAGCCAATAATCAGTTATTCAGATAACATACTCGCCACAACCATCAGTTTAAACAACATTAAATATATCACGCTAAACTCCAGGGTCGGCGCCCTTAGGCCGCACCATCTGATTACCCCACTAACTCCGGCTCGCTTAGGCCAAGATAAGTGATTATTTACTTAACCTCAACTACCATTGGCCGAGTTTCTCTCAGTGCAAAAATATTGATTTTGGCACTCTTAGGTCGTTTATCACATGTCCCCATGGCATAATACCATCTCATGACATCACATACAATTATAGGGAACTCTTAGTTCCGACATATTCACATTACCTTTGATTCTGATAGCATTGATTAGTGAAATCGACCTTCAAGCACGATCCCGTCCGAGCCCTAGCGTACACCTAGTCACAGCCATAAATTAGAACCATCACTAAACTTCAATTTCGTAACCTAACCTCGAGATAAACCCCGAGCCCTTGGGAAGCCCTAGTTCCACCAAACGGGGTGGTGGAATCAAACCTCGAACCCCTGGGCAAAAACCCTAAGAAAATACCCAAAGTAGGCACTACAGCGCTACAAGAAAAGACAAAAACACCCAGGAAAACAAGGCCTAGCGCTGTAGCACCCTAAAGCTAGCGTTACAGCGCTACTCTCAGCACCAGAAAACCCTCTGAATTTTCCTTCGAATTTCCCCAAGCCAAACCTCATTAAAACCCCTCCAAACTTCAACCACACTTCAAAATAAGCCTACCATCCACTACATCTCATCCCACATGGCCCAAAAACATCAAAGTTGGCCACATGGACCATCAAACATAGCAAAACAAGATTTAAACTTAAAACTCAAGAACTCATCAGAAAAACCAAAAATAACCTAGCAACTCAGATGATCAAGCTCAGAATACCTTACCCTTGATGGGGAATTCGACCCTAGGTTTTCCTTTAAGCCTTTCCAGCCTTGAACTCCTCAGTTCCCAAACCTTAATTCCCTTAACCTCCATCGAAAACCCAAGTTTAGAAATCAATTCTAACAAAACTCAGAAAACTCATTAAAACCTTTAAATCTTACCTCAATTGAGTAGTTAATTCCTGCTAAATCCTCTAGCTTCACCAAGGACCCTAGCCCCAAGCTCCAGCCTAAGCTTCCTCTAAGTTATAACTTCAAAACTCCTCAAGAGATGGTGAAGGAAGAGGAAATCGAGTGGGAGAGAAAGAGGTAAGCTCAATGTTCTATTTTTCATTCTTCTTTTCTTTTCTTTCAATTTCTACAACTTTCTAAAAATTCCACTAAGTCTATAAAGGCAGAATATCACTTATCCTCTTTTAACCACATAAAAGAACATTTTTCCCTCCCATTAAAACCTAAGCCTTAAAACATTTGAAGGGCATTTTGGTCATTTGTTCCCAATTCCCGCTAATTCCTCGAGTGTCCCTATTAATTATCGCTTAAATCCCGACACCTAACTAATCACCAATTATTTTCCTCAATGTCAAATAGTCTCCAATATATTTCCCAAATTCCTAGAAATATCCACAGGCTCCCCCGAGCTGTGTATAAATCCTCACCGTGACTTTTTCGCTAAACCGCTCACTAGGATCGCCATGAGTCACAAGCTGCAAATATATCCACATAAAAATGTGGTCTAAAAAATTTATCACAAATAATTACATTTAAGCCCTCAACGGGCCAAAATTACGAATATGCGCTTTTAATATAATCAGGGCAAAGGGCCCTGGCTGTGCGCTGCGGTGCCTGTGCTACGGCGCTAGGCCAATTTCAGGGCCCTTGGATTTTGTATTTTTAGGGCATGAACCCAGGGGCTCGGAGGGACGTTTTAGCTACCCCATTTGGGGAAATTGGAGGTCCTGAGAGCACAGGATTGGTCTCGGGGCTCTATCATGGAATCGAATAATAATGAGAATGTTATTTGTGGATTGTGACTAGGTTACCGCTTGGTCTCTGGAGAGGATCGTTCTCTGGAGTTGTGCTTGCTTGTTTATTTTCTTGTGCTTGGACCAAAGGTAAGAAAATTGCACCCAAAATATGATATACATGATTGGGGCTCGGCCCGAATGCTGAATATAATCTTGATTTGGGCATTGGGTCTGTGAATGCACATGATTATGATTATGCCTATGTATGATTGTTTAAATGTATCATATTTCATTGTATCTGTACATATGTGATAAGAGGATTACGTGATTGGCTGTTGTGACTAGGGGACTCGGTTTATAAACTAGGGATTTTTTGTTGTATCTAATTAAAAACTGGCTTATTAGTTGAGGGCATATCTGATTTGAAAGGCTCAGCTTATAAGTCAAGGGTCTTTAAGCTTCGACATACAAGTCGGGGATCTGGGAGGCTCGACTCATAAGTCGATGACCTGTAAGACTCGGCATATGAGCTGAGACTGGCATTACGCACGTGGAGTGCAGGCCACTATGGTTGGGCCACCTTGGGGGTGCGCCAAGCACCTGACTGGCTCGAATGCCAAACAATTGAAAGAGAGTGCAACACGCACCTGTGGAACTCTATGGTTGCTGATCTGTATAAGGTTTATGCTAGTTTCAGTTATTACTGCTTAGTTTGATGTATTACTCCGTGAATTGTTGAATATGTTATCTTGCTGAGTCTTTTGGCTCACGCGTGCTTTGTGGTGCAGGTAAGGGTAAGGAAAAGCTTGGTCAACCATGAGTTAGAGAGGGATAACAGTGACGTATACATATGAAGTCCGCTCGACCGCCACGGCCGTGAAGCTCAAGGAAGCTAGGGTTGAACCCAGTTTTGCCGCCTAGGTCAGCTTAGTTTGTAACCCTGGTGTTGTAATCTACTTTTAAACTTGTATTTTGGGGATCCCGTGTAAAGAACAAGGTTTTGGTTTAATAAAAATGTTTATGACTTGACAAATTTTAAATACCTGAACCGTACTGGCTTAATTACATGTTTAGTCCAAATGATTTGTTCAGCAAGTTCAGCACTAATTTTAAAACACACTTGGTAACAGTCCTTAATTAGCAGGGTGTTACAACATATACCAAAAATATGTAAGATATGAGAAAAAATACCAAAATAATCATATCTCTATTTCTTTAGGTTTTTAACTAATCTATGATATCCTTGTCCCGATTGGTGAGAGTCAAAAATACCACTAGTTAAATAAAGTTGTAAGATTATTTAATAATGGACACCATCATTAACAACCTACTATTCGATCAAAATAAGAAAACAAAATCTCTTATTTTATGAGCTAGACCCATGGTTTCGATAATCAATATATTTAGTCCTAGTAGTCACTGTAGGGGCTAGTCTAGTAGAATTTGACCTATAATTATTATCTTTCAAAATCTAACCTTGTCAAAATAACTAATGAACACCTTCCGTAGGGGGAGGAATCAAAGCGTCTCGAGGCCCCAATAAGCTATTGACCTTGTTAAACCAACGGTGGAGACCGAATATAATTATTAAAATAAGCTCATTATAAAATTAAAAATAGTATTTTTATTATTTATTTTTAGAAAATTAGTGACTATGGTTCTCCAAAAAATTGGAAAGACTAAATTTTTAATACCAATGTCCTATAACTTCCTATTAATTCTAAAGTGTCACATTGAAACAAATTTAATTAATTTAGAATTAATTTGTTGCTAATGAATATTTTGGTTTAATTAATATAATGAACCTATACAATTAAGTCCAACTCAGGCAAATGGGCCTTAACAATTGGGCTTGCATGGAGGAGGGTTGGGTCCAGTATGTCGTTCCCACTTCTAAGGCCCCCATACTTCCATACAAGGTTCAAAAGACATGAATTTAAACATTCATTTTATTAATTGTTATTAAGTGATTATGCCCACTATAGTCATTCAAATCAAACGGGCAGTCACAAGTGGAACCACCCACAAGAGAGGAATTTAAACATTACATTTTCTAATGGGCTCAAATAAAACCTATCATTTTCTGAATATTTTATTTGGCAAAATCCATATATCTAACAAACATATGGGTCACTATATGCATCTAAGCCCAATTGCAAATATACCACATATAGTGTAAACAGACATGTTATAATTGGATGTGCCTAATCATGATACTATATGAGCAAGTCTATGAATTTATGCAAAAATACCACAATTTATTTCATTTGCAAAAATACCACAACTAATGATCTAGAATTTATCAAAAAAATTGAATTAATTAAATTTTTACAAAAATAAGTCAATTTAAATGAATTTTATCAACAATTAACAAAAGTTAATATAAATTTCATTTATCAACAATCGACTTGGTTTAGGTTAATTTGAAAAATATTAATTTAATTTAAATAGGATTTATCAACAACTAACCAAAATTATTTTAAATGTCATTTATTAAAAAAATTATTTTTATTAATTGGTTGAAAAAAATGATATTTTTCAAAATTTAACAAATTTTGAATTTTAAAATCAATATCTTGACTATTTTTTAAAAAAATATATCTTCTGTTGTTACAACTATTAGCTAATATTTTAACATTTTTAAAAAAAATAAAATATTAATAGTTCAAACAACACTAAAATGTCTTAAAATAGTTAAACAAATTCAAATATCCATGAAAATATCTAACTAACAAATTTCAAATAATTTAAATATTAAAAAGTATATAATAAACAGATATTTATATTTTCAAATAAAGATTTAATTAAAATAACAAATATTTAAAAGAAAATATCTTAAATATTTGGTATCTTAATTATAATATTTTAATATATTAAAATATTTAAAATTAAGTTGTTAGTTTATTTTTAAATTTGAATTAGAATCTTTGTAAAAATATCTAATTATTTAAATCTCAAACAACAAAAATATCTTATTTTAAAAAACATTTTTAAATGATAAAATAAATCTCATATTGTTGTCTTTGATATAAATAATCAATTTTCACATTTTATTTTAAAAAAAAAAATAGATGTTCATCGTGCACGCGGGTGGCTTGGCGTTGCGCGTAGGTGTGCGCGTGGGTGCTTAGGCGAAGCGCATGCGTGCGCGCCCTGGTGTGTGCAGTGGCTGGGTAGTGTGCGCATGCACACGAGCGTGACTGGCAACCAAAGCAAAAATTTTCTAGAAATTTTTTTTGTGCAATTTTTCAAACCAAAATCATTTTCAAATAAATTTTCAAACTAAATAAAGCATATATAAAAATTAATAGCATAGAAAACACAAAAAATAACCTAAAATTGCTAATAATCACATAGAATTCAATATTCTTCATAAAATCATGAAATCCATCCAATTACTCAACACATCAAATAATTCAATTGTTTAACATGTTCATGTATGAAAATAAGGATTACCAAAGGCTCTGAGGCCAGTTATTGGGAAAAATTATATAGGAACTTGTTTATTTTCATGTAAATCTTTTATTAAACAAATTAATAAACCTAGAACATGTTTCTAAAATTGAATTCAAAGAGAAATAATGATAAGAATACTTATGTAACGACCCAAATTCACTAATAAGGCTTAAGGGCCTTGATTAGTGTGCCAGGAGGGCATGATGGGAATTATGTGTGATTATTATGACTTAAGCATGTTATATGATTACTTGAGTACTTGAGATGCATGACTATGTGTGTTAGTGTGCATATAGGCCCAGATTAGGTTAGAAGGGCATAATCGTAATTTTAGCCATTATGGGCATAACTGCTTTGATATATGTGATAATTGTTGAGACCACATTATTATGTGGATATATCTGTAATCTATGACTCGAGACGATCCTAGTGAGCAAAGTAGCGTGAAAGTCATAGCGGGGATTTATACCCGGCTCGGGGTGAGCTCAGGGGTGTAAATGGGAATTTAGTGGATAAGCTGGAGATTATTGTAACATTGAGGAAGGCTATTGGTGATTAGTAAGGTATTGGGAACTAAGCGGGAAATAATAGAGACATTCGAGGAAGTAGCGGAAATTAGGCAAAATGACTAGAATACCCTTAAGAGGACTAAAGGATTAGAGTTAGCTATGAGGGCATAAAGGTCATTTGACTTTTAAGGAAGGGTATTACTGAGGTTTTAAGATAGTGGGATTTATAGAATATCAAAAGGGTCTGAAAAAGAAGGAAAAAGAAGGAGGGAAAACAGAGAGAGTTTCTTGAGTCGGTTTACACTTTCCTTCACCTATTTCTGGAGAATTTCTGGAGTAAAGCCTAGAGGAGAGCTGGGATAACCAAACATCAAGAACCTTGATCTAAGACTAAGGAGTTGACAGAGGTTTAACAGGGTTTCACCAATACTTGAGGTAAGAATCTAGAGTTCATCCATTCTCTGTTTCTGGTTTGTTTAAAGTTGTGGTACTTGAGTTGAATTGAATGAAACTTTAGGGAATTCAAGCTTAGGACTGAGGAGCAGCAAACCAAGGGAGCCTAGGGTTAGCTTGTGGGCGAAATTCTATCAAAGGTATGAATTCTAAACTCTAGTTCTGATGTTCAGCTGGTTTATGTTAGGTTCTGAAGTTTGGAGGTGGCTATGGTGAATTTTGAGTTTGTGATTGCATGTGCTTGGAGTTTGGAGGTTTAGGGTGCTTGGGATGAGTGGAGTGTGGTCATGAGGTTGTTTTTAGGTTTGGGTAAGAGTTGGAAGAGGTTTGGTTGAGGTTGGCTCGAGAGAAATCGCACAAAGGAAATTCTGGTGTTGGGCTGCCTGTGACTAGCGCTACAGCGCTAGCCTTTGGGCGCTGTAGCGCTAGGCCCATATGCTGGAAGGGTTTTGGTTCTGTCTGTAGCGCTATAGCGCCCTTCCAAGAGCGCTGTAGTGCTACCCTGCCTTCTGAAGGGGATTTTGGGGTATTTTGCAAGGGTTTTTGACCTAAGGTTTGGGGTTTGGTTCCACCACCTTGTTTGGTGGAACTAGGACATCCCGGGGGCTCGGGATTAGCCCCGGGGCTAGGTTTTGAACTTAAGGATTAATGTTGACTTTGACCATGATTGTGTTTAGGTAAGCGCTAGGGCTCGAGTGGGATCGTGCTCAAGGTGTCGTGACATCGAAAACTAGTGAATTGAAAGGTAAGAACACTGCACCCGAATGTATGATTGTGAAGGGACTAAGTGCTCCCGAGAATTGTTTTGTGTCATCGTTGGTATTATGCCAAGGGACACGTATAAGCGGTCTAAGGGTACCGTTCATGAATTTAGCGCATGGGACGCGAATTGGCCACTGGGAGCCAGAACTGAAAGGATAACAAAGGGAGCAGCTTGTGAGCGCTAGCTCTGGTTACCATCTGTGCATTGTGTTATATGAGCTGATATGCTTTGTAAATGAAATACTTGATTACTGATATGCTTTGTATATGAAATTTATGAGATGACATATGTGAGATTGACCTGACAGCTAAATGTGCATGCTCTATTATTGATGTATGTTCTTGCTGGGCCTTGGCTCACGGGTGCTACGTGGTGCAGGTAAAGGCAAGGGCAAGTTGGACCAAGCCTGAGGTGGAGAGCTCCGAGGTGAAATGTACATAACCAGCCGTTCGATCACCATGATCGAGGAGTGTGTCGGGACAGAGATCACCTAACCGCTCATTTTGCCTTAGCATGGCTGCTAATGTATTTAAACTTTGTAACTTTTGTAAAAGGCTTCTAAACTGTCATTTTTGGGATCCCATGTACATAAACAATGTTTAGTATTGAAAATGTATCTTTTGAGACAAAAATGCTTTTAACCCTAGTACCTCTACTATCTGAGTAACACGTTTTTACTTTAATGACTTGATTAGCGAGTCTGGCACTTTATAAACACACAGTGTAGCGGTCTTGGCTATCCAGGGCGTTACAACTTACATTATACGCAGGGGAATGAATGAGTCCTTCCTTCAGTTTCTCTAACCCTTGTATCCTTTCTTTCGTAGAGTATTACCGAGAATCTGAACCGTTCTTCAATTTTCTTCATAGTCTTTCAAAGTATCATTAGAATCACCAAGACTATGGTGAGAAATTCTCAACACATGAGATAGATACAGAGAGAAGAAGAGAAAAGAGTAACGAGGCTTAGAAAATGACTTATGTAGTAGAGAGAATTTAAAACCTATCAGAAGCTTGTGATTCAACTTATGCTTTCAACTCTCACTAAGCACTCCTTTTATAGACTCAATTAGGGCATTTAATTTAATTAAAAAAAAATACTAGATAATATTAGCCTTAGGTCGAAATTATCATGGGCTTTAGGCCCATGAAAATTTTCATTTGATTATAAGCCTGTTAGACTTAAAATCAAGGCATGTATTATTTTCTATTGATTTAATTAATTAAATAATTATTCAACTCCTTTATAAAATTAATTATTTATAATTTGAACCTTGATTTAAACTTATTTATTAATTTAGTTACAAATTTATCTTAATTAATAAATTTGCCCTAATTTATCTTTTCTTCTCTAAATTGTACAACTCTCTGAAACTATTCAAAATTGACCTAGTTAACTTTGATAATTCTCATTGATAATTAAATCAATTAATTGAGACTATCTAGATGATTTTATCCAAGGTACATTGGGGACCATGGGCCTATGAAATCAAGCTCTAATAAGTTATCATGAATCTAACAAATAAATTTACTAAGTTACCTCGTGACTCCACTAAAGACTTAGAATTGCACACTTGAATTCATAGAACGCTCTATATGCAATATAGATACGTTATTAATTATCCATTGTTACAACCATAATTGTCACTCAATCCTCTATAGACGGTCTACAATGAGATGGTACTAAAATACCGTTTTACCCCTCATTGTATTTTATCCTTAAAACACTTAGTTCCTTGTAATTTATATTTCAGTAAATTAATATTAATTACTGAAACGAGAACTCTATCATTTAGCACCATGAACCAAACTAAAAGGAAACCATCGTTTCACTTCTTCATCAGAAGCTATAGATGTACATATCTATGATTAACACTCTCATTCAATTATACTACCGAGTTCCCAAGATGTAAGTACGGGCTAGTTCGTAGGGTAAGCGTGTAACGAATAAGTCAAAGAACTCAAATAATAAAATCAGTTAGAATACTAACCACTCAGAATTGAGATTGAATTGACCTATGGTCAACTATATGATATGACTAGAATAGATAATAACGGTATGTTTACTTATCCTATCTACTGTCAATATCGGTCCAGTCCGATGTATCAAATACATCCAATCTTATCTCTTTGCTAATGTTCTGGAAAGAACATAACATTGCAATGTGTAAGTAGATCATATCGTAGATTGGCAAGTCAGTGTAAATCCTGTGCACTGACTAATCTTAGGACTAAATTATATATGAACATATAATCATATTTATATTCCACTGTGATTACGTCACTATAAATACAATTAGCTATATGCTCGGGATTTAATAGAAGTTTATATTAAATAAATAATCATGAAAATAATACATGTGAGCAATGTGATTAACCAAGTCAAAAAATGATTTATATTCTTTTATTAATAATAAATAAGATTACAAAGAAATTGGGTTTAAATTAGGGCATAAATCCCCAACAATTTACGTAACTGTACGAACTTTCTGTAACAGCCCAGGCGATGCATCACATGACACTAGGCGATGTATCACCTATAACCAGGCGATGCATTACCTTGTCCGTCTCAGCCAAGGGTTTCATGCTTTTGGTGACGCGTCGCCTCTTAGGGGGTGACGCCTCGCCGCCACCTCTATTTTGGCACTCCAAGACTTGTCTCAAAACAACTCCAAATGCTCCCAACTTCTTGGGGTACTCATATATACTCCAAGTAAATATTTTGGACCCAAAAAGTTGATTGATAAATGCCTATAGTGAAAGTCAACTTTCACATGTTGACTTTTGTAAAATCGTTATTGTTTTAGCACCTCTTTGTGCCTAAAAAATTTCACCATGTATTTAACCAATCTCAACATTCCCACACTTGGTTAAGTACATCCTCTCTTCTCTAGCCAACGATATTAGTGCATGAAGTAAAGTGCCTTTTGGGTTTGACCATTTCCTTAGTGAAAACACTAAAAAGCTTAAATCGAAATTTGAAGGTATCTTTAAAAGATTGAACCCAACACTCCTAGTGATAAAAAAATGTTAATGTCTCACACACCTCTATCTGATTACTTATATATTTCCCACTGTTCGCACTTAGCACTATTAATGGCACTGTGCTTGATCGATTCATGAACTATCCAAAGAAAACTCATGCTCTCTTGAGAGGCGGCCCACCTCTAGGTTCACATAAGTGAAATTCTTACAGCATCCTTGCTATCTTTAGAGATGCTTGTTGCTCTTCAACTGAATTTCATTAAGAGCCTTAGGCTTAACCCTCACTTCAGTAGCAACCAACGTTAACTCACCTTTGACAAGACTTTTAAGTTGTTAATGTGGAATTCCCTTATAGATTGACTTGTTCTTACCCATTGAACTCTACACTTAATGTAAATAAGTTTTGAGTTGGATTTCCGTCATTGGGGAATTTATATATCAAGGAGTTTTAGTTTCATCCCTTTATTTGTGGAACAAACCAAATCTCTCCCAAGAGGTTTGGTAAACAGATCTGCTAGGTTCTCACGTGCTTTCACATATGAAATTGATATGACACTTTTATCAATCAATTCCCTCACATAGTCCTATGTTAGACTAATATGTCTAGACCTCCCATTATAAACCTTGTTGTAAGTTCTAATCAAAGTGGCTTGATTATCACAATGTATCGAAATCGTTGATACATCAACCACAATTTTTGGTATCTCCAACATGAGATCTCTTAGCCACTCAACCTCTTTGTCAGCTGTTGCTAGAGCTACAAACTCAGACTCCATGGTTGAGTGACATACATATGTTGTTTCTTAGAACCCCAAGAAACTACACCCCCACCAAGGATGAACACCCAATCGGTTGTGGAGAGATTATCTCCCGCACAGAATATCAAACTTGCATCAGAATATCCTAGGAAACTTATAATATTGGAGGCATAACTCTTTGTTCCTTTTAAGGTACCCAAATGCTCTTTCAACAACCTTCCAATGTAAGTGTATCATCCCAAATTCCCTAATAAGACTTAGTGTCTTGATTAGGGAGCAAGGAGGGCAATAATTGGATTAATTATGTGTTTTTGTTATTATAAGCATAATTATGAGAGTTATATTATGATATGACTACTATATCATGTTTATGTGTATTAAGCATGCGTGTCGGCCCATTTCTTATTAGAAGGGTGTTTTCGTAATTTTGACCAGTTTACGGTATATTTGTAAATTTATGTGTTTTATGATTGAGACCACATTATTATGTGGATATATTTGAGTTTTTCGACATGAGATGATCCTAGTGAGCAATTTAGTGGTTTATTCACAACAAGGTCAAATACCCGGCTAGAGTGAGCCTAGGGGTATTTTGATAATTTAGTACATTACCAGGATTTATTGGGTAATGGGGAGTTATTTGGTGACTACTTGGAAAATTATGGGGTGTTAATTGACATTATTGAGAAATGGTGACAAAAGATGATTTTGCTCTTGAGGGCATTAAAGTGAAAGCCTTTGGGCAAAGGGCATTTTAGTCTTTTCATGCCCATGGATGGATTTAGTCACTAGAAGCCTTCAGAAATAACTCAGAAAACACAAAGTACAACTCCTTCAATGTAATGTCCCAAATTTGCTAATAAGGCCTAGTACCTTAATTAGTGAGCCTGGATGACATAATTGGATTTATATGCAAATAATCTTAAATTAATGGAATACATGTGTGATTAAGTATCATATATGAATTATATTGGGATATGAATATTTATGTGTATTAAATATGCATGTGGGTCTATTTTTGTTAATAAGGGCATATTTGTAATTTTGGCTCGTTGAGGGTATAAATGTAATTATATGTGTTATGTGACGAAGACCACATTATTATGTGGATATATTTGTAATATTTGGCATGAGGCGATCCTAGTGAGTGGGTTGGCAGAAAAGTCACAACGAGGTCAAATATCTGGCTCGGGGTGAGCCTAAGGGTATTTTAGTAATTCAGTGTGTAGTCGGGATTTATCGCGTGATGGGTAGTTATTTGGTGATTATTTGGGTATGGCGGGGTTAATCGGGGATTTATAGTGTTATTCGAGGATTAGCGGGAAATGTGGCAAATGACAATTTTGCCCTTAGGGGAATTAAGGAGTAAGGTTTTGTTCTAGGGGCATTTTAGTCTTTTTGGTGTCAAAGGGATAGACACAGCCTTGGAGTAACTTAGCCACTAGGATTCTGTAGAAGGAAAACATAAGAAAACAAACTCACTCTGTCTCTCTTCTCTCTCCCTCTCGTATCTCTTTCTCCCTTGAGGTTTTGATGGGGTTTGAATCATTTTAGAGGAGTTTGACTTAGGAAATTGATGGATGGAGGCTAGGATTGGTGTAGGTTCAGCTTAGGATCTTAATTCTTAGTTGAGCTAAGCCTTAAATCTTGTTTTGATTAGGTTTGATTTGGTTTTTAGGGTGCATTAGAGTTTTGAACTCAAGGGTTGGGATTTTAAGTTATGTTGAGGTTTTAGCTTATTTCTTAATGGTTATATGTTGTTTATACTCTGTTGTTATAAGATTAAGATTTAATTATGAGTTTGGTTGAAGTTTGGGGGCTGATTTTAAGGGTTTTGTCTTGAGAAAAAACAGGAAAAACCCATAATATTTGGGTTCGCGAGGTCGCGCCGCGACGCTATTCTTAGGGTGCCGCGGCCTGCATGAACTCACTCTTGGTGGTGGGTCAGTTGGCCAATATTACTTTGCATTCCACACACTTGGAGAGAATAGATGGGGGTCAAATGAGTTATTATCAGTTGATGAAGTTTAGAGAAGATGTCCTAGCCGGAGTAGCTAAGCATTATTCCATTACAGAGGCGGGTTTGCTGAGATACAAGGGTCGAATTTGTGTTCCGATGAATGTGGATATCAGACGAGAGATCCTTGATGAATCCCACACCACACAGTATTCACTACATCCAGGCACCACGAAGATGTATCAAGATCTAAGGTCATTGTATTGGTGGCTTGAGATGAAGAAGGATGTGGTTGACTATGTGGTGAAGTGTCTATCCTGTCAGCAGGTGACGGCTGAACACCAGCGGCCAGAGAGATTGTTACTGCCTCTAGTTTTCCCCGAACTGAAATGGGAAGATATTACCATGGAATTTGTAGGAGTCTTGCCAAGGACAGTGTGGCAACATGAGTTGGTATGGGTGATAGTAGACAGATATACCAAGTAAGCTCATTTTCTACTAGTGAGGACAAACTATACTGTGTATGTAACAACCCAAAAATCACTAATAAGGCTTAAGGGCCTTGAATAGTATGTCAGGAGGGCATAATTGGTTTATGTGTGATATACATGGTTTAATGCATGATTATGTGATAAGCATGCTTATATGATTATATGGATATGTGAAATGCATGACTACGAGTATTAGTATGCATATAGGCCATGTTTAGCTTATAGGGGCATATTTGTAATTTTAGCCCGTTGAGGGCATAAATGTGATTATTTGTGATAAATTGTTAAGACCACATTATTATGTTGATGTATTTTCTGCATAAGGCTCGAGGCGATCCTAGTGAGCGGTTTAGCGATATAGTCACGGCGGGGATTTATACCTGGCTCGGGGGAGCCTGGGGATATTTATGGAAATTTGGGAAATATATTGGAGACTATTTGACATTGGGGAAAATAATTGGTGATTAAATAGATGATAATATTTAAGTGGTAAAAGATAGGGACACTTGAGGAATTAGCGGGAATTGGGAGAAATGACCAAAATGCCCTTAGAGTTATTAAAAGGCTTGGATTTGAATGGGAGGGTAAAAGAGTCTTTTGCCTATTAGGAGATATGCTTGTTATATCTGATGTTTTTAGAGTGTAAGGGAAAGTGGTAGAAACTAAAGGAAAGAAAATGAAAGGAAGAAAACAGAGCACCTAACCTATCTTTCACAAATTGTTATCTCTCTCCCTCTCTTGAGGATATCTGAAGCTAAGAACTCAGAGGAAGTCTAGACTTTGTTTGGGTTGTTGATCCCTGGAGAATCTAAGGGATTCAGTTGGAGTTAGCTACCAATTAAGGTATGGTTTAAAGGATTTGTTTGAATTTTCTAGGTTTGTGAGGTTGAATTTTGATTTTGGATTTTGGATGGAAATTAAACACTTGAGCTTGGGGATTTGAGGAACTAAAGGCTGGAAGGGCATAGAAGGCAACCTAGGGTCGAATTCTCTCAGTTGAGCTAACAATATCTAGTCTTGACCATTTGAGCTTCTGGGTTTTATGGTTTTTCTGATAAAGTTCTTGAGCTTTAAGCTCAATTCTGTTTTATGTGTTTGATGATACATGTGGCCAAGTTTTGATGTTGTTAGGTCATGTTGGTTGAGATGTAGTGGATGGTAGGCTCAATTTGGAGTTTATTTTATGTTTGGAATGGGTCTTTGGAGCTTTGGCTTGGGGAAGTTCGAAGGAAAACCCATAAAAGTTTGCATATGCTGGCTGTAGCGCTAAGTAGAGGGCGCTACAGCGCTAGGCCATGTTTTCAGGGGGCCTTCAATCCCCAACTCTAGTGCTGTAGCGCCCACCATGTAGCATTGTAGCGCTGCCCTGCCTCCAGAAATGGGTTTTGGGTATTTTTCATAGGGTTTTTGCTTGGGGGCTTGCGGGTCGATTCCACCACCCAGTTTGGTGGAATTGGGCTTCCCGAATGCTTGGGATTGGTTCTGAAGTTGGGTTAAGGAATTGAATGTAAATGAGGGTTCCATTTTACGGTTATGACTAGGCATACGCTAGGGCTAGGAGGAAATCGTGCTCGAGGGTAATCTCAAGTAGCCGAAGCGCTCGAAAACAAAGGTAAGAAAATTGCACCCGGTTATGTGGTTATATTGGGACTAAGAGTTCCCTATACTTGTATGTGATGTCATATGATGATATTATGCCATGGGGACATGAGAAAAATGGCCTAAGAGTGCCGGAATTAAGAGGTTAAGTATATAGTCACTGAGCTCGGCCTAAGCAAGCCGGAGTTAGTGGGACAATCAGAGGGTGCGGCCTAAGGGCGTCGACCCTGGATATTGTGTGATATGTTTATTGTTATTAATCAGATAATTATGGCATGTTCATTATCTGGATTATTGAATGTTGGTTTGCGGATTGATATCACTCATTATGTGAATAATGTAAACCACTGAGTATTTGATTGATGATTTGTGAGTTACCTGACTATTGATTATCGTTTATGCTCTGCATTATGGTTTTCTTGCTGGGCCTTGGCTCACAGGTTTTACGTGGTGCAGGTAAAGGCAAGGGCAAGGTGGACCTAATTACGACTTTAGGGTCACGTTTTCAACTATACAACTTGATTAACAAGTCTTGCACTTTTATAATCACATAGTGTAACGACCTTGGTTATCCAGGGTGTTACAACTTGGTTTCAGAGCGTCCTAAGTTTGAGGGTTCCTGAAGACTGGCTGGACATATACATTCACTACTAAAGACAAGCTCGACTCAGAATTTTTTAATTGTGTATACATATTTATACGCTTAAATGATTCAAAAGAAATATGAATGGCTATATCTGTTTAATAAATAGGGAGCATGAGATACTGATAGAGCCTGACCCTTGAATGCTGTATGATGATATTGAGGCATGCTTATTAGCATTGTTGTGCATGTGGATGAATATTTGGATAAACTGTTATATCTTGATTGTTTGTATTTCACTAGAGGATTATGGAAGGATTATCACCCTGTCATCATAGTCTGACTGCCGAGTCATTGATTTCAGATTAACTTGGATAGCAATGAGTCCAAGACGATTTGTACGACTTATCGGCACTTGGTCTGAGGCAAGGGAGGATGACTAGGGCCAGAACCCTTCCCCAGTTTCTGAGAACTGGCAGCATGCTATGGTAGATATGCAAGCATGGCAACAGAGCCAAGATGAGTATATCCGACTTCTAAGACAGCAGGCTCCGTCAAGGAGTGCTACACCCATTGTGTCACCTGCAGTGGTGCAGGTTATATAGCTAGTGGAGGTTGGGAATAGATGGGAGCCATTGTATGAACAGTTCAAGAGACAGCATCCTCCAACTTTTGAGGGAGGACCAGATCGATTAAAGGCCGAGCATTGGATGAGTATGATTACCGCTATCCTGGACTTCATGTGAGTAGAGGGTCATGACAGAGTGGCCTGTGCCACATATATGCTGAGAAAGGATGCCTGCATTTGGTGGGAAGTGCCATCGCACACCAGGGATGTTGCTACTCTAGGTTGGGATGGATTCAAGGATTTGTTCAGCCAGAAGTATTATAATGTTGCCATCAGGGCAGCAAAGGTGAATGAATTTGTGGGGTTGGTTCAGGGAAACATGACAGTTACAGAATATGCCCTGAAATTCGATAGACTCGCGAAGTTTGCACCAGATCTTGTGTCTACAGATGTAGCTAGATAGGACAGATTTATTAGAGGGCTGAATGCTATGATAGCTCGAGATGTGAGGATTACAACAGTGCCTGGGGGGACAACTTATGGCCAGGTTATTGAGAAGGCTCTTACTGTTGAGGAAGCAGAGAACAAGATCTGGAGGGAGAGTGTTGCAAGGTGAGAGGGTCGCAGAGTGGTACCTCCATATTCTGGGTCTGGTAGGGGTGGAGGCCCTAGTGATCTGAAGAGGAAGACCCCTGATACTTTGACCACTCCTGGTTCTGATAGGAGAGGTTGGGGTACTCAGGGTGGCCGTCAGGTAGGCGGTGATACATGGAGGAGCTACCCGAGTACACCAGGTGCAGAAGACGCCATCCGGGAAAATGTCAAGCAAAGGCCTGTTATGTATGTGGGGTGGTGGGACCCTCAAGAAGGACTGCCCAACACTGAACAAAGGGGATGCAGGGAAGGTGGATAGCTTGACTCCAGTTTGAGTGTTCACCTTAACTATGGCAGAGGCCGAGGATAGTCCCTCGGTAATGACATGTCAACTTTCTAGCGTTGGCTCTCCTTTTACTGTATTGATTGAATCTGGTGCTACACATTCGTTTGTTTCTAGTAAGGTGATTGATAGACTGTGTAGACCTAGTGAGTTTATATTGCGGGGTTTGGGACTATATTATTGCCTACAAGGGAACTGGTAGTTTCTAGGAGGTGGATTAGGGCACTGCTAGAGATGGTTGATAGTATGCAGTTATCAGTAGACTTGATTGAGTTGGGTATGGACAACTTTGACATGATTTTGGGCATGGATTGGTTAGTTAGATACGAAGCTACTATTGATTGTAGGAAGAAGATGGTGACCTTTGAGCCAAAGGGCGAGGATCCCTCTGTTTTTGTGGGTACGGTATGTGGACCTCGCGTACCCATGATATCAGCGCTGAGAGCTGGGGACCTACTACAGGGAAAGTGTATAGGTTTCCTAACGAGTGTGGTAGATACTACTAGAGTGTTGCCAGCAGGGCCAGTGGAAACTAGATTGGTTCATGAATTCTTTGATGTATTCCCTGAGGATTTACTAGGGCTACTGCTGCATAGGGAGATTCAGTTTGTTATTGAGTTGGCACCGGGGACAGAGCCAGTCTCGAGGGCACCATATAGAATGGCACCAGCAGAACTGAAGGAATTAAAGATACAGCTGCAGGAACTTCTGGATTTAGGGTTTATCAGGCCTAGCTACTCACCATGGGGTGGTCCAGTTTTTTTTGTGAAGAAGAAGGATGGGACTCAGAGCATGTGCATAGACTACAGGGAGTTGAACAAGTTGACTATCAAGAATAAGTATCATCTACCAAGGATTGACGACTTGTTCGATCAGCTGCTGGGAAAGATAATATTCTCTAAGAATGATCTTTGATCTGGTTATCACCAGCTAAGGATCAAGGATGAGGATATACCGAAGACGGCCTTTCGAACGAGGTATGGGCCCAATGAGTTTCTGGTCATGTTGTTTGGTTTGACCAATGCCCCAGCAATCTTCATGGACTTAATGAACAGGGTGTTCAAGGATTTCTTGGATAAGTTCATCATTCTCTTTATCGACGATATTTTAGTGTACTCCAGTTCAGTGGAAAAGCACGAGATACATCTTCGACATGTCTTGCAAAGGATAAGAGAGCACCAGTTGTACGCCAAGTTTAAGAAGTGTGAGTTTTGGTTACCAGAAGTGACATTCCTTGGACATATAGTTGGCAAAGATGGGATTAAGGTGGATCCATCTAAGGTGGAGGCAGTGAGAGATTGACTGAGGCCAAGGAACACCTTTGAGGTTCAAAGCTTCCTTGGGTTAGCAGGTTATTGCAGACGGTTTGTAGAAGGGTTCTTAAAGATTGCTGGAACGATGACAGAATTGACATGGAAGAATTTGAAGTTCGTCTGGTTAGACAAGTGTGAGAACAGTTTTCAAGAATTGAAGCGGCGACTTATTCTGCGCCAGTGATGAGTCTTCCTTCGGAGGAAGGAAAGTTTGTGGTTTATTGCAACGCGTCGAGGTTGGGTTTAGGCTGTTTGTTGATGCAGAACGTGAAGGTTATAGCTTATGCGTCATGACAGCTGAAGGAGTATGAGCAGCGGTATCCTACCCATGATTTGGAATTAACAGTGGTGGTATTCACACTGAAGGTTTGGCGACATAATTTGTATGGGGAGAAGTGTGAGATATACACCGATCATAAGAGTTTGAAGTACTTCTTCATGCCAAAAGACCTGAATATGAGATAGAGGCGTTGGCTGGAATTGGTAAAGGATTATGACTGTGACATTCTTTACCACCCAGGGAAAGCCAATGTAGTGGCGGATGCATTGAGCTGGAGAGGCTCGGGGAAGTTGTTTAGTTCCACCCAAATTTCGAGGGAGTTGGCTGATGAGATGTCTAGAGCGAGGATAGAGTTGGTAGTGGGTCGGTTGGCCAACATTACTCTACAGTTGACCCTATTAGAGTGGATTATGGAAGGTCAGTTGGTAGATGCTCAGTTACAGGAGGTTAGGGAGATTGTTTTAGTGGGACTAGCTAAGGACTATTCTATTTTCGAGGTTGGTCTGCTACGGTATCAGGGTCGGATCTGTGTTCTGACTAATGTGGGAATTATACGTGAGATATTGGATGAATCGCATACTACTTCGTACTCACTTCATCCGGGTACCACGAAGATGTATCAGGATCTACGAATGTTGTATTGGTGGCACGAGATGAAGAAGGATGTGGTGGAGTACGTGGCCAGATGTTTAATCTATCAACAGGTGAAAGCTAAGCATTAGCGACTAGCAGGGTTGCTTCAGCCTTTGGGTATTCCCGAGTGGAAATGGGAGGATATTACGATGGACTTTGTGGGAGGTTTACCCAGGATAGTAGGGCTTCATGACTCACTATGGGTGATAGAAGACAGATACACCAAGTAAGTTCATTTTCTTCCAGTGAAGACATATTATATGGTGGATCAGTATGCAGAGTTGTATGTGAAGGAGATCGTACGTCTTCACGGAGTTCCTAAGTCTATAGTGTCAAACCAGGATCCTATCTTTACCTCCAAGTTTTGGGGTAGTTTGCAGAAGGCTATGGGGACTCAATTGAAGTTCACCACAGCCTTCCATCCTCAGACTGATGGACAGTCTGAGAGGAAGATTCGGGTGTTGGAGGATATGCTTAGGGCATGCGTGATTGATTTTGAGGGATCTTGGAGTAAGTATCTCCCGTTGATTGAGTTTTCATACAAGAACAGTTATCAATCAACGATTTGAGTTCCAGCTTCGGGACCACGTGTTTCTGCGAGTTTCACCACTGCGAGGGGTGATAAGGTTTGGGAAAAAGGACAGCTTGAGCCCTAGGATCCTCGGACCTTTTGATATCTTGGAGAGGATCAGATCGTGGCTTACAGATTATCTTTGCCACCGTCGTTGTCGGGAGTTCATGACCTATTCCATGTTTCTATGCTCCGGAAGAACATCTCAGATACGACACATGTATTGAACTATGAAGGCTTGGAATTGCAGATAGATTTGTCCTATGAGGAGTGACCGGTTCAGATTTTGGATCAGAAGGATAAGGTTCTACGGAACAAGACAATTCCTCTGGTTAAAGTGTTATGAAGGAATAGTATGGTCGAAGAGGAAACCTGGGATCTTGAGTTAGTGATGTGGGATTAATATCCCGAGTTATTCAGGTAAAATTTTGAGGACGAAATTCTCAGTAGGAGGGGATAGTCGTAACGACCCAACAATCACCAATAAGGCTTAAGGGCCTTGATTTTTATGTTGGGAGGGCATAATTGGTTTATGTGTGATTTATATGGTTTAATACATGATAATGTGATAATCATGCTTATATGATTATATGGATATGTGAAATGCATGACTACGAGTATTAGTATGCATATAGGCCTTGTTTAGCTTATAGAGGCATATTTGTAATTTTAGCCCGTTGAGGGAATAAATGTGATTATTTGTGATAAATAGTTAAGACCACATTATTATGTAGATGTATTTTTCGCATAAGGCTCGAGGCGATCCTAGTGAGCGATTTAGGGATATAGTCACGGCAGGGATTTATACCCGGCTCGGGGGAGCCTGGGATATTTCTAGGAATTTGGGAAATATATTGGAGACTATTTGAAATTGGGGAAAATAATTGGTGATTAATTAGATGACGAGATTTAAGTGCTAAAACTTAAGGACACTTGAGGAATTAACAAAAACTGCGTGAAAATGACAAAAATGCCCTTAGAGTGATTAAAAGGCTTGGATTAAAATGTAAGGGTAAAAGAGTCTTTTGCCTATTAGGAGATGTGCTTGTTATATCTGATGTTTTTAGAGTATAAGGGAAAGTGGTAGAAACTAAAGGAAAGAAAATAGAGAACCTAACCTATCTCTCTCTCTCTCTCCTGAATTGTTATCTTTCTCCCTCTCTTGAGGATTTCTGAAGCTAAGAACTCGGAGAAAGTCTACACTTGGTTTGGGGTGTTGATCCTTAGAGAAGCTAAGGGATTCAGTTGGAGTTACCTACCAATTAAGGTAAGGTTTAAAGGTTTTGTTTGAATTTTCTGGGTTTGTGAGGTTGAATTCTGATTTTGGATGGAAATTAAGGACTTAAGCTTGGGGATTTGACGAACTAAAGGCTGGAAGGGCATATAAGGCAACCTAGGGCTACTACAGCGCTAGGCCACGCTTTCGGGGGGGCTTGATTCCCTGACTCTAGCGTTGTAGCGCCCACCATGTAGCACTGTAGTGCTGCCCTGCCTCCTGAAATGGGTTTTGGGTATTTTTCTTAGGGTTTTGCTTGGGGGCTCGGGGGTCGATTACCCCACCCTGTTTGGTGGAATTGGTCATCCTGGGGGTTTGGGATTGGTTCTGAAGTTGGGTTATGGAATTGAATGTTAATGAGGGTTCTATTTTACGGTTGTGACTAGGTGTACGCTAGGGCTTGATTGGGATCGTGCTCGAGGGTAATCTCAAGTAGCTGAAGCGCTCAGAATCAAAGGTAAGAAAATTGCACCCGGTTATGTTGTTATGTTGGGAATAAGAGTTCCCTATACTTGTATGTGATATCATATAATGGTATTATGCCACGGGGACATGAAAAAAATGGCCTACGAATGCCTGAATTAATATTTGAGCACAGGACGCGGCTCGGCCACTGGTAGCTAAGGTTAAGTATATAATCACTGAGCTAGGCCGAAGTGAGCCGGAGTCAGTGGGAAAATCAGCGGGTGCGGCCTAAGGGCATCGACCCTAGATATTGTGTGATGTGTTTATTGTTATTAATCTGATAATAGTGGCATATTCTTTATTTGGATGACTGAATGTTGGTTTGGTGGTTGATATCCTTGATTATGTGAATAATGTGAACCGCTGAGTATCTGATTGATGATTTGTGAGTTACCTGACTATTTATTATAGTTTATACTCTGCATTATGGTTTTCTTGCTGAGCCTTGGCTCACGGGTGTTACGTGGTGCAGGTAAAGGCAAGGGAAAGGTGGACCAGTCTTGAGTTGGAGAGCTCTGGGGCAGAATGTACATAGTCAGCTGATCGGCCGCCACGACGAGGGTTGGTTTAGGGACAGGAGAATCTAAAGTGTCTATTTTGCCATTAGAGTGGCTTGTGGTTGTACATAAAATTTGAAATTTTGTAAACTGCCTTTTAAAACCTATTTTGGGATCCCATGTATTAAAAATTTATTTTCATGAGAAATTTTCTGTTTTATGACCAAAACCTTTTAACCATAACCTAATTACGACTTTAGGGTCACATTTTCAACTATACAACTTGATTAGCAAGTTTTTCACATTTATAATCACACAATGTAACGACCTTGGTTATCCCGGGTGTTACATTGTACCAGTATGCAGAGTTGTATGTGAGAGATAATGTGCATCTCTGCTGGGTTCCAAAATCTATAGTTCGGATCGGGATCCAAATTTTTCCTCCAAGTTTTGGAGAAGCTTGCATAAGGCTATGGGGACTCAGCTGAAATTCAGTACATTCTATCATCCTCAGACAGATGGTAGTATGAGAGGATGACTCAGATATTGGAAGACATGTTTAGAGTATGTGCACTAGATTTTGAGGGGTCATGGAGTAAGTACCTTCAGTTGATTGAGTTTTCATACAATAACAACTATCAATCAACAATTGGAGTAGCTCAATGTGAGATGCTGTGTGGAAGGAAGGGTCACCCATTCATTGGGATGAAATGGGAGAAAGGAAGTATTTAGGTCATGAGATGGTTTAGAGGACTAATGAGCCTATTGAGAAGATCCGAGCTTGAATGCTCGCCTCACGGAGTAGATAGAAAAGCTAAGCTGACCCTAAGCGTAGGGATGTTGAGTTCCAGGTAGGGGAGCACATATTTCTACAAGTTTCACCATTGCAGGGAGTAAATAGGTTTGGAAAGAAGGGCAAGTTGAGCCCTAGGTTTGTAAGACCTTTTGAGATCTTTGAAAGGAATGGGTAGGTAGCCTATAGATTGGCTCTACCCCCGTCATTATGAGGAGTTCATGACGTGTTTCACATCTCAATGCTTCAGAAGTATGTGTCATATATGACCCATGTATTGGGATACAAAGATCAGGAGCTATAGACAGATTTGTCTTATGAGGAGCGACCAATTCAGATCCTAGATAGAAAAGAAAAGGTTATGAGGAAGAAGATGATTCCTCTAGTTAAAATCTTATGGAGGAATAACAGGGTCGAGGGAGTGACTTAGGAGCTAGAGCCAGTTATGCGAGATCAACATCTAGGACTGGTTAGGTAAATTTCGAAGAAGGAATTTTTAGTAGGAGGGGATATTTGTAACGTCCCAATTTTGCTAATAAGGCTTAGTGCCTTGATTAGTATGTCGAGAGGGCATAATTGGATTTATATGCAAATTATGTTAAACTAATTGAATATATGTGTGAATAAGTGGCATATATGAATTATATTGGGATATGAATATTTATGCATGATTTTGTGTATTAAATATGCTTGTGTGTCTGTTTTTGTTAATAAGGGCATATTTGTAATTTTGGCCCGTTGAGGGTATAAATGTAATTATATGTGTTATGTGACCAAGAAAACATTATTATGTGAATATATTTGTGATATTTAGCTCGAGGCGATCCTAGTGAACGGGTTGGCGGAAAAGTCACAACAGGGTCAAATATCCCGCTCGGGGTGAGCCTAGGGGTATTTTAGTAATTTAGTACGTAGTCGGGATTTATTGGGTGATGGGTAGTGTTATCCATAATTTCCACCTATGACACGTGGCAGGGTCGAACGGGTCCATGGGCCCTTAAAAGAGGTCCTAGCCCAACCTGAGCCCTGTGAACAATGAATAAGGAAACCTTGACAACCTAGACCATATTGAGCACGATGACGGGAAAGTAGCACATGCATAGTGAAGGGGGCAGAACTAAGGTGCAAGCCCACATCATCTCCCTCACCACTCTCAATCTACATCCCCGAGATGGAAATTGTGATGGAGGAAAATTCACTCCGCCTTCAAGGTATCTGCCTTGATAAATGAACCTGGATCCTGGTAAAGGAACCATGACTTAGGTAAACGATCCCGGATATCAGTAAATGAACCCGAACCACATGTTCGGATAGTACAAGTCTAATCTTCCCTGATTCTTACGTGTCCTTGAAAAATCCGGCAGTTGTTCTCCCCAACTAACCTGCAGAAGGGGGTACGCACGAAATGCACACTGTTCCTAAGAAATGGTACTGCTACTACTCTAACAGATCATGTCCCCAAGATCCCCTTGGTAGCCCACACGTATCAGTCCATGCTAACGTACAAAGGGCAGTTGTAAGGCTTGACCACGCCTAAGTCGGCCCAAAGGGCCCATATTAACAACATCTAATTATGTCAACTTTCTTGTATTATGACTCCATTAGCGAGCAATTGTAAATATATCCTTATTGGGCCCAGATTAGTCTGGCCCAAGTGACATGACTGCCTATAAATAGGATCAGTTGTGCATTGTAGCAAGGATCCCATATTTTCTCTTATAAGAAAAACGCTGCTGAACTTGCAGAAAACCTCCATTGTCAAAACTTTCTAAAGCCTAATACTAGTGAGTCGTGGACTAAGGCTCATTTATGCCCCAACAACGTAAAAATTGTGATTGTTCATCTCTTATTCTTTCTTTCCAGCTCTTATTTTATAATATATTTATTGTTTCCAAAAAACTCGGTAAAAATTTTGGTGCTTTCATTGAGAGCTGAAGAAAGCTTGAATCAACATTTGTCATTTGGGAATATGGTGAACACCAGACATACCGTGTTTGATCCTGCTCATCACCAATAACAAGACAATGGAGAACCATTGCCCAATCAACCACCTCCTCAAGACCTACCAGAGGACATACCTTATCAGGGGCCTGTAATGCACTGGATAACTAAGACCGCTACACTATGTATTTTAAAAAAGTGCAAGACTTGCGAATCAAGTCATTTGAACAATATTGTGATCCTAAAGTCAACTATCAGGTTAGGGTTAAAATATTTTGGTCATAAACGGTTAATTTTCATTAAAATAGATGTTTGATACATGGGATCCCAAAAAACAGGGTATAAGTGGTAATTTATAATCCCAAAAAGATAATACCAAAAGCCACTCTAATGGCAAAACACAAGTTTTAGGGCTCTGTCCCTGTACTTTCCCTCGATCATGGCAGATGAGCAACTGACTATGTACACTCTGCCCCTAGAGCTCTCCAACTCATTGTTGGTCCAGTTTCCCTTTGCCTTTACCTGCACCACGTAGCATCTGTGAGCCAAGGCCCAGTAAGAAAACCATAAAAAGAAAATATACATAGCAACAACAGTATTCAATAGATCTTAATACCAGTCATTCAGAAATTCAATAGAATATAAGTATCAAGCTAATAATGGTAAACAAGTATAGTCAAGCATATATTTTAATCAGTAACACAAATGCTCAAGGTCGACGCCCTTAGGCCTAGCCCTTTGTTTATTAAGCTGACCCCGGCTCACTTAGGACGGGTCCACTGTTTATTTAGCTGACCCCGGCTCACATTGGCCGAGCCGCGTCCAATGCGTTAATCATCATCCCCAGCTCCCTTAGTCCGTACTTTCACATTTGACATAACAACAATACATTTACACAACACATATATCAAGATACAGGAAACCTTAGTCCCAAACACAACCACATGGGTGCAATTTTCTTACCTCGAATCCCGAGCGGAGAATTAAGAACGATCTCGAGCATGATCCTCAGTCCTAAGCCTTAGCGATAAACCTAGTCACAACAACAATGGGTAACTATCAATTTCTAATCCAAAAATATACTTAGAGAACAAATATTAGCCTCTGGGAGCTCAAATTCTACTAAACCGGGTAGTAGAATTCATCTTGAGTGCCTAGGTTTGAATCCCCAAGCTTCCTCGAGCCTAAAACCTTGTCTTCCCTTAATTCCCCATTTAGGGTCGCAACTTGCCCCTAAGGACCGCGACCCACCCCTTAGATAGAGGCCTAGTCCTTCCTAATGGAGGACATAGGCCGCAACTTGCACTCTTCTGAGTTGGACCACGTCTGGTGAACAGAGGCTCCCATCCTCCAAAAGCATGTGGGCCGCGACGCCTGAAGAACATGGCCGCAACCCGAGCCCCCAAAGCCAAAAAAACCTCATTTTCCAGCATTTTTTCCTCGAGTCTAACCCCAAATGACCAGCCAAACTCAGATTCATGCCCAAAATTCCTATCCTTAAATCCCAACCATCACAACTTACCTATAACCATTTTCTTGCACCATCAAACACCCAAACCCAGCTAACCAACCAAAACTCTTGAAACACTAACTTTAATAAAATCTCCAACATAATTAAGCAATTGAATTTTAAACTACCTCAATTTATGGCCTGCATTTCTCCAGCTATCCTCTGCCCACTTTGAGCCTTAATTCTTCAGTTTAACCCAACCCAAACTCAGCTCCAATCCAGCTTAAACAAAGTCTTTTCGTTCAGCAAACTCAAAGTCTTCACACAAGAGGGAGAGAAGGAGTGAACATGAGTGAGAGGGTGAGAGAGAGAGATCTGAGAGTCTTCTACTACATTCTAGTCGTTCCTTAGAGTTTTACTGAGTATATAACTTAATTGGAAAGGACCGAATTGCCCTTTATTATTAACCCAGCCCTCCAATTACCTCTACGGATAGAATGATCATTTCTCGATTCCTGCTAATTCCTTAGGTGTTCCTACCATTTACCAATTAATCCCATCACGCCCAACTAATTACCAAATACTTATCCATTATTCAATAAATCCCAAAATATTCTCTAAATTCCCAAAATACCCTCAGGCTCCACTCGTGTCGGGTATTAAACCCTACTGTGAATATTTTGCTAATACACTCACTAGGACCGTCTCGAGCCAAATACTGCAAAGATATCCACATAATAATGTGGTCTCAACTATTTATCACATATAATCACATTTATGCCCTTAACGGGTCAAAATTACAAATATGCCCTTATGAACAATAGAGTGCCCGCATGCATATTTAATACTCACAAACATGCATATAATATATTCACATAATAAGTTTAATCATGCATGCCACATAGTCATGCATTTAATCAACTAAACACATATATAAACCAATTATGCCCTCTCAGAATGCTAATCAAGGCACTAAGCCCTATTAACAAATTTTGGGTCGTTACAGGGCCTCTGCCCGACGACTCCCAGAACTTTGGGGAAGGGGGTGAGTATGAGGAAGGCTATTACGAGGAATATGAAGGGGAGTATGAAGATTACGAGATCGAGAACCTCGTTGATCCTCACGAGAAAGATGCGGATCCTGACTAGGAGGATCCAGATGTGGTCCGTCTAAGACTACAAGTCCTGGATCAAGAAGCCAGGATGGATGAACAACAAGAGGTCAGCCGCCAAATGCAAGAGTCCCTTCTGGCTCTTCAGGCTTTTATTACTGCCAAAGGATTGGTAGCAAATCCTCGAGCTGTTCCTCCCCAAGGAATGCAGCCGCCTATCCCACCTATTAGGGCTGGCATGCCCAACAACGGTGCCCCTATCCTCCTCCAAGACAATCCCCGGATCCCAAAGTTGGTCCATCAAACCTTGCTCAAGACAAAAGGAAAGCCAAGATGGATGTTCCCGTCGAAAAAGCAAACCCCCAATAGAAAGCTCTTCCCGCTATAAAAACCAGGGTTGGCCCAAGGCAATTCCCTAAAAAGGAACGGATGAATCCTATCCCAGAACAGAATCATCCGAAAAATCCGCAGGGAAAGCACCCGCAATGTACAAAGCCCTGGAATGTCTACATACAGGACAATCAGGGAAGCTGCTTTTATCCCAGCCCATCCATGAACAAGGATCACAGAGGGTGCATGTAACGCCCCAACTCCAGGGACCGCTACAGTGCACATTGCAAACAGTGCTAAACTCGCTAATCGAGTCGTTTGGCCATAAACGTGTGACTAAGTATGATTAGCAGTTTAGGGGTTAAAAATTTTGGTTAAGATAAAACGTCTCACTAGAACGTTTACTGTATACTTGAGCTGGAGTCGAGCTGTCTATCCCCTTTTGCTCAAGCTCCCTTAGCCTTGGCAATCCTTCTTGAGATGCCCAACTATTCCACATACGAAACATGCCCTTGCTCGGCATTCTCCCAGATGATGCCTCTTACACCGAGCGCATTCCGGGTAAGGCTTCCAGCTTTTCTTCCTGCTTGCTCCACTAAGTGGAGGTACCACTATCTGAGCTCCACATCCCATGGCACTCTTTTCCTCATCTCTGATGCTCTCAACAGCAAGAGCCTTCTCTACAACCTGAGCATAGGCAGAGACTTCATGCACTGGGGCAACTCTGATGCCCTGAGCTATTACAGGATTCAATCCTTGAACAAACTTTTCTTTCCGAGCCACATCTGTGGGTACCATGTCTAAAGCAAACTTGGTCAACCCATTAAATTTATTAACATACTCGGATACTGATGCCTTTCCCTGAACGAGATTCAGAAACTCATTCATCTTGGCAGCCTTAGCCACATCACAGTAATACTTTTCATTAAACAGCTGCCTAAACTCTTTCCAATCCATCACAGCTGTGTCTCGTGTCTGGGATATCACTTCCCACCATGTCTGAGCATCATCCCGCAATACATATGTCGCACAGATCACCATATCGTGACCTACCAGCCCCATACTATCAGGAATGGAACTGACCATGCTCATCCATTGCTCAGCTCTGAATGGATCTAGGCCTCCCACAAAGACTGGAGGGTAATACTCCTGGAATCTTCCACAGAGAAATTCCCATCTGCTCTCAACCCTAGGCCGAGCCAAACCTGGTGCCATTCCTGACACAACATAGGAAGAGGTGCTTCCCAACAGATTCTGCTGTTGCCTCAGACACCTAATCTCTTCCTCATGCCTCTGCAATCTTGATTGCAAATCTGTGACTTTCTGTTGAAAACTCTGAGGGGTAGATGAGGAACTCAACCCCTGACTGAAACTCCCAGCCTCTGTATAACCACCACCAGGCCTCATAACCGCCTTGGATATATACCCGTTCTGCAGTCAATAACTTGACCCATTAGTCACAATGAGCATATCATGAGTTTTCCCCCACGGAATCAATCTTACCACACCATATTCACAAATCACTGCGGTGCTATAAGCATTCCCATGGCATTCATACATCAATCAAAATCCCTGCTCTTCCAACATCCACACCATGCCTCAACTCAAGCATGCATTTATCACAATTATGTAATCATGGAGCAGGTAATCAAATGATCATGTTCATAAACATATTCATGGAGCATATAATCAAATAGTCAAGAGCCAAGCTCTATCAGAATCTCATGCTCCTTAATGCAATGTGCAGGTAAAGCATTCACAATCTATTTAAGCAGCTAAGCACATAACTACAAAAATAGTTACCATTCCTTGAGTGAAGCTATCTTCAGTGATGAGTGTACATGACCAGCTTGTCTTCAGGAACACATAAACCATGGCATTGCTCTGATACCAAAATTGTAACGCCCCAACTCCAGGGACCGCTACAGTGCACATTGCAAACAGTACTAAACTCGCTAATCGAGTCGTTTGGCCATAAACGTGTGACTAAGTATGATTAGCAGTTTAGGGGTTAAAAACTTTGGTTAAGATAAAACGTCTCACTAGTACGTTTACTGTATACATTGGGATCCCAAAAATATAATTTCAGAGTTTAATACAAGAAAGTGTTTACAACAGGTCGTTCTAAGCGGCAAAACAGGGTTCAGCCCTAGTTCCACTTTCAAACCTCGCCCAAGTATTGGTCGAGCAGCTGCATATGTACACGTCATCACCTAAGCTCTCCAACTCAAGGATGGTCCAGCTTTCTTTTGCCTTTACCTGCACCACAAAGCACCCGTGAGCCGAAGCCCAGCAAGAAAACTCATATGCTCATAAACAGTCATATCATGATTCCAAGTCATATCTGGCATGCCTAGCATTCATAGCTCTACTCAGCATGCAAATGTATTCAAACAGATGCTAGGGTATCTAGGATAAGAAATCCTGGCCTTCTGATTGGAGGACTATCAAGTCAATCCTAATCAGATGAGTGACTGCCAAACAAGTCACTAACCAAATGGAAGAGTGGCTGCTATGTAAGCCACTAGCCTTCAAGCGCTTATAATATTCATCAAGTGAGTGTCGCAACACTTGAGATTCCGATAAACCATGCTGAGTGACCGACAAGCGAGTCACTAACTCAAATGGAAGGGTGGCTGTTGGGTAAGCCTCTAACCTTCAATAGGTTCTGGTAAACCATACTGAGTGACTGACAAGCAAGCCACTAATTCAAATGGAAGGGTGGCTGTTGGGTAAGCCTCTAATCTTCAATAGGTTCTGGTAAACCATACTGAGTGACTGACAAGCAAGTCACCAATTCAAATGGAAGGGTGGCTGTTGGGTAAGCCTCTAACCTTCAATAGGTTCTGGTAAACCATACTGAGTGACTGACAAGCAAGTCACCAATTCAAATGGAAGGGTGGCTGTTGGGTAAGCCTCTAACCTTCAATAGGTTATGGTAAACCATACTGAGTGACTGACAAGCAAGTCACTAATTCAAATGGGAGAGTGGCTGCTAAGTAAGCCACCAACCTCCAAGCGCTTATTTCATTCATCGACCCTCGGGGTCAGTCTGGCATTAATGCTCTTTGAGTCATTCGATGCTGACAGTCAATTAGACCTCACCTTTGATGGTTTGCGTGATACACGCTAAGACCATTCTGACTAATTAGTCAGTACTATGCACAGGTAAGCAATGATATCGATGTGTATCATATGCCAATTATCCAAGAATAGGGCATTCAGCATGCTTACTAAATAGTTGCTAGCATAATTATGATCATGCACAAACTCAGAGACTCAAGCTCTGACCAATCTCATACTCATCATTCATGGCATGCCCTAATCACATGTTTCTCGTGCATCACATGCATCACATTTAATCATTCAGCATGCCTCAACAATAATCATATGCAAATGGGCAAGATTTCCAAGCATTCATTATGCTATCAATGCTTACATTTAAACATTCAACATGCATCAATCATAACCATGCATGTCACATATGGGGTGCAGTTTTCTTACCTTAGGTCCAAGCACAGGTTACCAACAAATGAGCCACAAGCACGATCCTGATCCAAGCCTCTAGTGTTAACCTAGTCACAACCACAAATGATGATCCAATGAGTTCAAGTTCTAAAACCAACCCTTGAACTAAAACTTAGCCTCCAAGACATCAATCCTCACTAATCCGGGTAGTAGGAATGATCCTGAGGCTTAAAACCATGTTTCCGGGGTCAAAATGAGCAAATGGGGTGAAAACAGGGCAAGGGCTGCGGCCCTAGCACCTTGGGCCACGGCCCCCAGGGTTCTCTGAGGCTAGGGCTGCGGCGCCCAGCAAGGCCAAATCCTGACACCTGCTTCTTCGAGCAAAGGCCGCAGCGCCCAAGAACAGGGCCGCGGCCCAACTTCGGGGCAGCCATTTTTCCTTCGTTTTAACCTTTTAAAACCTCCCAAAAACATGTCTAAACTATCCCAAATCATTAAATCAAAGTTCCCAAACTCCCCAATGGTCCAAAACCACCAAAACCCAAGGTTCAAACCAACCAAAAACTCGACAATTCACAAGGTACGATTCAAGCTTAAAAACTTTAAAAACTTCAAACTTCAAACTCGAATTACCTCCGATTGAGTTGTTTCCAACTAAATCCTCCGGCTAATAAGCTTATAATTCTCCTTAGGATTGCTATGCCTCAATCCTTGCTTGATTCCGAGTCCTAGAACTCAAGTTATCTTCGAAAATGAAATCGGGAACGAAAAGGGAACTTTTGGGAGAGAGAACGTACAAAACGTTCTTTTTATTTTCTTAAAAGGTTACTTCAAGCTTAAGTAGCTTCCAATAAAACCTAATGCTCGGGGTCCCGAAAACACCCCCGGGGACATTATAGTCAAAACTTCCAGAATTTCCCCCTGGTCTTACTAACTCCCAATTTATCACCAAATATTAATTCCCATTACCCAATAACCCGGTAACGCTCTAAATACCCCTTGACTTACTCCAAGTCAAGCTTAAATCTCATTGTGACTTTCCCACTAGCTTACCTCTTAGGATCGTCTTGTGCTGGGTAACCCTGGCATAACCAGATAATAACAAAGCACCGCGCCCATTTCACATATATGCCAAAAATGCCCGAAATGGCCAAAATATGAAAATCACCCAATTAATCACAAATGGGTTCACATGCATATTTAATACACCTAAACATGCATATTATCATTAAATAGAATAATAAATCAATTATGGCCCTCCCGGCCTCCTAATCAAGGTCCTAAACCTTATTAGGAAATTTGGGGCATTACAGTGCAAACGCTGAGACAAGCCAAAAATGGTTAGTTCGGGAGACAACACATCCTAAGTGGACTTGCGAGACAAAGTCAACTCTCAGAAGGAGTGGGCCCGAAAAGAAAAGATCCCTCCTCGAGGAGGTGACTTAAGGAATAACCTCAATGACGGGAGGAACGAAAGAGTCCCCTGGACGATGGAATGGCCAGGAAGTTCATGGAACAACTGGCCACTCTTAAAAAGTTCATGGACCGGTTGGTCCGGAAACAAGTATGCGGAGCACCCGATTCAGAAGACGGAGAAAAGGAATTGTGCGCCAAGCACATCCTAGACGTCGTGTTACCCAAAGGGTTCAAGATGCCAGACATACCCGCCTATACCGAGAACACTGACCCCAGAGATCATTTGTCCCGCTACAATCGCCTGATGATTGTAGCTCATGTGTGTGATAACGGAAAATTCCTGTGTTTCTCAATCACTTCTGCTGGACCCATAGAAGATTTGTGGAAAAGACTCAAGATGGGATCGATCCAGTCTTGGTCTGGATTGCAGTCAGCTTTCCATAAAGAATTCGTGGCTGCCATTAAGATGGACATGGAAGTGAGTGCGTTGGCCAACATCAAACAACATCCCACGGAGACCTTTAGGGCTTACATCTAACACTTCACGAAAGAAGCCTCAAAGACTAAGGTGGATGATGGACAACGCCTAGTAGCTCTCCAGTCTAGAATCAGGATTGGATCCCTTCCCTGGGATGTCATGCAATGCAGCAAGGTGACCACTTTTGAAGAATTTATAAGAAGGGCACAAGGTTTCATCAACTAGGAGGAGGCTCTAATCCAATGCTTTGGATGGCAGCCAACACCCTAGTCCACAACACCAACCTTTCCTAGATACGAAGTGCAGTATCCAAAAAATATTTATCTAGCACCTCCAACGGCGTCCAGACCCGCTGGAACCATTGGGATTCCATTCATGACCCAAATAGTCTATGGGCCCACTTCGTTGGGATATGCTCCAGCTCCATCCGCCCAACCAGGTATAGTGCCGCTCCTTGCGATGCCTAACCACCCTAGGCTAAAGCAGTTGAGGAGATCATAAATTGCTCACGGGGAATGAAATTGGTCAAAAGTCAAAACTGATCCGAGCCCACGAAGAAGGGAAAGAGGGGGTACGAGCCCCAATACAAAGAGTATACAAACTTGGTGGCACCTGGGAAAACATCTACCTTTCAACGGGCAATGTAGCCCATTACTGGAAACCAAGCCCCATGTTTAAAGGGGGAAATAATTCGAGGGACACAAGAAAAAGGTGTGCCTACCACCAGGATGTGGGCCACATGATCGAATAATGTCATTAGATGAACGACGAGATCTAGAATTTGATCAAACTGAGACATTTCCACCAATGAGTCAGGATGCTAACGGAAGTTTCGGGACTACCCGCAACTCCCAGACAACCTTTGGCATCGGGTGCACAAGTATCATACCAAACTCCTCAGGGAGGGTACAGTCCTCGATCGAGAGCACAGGTGTAACATACCATATTCCCTAATATGGCTTAGTGTTAAACATCAGAGACCAGCTGGATTGCTATACCCCTTGGACATTCCAGAGTGGAAATGGGAAGACAATACAATGGACTTTGTGGTGGGATTGCCCAAGACAGTGGGTCATCACGATTCAATATGGATGATTGTAGACAAAAATACCAAATCGGCTCACTTTCTACCATTGAAGATGATTTATGCTGTTGACTAGTACACAGATCTCCATGTAAAAGAGATAGTACGCCTTCATGGAGCCCTGAGGTCGATCGTGTCAGATTGAGACACCACATTTACTTCCAATTTTTGGGGAAGTTTGCAGAAGGCAATGGGCACATAGCTGAAGTTTAGTACAACCTATCATCCTCAGACCGATGGTCCGTCTGAGAGGACTATCGAGATACTGGAGGACATGCTGAGAGCATGTGTACTGGACTTTGAGGGGTCTTGAGTAAATATTTACCCTTGATAGAATTTTCCTACAACAACGGCTACCAGGCGACCATAGGAGTGGCCCCTTATGAGATGTTGTATGGAAGGAAGTGTAGATCACCTATTCACTGTGATGAGATGGGTGAGCACAGGTATTTGGGTCTTGAGGCAGTTCAGAGGACCAATGAAGCCATTGAAAATATCAGAGCTTAGATGCTCGCATCATAGAGTAGACAGAGAAGTTATGCGAATCTGAAGCGTAGGAACGTGGAGTTCCAGTTGGGAGACTATGTCTTCCTTAGAGTCTCACCACTCGAGGGGGTGAAGAGATTTTGGAAAAAGGGCAAGCTGAGCCCTAGGTTCGTAGGACCTTTTGAGATCCTGGAAAGGATCGACCAAGTGGGTTATAGGTTGGCATTACCTCCGGAATTGTCGGCCGTGCACAATGTGTTCCATATTTCGATGCTACGAGAGTATGTAACTGATGAGACTCAAGTACTGAGTTATGAAGATCTGGAGTTGCAAACAGATTTGTCCTATGAGGAGCAGCCAGTTCAAATATTAGAGAGAAAGGACAAGGTCCTGAGGAACAAAGCCATACCTTTGGTGAAGGTATTATGGAGGAACAACAAGGTCAAGGAGTTGGAATCATCCATGCGGGACCAGTATCCCGAGCTGTTCAGGTAAAATTTCGAGGACAAAATTCCTATAAGGAGGGGATAGTTGTAACATCCCAAATTCCCTAATGTGGCTTAGTACCTGGATTAGGGGGCCGAGAGGCAATAATTGTTTTAATTATGTGTTAATACAGTATGAGCATGTCATTATGTGAATTATATTATAATATAATTATGCTTGCCTATTTAGAAATACTAAATGTGTTTGTGGGCTCATTTCTTATACGAAGGGCATTTTAGTAACTTGACCCGATGAGGGTATAATTTTAAATTTAAGTTTGTGTGATTGAGACCACATTATTATGTGGATATATTTGGGCTACTCGACGCGAGGTGATCCTGCTGAGCAAATTAGCGAAAAATTCACAATGGGGTAAAATTCCCGGCTCGGGGTATTTTGGTAATTAGTACATTGCCGAGATTTGTCGGGTAATGGGAGATTAAATGATTGTTATTTTGAGATAGTTTGGGATTTAGAGGAACACCCAGGAATTCATGGGAAGTGGCAATTGACGAAATTTCCCTTGAAGGGCTTTGGGGATAGTGATTGGGTCTAGGGGCATTTAGGTCATTTGTGCCTAATTAGAGACTTAACTAGATGTTTCTTCAGCTAAGGGAAAGCTAAAGCATAGTAATAAAAAAAAGGACTACTTTCTCTCTCCCGTAACTCTCTCTCCCTCTTCTTGATAGCTTTAGAATTTTGAGGAATTGGAGGAATCAAGGTTAAGAAATTGAAGGGTTAAGCTTGTGAAACTTGGGGATTAGCTCAAGGGTGATCATATCTCAGATGTAAGGGTTTAAACTTAGTATTTCCATGTCAATTCTACTTATTTCTGTAGGAATTTTAGAGTGTGCATGTGAGAGGGTTTGATGATTAAATTTTGGATTTTGATGAGTTTTTAGTCTAATTCTGAGTTGGTTTTTGTTGCTGGTGAGTTGTTGAATTAATTATGGGAATTGAATTGAGGGTTTAAGCTTTATTTGGGGTAATTATGATTGGGTTCAGCTAAGGATAAACCCAATAATTATAGGTTCAAATGGGTCGGGCCACGACCCTGTTCTTGGTGTGCTGCAGCCCTCTAGACCAAAAGGGAGCCAAGGAGGGAACTGTCGCGAAGGTGCGCCGCAGTGCCTCCTAGGCTGGGCCGCAACGCGTGTCTGGTGTTTTGGGGAGGCTGAACCTCTGATTGGGGTGGGCCGTGGCGCAAGAGCTTGGGAGCCGTGGCTCTTAAGGGGTTTTTGGACCACAAGAAGGTTTTGAGTGCGGGAAACTCAACCTTATGAGCTCGGGATTGATCCTACTACCATGTTTAGTGGAATTCGATGTCCCGGAGGCTAGGACTCAATCCGGAAGCCTTTATTCACTCGTTTTTTATTGAATTCTTTATTATGGTTGTGACTGGGTCAATGCTAAGGGCTCGGATCAAGGATCGTACTCTTGAATCGTTCATTGGTAGCTTGCACTTAGACCGAAGGTAAGAAAACTGCACCTAGAATATGATGTACATGATTGGGGTTCGACCCAAATGTTGAGTATAATCCTAAATTGGGTGTTAGATCTGTGAATACACATGATTATGATTATGCCTATGTATGTTTGATTAAATGTATTATAATATATTGTATTTGTATGTATATATATATATATGATAAATGGATTATGTGATTGTCTGCTGTGACTAGGGAGCTTGGCTTATAAACCATGGATTCGTTGTGGTATCTAGTTAGAGATCGACTTACTAGTTGTGGGCATATCTGATTTAAGGGACTCGACTTATAAGTCAAGAATCTGTGAAGCTCGACTTATAAGTCGAGGGTCTTTAAGCTTTGACTTACAAGCCGAGGGTCTGTGAGGCTCGACTTATAAGTCGAGGACCTGTAAGCTTCGGCTTATGAGCTGAGATTGGCATTATGCACGTGGAGTACAGGCCCCAATGGCTGGTCCACTTTGGGGGGGCACCAAGCACCTGACTGGCTCGGATGCCAAACAAAATGAAAGGGAGTGCGACATGCACTTGCGCAACTCTATGGTTGCTGATCTGTAAATGTTTATGCTAGTTTCAGTTATTACTGCTAGTCTAATGTGTTAGTCTGTGAATAATTGAATATGTTTTCTTGCTTAGTATTTTGGCTCACAGGTACTTTGTGGTGCATGTAAAGGTAAGGAGAAGCTTGGCCAGCCATGAGTTGGAGAGCGATAACAGTGATGTGTACATATGTAGTCCGCTCGGCCACAACGGCTGAGAAACTCATGGAGGCTAGGGTTGAACCTAGTTTTTCCACCTAGGTCGGCTTATTATAATACCTTTGTGTTGTAACCAACTTTTAAACTTGTGTTTTTGGGATCCCATGTAAAGCACAAAGTTTTTGATTTAATGAAAATGTTTATGACTTGACCAAAATTTTTATACCTAAACCTTTAGTGGTTTAATCACATGTTTAGTCCAAATGACTTGTTAGCAAGTTCAGAACCAATTTTAAACATACTTGGTAACGAACCCTTATTAGCAGGGTATTACAACAGGCCCCTCAGGGGGCCTCAATAGTGTAATCACCTTGAGAACCTATGGCTCCTGGGCCTGGAATGTCGTATCCTCCCAGAACCACGCCTCCTCCAGTAGATGGCCACGTAGCCACCATATCAGGAGGCCCAAACCTTGGAGGACCGTCCTGGAACGATCAAAAGAGTTACCTCAACGAGCTCAATCACGACCATGAGGTATTCGCATTGGTCAAGACTCTGGAATCACGAACCCTTGGTCATTGATGCCCAAATTGCCAACAAACGAGTATCCCGAGTGTTGGTGGACGATAGGAGCTCCGTCAATGTCCTATTCAAGCTAGCCTTCATGACGATCGGGCTAACAGAGGCGGACCTAGCCTCCTACCCTACGCAAATCTACAGCTTCAATGGGGATTCTTTGCTCCTTATGGGCAAGATTCAACTCCTCATGATGCTGGGGAATGAGGTTCAGGGCTCCTTCAAGTACTGCACCTTCGTGGTGGTGGATTGCCCCACTACATACAACGTTATTTTTGGGCGCCCCGCTTTAGTTCCATAACCTCCATCCACCAATTATGGATGAAGTTCCCGTGTTATAACAACGGAGTTGGAACTGTACGGGGAGATCAGAAGAGCGCCCAGAAATATTATCACGTCTTCGCTCATCCGATCTTAATGGCCCAGGACGAGCCTCTCAAAAGGGAAAACGTTGATCCAATCGCACCACCTCTGCCAGTACGGAGGGTAGTCTAGGTAGTCTGTCTACTCCCTATTCAATGGTGTACGGATACGAAGTGGTCATCCCAGTAGAAACGGCAGCCTTGTCCGGAACTACGCCTTACTCCAAGAATCCCTAGATCTCATCGAATAGATCTGGGAGGATTCATAAGTGCAACTAAAGATGTATTAGGGAAAGATCGCAAGGCACTTTAACTCGAACGCTAAGAGCTAGAGCTTCAAAACCGATGATCTAGTCCTGCGAAGATCTTCTCGCATCTCAGGATCCGAGACTGCGGGTTCTAGGACCAAATTGAGAAGGAACTTATGAGATCCAAAACGAAGTATGTTCAGTAACATATCGCTTAAAGAGGTTAGACAGAATAGAGGTCCCAAGGGCCTGGAACGCAGAACACCTCTGTCGATACAATTAGTAGTCGGAATAATTTAATTCTTCTCTTTCTAACATTTTTTATTTCATGTAATGTACACCCCAGGGCCATTTCTTTTTTAATAAAAATGGTGTGGAAAAAACACCATAAGAAATGTTGTAAGAAAATAAAAAGTTCACATCCATCTTTAATTTTTACACGAACAAGTGACCTAAGACTACACTCTTTGGTCACTCAGGGGGTAGCACCATCTATACAAGTCTAGGATTAAAAAAAAGGATACAAAGATTAGAGCTTAGTCCTAATCCGGACTTATATAGATTGGGCGTTCAAAACGCAACGCCTAGCAAAAACTGATGCAAGGCTCAAAGCCCAGTCCTAACCCAGTTCCGTGTGGTTCGAGCAGTTCAACCAAAAAAAGGATGCAAGGCTCAAAGCCTAGTCCTAGCTCGGACCCATATTGTTCGGAAGGTTAAAAAAGAAACTCCTAGAAAAGTATGCAAGGCTCAAATTCCAGTCATAACCCAGATCCGTATTGTCCGGGGGGTTCAAAACCCAACTCCCAAAAGACTGATCCAAACCTAACATGGTTCAGGACAGTCCAATCCCTATTCATGTTTTCCTAATAATATTCCAGAACTGTTGGAACTTGAATCGTAGAATTTGATTGATTAAATTTAATCTTGTAAACGGTCTAGGCCATTGGAACCTGAACCTCAGGTTCGAGATAAGTTAATCAGCTAAATTCTACCTAAATCATATTTTTAATGGTCCAGGCCATTTAAACCTGAACATCAGAGTCAGGACAAATCAATCATATGACAGTTGATAACTCCTTAACAATCCAGGCCATTGGAACCTGAACCTCGGGTCTAGAATAAGTTAAGTAACTAAATCATATATGAGAATTCTATAACGGTCCAGGTCATTAGAACCTGAACCAGAGAATCAAGATAAATCAATTAAGTTATATTCGGTAAAGTCCAAGATGGTCCAGGTCGTCGAGACCTAAACTTTGGTCTCAGGAGAAAGTACTTACCTTCTACAATCTTTCCCTTGATAATCTTGGCCATGGGGACTAGGACTCCACATTTAACCCTACTTCATGCAAAGGGGTAAACACTTAGTGAATTTCTGAGGAAAAATAAATAAATTTAAATTAGGAATCATTGTATAATGACAGAAACCAATATAATAACATGACAGAGAGATAAGAAATTGTCTCAGACGCATCTGCGCCATTTCAAAAATATGTATGTTTACAAAGATAAAGGAAAGAAGAGAAGGAGCCCTAAAGTAAAATAAAAAGGCTCAGACCTGGGCTTCATTCTGATCAGGGACGTCCGGAGCATTCTGACCTTGCTGATCCCCAGCAAGAAGCGTCGCGTCCTCTCTTTCCTTAGCTTCAAATTTGACCCTCTTCATCACTGGATCCGGATAGAGGAGGAGATTCATATTTTTATCTTGGTGCCAGGCCATGTAAACGACCTCATCAAAAGTGGCATCCAATAATTCATCAGCCTGCTCCTTCTCCTTACAAGCCTCCTCGCTCCGCTTCCTTTCTAACTGGGCCATGGCCTCCAAAGCCTGGTTTTGCATCCCGATATATGCAACCTTTTCTTGTTGTTGGCGAAGTTGGACCTCGGCCACCTCCAAGAGGACCTTGGTAGAAGCCTTTGAGTCACGAGCACAAGATAGCTCCGCCTCCAAGGTCTCCCCCAATTTCTCGTGCTCGACATCCTTCTTGGTTAGAGCCTCTCCATGCTTAGCCTGAACCCGCGAGGCCTCCTTAGCGAGGGCCTCCCTAGTAGTCTCCTACTGATTGAAATCCCCATCTAGCTCCATTTGGGCCGTATCCAGCTTTACCACCATCTCGGCCACCAACTCTGCGTTATTGTGAAATGACACAAAAAATAATGGTGATAATGAAAAAAAGCCAAGATGAAAATATGGCTTACTGCAGTGGCCTGATGAAGAATGGCCTGGGAGATAAAGAGTGTGCCTTGTTAGCCAATGAGGTATAATGCTTGAGCTGAAGGGTGGACAAGGTAGTCCCCACCTGGGCTAGCAAGGTCGCATCAAGAGGGGTCGTGTCTTGCCCCAACTTAGGCCGGAACCCAATCTCGACTGTCAGCCAATCCACAATCTACTAGGGGGCGCCGAAGGCTTCTAGACAGTCATCGAACTCTACCATCCAGCGAATGAGCAGGGCCCGGGCCACCTCATCTTGTTTATCACACCCTTCATCCCAGGCTTGGGACACCATTTTCATCTACTTCTCCTGGAGGATCAAGTCCACATCCCCAGGAAGGGATGAGGTGATTGGAAGCTCGGGAGCCTCCGAGAGCTCATATGTGACAATGAGTCTTTCACCAGAGGAATGTTCCTCGGCCATGGTGAAATCTTTGGTTTTGGTCCTTTTGGCCTGTTTCGAAACCTCCATGGCGACAGAGTCTGCCTTCCTCTTAGCTATCCTTCCTTCTTCAAAAGGCTCTTGCTCCAAGTTAAAAACCTGGAGAGGAGCAGATTACGGTAGATTTTGTGCAATGAGCGCCATCGGAATGGAGGTTGTAGCTTGAACTCCCTCAGAAGCTCCCAGGTCTGGTTGTGAGTCCAAAAGTATTAGCTCCATTATATTCTTCTTGGCCAGGCTCTTGGCAACTTTCTTTATTGAGGCCTTGGCCGCAGCAGCCCTCGCCTCGATCATCTCCTTCATTTTGGCCACGGGATTTGACATGTCTGGGTCACCTGAGATAGGAATTAAAAAAACATATTAGTAACATAAAAGAATGGGGGTGACAAACAAATGTAAAGGAAACATGTAAGTCTAAAGTCCTCCGGGACAAACCCTCGTCAATGGAATGGGAATGACTCAACTCTCCAATGCAAAAGAATGAATTCGGTCCCCCATGTCATCCGGATCCAAAAAGCTACCGTATTGAAGGAACGAGGACGAGTACATGAGGGTCAGCGTGTCTACAGCAATGGGGCAAGGAAGCCCCATGTTGCTAATAGTCCTGGTCAAACATTCCCAGTATTGTTGCCTATTCCTAACTAAGCCCTTAATATGAGGGGCGTAAGTTAAAATCGGAGGCATTTTACCTTGTCCCAAAATGCTAACCCTGGGAGCTCCAGCATTGGGCTACCTCCCCTCAAGAAGGATATCTAGTTCCTCAGATTCAACCCTCTCAACATGGCGCGCTTGCTCTTTTTTCATCTTCTCCATGTCTGCCTTGGCTGCGGCCTCCATTGCCTCGATGTGAATAAGGGCCAACTCCTCTCTCACGGCAGGATCCCTCTTGCATTGCAGCCCCCAAAAGCTAGGGGCATCTATTGATTGGTGGGCAAGAATCAGCTTGACCAGTCGAAGGTTCTCTATGGTCACCAAGCCTCCCACATCCAGCTCCTTGTCACTAAGAGTGGAGTAATACTTCTTGCGGTCCAGGATCGACATGGTGAGTTAAGTCTGAGCGTATGGACCTATTTTCTAGTAACGTGAGTTTCCAATAAACAAAACAAAGGGCTATATGAAGAATGAAGAAGGACGACTTACCCACGCACTGAAAATCCAACACCAAGGTGGGGTTCTTCTTAAAGAGGAACTCGGACGTCATGAAAAAATAATGCCTGACATCCGAGGGATGTTTCCATGTGCTGAATGGAGTCGGACTAATGCCATGGGCCTTCAGCCTATAAAACCCGTCCCTCATCTTGTCTTTGGAATTCAGTTGCGGCTTCAGCTTGTAAAAGTACAGAACCTTTGTGGGGGTGGGCGCCGGGATCTCATTCGAGGCATAGAATATACGCCATCTCGCAAGCAATTTATATGCTTGGGGCAGAAGCTAAAAGACGCGACCCCCACAAACTTGAGACACCGTGCAAAATAGTTGCGTAGCGGGGGAGTAGCTCCCACGCTGATGTGGCCTATGCTCCAGGCCCCGACATATGCCCACTCTGGTATAAGTTTTCTTTTCTCTCCGAGTTAGTCTGTTGTAAAAGAGCCCTGGAGTCAACTCTCCTCCAAGGGCCTTGTCAAGTTCATTTAGCATCTGGTAGTTCCGGAACTCATTCTTTTCCCCGTCCATTTTCCACGTGTTGCGAGTGGGAAGCTTGTGCCCCTCCAGGACATCGTGACCCACTTGGACACTATCTTCCGAATGCGGAGTAATGCTGCGACTCATGATCAAAGACCAAAACGCGACAAGAAAGGTGAGAACTAAATAGTTAACACCGAAACTGAAGAAAACTGGTTAAGGTATGTGGATTCTCCTTAAAATACTTGGAGAGGTCCTCTCCAGAGCCAAATCCAAGACCAATAGAGATCCCGGGAATATGAGTCGGGTACTAAAGGCCAAGGGAATTTGCTAATCAACTAATTCACCTGAATGGCTTTAAGGTGTTCGAGTTCAGTGGTCTGGGACAATTAAGCCCACTTCACCAATCAAACTACCTATGGTATGAGGTTTCATCTAGAAACCCTATTGTTCATCTCTACCACTACCACTACTTAGAAGCACCCTACACGGTGGTCGTATCCCTAACAACTCTACGATCGCGGAAACAACATGACAATGAAAATGACCAAATGGAATAAGAAAGTGACCAAAAAACTTACTGTGCGATATTGGATATAGGATTCGTTGAGCTTCAGGCGAGAACATCGGGAAAATTTTGGTCTTGAACTTGAGGAGACAATGTAGCAGCTCGTTGGCACTCCTAGACGGATGAACCGGGATAGGATCTTTGTAACTCCCTACTACCTTAGAGTCGTTACTAAGTGAGTTTAAAATGTTTAATTAACTTGCTAAACGAGGTTTTCAGAACAAAAGTGTGTTTAAACAAAATTCAAGGCTGTAATCTTTGAAAATACTCTATTTCATTGAAAATTTCAAGTGTCTTACATGTGGGATCCCAAAATATGGTTTATAAAATATTTACAAATCAAAATACGTTTATATATAATCAACCATCAAAATCATAGTTTAATACAGCCATTTCTCAAAATGCCACCAACCAAAGCAGTCGGGTAGGCCAAACTAGTGCGCGCCACCTCACGCTCTCCGTACTCATGGTTGGTTGACTTTTTCTTTGCCTTTACCTGCAACATAGAGCACCCGTGAGCCGAAGCCCAGCAACAAAACTCACACAACATATAACATATGCATATTATATAATCATTATATCAGATAATCCACATATAAACAGATAGTTCGTCAGACTAAACATATACGGCCATGCCGTCCCAGAAGCATAACCAAAGTCTGGGATCTCGGTCCTCACCGTAAGGATATCCCATGTATCCATTGGTGTCTCACCCTAATATCATGCACTCCGCGTGCCAAATGTTACTCTCGGCCTCACTCCCGTTCTCGGCCTTTGCTGTTCTCGACTCCTTGCCGTTCATTCAACTATAATCACATATAGCATAACTCAAACAACATTTAAGCATATAACAGTTCAATCAAGGGCTATGCCCTAACATGTAATTCAATCTAGGGTCGTGCCCTGCAACAACACTATGGGCCCATTCCCTGCTCTACGGGTACTACAATTTTCTTACATGTATTCCGAGCTTCTCAATGCACCAAAGTCACGAGCACGGTCCTCTATCCCGAGCCTCTCCGAAAACGTAGTCACAACACATATAAAAAAATCTTTAATACTAACCAATCTAAAAACCACTTCCCGAGACCAATCCCATACTCTCGGAACCTCCAATAATCAAAACAATGTAACGAAAACATCCCCCGAGCCCCCAGGGCAAAAGCCCTAAATTGCAAAAATTCCCTGCCCAGAAAATAGCCTAGCGCCGCGGCACTACCCTTTAAGGGCCGCGGCGCCCAGAAAGTCCCCTACTCCTGATGCAACCTTGCGTCATGGCGCCAAAGATCAGGGCCGCGTTGCCTCTACACGAACCCAGAATTTTGGGTTTTCCCCTACATTTTTCCCGAGCCAAAACACTTCCAATTCAACCCAAACACATACCTAAACCCCAAAACCAATTTAAAACCACAAATGAACCATCTAACAACCTAAAAACACCAACAACAAGCCCAATTACACAATCACACTCATAATCCACTCTTTGGTTTCAAATTTCAGAAACTTAAACAAAAGCTTTTAAAACTTAAACCAAGGCTTGAAAAATGTAAACCATGCTTCCAAATTCTTAAACCACACCAGAAAAAAAAAATTCAAAGATGCATAGAACCCTTATCTCAATCAAGAATTCAACTTTGAACACTCTCCAATCCCTGCTTCAAGCCAATTCCTTTTGATTATCAAGCTGAATTCCCATGCAAATCAGCCACAACTATCTTTAAATTTTCATGCTCACTTTCTAAAATCAAGTTTGAAACTTAGCAAAACAGGGGATAAATTCTTACCTCTGAATAATCCTTGGCCTGAGTTTGATTTTACACCTTTAAGCTCTTCACTAGCCTCAAAGAAATCAGCTCACTTCCTCTTCCACTTTGCCTTCTAGGTTTTTAAGTTTCTTTTTCCTTCTTAATTCCTCTAGCCATCCAAAGCTTAACTTCAGTCACACTTAGCATAAAGTATTGTGAATGTTCATTTCCCTCAGCTGAAGGTTTCTATATCCTGCTAAAAGACCATTTTACCCCTCCATGTAATTCATTTCCTAACTAAACCTCAAGGGCATTTTTGACACTTCACCTTCCTTGCAAATCTACCATTTTCTCATCTAAAATTGTTACTCTCAATAGTTACCAATGGTCACTCAAGTTACTCAATTACCATTAACCATTAACTCACAAACTCAAATTATAAAATTCCCAAAATACCCCTAGGCTCCTCCCGAGCCGAGTATTTAATCTCGTTGTGACTTTTAAACTAACTAACTTCCTAGGACCGTCTCGGCACGTGCATCACAATAATATCACCACTCACACGTGGTATTAATCATATTACATAATTATTACATCTATACCCTCAACGGGCTAAAATTACCAATTTACCCCTAACAAACAAACGGGGCCCACATGCATATTTATTCCACCTAAACATGCATTCTAATCACATATTCATTTAAAATAATATATTATCATGTTAATTCATTTATTGCCCTCCAGGCACGCTAATCAAGGTCCTAAACCTTATTAGCAAATTGGGGATGCAATCTTATACTTGTTGAGTTGAAAAAGGCTTCGCCAGAAACAAATGAGCACGAAAAGATATTAATCTCTGGAGAATCTCGTCAGCAAATTTTTGACATATGAAGCTCTAGCTTTCTACTCTCTAGATTGAGAATTTGGGATGAGTAAAATGTGATAGCATGACTATTGAGGTATTTATAGGATGAAAATTTACTATTCGATCTAATGATCCACAATGAAGATTCTGAGACTAGCCTCATCCGACGGTCCTGAATAGGGCAGGGAATTAATTGGCCCAATTGAGTACTAAATCGTGGATTTGTTAATCCATGATCTGTGCCTATGTCATCCAATGGTCCACATTGAAAATCCCAAAACTGTCCCCATCCAATGGCTCCGGATAGTGCAGAAGCATTAAACAGCACACTCGAGTACCCAAAGCACCTTTTTCATACAGACAGGACACTTTGAGACATGCGCTAACACCCATCGATCACCTAGGTAATCAAAAGATTCTCTTCAGATTTCTAAGGCGCGAGTAGTACAGACGCACCATCAACCTGGAAACACGTGTCTACGACGTTGGCAATTTGAAAGGATGGGGATTGACTAAATGGCCCCCAAGTAAACAAACCTGGATCTTGGTAAAGGAACCGAGACATAAGTAAACAAACTATGATACTTGTGATTGATCTGAGAGAAAGAATTCAAGTCTCCACCATGCAAACATGAATGAAGACATGGAGGTAAATGTTATCCATATTTTCCACCTATGACACATGGACAGGCCGAACGGGTACATGGGCCCTCAAAAGAGGTCTGGGCCAAACCTGGGCCCAATGAACAATGAATAAAGAAAGGCTGACGGCCTATTGAGCCCGATGATGGGAAAGTAGTGCAAGCATAATGAGGGGGGCATAACTAAGGTGCAGGCCCGCATCATCTCCCTAACCACTCTCAGTCTATATCCCCCGAGATGTAAATTGTGATGGCGGACAGTTCACTACATGAGATGGATCCCATCAAGTGGGATTCAGGAGAAGACGTCATCATCAAGATATCCGCCTTGATAAATAAACCTTGGTCCTGATAAACAAACTAGGACTTAGTTAAACGATCGCGAATATCAATAAATGAACCCGGACCACATGTCTGGATAGTACAAGTCTAGTCTTCCTTGATGCTGACGTGTCCCCGAAAAATAAGGCAGTTGGTCTCCCTAACTAACCTGCAGAAGAGGGTGTGCATGGAACGTATACTATTCCTAGGAAATGGTACTACCACAACTCTTAAAGATCCTCTCCCTAGGATTCCCTTAGTAGCCAACGCGGATCAGTCTGTGCTAGCGTACAAAGGGAAGTGGTAAGGCTTGACCATGCCTAAGTCGGCCCAATGGGCCTAGATTAACAACATCTAATTATCTTACCTTTCTTGTATTATGACTCCATTATCGAGAAATTGTAATTATATCCTTATTGGTCTCAAATTAGTCCGGCCCAAGTGACATGACTACCTATAGATAGGGTCACTTGTGCAATGTAGCAAGGATCCTAGATTTTCTCTTTTAAGCAAAACGTTTGTGAACTTGCAATAAACCTCCATTGTCAAAACTCTCTAACACCTAATACTAGTGACTCATGGACTAAGGCTCATTAGCGCCCCAACCACGTAAAAATTGTGATTGTTCATATCTTATCCTTTCTTTCCAGCTCTTATTTTATAATATATTTATAGTTTCCGAAAAACACAGTAAACAGGTAGTTATTTGGTGATTATTTGAGCATGTCGGGATTAATCGGGGATTTATAGTGCTATTCGCCGATTAGCACGAAATGTGGCAAATGATGATTTTGCCCTTGGGGTCATTAAGGAGTAAGGTTTTGTTCTAGGATCATTTTAGTCTTTTTGGTGTCAAAGGGATAAACTCAGCCTTAGAGTAACTTAGCCACTAGGATTCTATAGAAGGAAAACAGAAGAAAACAAACTCACTTAGACTCTTTTCTCTCTCTCTCTCTCTCTCTCTCTCTCTCTCTCTCTCTCTCTCTCTCTCTCTCTCTCTCTCATTTCTCTCTCTCCCTTGAGGTTTTGATGGGGTTTGGATCATTTTGGAGGAGTTTGGCTTAGGAAATTGAAGGTTTGAGGCTAGGATTGGTGTAGGTTCAACTTAGGATCGTAATTCTCAGTTGAGGTAAGCCTTAAATCTTGTTTTGATTTGGTTTTTAGGGTGCTCTAGAGTTTTGAAATCAAGGGCTGGGATTTTAAATTATGTTGAGGTTTTTTGCTTAGTTCTTAATGGTTATATGTTGGTTATATTGTGTTGTTATAAGATTAAGATTTAATTATGAGTATGGTTGATGTTTGGGGACTGATTTTAGGGGTCTTGGCTTGGGAAAATGCTGGAAAAACCAAGAATTTCTGGGTTCGCATGGTCGCGTCGTGGCATCATTCATGGGGTGCCACGACCTGTATGAACTTAGAGGCTAAGGGTGGTTCTCTGAACGACCTTAGTGCTGCGGTGTTGGGTGGGTTGCACTGCAGTGAGTGTCCAGGGTAACAAGGGGGAGACTCTTTGACTTGTAGAGGGTTGCGACGCTTTATAAGGGGCGTCTCAGCTTAAATGGGGAAATTTGGCCGAATAAGGGTCTGATTGGTTCGCGATTAGAAAACTGTATTTTTGAAAAGTGGGATTCTGAAATGAAAATCTGAATTTAGTGACTGAAAACATGTTTCTGAAAATGTGATTGGTTTAATGTCAGTAAACTGTTTTTGAGTTTTAAAAAACTGAATCTGTGATTGAGATTAAATTTGAAAATATAACAGAAACTGAATATGTGATTGGTTTAGCTGAAAGTAAAATTTAATTATATTGATAAATTAAAATTTAATAATATTGTATTAATTAAATTCATAACAATATTGCATTGTCATTAACTTTGATTTTTTTTATATTAAAGTTATATTTTTTTAGGACACGATTGATTAGTGATTTAAAAATTGTATTTTGAAAAAGTATGATTCTGAAAAAAGAATCTAGATTTAGTGTCTGAAAATATGTTTATGAAAATGTGATTGAATGTATTGTCCGTTAACTATTTTTTAGTTTTATAAAATTGAATAATTTTTTGGTAGAAAATCTAAAAATTGAATATGTAATATATATATATATATATTTTTTTTTGTATAATAATAATTGAAGTGAAAATATTTTTTTATTTATTTGTTGTAATTTTTATTTGATCAATGATTTTTTTTAGCAAATATATTGTAAATTAGAATTAAATTATATTCTGTTATATAATTTTATAATTAATTATTTTACTAAATTTATATAGATAAAAATTTTAAAAAGTAGATTGACTTTAAAAAATGACAAAAGAAAAAAAATCAAGACTATAAGAAAAATAGCAAGAATTTTTTTTTTTTTTAAATAGTAAGATTATACTGAAAACATTAAGGGGCTAATTGGTAGTTAATTCAAAAATATAATTTTAGAAAATTATTTTCAAATCAAATGTTTTGAAAATAAAGAAAACAACAATTTGTTGTTTTCTCTTTTGCTGAAGGATTTTAACTTAGTTTTCAAAAACGGTTTTTTTTATTTTCTAAAACAAGTGTGCCAATCAAGTTTTCATTGCTGTTTTCATTTTTTAAAATTTGAAAATGATAAAACTGTTTTTGAATCCCCTACCAATCACACCCTAAGGTTTTTAAGCTTGGGAACTCAAACCTTAATGCTCCAGTAGGATTCTACTACACGGTTTAGTGGAATTCAAGGTCATGGAGTCTAGTAAGTAATTTCAAAGCTTTTAATTGGTTTAGATTTTGATGATTACCGTTATTGCGTTGTGACTAGGTTATATCACTAGGGCTCAGAAGTAGGGTTCACGCTCGAGATCACCATATACTGTCTGCTTTGGACTTGAGGAAAGAAAACTAGACCCTGGTTGTAATCAGGGCTTGGCCCCTATTAATGAATATGATTATGACTATACTTGTGATTATATGGTTAGGCATGTTCATATATCCTACATCTGATTGTGTGATGCAATCCATATGTTTGATTATATCTAATTTCAAAGCTCAGCCTAAGGGCGTCGAGGAAGACAATAAGCGTGCGAAACACGGGCCATTTGGCTAGGGAAACCTAGGAGTGCAATATTCACTTGGCTAGCCCGAACACCACTTAAATAATTAGAAGTGCTGTCTGCACTTGTCTAACTCGTTGATTGTTTAAGTTGAGCTATGTGTTTGTTTGAGGAGGGTTGTTACTGCTAAGCCTATTGTTTATACTATGTTGCTTATTTGAATTTGTTGATTTAAGTTTTCTTGCCGAGCTTTTGTTCACGGGTACTATTTGGTGTAGGTAAAGGAAAGGGAAAGTTGGACCAGCCATGAGTTGGAGAGCTTTAGGGGAGGCGTGCACATTTGCAACTGCTCGACTGCCACGACCGTGGATTCAACAGTGACTATAGCCAAACTTTAACTTGCAGCTTAGGCTGGCTTATGTTGTAATAACTTTTGGAGTTGTAAATTCCTTGCAAACACTTAGTTCCGTGTACAAACTCAAAATTTTAAATGAAAATCACTATTCCTATGATCAAAAGTTTTAGACCCTAATCCGTCAGTTACCCTTAGTTACACGTTTATATACAAATGACTTGATTAGAAAGTCTGCCATTATTTAAAATACACAGTGTAATGGTACTGGCTATCCAGGGCGTTACAACTTGGTATCAGAGCGGTATTTATTTAAGGGTTCCTGAAGACTAGCTGGGCATGTACACTCGCCGCTAAAGACAAGCGTGACCTAGGGTTTGGTAACTATATGTGTCGTTATGTGAATAACTGCTTAAATAAGATATGAATGCCTTATGTGTCTGTTTATTAGGGAGCATGAAATATACTGATAGGGCTTGGCCCTTGACTGCTATGTGTACATGAAAAGGCACACTTTTTATCATTGTTACTGTATGTTAGTATTATTGGAATGCTTGTTAGCATTGTGGTTGCATGTTTTTGCTTGATTTTTGGCATTGGACCGTGGGGTGACTTCAAAAACCTGTTATCATTGCCTGCTCAGCTAAGTTGTTGATTTCAGATATACTTGGAGAGTTATGCCTCTAAGGTGATCAGTTCAACTAGCCGACGCTGAGATCGACGATAAAGATGATAACCAAGGTCAGAACCCTCCGAAAGTCCTTGAGAACTGGCAGTAGATGCTTGCTGATATGCAAGCAAGACTTTAGAGTCAAGAGGAAGAGATTCACTTACAGAGACAGCAACATCCACTAGGGAACGTTGTACCAGACATGCCATTTATCGTGGCACCAGCCATACAATAGCCTGAGATTGAAAATAGGTGGGAGCCATTGTACGAAAGATTCAGTAAGCAACATACTCCAACGGTTGAGGGAGGACCAGATCCGCTAAAGGCTGAGCAGTGGATGAGCCTAACTACCTCCATCCTGAATTTAATGAAGGTGATAGGTAATGACAGAGTGGCTTGTGCCACCTTTATGTTTAGGGACGATTCTCGTATAGGGTGGGAGGTGGCATCCTAGACTCGAGATGTTTCTAACAAGAGTTGGGATGAGTTCAGAGATGTGTTCAACCAGAAGTACTGCAGTAATACGGTTAGAGCAGTGAAGGTGAACAAGTTTACAAGTTTGGTGCAGGGCAGTATGACAATCACTTAGTATGCTTTCAAATTTGATAGATTGGCTAAATTTACACCTGACCTAGTGCCTATTGTCACAACGAGGCAAGACAAATTTGTTCGAGGGCTGAATGTTATGATATCTCAGGATGTGTGTATTACATCAGTACCTGGGGATACTTATGCTAGGAGGTTGAGAAAGCCCTCATAGATGAGGAGGTATAGAACAATATATGGAGGGAGAGTGTTACACAACATTGATTGTAGATATACTTGGGTTGTACAAGCTATACTAGGGCAAAAAAATTGCTGGAAAGTACGGTTAGATCGAGGTTTTGAGGTCTGGTACACAAGGACAAGTCGTAACTTTTGAATTCGAGAAAAACACTTTGAATTTTGGGTAATTTTGGGTTTCTGGAAACCTGGCGCAACTGCGCTAGGGTGTGGTGCGACAGCGCCAGTGTCCCAAAAAGTGATGGATTTGAGTTCAATTTTTGGTTTCCAATCCATTGGCATGATCATGCCAGGGGTAGACGCGACTGCACTAGTGCCCCAGAAACCCAAGTATTTCTGTGGGTACGACCGCGCCAGATTCCTCGAATTGATGATTTTCTGAATTTCAGGATTAAGGCTCGGAGTCTCGGGAATCTATTTTCGAGTCCCAATTGAGGGTTTGAGGGACCTCTTAGTGCCTCAATAACTGGGAATACTTGTGCCAACTCAGGATTTATACTTGATTATTGATAAGTGTATACTTATGTTGTGACTAGGATTTTCGCGAGGCTTGGGATATGGAATGCACTCGGGGTCATTTCACTATTAGCGCAGGACGTGAGGTAAGAAAAGTTAACATTGCATATAGAGCGGGCATTGACCCTATTGCATCTTGAAGTGATTATGATTGCATTAACTAAATGAGTTAGATGGTGTATGGTTATTATATACCTTGATTGTTTGTGAGTATGTGGTTTTTACCGTAATCCTAGTGCAAGGCGACGCACTCTATTAGGCATCGACCGTACACATGGTGATGGTGATGCAGATTGCTTGATATTGATTGTTATAGAATATTATGATGATTATCGATTATGTGAAATGTTATCTATATGAGTTGTTGTATGTTCATGTTGTAATTGTTATGCATGTCTTATGAAACCTTTCTTGCTGGGCCTGAGCTCACAGGTGCTCTATAGTGCAGGTAAGGGCGAGCTAGGCATAATTGGCCATGAGTTGGAGAGCTTTGGAGAGGCGCATACATATTCGTCAAGCTCGGCCGCCACGGTCGAGTAGTATGAGGGACTTAGGTTACCAATCTGATTTTGCTGCTTATGCCAGCTAATTTTTTAACTTTGAGTGTAATTACTTTTCATTTAGATACTGTTGTTGGGATCCTTGTAATTTTTTTAAGTTTTAATAGAGAAAGTTTGTACCATTTTGACCAAAAATTTTATTACCTAATCTTTGATTAGTCTTAATTACACTTTTGAGTCCAAATGACTCGCTTAATGAGTTAAGCACTAATTTAAACACATAGTCTAACTGTCGTGTATTAATAGGGCATTACTACATGGTATTAGAGCTGCCAAGGCTTATGGTTCCTTAAGATTAACCGAACATGTACGCCCACTGCTAAAGACAAGCTTGACTCATGGTTTGGTATTTAGTGCTTTGAATATGTGTTTAATTGCGTAATTCAATGAGGTGCCTTACCTCCATGCTAGAGTAAGGCGCATGAGATATTCGGATGGGGCCTGACCCCTGACTGCTATATGAATGTGAAAGGGAATGTTTATTAGTATTGTGGTTGCATGTGAATGTAGTGGTTATTTGAGTTAGATAGTGGGACGGTCTAGAGACGGTTATGACTGTCTGGAGACGGTTATGACTGTCTGATTAATCAGAAGCATCAATTCTAGAAGTATTTGAAATAGTGCTTCCAAGATGATTAATCATACTCTATGGCAAGAGTGTAAAGGCATAATACGTCATTGTGGAACCTCATATGAATCCTCGTGAAGTGGGAGCATGTGTTAGCTAATCTGTAGCTGAATGACAAACACACGAGGAGAGACTGAACACTTGAGGTAATAGATTATGCTAAAGAATGTTGTTCAACATCTGCTTCCTATACCGATAGGTGTGGCGGTGCAACGTGAAGTAAGGAAATCGGTTTGAACCATTTTGAGAAATGTTCCTTAAGCGATACGCTTCAGTTTGGAGGGAGACTTAAATCCATTCAGAGTGGGAGTGAGTAGCAGATAGGCAGGTATAGTTTTATCTTGGATTTTATACGGATAGTGGATGAGGATAGGATGGCTATGCCAAGTTTATGCCATGAGTTGGTACTTTGATATGGTGGGAGGTTATAAGTCGGGTTAAGAGTATCGCTACAACAAGTCGGGAAGGATTTTGGTAAATAATAAATTAAAAATATTATGCTGACGCAATGGAGTTGCGAACGTGAATAGGTTCACTAGTCGGATTAGAGCATTAGTGCTGCGAATGAAATGCCTGAAAACCTAATAAGTTGGGAAGGATTACAAATGGTATAGTGCCAACATAGATCACAAGAAAAGAAAGACGTGTTTGGGTGTTGAATCTTATGATATATAAGGATCGAGAGTCGCATTGGTACCAAAAATTACCGTGTATGCTCGGGTGGTAGAGAAACCCTTTATTATTATGAGGAAAAAGAACAAGCGATTCGGAGAGGCTGTCTTAAGGCGCGATGCTCAGAGAACGACACCTCTATTTACAGGATCTGGCAAGGGTGAGGGCTTCGTTTGCTTAAAGGAGAAGATATAAATATTTTGATATTGTCAAGTCATATAAAAGATTTTGAGGGCACACAACTTAGATGATGACCTAGTGCCATATGTCTGTTGTATCAAGTGTAGTGAGAAATAAATGTTGAAGTCCTGAGATGGGCACAATACGGGATTTGGAACCCTGCTATTTACTAAGAGTTAAAGACCTCTAGGAGATGGCTTGAGTCAGGGTTGGGAATTTGAAATGTAAGGAATTACTTGTGAACTGGGTGAATTAGAAAATGAGAATTTTGAGATGGTATGAGTTAGGTATCTTTTGGTCAAAAAAGGGGCAGCTATAGACTGTAGAAAGGGGAGATAGACATTTTGAACTAGTGGAAGAAGATTCTATTGGGATTAAGGGTGCAGTGGATGCACCTTGTATTTAAACGACCTCAATGTTGTAGGCTAGAAACCTATTACTGGAATTGTGGAACTAGAGGGGATTAGAGAGGTTTGAGATTTCTGAAGGTATTACCAAAGGACTTATATGTATTTTTACTGCATCAAGGAAACGAGTGGTGATAGAATTGGCACCTAGAATAGGGTCTAAGGAACTTTACTGAATGGTACGAGCAGAGTGAAGAGGATGCAGTCGAGTGAGCTACTTGACTTAGGGTGAATCAAATCTAGCTTTTAACCATGGGGTGCGTCAGTATTATCCATGAAGAAAATGGACCAATTAATGAGGATGCAGACCAAGTACTGAGAGCTGAAGAGGTAACTATCAAGGATAAGTATCCATTATTAAATATTTATGACTCGGGGGATGGGTTGCAAGGTAAGACAAGATTCTTAAAGATTGATCTTCGATTTGGTTATTACCAGCTAAGGATCAAGGAAAAATATATTCCAAAGACTGCTATTCACATAAGGTATAGACATCATGAAATTTTGAGGAAGTCTTTTGAATTGATCAATGCCCTATCAGCTTTTATAAATCTGACAAATAGAGAGCTCGAGGATTGTTTGAACAGTTGGTATTTTAGCTATTAGTAATACGTTGACTTACTCCCAATCAAAGACAGAATACGAGCAATATTTTTCTACTTGGATTTACAGAGGTTAAGCAGACATAAATTGTGAGAAAGGTTCAAGCAAAGTGAGTTTTGATTGCTTTAATTAATATTTATGGATTATGTTATGAGAAATGATAGGTTACAGTTGAACCTAGTTGAATCAATTAAGAGAAGAGCAGAAAATGATTTGGCCAAGGCCAGGGAATACTTTAGGAGTTGGAAGCTCCCTGAGTTGGCAGGGCACTATTAGCGTTTTGATGAAGGTTACATGGGGATCATAACATCATTGACTGAACAAGTATGTAAGGATTGGAAGTGGGTGTGAAACGACAGATGTGAAGAGAACTTCTAAAGGTTAAAACACAAACTTATTATCGCACCAGTACCTAGTTTTTTGTCTGAGAATGAAGAATTCCTAGTGCATTGGGAAAGTTTCACGATAGAGTGATGAATCTAGCACCAGTAGTGCACCCCTATGTAAACTGAGGAAAAGGAGCATTTTCCTAATTTTGACCCGTTGAGGGTATATTTGTATTTTTATTGTGTTATAGGCTTGAGACCATATGATTATGTACATGATATTCGGCATGAGTCGATCCGTTTGAGCAATGTAGCGGAAAAGTCACAATGGGGATTTATACCCAACCCTGGTGAGCCAAGGGGTATTTCGATAATTTTACATATTTTGGGAAAGTACTTGCAAAATGAAATTTATTGGGGGGAAATATTGGAAGATTAGCAGGTTAACTGTGAGATATATGTGTAAATTTAGGTTTAGTGTAAATTGAGACAAATGACTAAAATACCTTTGGGTTTTGGTTATGGGGGCTTATGAAGGTAAGGGCATATTGTTCATTTGGCCATGGGAATAGACAAGAATTTCGCTAAGTGTTGGACAGCCATCATTCACATGCTCACACACACAAATTGAGAAAAATTGGTTGATTAGGGACTTTGAAGGAGATTTAAGTTGTTGGGAAGAGGAATGAACTGCCAAGGATATTTGCTAGCACTTGGGATTTCAAAACTCGGAGGTAAAACTCATTGTTCTTCCTCTTTAATGCTCTAGACAGAAAGTTTAGAAATTTTATGGAAATTTTGGATTTCTTGCTTGTTTGGGGTGTTTAGGTGGGATAAATGGGTATAGAATAAGATCATAATCATTTTTCGTACTTGGTTGTTGTTGGGATCCATAATTGTGAGATGTGATTCTCAGATTTTAGAGAGAAAGATTGGGTTTGAGACCCAAAAATGCAACTTGGTGATTTACTAGGTATTTGGTGTTTTTGTACTATATTTTTGTTATATTTGGGTTGTAGAAGCTATACTAGGGCTTATTATGGCAAAAGAAATTGTTGGAAAGTAAAGTTATATCGAGGTTTTGAGGTCTGGTACGCATGGAGAAGTCATAAATTTTAAATTGTGGAAGAACACTTTGAATTCTGGGTAATGTTGGGTTATTGACGACCTGGCGCGACTGTTCTAGGGTGTAGCACGACCGCGCAAGTGTCTCAGAAAGTGAGGGATTTGAGTTTGATTTTGGGTTTCTAGGCCATTGGCGCGACCACGTAGGAAAATGCAACCACGCTAGTGCCCCAGAAACCCAAATATTTCTGTGGACGCGACTTCGCCAAAGGCAGGCACGACCGCGCCAGGTGCCCCAAATCGATGATTTTTCTAAATCATGGGAATAAGGCTCGGGGTCTTGGGATCTCGGGAATTCATTTTGGGGGCCCACTTGGGGGTTCGGTGGACATCTTAGTGCCTTGATACTGGGAATATTAGTTCCAATGGCTAGAGTTTTGATTAGAACTCGGGATCTAGACTTGATTCCTGATAAGTGTATACTTATGTTATGACTAGGGTTTTCGCGAGGATCGGGACAGGGATCGCGCTCGGGGTCGTTTCACTATTCGCGCAGGACATGAGGTAAGAAAAGTTGACATTGCACATAGAGCAGGCATTAGCTCTATTGAATCTTGAAGTGATTATGACTGCATTAACTAAAAGAGTTACATGGTGTATGGTTATTATATACCTTTATTGTTTGTGAGTATGCGATTATTATTCTAATCATAGTGTTGGGAGACACACTCTATTAGGCATCGACCGTACACATGGTGCTGGTAATGCAGATCACTTGATATTGATTGTTATAGAATGTTATGATGATTATCGATTACATGTGTGGCCATGATTTATAAATTATGTGAATTATTATCTATATTAGTTGTTATATGTTCATGCTATAATTGTTATGCATGTCTTGTGAAACTTTTCTTGCTAGGGCTCGGCTCATGGGTGCTTTATGGTGCAGGTAAGGGTGAGCTAACCATAATTGGTCATGAGTTGGAGAGCTTTGGAGCGTTGCATACATATCCAACCAGCTCGGCCGCCACGGTCGAGTAAAATGAGGGACTTAGGTTACCAACCTGATTTTGCCGCTTAGGCTAGACACTTTTGTAACTTTGAGTGTAATTACTTTTCATTTCAAAACTCTTAGTGGGATCCCTGTAATCGTTTTAAGTTTTAATGGAGAATGTTTGTACCTTTTTTACAGAAATTTTTAATACATAACCTTTGATTATTCTTAATTACACTTTTGAGTCCAAATAATTCACTTAATGAGTTAAGAACTATTTTAAACACACAGTGTAACGGTCTTCGATTAATAGGGTGTTACAACCGCTCTCCCTTCATTCTTTTGAAGCTTTTGACATGAATCGAATGGTGTGTTTGCCTCTTTGATATTGAGATGACCAAACTTGTCCAGCATTTTCTCAACATAATGAGCTTGACCTAAGGTATATCCATCAACATTCCTTATAACTTTAATACCTAATATTGTATCAACCTCTCCAAGTTCTTTAATCTAAAATCTAGAGGATAGAAACCTATTTGTTTCTATTATGCCTTTCATGTCACTAATTGTAATGCCCTACTACCTTAGAGTCGTTACTATGTGAGTTAAAAATGTGCCACTAGCTCGCTAATCGAGGTTTTAAGCTAAGCGTGTGACTATACTTAATTTAAACTCGTTTAACGACAAAAAATTATAAAATTTGGACATTCATTGAAATTATAGAAAGTTATACAGTTGGGATCCCAAAAATATTGTTTAGAAAATTGTATTACAACTCAAAATATACACACAGTCTATCTAGGCGACAAAACAACCATTATAGTACATTTTCCCAAAAACAACTCTGGCCATGGCAGCCAAGCACGCCGAACATGTACCTGTCGCTCCACGCTCTCCGTACTCATGGTAGGTCGAACTTTGCTTTGCCCTTACCTGCACCATAGAGCACCCGTGATCCGAAGCCCAGCAAGAAAACTCAACTCATCACATATGACAACTCAATCCAGTAATACACAACTTAAACAGATACCGGATTAAACACATAGCAACCTATGTCGACCCAGGTGCTATACCAAGCACTAGGTTCATGGTCTTCACCAAACGGGTGAGTACAACACCCTTTTAGGGTCTCACCCTAGTGGTCTGCATTCAAGATGCTTAATGCCGGTCCAAGACTTTTCCATTCCCGGCCTTCGCCGTTCTCAGCCTTCGCTGTTCCCGGCCTTCACCATTCATTCATAATCATGCAAGACGTAGCATATTAACTACAAATATTAACACACAAATTAAACACAAATAATAGGGTCATGCCCTGCTCTACGAGCATAAACATTTTTCTTACCTGTGTTCCGATATGACTGATTAATACGATCTCGAGCACGATCCCCTAAACTTGAGCCTTGGCGTAAAACCTAGTCGCAATGCATCAATAAATAAACATCTATCAAGCCCTAACCAAGCAAGAACTTCATATTAATATTTTAGCCTCGAATTCTACTTAATCAGGTAGTAGGATCCTTCCCGATCCCTAAGCTTTGGGTTCTCGGGCATTAAAAATTATTTTGGTCATTTTCCCTAATTTGAGTCGTGACCCGGCCCCTAGGGTCGAATCTCGCTGCAAGTCAGAGACACTTGGCTCTCTCATCTGGGGGACATAGGTTGTGGTGCGTCCTACTTGCGCTGCAGTGCATGGGAAAAATCAGAGGCTCCCCAATCCTCTTCACGGTGCCTGAAGAATAAGGTGGGGCCTTGAGCCCAAAACCCTGCAATCCCCATGCATTTCGACGAGCCAATCTCTCCAAAATTTACCAAATTCAAAACCTATACCTAGAAATCATCCTAGAATTCACATCAAATTAACCTCAATAGTATTAACATCCCAAAAACCATTCCATAATTTTACTAAAGCTCAAAATCAAGTCCTATGTTTGAACCTAAGCCAATCTCTAATTCACAGCAGTAAACTTTAAAAAAAAAAATACTAGAATCAATCCTTACCTTAACTGATGATCACCCCTTGAGCTAAACCCAATTACTTTAAGTTTCAATTCCCTTTGACGAACTTGATCCTGGCTCCAACTCTATGATGAACTCGATCTCTCGGTGTGGTGGCAACCCTAGCAAGTCTGCTGGGAATACATCAGGAAACTCACACACTAGTCTGGTCTCATCTGGCCCAACTGAAACAATCCTACAGGTATCCACTATGTTTGCCAGGAATCCTATGCAACCTTATTGCATTACGTCTCTATCCTTCTGTGCAAAGATCATAGGTACTCGTGGCCTACTCACTATCCCTACAAACACAAAGGGTTCCTCCCCATCTTGTTCAAAGGTCACCATTCTTCGCTTGCAGTCTATCGTCGCCCCGTAATTTGATAACCAATCCATCCCCAAAATCATATCAAAGTCATCCATCACCATTTCAATCAGATCCATAAAAAATTCCCTACTGTTTATCTCTATCGGTAATGCTCTAACCCATCTCCTATAGACTACCAATTCCCCAGTTGGCAACAAAGTCCTTAATCCCCTACCATACAAATCACAAGGTCTACACAAATGATCTATCACTCAAGCAGATAAAAACGAATCAGTAGCTCCTAAATCAATCAATGCAGTAAATGAAGAGCCGACACTAGATATATGACCTATCAGGACTGAGGGACTAGCCTCAGCCTCAGTCTGGGTCAAGGTAAACACTCTGGCTGGAGTGAGGCAGTCGATTTTCTTCGGTTCTTCCTTTCTGGCTTGTGGGCAGTCCTTCCTCATGTGATTGATACTCCCACAGGTGAAGCATGCTCTGACTCTACACTCCCCCAGATGCCACCGCCTACAACGTGGACAATCTGGGAAACTCCTCCACTTCTCTCCCCTGCCCTGAAAGCCACTGAAAGCACCTCGTACCCTCCCATTTGGATGGGGAGGAACAAAACAATCGGGGCCTTTCTCTTCTGCTCAATGGGACCACTACCACAGCTAGAACCAGTCAAAGGAGGCACCGTCCTCCGAGCATCATGCCTTGTGGCGCCCTCTCTCCATATCTAATCTTTAGCTCCCTTAGCTGTAAGGGCCTTCTCCACTACCTGGGCATAAGTGGTAGTCATTGGATCTAATGTTTGTTGGTTTTTATAGATCAAATCAAATATCATGTGTAGTGAAACAACAATCAAAATTGTTAATTTAACCCCACAAGATTTCTAGATCTACTTCTTCACATACATATATATATTGATTCAAAGAGATGAATAGAAAATTACCTCAAGTCCTTCCTTGCTGCTATCTTTTTGTACGGAAAAACCCTTGAGATCTCCCAACAGTATCTTCCATAATGTTCTCAACACACAAAGAACGAGTGTGGGCTCGTTATACAAATCAATAGGCAAAATCTATATATCAGATGTTCTCAACACATGAGATCTAACAAAGTTTGGACCTAAATTTTGTGAAGAACAGTGACCTATGCTTGTAGCACTGTTCTATTTCTCTCAAGGAGATTTCACGATATATTTTCTATCTCTGAAAAGAATCGCTCTGGAAAAACTGATCTCCTATATTTAATATATCCAATATATTAAACATAAATAATATTAGTTATTTTAAACAATTTAAAAATAAGTAATAAGTTATCAGATTTTTGTTTAAATAATAATATATTAATCATATTAAAATATCTCATTATTTATTTAATATTTAAATAACTAAAATTGTTGAGCCAAGATTCTTCTAGAATCTTCTTGTGCGTGTAGCACAGTGTCTGTGCACTGTGCTACACACCCAACCCATGCCAAGGAGGGCATGTGATTTTCCCACCTTTCATCATTATTTAAATACCAAAAATCCCAAAAATAAATTAAATCAAAAGTAATTATATTTTGTTAAATCAATAATTAATTACACATAATTATACAATAATTATGTTTTGTGCATAGAAAAATATTTTACTTATCAAATAAGTCATTTTTCCCATTTTTGTATTTATCTTTGGGAGTGCTTGTTTAAGCCATTTCGGGGACCATGGACCTATAACATTAATCTCCAATAAATTAAAAATAAATAATTAAACTCTTTAATCATAATAGTACATTTATTAATTATAATATTTCTCCACTATAAATTCAGAACTGAACTCTTTATGTTATAGATATACTTTTAAAAAAATCTTATTTTAAGTTGTCCATTGATATAACCATCTTACAATAGTTCAACCCTCCAATTAATTAGTTCATAAATTAGAATGGAATAATTACCATTTTACCTTTCTAATTTACTTCTTATTCCTTAAGTACCATTAATTCACTAGTGAATAATTAATCTATAATCTAATTATAGATTTGAGCTCAAAATCATTCAGTTCCAGAAATAACCCTTAAGGGAACAAATATAATATCCGTTAGGAAAGATTCCGTATTGTTGACACATGTTCCCAGCCATCCATGATATTAAATCTCCAAAACAAAAGTCATTAGCCTCAATCTATTAAGAGAACTTAATGAACGAATCAAAAGATTTAATAAACATAAACAGGAGTTAATGAACACTCAGGATTTAGGTTGATCTATAAATGATCATCAGTTATGATATGAATTACAAATCTATATTATTAAATGGTTTTTGGATAAAGACTTTTATTCATATCAGTCCTTATCATATATAATCATATAATATAAAGCACATTTACCGAGATGTCTTACCACATCAATAATCGAAATCTAGATTATTTGTATCAACATGATACTCAGTAAACCATACTTACAACCCTAATTAAAGAATTCCATAACTTCAATTTGTTGTTGACTATTTTTATTCATTCATGTAATCATAATTCTCTTGCACTAATACAAGATCACATTCTCAATAATGAATATGAAAATTTTCTGATATTTACAAAGAAATTATTCAAACAATAATTTAAATAATCTAAATATAACAATAATAGACCATTGTATTTATTTATTCATTGAGATAATAAATATCTTTTGCATGCTTTTATGACATACTCCTAACAATCTCCCACTTGTACTTAAAGCAAGTAAGGCATTTCTCTCAATCCTATATTACGTACATGACCCTCGAATTGCTTTGCAGGAAGCATCTTTGTAAACGGGTTTGCCAGGTTGTGTTCTGATGCGATTTTTAGAATGGACACATCTCCTCTATGTACGATTTCTTTGTCTATGTGGTATTTGCGCTCTATATGCTTTCCCCTCTTGTGGCTTCATGGTTCTTTAGAATTAGCCACTGCTCCACTGTTGTCACAGTAAAGAACAAGGGGTTTCTCCACTTCAGGAACCACTTCCAAATCCGTGTAGAAATTTTTGAACCTAACTGCTTCTTTAGCTGCTTCACAAGCTGCTATGTATTCAGCTTCCAAGGTTGAATCAGCTATACTGGATTGCTTAATGCTTCTCCAGACAACTGCTCCACCTCCAAGAGTGAATACTGACCCAGAAGTAGATTTTCTACTATCTTTGTCTGATTGAAAATTTGAGTCAGTGTATCCAGTAGGTTCAAGGTCACTACCCGAATATACTAGCATATAGTTCCTTGTTCTCCTGAGATACTTGAGAATATGTTTCCCTGCAATCCAGTGTTCCAAACCTAGATTTGACTGATAACGACTGACAATCCCTACTGCATAAGATATGTCAGGTCTAGTACATAACATTGCATACATTAGGCTCCCTACAGTTGATGCATAGGGATACTTTCTCATGTCCAGTCGGCAATTGACCCTTTTTGGAATTTTCCATAGAGAATCTTTTAAGCACTTTATCAATATAATTTGCTTGTGAAAGTGCTAAGAGCTTGTTCTTTCTATCTCTTAGAATTTTAATGCCTAGAACATAGCTCACTTATCCCAAATCTTTCATTTGGAATTTGACAGCCAACCATTTCTTTACATTTGATAATGTCTCTACATCATTCCCAATGAGTAGGATATCATCAACGTCTAGAACGAGGAATTCTACTAAACCATCTTTGATTTGTTTATAGACACAAGGTTCATCAACATTTTGTTCAAAACCAAACGTTTTAATTATGTCATCAAATCTAAGAATCCAAGATCTAGAAGCTTGTTTGAGTCCATGAATGGACCTAAGAAGCTTGAAAACCTTTTTCTCTTGATCTTTTAATTCGAACCCTTCTGGTTGAGACATGTAAATGGTTTCGTCAAGGTAGCCATTCAGAAAAGTTGTTTTGACATCAATTTTCCAAATCTCATAATCCATTCACACGGCTATGAACAATAGTATACAAATGGATTTTAGAATGGCTACAGGAGAAAGGGTTTCTGTATAGTCAACCCCTTCTTTCTGTGTGTAACCTATGGCTACAAGCCTTGCTTGGAAAGTCTCTACTTTCCCATCCGCTCCTCTTTTCTTATTGAATATCCACTTGCAACCAATGGGTTTTATATTCTCAGGTGGATCTTCAAGAACCCAGACAGAATTGGAATACATAGATTCCATTTCTTGGTTCATGGCGTCTTGCCATTTTTCCTTGTCGACATCATTCATTGCATCTTTAAATGTCAATGGATCATCTTTGTTTGTGTCAGACACAAGCATTTGAACTTCGTGTTCATAGCGTGTGGGTTGCTTACTAACCCTCCCACTACGATGAGGTTCTCTACTATTCTGACTAGAACTAGTAGTTTCCCTTGCCATTTCTCATTGGTTTTTGCTGGTGACTTTGCAACTTCATTCAAGACCATCTCCTCCAGAACAACCTTACTGTGAGGTTTGTGGTTATTAACATAGTCATATTGAAGAAAAGTTGCATTTGTCGATACAAATGTTTTATTTTCTTTTGGACTATAGAAAATTCTACCTCTAGTCTCTTTGGAATATCCCACAAACATGCACACTTCAGAGCGTGAATCCAACTTTCCAGTCTTTCCTTTAAGCACGTGTGCAGGACACCCCCGAATTTGAAAATGGTGTAAACATGGTTTACAACAATTCCATAATTCTATGGGTGTCTTTTGGATAGACTTAGATGGAACAACATTCAATATGTATAGAGCAAATTGAATCGCATAGCCTCAGAATGACAATGGTAATGATGAGAAACTCATCATTGATCTAACAATATCTTCTAATAATAACGTTCTATTCCTTCTTTCTGAAACACCATTTTATTGTGGCGTTTCAGGTGTAGTGAGTTGGGATTAAATGCCATGCTCACGTAAATGGCCCTCGAATTCAAAATCCAAGTACTCTCCTCCTCGATCAGATCGAAGTGATTTTTAGTGATTTACCTAATTGCTTTTCAGCCTCTGCTTGAAATTCTTTGAACTATCTAAATGTTTCAGATTTTCTTTGCATTAAGTGTAGGTAACCATATCTTGAATAATTGTCAATGAGAGTGACGAAAGATTCATAACCTCCTCCTACTTGTACATTAAGTGGACTGCAACGTCCGTATGTACTAGCTGAAGTAGCTCTGTGGCTCTTGAACCTTTAGCTGAGAAAGGTCTCTTGGTCATTTTGCCTTCTAGACAGGATTTACAAACAAGGAGAGATCCAATAGATAGTTCTCTTAAAGGACCATCCTTTACAAGCCTATTTATTCTGTCTAGACCAATATGGCCCAATCTCAAGTGCCACAGATATGTTTTACTATTGGAATGAGTCTTTTGCTGTTTAATAGATCTAGGATTAGTTGTTTTAAATAATTCATAATTATAAAAAAAATATTTGTCGTTCATTATAAGTATGTAAATTTTGTTTATCCCAAAGCATTTGCATAACAAGTAAATAGATAATTTCTTTAAATAATAACTACTTTTTTTTTTTGGTCAAGAAGAATAAAAGTACTTCATTGAACAAAGGAACAGTACAAACTAAAGTCACGGACTCAGAATCAAGCAGAGGCACCTGTCGAACACTAAACAAACCAGAAGCAACTAATTACATTGAAGATGAATAACATACATTTGGTCTGGAACTGAATTCTGACTTCTAGACACTTTGTATAGCCTACATTTAGTTGTAAACTTTACTTCCTGAACTAAACTCAAAACAGATGAGGAATAACCATCATAAATGCATCTATTCCTATTTCTCCAAATACTGTAAATGACAGCAGCAAAACTCATATTAACAATATCAGATGTAACACCACTTCGAGCTTGAGTCAGCCACACCATCCAGCTCATAAAATCCAGAGGCCAAGCAGCAAACCCCAACCAATTAAAGATGTTATTAACCAACCGAGTAGAGAGACTGCAATCGAAAAACAGATGACAGTGACTCTCAAGACATCTCTCACAAACCGGACATAACTCTGAAGTCAACTGTATCTGCAGCCAACTGAGATTATCCCTAGTTAAAAGCTGGGAGTTAACCACCTGCCATAACATAAATCTATGTTTAGGAAGAATTGGTTTACTCCAAATAGTCCTATGATACTCTACCCGTTGCTGGACCTACAGACTATTATACAATCTAGAAGTCTGAAACTTCCCTTGAACACCAGCAGATAATATGGCAGTAGGTCTAAAATGGTCCTTGAGACGACAAAGCTTCCTCCAATACCAGCTACAGTCTCCTTTCAATTCATAGTTCCAGATATTGACTCCTTTCAAGTAAATGGAATTGATCCATTTAACCCAAAGCAAATCTGGTTTATCAGACAAGGCCCAAACATACTTTGCTAAAACAGCTCGGTTCCAGTTAGCACGATCTCCAAATCCCAGTCCACCATAGGCTTTAAGGAGACAGACCTTATTCCAAGAAGGGATGTGCATCTTGCTTCTCTGCCCAGAAGTTCCCCACAGAAAAACCCTACAAATCTTTTCAATTTCCTTGACTATGCTTTGAGGCAAAACAAAGATTGTCATCCAATAGTTTCGAAGCCCAAGTAAAACTGAGTTGATAAGTTGAATCCTGCCTACGAAGGAGAGATGTCTACTCGCCCAATTCTGAATCTTTAAACGATATTTCTGAACTATCACCTCACAATCTGCATGTTTCCATTTAGTAGGTCTCATGGGAACCCCAAGATACTTAAGCGGAAAGGTACCTTCTGAAAGATTTATTTCAAGAACAATCCTAGTTCCTTCAAAGCTTGGGACACCACCAAAAAATATTTGAGATTTTCCAGAATTGATGCTAAGACCTGAAGCAGTAGCAAAGTCTTCTAGAACTACCTTAACACTTCTAACAGCTGGGAGAGAACCTTTATAGAAAATAAGCAGATCATCTGCAAAACACAAGTTAATTAGCTTGAGAATTTTGCACATAGGGTGAAATCTAAAAGGGGAAATAAGGGCTGCATGTTGTAAACTTCTTGTCAAATATTCCATTATAAGGACAAACATCAGAGGTGACATGGGATCACCTTGTCTCAACCCTTTCTCCACTTTAAACTTGCCTTGAATTCTACCATTCATCAAAAGGGAATAGGACGTGCTCCTAACACAAGACATTACCCAACCTATGAATTTCATTGGAAATCTAAGTGCATTTAGCAGGTCCTCAAGAAAGTCCCAATCTACCGTATCATAGGCCTTACTAATATCTATCTTAATAGCACATCATGATGACATAGATGTCCTCCCATAGTTTTTGATAAGATCTTGAAATATCATTATATTATGGTCTATTGTGCGACCTTTAACAAATGCTCCCTGGTTTGCCTGTACAAGATCAGGGAGAACTACAGCCATCCTCTTACATAACAACTTAGCCATGCACTTGTGCAAAGTAGAGCAGCAAGCAATGGGCCTATAGTCAATAGCCCTAGAGGGATTAGCTACCTTAGGAATCAAAGATAATGTAGTTTCATGAAGCTCAGGCAGGAACAGACCAGTTTCAAAACACTGAGATATAGCAGCACAAACCTCATCCTCTATATCATGCCAAACTATTTTGAAGAAACCAGAACCAAATCCATCAGGGCCTGGAGCTTTGGTTATTGGTATGCTAAACAAAGCCTCCCAAATTTCCTTCTTAGAAAATGGTTTCAAAAGCAACACTTGCTGTTCAACTGAAAGCTTCGGACCCATCTCTATATTCTGAATTTTAAGTTTACCAGTAGCCGAACTAGTACTTCCCAGAAAAGCTCTGAAATGACCCACATAATGAGAGACAACTTCTGAGTATTTATAAACTAAGTTACCTTCTTCATTTATGAATGAGACAATACCATTCTCTGCTTTACACTTCTTTAAAAAAGCATAAAAGAAGGAGGTGTTCAAATCTCCCTGTCTCAGCCAAGTTATTTTACTCCTCTGGACTAATAAACTGTGATACAGTCTTTCCTGAACCGAAAAGGCTTCAGCTGCAAACCTCTCATCTTCCTGAAAACAGAGAACTTAGGGGTGAGCTTGAGCTTGTATCTTAGATTCTTGATATGACTCTTTTGCCTTATAATAATTAGCTTTTAGATCACCTATTCTATCCATATTAAAAGACTTCAGACAGTGTTTGAGTCTCAGCAACTTGAAATAAACAGCTTTGATACCAGTAGCTTTAATCGGAGATCTCCAGCTAGTTAACACCTGATCATGAAACTCAGGGTGCTCAGACCAATAGTTATAAAACCGAAATATCTTAGATCCCATATTCTCTAAAGACTGAATTCTAACAAGACAGGAGCAGTGATCTGAGATGATTTCCCATCTAAACAAGACCGTAGACTGAGGAAACAAATCAAACCACTTTTAATTGATAAGAACATGGTTTATTTTAGAATAGATCCTAGCCGCACCATCTTGGTTATTTGTCCATGTAAAATAAGAACCAACACTTTTTAAAGGCTCAAAATGAGCACCTCCAAGCCACCGAATAGAATCATCTAATTTAAGGTCTGAAATAGGCTTTCCTCCCAATCTGTCCTTGCCTGAAAAATGGGCATTAAAGTCCCCTAAAATTAGCCAAGCTTTATCCATATGAGTAGGCCTTTGCAACCCTTCCCAAAGACTTCGCCTACCATCAATTGAATTAAAACCATAAACAAAGGTAACACCAAAACTCTGCTGCACACTTGTCATCTTCACCAAACGGTGAACCACTTGAGACGATTCCTCTAAAATATTGATTTTCACAGATAATCTTCTCCAAATTATCAACAGCCGGCCTTCTATAACTGAGCTTGTGTGAAAATCCCAATTCGGAAACTCATGTTCCATGAACCTACTTATTTTACTTCCCTTCATTTTAGTCTCCAAAACATCACACACTCCAATTTTATTACTACTACATAAGTCTCTAATAGGGCTATGTTTATTAGAACTATTGAGCCCTCTAACATTCCAGCACAAAACATTGCAGTTATCCATTGAAGATACCTGAAATATAATTACCTTCTTTACCACTCCCCAATGACTCTTGAAGCACCACAAACTTGTTAGCTTTCTTGTTCTTTTGATCTACATTATTAGCCTTACTAGCTGACCTCTGACCCTCCTTTGCTTGAACAACCACTCGTTTTGGGGTAAGCCAGTGTTGATTTTTCTGAACTCTAACTTCACTCCCAGCTAGACCATCTTTATTAGGTGATAGAATCTCAACTGGGTCAGCCTGAACCTTGTCATCTTTTGGATTTGCCTGAGATACAACCTGCTTCGACTCTTCTTCCTTTAGTTCGCCAGTCCCCTATTCCTTTTCCTCCATATTAGTTATAGGCTCCTTCCTAACCCACTGAGCATTCTTATCCTTTCTACAATCTGTCATTGAGTGACCATAACCAGCACATGTCTTACACTTAATCGGTAACCATTCATACTCAACTCCCTGCTCCATCATTTGGCCAAGTTCATTAATATACTGTATACTTTTCGGGGGGTTATCTGTAACTTCCATTTCTACTAGAACTCGAGCAAACTGAATACGAGAACGCTCCCTTGTGAATTTGTCCACCATTATTGGGTTACCAATTGTACTCATTTGAGCACTGAGACATTTACTACCCCAATATTGGAGCCCCAAATCATGAAGACGGATCCAAAGAGGAACAGATCGCACAAGATGAACATCACTCAAATCTGCCGTCCAAGGACGAACTATTACAGATTGCCTATCAAAGTGAATAATGCCATTTTCTAGAACATGATCCCTTGTTGCTTCATCAATGAACTTAACCATGGTTAAACCCATTGTCATTCTTGCTATCTGAGCTATCCCAAGATGACCCCAAACCCTCTTAATGAACCCTTCAAAAACAGCCATAGGTGGGTTTGCACCTAGCACCATGCAGATCACTGCCGAGCTCCAATTTGCAGATTGCATTTTAACCTCCTCAGCGTCAACTCTAGCAAATTTTTTGTCCCTCCCTATAAATCGGTTCTGTGAACTCAAGCTTCTGGTCCGAAAATGACAGATTACCTGCTGTGAAACCTTTCCATTGTCTTTGAACAGAAGTTTGAAAGTCTCCCTCAGCCACCTTGTCCGCCCAAGAGGTCTTCTTAGAAGTCGAATCATCCTGGCCATTCCCTTCAGTTGTGAATCCCGACCCAAAGATCTCTTCAGATTGACGATTCAAATCCACTTCTATAATCTCTTCTTCTTCTCATGTCTCAGCAAACTCTTTGCCCTCTAGCACTCAATCGTTGTCCTGGTCATGAATTAGAGTCTTCTCTTCCAAATTTCGCTGTTGATCTTGCTCTCCTACCTAATTAACTGGCTTACGTAGTGGCTTCTTTCTCTTCGCCATGGGAGGGAACAAACCACCACTCACCTCTTAATTCAAACAATTAGAGTAATAATAACTACTGTTGACGGTGAAATCTCGTCAATGAAATTAGATCGGAAAACTCAAAGGTAAGTCAGGTGATGTTTATATAAGAACTGAGAATAAACTTTAAGGAAAAGTAAACACAGATAAACAATGGAGCAAGCCTTGGTATATTTCTCAATAGCCTCTGCATACAATGAATTTTCCAACCCCCTTCCATGTGGAATTAGGATTTATTATATAGTGGGCTCTAATGGCCCTAGATACATTGTGGTCCAGGGGACCAAGTAGTACATAGGTACACTATTTGGAGAGTGGTTTCAGAGGTTGTGGTGTTGCAACCAGTACAGGGACAGGTGCCAGGAGGATGTCTCCACTATTTGTCCGTACCAATATCAGAGGAGTGGTGCTGGTGGTAGTGGTGTCGACTCTGACATCTGATTGGGAGTATGCAGGCCATGTCCTTTCTCCTAGTGCCCCCACTACCTGACTAGCATGAGTGCCACGGTCAGACGTACGGGGCCTTACAAGCCGTACCCCGTACGAGATTATACCATCATGACCCTTCGGAATCATACTTTGGCTTTCACTTCTAGACGCTGGGGTTTCCATAGGCATCTCCATGGGAGATGCCTTCTCGAGATGAAGGGTGCGAGATGTTATCACGCGAGCCCCTCGCGGCTTAATCATGGCAGAGTTATACGAGGCCACCCCTCGTGGAGATGTCATGAGGTGCTCCCACACGAGGCCGTCGGGGCTAGGAGAGGCCCCCACGCAAGGCCGCCCCTCGAGGCTAGGAGATGCTCCATTCGGCGAATATGGCCCACTTCGCACCGAGGCCTCGCGAGGCACACCCTCGCGCGCCATATGCAGGAATCTTGCGAGGCACGCCCTTGCGTCCCCATATATAGGCGTCTCATGCCAGCGCCTCCATATGTAGGCATCTCGTGCCAGCGCCTCCATATGTAGGTGCCTCGTGCCAGCGCCTCCATATGTAGGCGCCTCGTGCCAGCGCCTCCATATGTAGGCGTCTCGTGCCAGCGCCTCCATATGTAGGCGCCTCGTGCCAGCGCCTCCATATGTAGGCGTCTCATGCCAACACCTCCATATGTAGGCGTCTCGTGCCAGCGCCTCACAAAGCACACCCTCGCGCGCCATATGCAGGCGTCTCGCGAGGCACACCCTTGCGCCCCCATATGTAGGCGTCTCGTGCTAGCGCCTCCATATGTAGGCGTCTCGTGCCAGCGCCTCCATATGTAGGCGTCTCGTGCCAGCGCCTCCATATGTAGGCGTCTCGTGCCAGTGCCTCCATATGTAGGCACCTCGTGCCAGCGCCTCCATATGTAGGCGTCTCATGCCAGCGCCTCCATATGTAGGTGTCTCGTGCCAGCGCCTCCATATGTAGGCGTCTTGTGCCAGCGCCTCCATATGTAGGCGTCTCGTGCCAGCGCCTCGCACACCTGCCTTACCAATTTACCTAGGCATAAGGACCTCGTCTAGCGAGGCACATCTTGCCTATCTTTCATGATATTGCTCAAGCATAGGGCCATATGCTATTTTCCAAAGCATCCCTAGGCAAAGGGATGTCTCGCCATAGGACCATAAGCCTCGCTATGCGAGACACCTTGCCTTGTGCTCAAGGGTCCATATGAGATCCCACTTCTTGACGGGATGAAGACCTACAAAAGGCACCTTTCCTCGCCATATCTTCCGTGATGGCCCATAGGAGAGCAGCCACACCTTTAGTCATTCATGGGCCTAAGCATGTATTTTGGGTCTTTTACAGGCATGGAATATTGAGCGTCCACAACTACTTTATTAATAAAAGAAATAAATGTTATGCAAAAAAATAGAAATAAGTTTCCAAACATTAATAATCAAAATTACTAATAATAAACTAAATTTCTAGACTGTAGTTTTCTTTGTTTAAAGAAATCTAAAATTTCTAAAACAAAATAAAGAAATTTAAATTGTTCAACTAACAATAAAATTACTAAATAAAACTACTCTCCAACTTCTCCATCTCTTTACTTGCTATTAAAATCCTCATTAGTCTCTTCCTCCTTTTCAGGGTTCTGATTCTGTAAAGGAAAAACAAAAGAAAAATAGATTAGTGGCATATATTTTTGAGTCTACTATCAAAAACTTTGAATATGATATTCATAGTATTTGAATCTATTATTCAAAGTTGAAAAATATATGTATATCTTATTTACCTTTTTCGTTTGATATAAACGATGACACTCAGCAAAGACTTCCTCTGTCATTGCTCGCCACATCTCATGTGTTGAGTCATAGTGTATATATTTTTCCTTTGTTTCGTTAGGCATGGTTGAAAGCATGCAATAATGTGCCAACCGATCGGATTTCATCTAATTTGCATATTTTTCTTCTGCTTCATAGCTAGTAGCCAAAGGTGGTTCTGTTGGAGGTTTGTTACAAACAGTTGACATCATCTTTTTATAAGAAAAAATGGTCAACATGCCTCGAAACCAGTGTTGCATATTTTCAAGTTCAAAAAACAAGGATTTGAGAAAGGCATCGGTGTGTAATTCACCAATAGACATTTTCTGAATAAGAAGTACAAATATTATTATATTTAGAAAAATAAAGATCAAAGTTTCAGAAATTAAACGTGATGCATGAGCATAATTAAAACACATAAAATAAAGTTTAATTTCCACGATAAAACTTTCTAACAATTAAAGTGCTGCCTTAGGGTCGGTCAAATTAATCTTAGAGAATTTATAACTTATCTTTATTGTTTAAAACTTAAAATAACTCATTATTTTTCTCTTTTAAATATTAAAGTACTGCTTAGCTTGGTCAAGTTATGATTATCCACTGCAATAGCTTAATCATAACTTTGTGAGTGTAACCCATTATTTCGGAGTGCATGACTTAACTTAGGACATGCCGCCTTAGGGTCGGTCAAACCTAAAATACATCATTAGTTCCTATCTGTGTAAGAAGTATAACCTTGCTATTGACATGTCTAGACAACTTCCTTAGGGGGGCGGAAACAAAGCCGTTGCGAGGTGCTATTCATATCTCACGGTGTTATATTAATAATGGAGATCATGGGTTATGTTGAGTTATCAACCCTCTCCCACTCACTATTTTGAAATAAGTATTTTTAACCTATTTAATTCCAAATTAATTATAGATTCTTTAAACTTTATTAATATAATTAAAATTGGTAAGAAAGCATGTTTCTAGGTCCATATCAAATTTTAAATTGCCAATTATATTCATCTAAACTTTACCAAAAAACTATTTTAAAATAAAGTTGGTTTAAAGAAATTAAGTCATAAAGACTTAAAAAAACGGTGTGATATTTTACCAAGTTTTCAAAAAAAATAAAACTAAGTAATTTATATGCAATTGGTTTTGCAAAACAAATCATATAAACATATAAGACAATCTTAATAATCATGTTTCTACCAATGAATTGCATGATAATAACTGTGTGAGTTTTTATGTATGGCACAAAATGCATGAACATATTGTCAATCACATGAAAACAATTATTTAAATAAATAAACAATAAATGTTGAACCGGGTGCTTTTGGGTATTTCTAATTTTACAACCTCTTTATAAAATTAAAATTAAATTAAAAGTGCCTAGATCTTCATCGGGCTTCTTCACTTTACTTTCAGTAGGATATGTGTCGTTGGTCCCGAATAATAATAAGAAAACAATTTTCTAATTATCTTGATTAATTAAAACAAAACTTTTAAATAATCATAATTTTATTTTCAACTAATTAAAACAAATTTTAATTAAAAAACAGAAATAAATTTATTTAAAATGTGTTATCTTGAAAATTAAATTTTTAAATAAGATATTAAAAAAAAAAGTTTGTTAGGATAACAAAAATATGTCATTATTTAAATATCAAATTCCTAACAAATAGGATATTTAACATTTTAAAAATTAAAAAAAATAACAGATTAATTTCACAAAAATAAAAAAAAAATATCTGGACTAGTAAGACAGGGACACGTGGCACTGAAAAGTGCTGTCGGGGCCCACTGTACCGAACCGTACGGACTCGTCCGTACGACGTCCCCAGCCACGGCTCAGAGGATGGCCTCGAAGGAATGGTGGCTGAATTCTGAATCCAGGGCTCCGTTTTGACTATGTTTGATCAGAATTACAATTTTATGATTTTAAAAACCAAATAAGATTACATAAATCCTACGCCCCTTAATGGCTTACACAATGATCTAATCATAAAGAAATCCTAACCCAAAAATACCATACAATTATCGATTCAACATTCCCATGCATTCAATCATATTAAGCCATCCATTCATTCATCATAAATAAATAAATGCATAAATCTAAACCCACAAAGATTCAATATATATATGTGTGAAGATGGCTCTGATACCATTTGTTGGTTTTTATAGATCAAATCAGAAATTATACGCAGCAGAACAACAATCAAAATTGATAATTTAACCCCACAAGATTTCTAGATCTACTTCTTCACATACATATATATATATTGAATCAAAGAGATGAATAGAAAATTACCTCAAGTCCTTCCTTACTGCTATCTTTTTGTACGGCAAAATCCTTGAGATCTCACACCAGGTTCTTCCAAAATGTTCTCAACACACAAAGAACGAGTGTGGGCTCATTATACAAAATAATAGGCAAAATCTATTTATCAGATGTTCTCAACTATTGAGTTCTGATAAAGTTTGGACCTAAATTTTGTGAAGACCAATAACCTATGCTTGTAGCACTGTTCTATTTCTCTCAGGGAGATTTCACGATATATTTTCTATCTCTAAAAAGTATCGCTCTGGAAAAACTGATCTCCTACATTTAATATATCCAATATATTAAAAATAAATAATATTAGTTATTTTAAACAATTTAAAAATAACTAATCAGTAATCAGATTTTTGTTTAAATAATAATATTTTAATCATATTAAAATATCTCATTATTTATTTAATATTTAAATAACTCAAATTGTCGAACCAAGATTCTTCTAGAATTTTCTGCGTACTGTGCTACACGCCCAACCCATGCCAGGGAGGGCATGTGATTTTCCCAATTTTCATTATTATTTAAATACCAAAAATCACAAAAGTAAATTAATTCAAAATTAATTATATTTTTGTTAAATCAAATAACTAATTAATTCTCAATTAGTTTATTACACATAATTATATAATAATTATGTTTAGTGCATAGAAAAATACTTTACTTATCAAATAAGTCCTTTTGGCCATTTTTGTATTTATCTTTGTCAGTGTTTGTTTGAGCAATTTCGGGGACCATGGACCTATAACATTAAGCTCTAATAAATTAAAACTAAATAATTAAACTCTTTTATTATAATAGTTAATTTATTAATTCCGATATTTCTCCACTATAAATTCATAATTGAACTCTTTATGTTATAGATATACTTTTACAGAAATCTTATTTGAAATTGTCCATTGATATAGCCATCTTACAATAGTTCAACCCTCTAATTAATTAGTTCATAAATTAGAATGGAAGAATTACCATTTTACCTTTCTAATACACTTCTTATTCCTTAAGTACCATTAATTCCTTAGTTGAATAATTAATCTATAATCTAATTATAGATTTGAGCTCAAAATCATTCTGTTCCAAAATTAACCCTTAAGGGAACCAATATACGATCTGTTAGGAAAGATTAGATTCTGTATTGTTGATACATGTTCCCAGCCATCCATGATATTAAATCTCTAAAACAAAAGTCATTAGCCTCAATCTATGAATAAACCTTAACGAATGAATCAAAAGATTTAATAAACATAAATAAGAGTTCATGAACACTCAGGATTTAGGTTGATCTATAAATGATCATCGGTTATGATATGAATGGCAAATCTATATTATTAAATGGTTTTTTGATAAAGACTTTTATTCATATCAGTCCTTATCATATATAATCATACAATATAAAGCACATTTACCGAGATGCCTTACCACATCAATAATCGAAATCTAGATTATTTGTATCAACATGATACTCAGTAAACCATACTTACAACCCTAATTAAAGAATTCCATAACTTCAATTTGTTGTTGACTATTTTTATTCATTCATGTGATCTTAATTCTCTTGTACTAATACAAGATCACATTCTCAATAATGAATATGGAATTTTTTTGATATTTACAAAGAAATTATTCAAACAATAATTTAAATAATATAAATATAACAATAATAGACCATTGTATTTATTTATTCATTGAAATAACAAATGTCTTTTACATGCTTTTAGGACATACTCCTAAAAATGTTATCTTAACATCATGGGCTATCATGACGTTCAATCCCCATACAAATTGATCCCTCCGTGCCATATCAGTAGGCACCAAGTCCGGCACTAACTTCGCCAACTGATTAAAATTCAGCACATATTTTGTAATAGTCATTCTGTTCCGAGTCAGGTTAATAAACTCATCCACCTTCGCAGCTCAGACTACAAAACTTTAATATTTCTCGTTGAAAACATCTCTGAATTCATCCCAGGTCATAACGGTCACATCCCTCCTCTAAGACACAACCTCCCACCAGATGCGAGCGTCTCCTCTCAACATATAACTGGCTCTGCCCGCAGTGTGTAACGCCCTGGGTAGCCAAGACCGTTACATTGTGTGTGTATAAAGGTGCAAGACTTGTTAATCAAGTCATTTAGTTAGAAACATGTTACAGAAACTATAATTGAACTAGGGTTAAAATATTTTGGTCATAAAAGATAGATTTCATTTAAATGAACATTTTGTACATGGGATCCCAAAAGAAATAGAGTTTAAAGGGCAGTTTACAAAATTCCAGGATATATACAACTACTGGCCACTCTAAGGGAAAAATAGACATTTTAGGTTCTCCTATCCCTGTACCATCTCTCGGCTGTGGCGGCCAATCAGCTGACTACGTACATTCAGCCCTAGAGATCTCCAACTCAGGACTAGTCCACCTTGCCCTTGCCTTTACCTGCACCATGCAGCACCCGTGAGCCAAGGCCCAGCAAGAAAGCCATGTTATTGATCATAAACGATAATCAACAGTCAAATATTTCACAAATCATTACTCAGATATACAATAAGTCATATTGCCCACAAGATCAAACACATCAAACTATAAGCCAATAATCAGTCATCCAGATAACAAACTTGTCACAATCATCAGTTAACCAACAATACACATATCACACAATATCCAGGGTCGACGCCCTTAGGTCGCACCCTCTAATTATCCCACTGACTCCAGCTCGCTTAGGCCAAGCTCAGTGATTATGTACTTAACCTCAGCTACCAATGGCTGAGCCACTCCCTATGCACAATTATTGATTCTGGCACTCTTAGGCCATTTATTGCATGTCGCCATGGCGTAATACCATCTTATTACATCACATCCAAATATAGGGAACTCTTAGTCCCAGCATAATCACAAAACTGGGTGCAATTCTTACCTTTGATTCTAATTGCTTTGATTAATGAAAATGACCTTCAAGCACGATTCCGTCTGAGCCCTAGCTGTAATGACCCAACTACTCTAGACTTTTGGACCATTAACGAAACTACACATACTAATCCTTAATAAAACTTACATTGTGAAAATACCATAACTTTATTAGGAACTTGTAAACATAAGAGTTACTTACATAAAATGTCAAGTAGTATATGGGTTCCCATTGTCTTTAAAAACAAAACATACTTTAAAATAAAAAGGAGTTACATAACAAGTGCGGAAAATACATGTAAAACCATAAAAAACAAGACTACATCCTCGAAAATCGAACTCTCGACTCCTTGAATCCATTCATCACTGATACACATCCCCCAAGCATCCACGAACCTTACCGCCACTATAGCTATTTTCCTGCACATATAAACAAAAAGGAATGAGCCTAATGCACAGCAAGGAAAATCTACCACATAGTTCATATACATAAATTTCATAAGAAACATAAAAAAAACATAACACAACATACATTACACTTATATCATACACATACTATAATGTCCATTATTACTTGGGGTCCCATAGACCAAACAAGTCATATGCCCATTAGATTAGTGGGGTCCTACTAGCTAAGTAGGTCATATGCCTATAATCTATTTGGGGTCTTGTTAGTCATATGGGTCATATGCCCAAGCCTACAAACATACATATCATAACACTTATCATAACATAAAAACATAAGATAACATAAACATATAACATATAGATTCTATCCTATTTTCCTTACCAAAATTACCGGGATAAGAGGACAGAGGTGGGACTTTGGAACACTCCTAAGAACCATTTGAAAAAGAGTGAGTATAGAGAAGAAGAGAAATGAAAGGAAATGGAAGGAATAAACCATTGAGAAAAATACTTACCAAATCCTTTTTGCTCAAGAACTTAGATTTCCTAACCAAAATAAAGATTAAGGTTAGAGCCTGAGTAGAAGACTATGAGAACTTAAAATAAAATAATACCAATGAACTAAGGTGTAGAAATACCTTGAAGACTTGTAGACCAATCTAAACCTCGAACCGAAATACTATGAAAACTTACTTCCCCAAGTGTTTGATAAGCTTATGATGATCAAGCTTATGATTTCCCCACCCAAGTGTTTACACTCTCACACTCACCTAGCAACTTGCAGCCTCTGAACTTAGAGCAAAAGATGAATAATGGATGGGTACTAGGTCCTTTTTATAGAGTTTAGGAATGAAAGGATCTTAATTTAACTTGAATAAAAATAATGGCTTTTTAGGTGAAAATAATTTGAATAATCGTTCAGCAGAGGCTGAAGACTCGTTCAAAAAGGTGCTGGACTTATCAAAAGGTTAAATGGCTGAATGGAAAACAAATTCAAAAACTTTCAAAATAAGCTGAAGGAGGCGATATATCGCCCCCTATAGGCGATATATCGCCTGGACCATTATGCCCGAGGCAAACATGCATCATTTCGTGTTTTCCGTATCTACGTGCTGCGATATATCGCCCCCTATAGCTGCGATATATCGGCATTCGCTGATTATTTAAACACGAAATTACACATTTTTAGCTTAATTCAAATTGAGTAAACAACCTTGACTAAGCCCTTAAACGTATTCAAAGCTGCTGACTGACCTTAGAGCATTCAAACTTTACCCTTATTAAATTAAATCCTCAAAATACTTAATCCTTAATCACCCATACATAACATGTGCTTAAAATCTTATTGGTCCTTATCTAAACCTTATAGTATAATAAATATTATCCTTAATATCAGTCATATTAATCAAACCTTAGGTTAAAATTAATATTCTTCAACTATAGGTTAAACTTAGAAAATCTACAAGTAGTACTATGAGTGTCCAAATAATTCCCGGTCTGAACCAAAAATCCACAGTTATAAAGATAATACTATAAATACTATAATACTACTAGCTAAGTAAAGTTCTTGGACTCTACAATTCTCCCCTACTAAAAAGAATTTCGTCCTCGAAATTTACTTACCAAATAATTTCAGATACTGGCCTTGCATGTCCTCCTCCAACTCCCACGTTAACTCTCGTTCAGAACTATTACTCCATAGGACTTTGACTATAGGAAAGCTCTTGGACTGTAACTGCTTCATCCCTCTATCTAGGATGCTAACCGGTCGTTCCTCGTAACTCAAGTCTTTCTGGAGTGCTATCGTATCATACTTGAGGATGTGAGATGGGTCTGACACATATTTGCGTAGCATCGAAATGTGGAACACGTTGTGACTATCAGCTAGTGCTGGCGGTAGGGCTAGTCTATACGCAACTGGTCCCACTTTGTCCAATATCTCAAAAGGACCTATGAATCGAGGACTAAGCTTGCCTTTCTTCCCGAACCGCTTGACACCTTTCATAGGAGATATCTTCAGGAAGACTTGATCTCCGACTTGGAATTCCACATCGCGTCGCTCGGCATCCGCATAGCTTTTCTGAGGGCTTTGTGCAGCAAGCATACGCTGTTTAATAAGCGCTACTGCTTCTTGAGCTTGTCTAACAGCTTCAGGCCCTAGAAGCTGCCTTTCTCTTACCTCGTCCCAGTACAACGGTGATCGGCACCTTCTTCCATATAGGAACTCATAAGGTGCCATCCCGAACGTTGACTGGTAGCTGTTGTTGTACGAGAACTTTATCAGCGGCAAGTACTTATTCCATGATCCTTCGAAATTAAGTACACATGCGCGTAGCATATCCTCTAAAATCTTAATCGTACGCTCGGACTGCCCATCGGTCTGAGGATGAAAAGCTGTACTAAGGCTTAACTTAGTACCCATAACTTGCTGTAAACTTCCCCAAAATCTTGATGTAAATACCAACCCTCTATCTGATACTATCGTCTTGGGGATTCCATGCAACCGTACTATCTCTTGGATGTAGATCTCTGCGTATTGGTCTGCCGTGTATGAAGTCTTAACAGGCAAAAAATGAGCCGACTTGGTTAGTCTATCTATTATTATCCAAGCGAAATCATGCTGCTTATTCGTCTTTGGCAGACCTGTCACGAAGTCCATGGCTATATCGTCCCACTTCCATTCTGGTACGCTAAGCGGTTGCAATAAACCTGCAGGCCGCTGATGCTCTGCTTTCACTTGCTGGCATATAAGACACTTAGATACATACTCCGCTATGTCCTTCTTCATCCCTGGCCACCAATAGATTGCCTTAACGGGATTTAAGTGGTAAATATTAGGAACACTTGAGGAGGTAGCGGGAATTGGGAAAAAATGACCAAAATGCCCCTAGAATGACTAAAAGGCTTAGGTTTTAATGGAAGGGAAAAATGGTCATTTGATGGTTAAAAAGAGGATAAGCTCAAAAACTCACCTAACCAATCACCAATTATGTTCCAAAATTATGAATATGCCCTTATAATCTAAATAGGGCCTACGTGCATACTATTACTCATAATCATGCATCTCATATATCCATATAATCATATAAGCATGCTTATCACATAATCATTCATTAAATAATTTAAATCACATATAAACCAATTATGCCCTCCCGACACACTAATCAAGGCCCTTAAGCCTTATTAGTAAGTTTTGAGTCGTTACATAGTGGGACTGAACCACCCTCAAAGGTGGGAGGGTGCTGCTTCCTGAACCTTTCATATAAAGGCTCCCACCTATTCTCCATCACAGGTTGGGCTGGTACTGGTGCCACAGCCTGTGGCATCTGCAACCCAATTCCCCGAGGAGGGGCCTGCTGCCTCATTTCTCGGAGTTCATCTTCTGTTCATTGAAATCTCGCTTCCATTTCGGCAAACATCTGTTCCCAGTTCTGTGGGGCAGGTGGAAGGTTCTGACCCTGGTTGTTATCTTTGACCATATTGCCATGGAGTCTATTCGATCAACAAGGAATAACTTCAATATGCCTGTAATCAACGATGTCGCACATCATGCATGATAACAACATCCAAAAACCAACTCCCAATCCCATCAATCAAATACAAATCGCAGATCAACACAATATACACATAACATAATCACATAGCAATCAAAGGAGCCATGCCCTGGCTTTATATATACATATATATACATCATGCACTATCTATAAAAATCAGGCAAACTGGGCAACTCAGACAGACAATTAAACACATAATTCACTTAATACCGATCAACCATGAATCGAGCTTGTCTCTGGCAGCGAGCGTACATGTTCGGTCGATCTCATGGAACCATAAACCTTGGCATGCTCTGATACCAAGTAGTACCACCCTATTTCCTTAGAGTTGTTACCATGTGATTTTAAAATGTGTCGTTAGCTCACTAATTGAGGTTTGAGAGCGAAAAGTGTGATTAAATCGGGATAAAGATTCATTTAACAAAAATTAGGTATAAAAGATTTGGCCATTTATTAAACTCGTAAACGTGCTACATTGGGATCCCAAAACATTGTTTCAAAATGTATTTACAACTCAAAAGTTAAGGTACAGCCGACCTAAGTGACAAAATAAACTATTTATAGCATGTCCCTCAAAACAACCCTGGTCGTGGCATCCAGGTAGGCCGAACATGTACACATTGCTCCACGCTCTCCAACTCATGGTTGATTGGCCTTTCCTTTGCCCTTACCAACACCATAGAGCACCCGTAAGCCGAGGCCCAGCAAGAAAACTCAACACATAGCATATGACAACTCAATCCAGTAATACACAACTTAAACAGATAACAGATTAAACACATAGTGGCCTATGCCGACCCAAGTGCTTTACCAGGCACTAGGTTCACGGTCTTCACTGAGTGGGTGAGTACAACACCCTTAGAGGGTCTCGCCCTAGTGATTTGCATTTATCATGCTTAATGCCGATCTTGGCCTTTGCCATTCTCGGCCTTCACCATTTCTGGCCTTTGCCGTTCTCGGCCTTCATAGTTCCCGGCCTTCACCGTTCATTCATAATCATGCAAAACATAACATATTAACTACAAATATTTACACACACACATTAAACACAAATAATAGGGCCATGCCCTGCTCTACGAGCACAAACAGTTTTCTTACCTGTGTCCAGAGCTGACTGATTTATGCGATCCCGAGCATGATACCCTAAAATCGATAATTGGCATAAAACCTAGTCACAATGCATCAACAAATAAACATCCATCAAGCCTTAACCAATCATGAACTTCATATTAATATTCTAGCCTCTGGGACATCGAATTCTACTATACCAGGTAGTAGGATCCTTCCCGAGCCCTAAGATTTGGGTTCCCGGGCTTGAAACCTTATTTTGTTTATTTTCCCTAATTTATGTTGCGACCCGCCCCTAGGGCCGCGTCCCACTGCAAGTTAAAGAGCCTTGGCTCTCTCATATGGGGGACATGGGCTGCGGTGTGCCCTACTTGCGCTGCTGCGTCTGGGAAAAATCAAAGGCTCCCCATGCCTCTTCGCACACACGGGTCGCGACACCTGAAGAATAGGGCTGGGACTTGAGCCCAAAACCCAGCAATCCCCATGCATTTCTACGAGCCAATCTCTCCAAAATTCACCAAATTCAAAACCTAGACTAAGAAATCAGCCTAAAATTCACATAAGAGTAACCTCAAAAGTATTAACATCCCAAAAATCGTTCCATAATCTCACTAAAGCTCAAAATCAAGTCCCAAGTTTGAAACTAAGCCAATCTCTAAATCACAACAGTAAAGTTAAAAAAAAAAACCTGAATCAATCCTTTCCTTAATCGATGATCCTGCCCTGAGCTAAACCCAATTGCTTCAACCTTCAATTCCCTTAGCTTTTAGAGAGAGAGAGTTTGTCGAGAGAGAGAGAGGGAGAGAGAGATAAGCTAGAGAGAGTTTAAGTTTCTTCTTACTTCTATTTTCTAGTCAGTTCTAGTATCCTAGGCCAAAACCAAGTCTATCCCTCAGCTGTAAAATATCTAAAATTCCCTTAATTAAACCTTAACCTTTCTAACACCACCAAGGGCAAAATATTCTTTTGCCACATTCCCACTAATTCATCGAATAGTCCTATAAATCCCCATTTAATCCTGAAATACCCAAAGAATTGCTAAGTCACTACCCGTTACTCGGTAAATTCCGAACACATGCTATGTTCCCAAAATACCCCTAGGCTCACCTCGAGCCGGGTATTCGACTCCGTGGTGACTATTATGCTATTCCACTCCCTAGAACCGTCTCGAATCACACATTATAAATATATTTAAAAAATACTATGGTTTCATTCCAAACACACACATACTATACATTTATGCCCTCACCAGGACACAATTACAAATACGCCCATATTAACAAAAATAGGCCCACATGCATATTTAATTCTCCTAAACATGCATTTCTAATCACATAATCATTTAATTAAGATAATCATATATTAATACACATAAATCACAATTAACCATGTAATAATACGTTTAAGCAAGTTATTGCCCTCTCAGCACGCTAATCAATGAACTAAGCCTTATTAGCAGATTTGAGACGTTACAATAAGTTTACCATCAAGGGTATTTCAGTCAATTTACATATTTTTGAGTGTAGATATGTATAGGGCTGAATGGGAAAATTGATTTTTAAAAATTCTTGGGCATGAGTATAATGCCAAGTGAATGATAGGTTCTTGTTATTTGAATGAGTGTGATATTATTGTTATGAGCATAATAACAATAATGTTAGTGTGTTCTTTATAATGGAATGGTGACAAATAAATTCTTGAGAATCTAGGTATGAGTATATTGCCTAGTGAAATAGTTGGAATAATTATTTTGAATTTATTGGTTGAATATTATTTTATGTGATGGTTATAATTGCACATAAATAATAGCATTATTGTGTGATTTTATTTTGGGCTCTTTTTATTTAAAATAAGATTCTAATTATTATTATGGTACAGTAATAATAAATTGGCATAGGTTAATTATATGATGATATGGTAATATACATAATATAATTAATTTTTTTGAGTATGTATTTTAATATTTCGATTTTGAATTAATGTGGAAATACATTAGGTTGAATGTGGTCTTTGTTATTTTATTAGAGAAATCTCTAATCAGAATAACCAAGAAAGAAAAGTTTTTCCTTATTAGGAATCCAAAAATTCTAGACCCAGTCTCAGTAAAACGAGTGTAACTGAAGGTGTAGGAGTCTGCTTTGATGAAATTAGTACCATTAGAAAGCTAATTAGAATATCTACAACTTTTGTGAAATAGACTTTTTCCTAAAAGGCGACGAATAAGAGTCAAAATAGGGGCCCAAGTTACGAGATATTTGGGCTGCAAGATTATTTTAGGGTTTTGATTTAGGGTAAGAATATAAGGAGAAAAATGAATATTGGGGATTCATTGTTTCTTGGGGCTGCAAAAATACAAAGAGGAAAAGAATAGAAGAGCTAGTGGAAATAGATGAAAAGAAAGAAGAATTAAAAAATTCTAGAGAGAGAAAGTCATAGCATTTTTGAGTTTGAGAGCCTTGGGGAGTGCTGGGTTATTTTGAATGATTTAGAAACATTCCTTGGCATGAAATAAGAGTTTTAGATGTGAAAAAAAGGTGGAGAGTGAGTGTTTCAAAAATCACCATTTTTTAACCTTAAAAATGGTGTTCTTGAATGATTTCGGGTTTGTGGGTGTTTGTGAGTGCTTGGTATTCATGGATGGTGTTAGAACACCTTACGAGACCCTAAGAATCAATTTGGACATAAGGAAACAGAGCAAGAGGGGCTAGAACGAAAATTTGCATGTTTAATCTCCATTTTTCTAGTACGTTGGCATTGGGGAAGAAAACATTATTCCGCCCAATGTGGGATGTCTTTCCTTTGATTTTGAGCTGGAATGAGGTGCTGGAATCATTGGAAAGATTTTACAATTGATTAGGGTGACCAAAATGCAGCAGAGGGAAGATTGGGCACTAGCCGGCGTCAGAGAAGAAGACCAAATTCCAGCCAGCCATCATTTTTGCAATTTTGGAGGTTGAAATTTCATTTTTCTTGCTTCTTGGTCTTCTTTTATAAGCTTAAAAGTTTGGTGATGATTGTGTGTTGGTTTGTGAATTTTATGATGATTAGTTGAATTATTATGAATTATTTTCTTAATAATGATTGTGAAAATTATATATGTGATTATGGGGTTGTTGTACCCTAAAAATTAGTACGAGTTTAGTCCCTCAGCTAGGGGTACAATGGGCAGATGAATATATGGAAAAGCAGCCAAGTAGAACCTCTGGTTAATAATGATGTGAGTAGCTCGAGTTGGGAATTTGCATTACGAAATTCAGATGATTATTAGGCCACCTCTTAGGATAATGGTCAGTTCGAGACATATAGTGGCCAGATCCCCCTTTGGGCCCTATGAAGTTAATACGAACTAAGCTTCGGATAATCTTTGATCACGAGCTTGATGAATATATTCAGCTCGTGGAAACCTGGTCAGAACGCATACTAAAGGATCCCGAGAGACTTGGAGGCTCTTTATACGCTCATTAATGCCCAGGCTGTATTGCATATTAATCATTTATTATCTAAGATAGCAGGAGTATATTCTATTATGTTATGCAATCGTTTCCCATTGTAAATAGAAATAATATATTCATTAAATGTATACCATATTTATTCACACAATTACCCAAACTTGTCCAAGAAATTCCACTATAAATATCAGGGATAATAGACAGGGAAGGGGACGACCTTTTTGGTATTACTAAAACTCTGCATAAATTGTGAGAGAAAAGCAATAACATTGTCTCGTGGACTAGGTGGACTTTAATCAGTGAACCACATAAAATTATATGTTTACAAAAGGGTTCTTATAAGTTCATTACGGTTTACAAATAAGCACTAATATCCTTATTGGATTTCTAAATCTACTGTTGCTGAAAAACCGCTTCAAAATTTTGGTGTTTTCGTTGAGAGAAAAATAGTGCTTTATAAGTTTCATTTGACGTTCATCATGGTGGTCACTCGATCGATGCATGCAATGAGATGGAACACCCTGGTGGTCAAGAGGCGTATCATAAAGTCATTCCCACTGAAAGGGGCCTAGATGTTAAGCAACGTCCTAGGAAGCAATCGGTGGGCCAAGACGATGCTGGGATTTCATTGTCACTCCTACCAAATCCTAATCTAGGATATTTAATAGGCATCGAGATGGAGAACGCCCAATTAAGGAGCCATCTCGCTAGAGAAAACAGTTAGATCGAGGAGGTCCTGGCTCGGTTACCTTCTCTTGCAACCAACGCTAATGTTGAAAAGAAGAAAAATGGGTCCCATAAGTCCCACAGGAGTAACCGGTCAAAACCCAGTCATTCTGACAGGACTGCTACTTCGAGCTATGTATCTTCATAGCAAAATCAATGAAGTGCTTAGCCCACTAGTCATCACAGGAACGATCATCTGCATGTCAGTCGATCGGCCAGAACTGCAACCCCTAGCTCTGTGCCTTCTGCACAGATTCCCAAGAATGCCCATAAAAACCCACCAAGGCGAGCTAAGACAAGTTCACGGAGACAAAACACCCCAGTGAATCCTCCTGTGCTGGGATCAGAACCCCAGGCACAGAGAACTTGGGACATTGGGGTAGAATTGAGGCAGGTTAATTTAGCTCATCCTAAAGGAACGAGGATAGCCTCACCAATAAGACATTCGCCATTGCCAGTTAGACATCTTACACCACTGCACCCACAAAGTGACGCTCCAACTCATGCAAATTGTAGGAGAAATCCTCCCCTATCCGTAGACACATACGTCCCAAAGGGCATGTGCTGATAACCTAGGTCCTCAATCTCAGCCGCAGTCTATAAGTTTTTCAAATGGAAGCTACTAGACAGGGAGCCAGTATGGTGGAAAGTCTGAGAGCAACCTGAGGAATCACATTAGCTTAGCGTAAAGTCCTCGGTATGATCCACAGCCTGACCTATGTGTTCATCTGAATTCACAAATGAGGTATCCAGCTCGCAATGATGATATGAGTTATACTTGACATGAGGGAGTTCTATCTAGCATACGCCACAATGGGAATGTCCCACCTAACCCAGCTCGATCTTGGAGGGAAAACAACCCATCAAATGTGTACAATAGGATGGGAGCTAGTGAACAGCCCCCAGCTATCCTAGAGACCAAAGACCCAACCCTTGAGAGACAGTCCTTGATGAAGGAGGAGATGAAGAAGCTCTTATCTGGAAAGGGCATTGATGATTGTGACTTCGATGAGGAGCTTGAACCTTTTGCCCCAAACATTGCAGCAGCTGTGTATCCTATTGAGTTTTGGATGCTGAACATACCATCATTTGATGGAAACACAGATCCATCCAACAACCTCGGGATGTCAATACATTGATGATGGCCCATAATGTCGGGTTCTACCTAAGGTGTATTCTATTCCCCATGTCTCTCATCAGGGCTGCCAGAGAATGGTTCAAGAAGTACATAAAACATTTGATAAGCTCTTGGAAGAAGCTGTCTTTCAAGTTCAAGAAAGCATTTCGAGCTTCAAAGGAAACTCGCGTGGAGGTCGACTCATCGACCAACATAAAACAGCAACCTGATGAGTCCTTGAAAGCATATCTGAGCAAATTTTCCAATGTTGCGGCATGAGCTAGAGATGCTAATGATAGATCTAAGCTCATGGCGATGAGAACAGGAATCCTGGTGGGAGGTTATCTATGGCAGGAGCTCCAATGAAAAGGAGTTAAAAGTTTAGGTGAGTTCTTGGCCCGAGCTCAAGAGTGGATAAACTTAGAAGAGGCGCGATCCGCTGTCGCAGGAACCAGCCAATCCCCTATTCAGCCCGTTGGAGTGATGATAAGTGTTGCAACTATGACCTAACTATTACCCGGAATAACCATGCGGGAAATAATAAGAGAAAAGAGAATGGAGAGGACAATGATAATGACATGAAGAAGAATAAGTATGGGAAAAAATTCAAGCCCGTTTATGCCACCTACACTAACTTAACGGATACACGGGAACATATCTTCCTGGAAAACTCTAATCGCCTTCCGTGGAAGAAACCAGAACCTTTATTACATCAGAGGGCAAAGAGAGATCCCTCAAAGTTTTGCCAATACCACAGTGACATTGGTCATAATACCGATGATTTCTGACAGTTGAAGGATGAGATTGAGACTCTCATTCGGGCTGGACTGTTAGCCCAGTACACCCGAAATCGAGTTTCTACCAATCAGTCTGTCATGTAGAATTCTTGTCCATCTTCGAAAGCTCCGGTAGTTCAGTCGAGGATTCAGATGGATAAAATGAATTAGAATCAAATCGACCCTCCCCGAATAATTTTAGGAGATAGAGCTACTTTTGTCGAAGGTCCGCATTTAGCGGGCAAGAGCAACAGAGCCCAAAAGAGGTATATCTAGGAGCTGAAAACTCATAACAGTGTGGAATTTATCCCAGAGCAATGGTTATCAAAACAACAGCATTTGGAAAAACAACCAATAATTTTCACGAAGGAGGATGCTAGCCACGTTCAATTCCCACATAATGACCCACAGGTGGTAACCATGCAGCTCGCTAATCGAAGGGTGTGAAGGATATTGGTAGAAAATGGAAGCTCAATAAATGTGCTTTTCAGGTCCCCCTAGAAAAGATGGGATTTTTTGTGACCGATCTCAAGATGACCTCAATGACATTGTACTGATTTTCAGGTGAAGGGATGGCGGCCATAGGAACAATTAGACTGGTGGTTACACTAGGGAATGATGCATGAACTGTTACTAAAATACTTGAGTTTGTTGTAATTGATTGTCGAGTCATGTATAATGCGATTTTGGGACAACACGCATTGATGGTTTTTGAAACCATCACCTCGATCTGACACCTCGCAATTTAGTTCCCCTCAACCTTAGGGATATCCACAGTACATGGAGTCCACCTTGCCACCCGAGAATGCTACAACGTAACCAGGAAGGGAATGTCACAATCCGGGCAGTAGGCAATGGTCATAGACAAAGGAGGTGAGGAGTCACAGGTAATGGAAGTTACCCATGGGACGAAAGAACCTCGAGGAGGGGACAACGAGGTCGCCCAATAGGACGACACTAATCCACGAGTAGGCGAAGATAGATTTGAGCTCAAAGCGATGGAGAGCTCGAGGAAATAAATATCGACCCAGAAACACCTTCAAGAGTTGTAAAAGTTGGGAAAAATCTTGAAGCTTAAAGGAAGAAGGAGCAGGTCGAATTCCTGACGAAGAACCTGGACGTCTTTGCCTGGTCACATGAAGATATGGTGGGAATCAGTTTGAGTATAATAATGCATACTTTGCACTTTGACAAGAATGTGTCAGCAAAGTCCCAAAAATGAAGACTTTTGGGACTAGTATGGTCGGAGGCATTGGAGGAAGAAGTAGCTCGCCTACTTCAATGGGATTTTATCAGGGAAGCAAAATACTTGATCTGGGTGTCTAATCTTGTTTTCATCCCAAAGCCAAATGGGAAATGGAGAACTTGCATTGATTTTTCCGATCTCAACAAAGCTTGTCCTAAGGACTGTTTCCCATTACCAAGAATTGATCAGTTGGTAGAAGCCACATCCGGTCACGAGCTCATGTCTTTCATGGATGTGTATTCTAGATATAACTAGATCGTGATGAACCCTACAGATGAAGAGTATACCAGCTTCATGACTGAGCATAGCGTATACTGCTACAAAGTTATGCCATTTAGGCTGAAGAATGTCGGTGCTACATACCAACGATTAATAAACAAAATGTTTGCTAACCAGATCAGGAGAAACATGGAGGTGTATGTCGATGATATGCTCGTTAAATCCAAGACTTCCAGTAACCATGTACCCGACTTGGAAGAATGTTTTGGCATACTAAGGAAATATGACATAAAGTTAAATCCCCAAAAATGCACTTTTGGAGTTTTTTCAGGAAAGTTTCTGGGGTTTATAGTCAACACAAGGGCGATAGAGACCAATCCAGAAAAAATCAAGCCATTGTTGGAAATGCTTCGCCTATGTCGCGTAAGGAAGTACAAAGTCTAACTGGAAAGGTGGTGGCCTTAAACCTCTTCATTTCAAAATCTACTTACAAGTGTTTCCCATTTTACAACTTGCTCGCAAGAAACAAGAAGTTCGAATGGACCAAAGAATGCGAACAGGAATTTTGCGAACTGAAAGCACATTTAGCTAAACCCCCCATACTATCAAAACCGACGTCCGAGGAATGTCTGTTTCTATATATGGCCGTGATGAAAAATGCGGTCAGTGCAGTGCTAGTTCGAGAAGAAAATCGAGCGCAAAAACCTGTGTATTATGTAAGCAAAAGACTTCTCAGAGCTGAATCTCAGTTCCTGTTGATAGAAAAGCTGGTGTTTTGTCTTATTTTGGCTTCAAGGAAACTTAGGTCATATGTCCAGTCCCATTCTATCCATGTCTTAACTGACCAACCTTTAAGGCAGGTTTTACAAAAACTTGAATTGTTGGAATGTCTATTAAAATGGGCCATCGAACTCAGCCAGTTCGAAATATTATATATGCCGCAAACAACAATCAAAGGTCAAGCCCTCGTTGATTTTATGGCCGAGTGCAGAAGTTTTCAAGATGAGTCGATAAGGGAACCAATGCAGGAATTTTGGAGAATATTCATTGATGGATCCTCTAATGAAAACGGATCAGGAGTTGGGATAATCTTAATCTCATCGAAGGGCATCGATTCCATACAACTCTAAGGTTCAGATTCAAAGCATCCAACAACGATGTCAAGTATGATGCCTTATTGGCAGGGTTAAGGGTGGAAAAAGAGCTAAAGGCAAAATCCATCGAATGTTATAGTGATTCTAATCTCGTATTCAATCAGATATTGGGAGAATACCAAGCTTGAGGTATCGAAATTGCGGCCTACTTAGCCAAGGTTAAGGGTGAGTTGTTTGAGTTCAAGTTTAGCTCTGTTGAATAAGTACCCCATGAGCAGAATTCAAACGTTGATGCTCTGGCTCGACTTGCTACCAGCAAAGAGGCAGATACACTGAATGTAGTTCCAGTGGAATTCTTAGAAAGCCCGAGTATAACAGTGGAAACAGTTGAGGTCAAAATGATTGACATAAACCGACCTGGATGACCCTAATAGTGGAGTCTCTCACAACTGGAAAGTTTCCTGATGATTGAAAGGGCGCAAGAAATTTGTTGTATCAAGCTCCACGATATGTTATGGTTGAAGGGATTCAATATTGACGTGGGTACTCGCTACCTCTCCTATGATGCGTTCTGCCCAAGGAAGCGCAGACGATTTTGCAAGAAATACATGATGGCTCCTGCGAAGGCCATGCTGGGGGAAAAATCTGGCTCTGAAGATACTGAGACAGGGCTATTTTTGGCCCATGTTGACAAAGGACTCGATCTCGTATGTGCAGAAATGTGAAAAAAAATTCCCGAGGAATTGAATTGATTGGTTCTTTGCCTACACGAAAAGGAGGAGTTCGTTATGATGTTGTCGCCATCGATTATTTCACAAAGTGGGTAGAAGCCAAACCTTTGGCAACCATCACCTCGAAGAGAGTCTTGGATTTTGTCTTAAAAAATATCATATGTCGATTTGGGCTCCCAAAAAAGATTGTGTCTAACAATGGAACTCAATTCGATAGTGATCTCTTCACAAAATTTTGTGAAAAATATGGCATAACCAAGATTTTTTCGTTGGTAGCGTACCCACAGGCTAATGGGCAGGTCTAGGTCGTGAACAAGACCTTGAAGGTGACCTTGAAGAAATGATTAGATGAAGCCAAGGTATTATTGCCCGAGCAGCTCCCACAGGTACTATGGGCCTATCGAACCTCACATCGAACCTCCATGGGACGTACCCTTTTTTCCATGACCTTTGGAAGCGAGGCTATGCTCCCGATTGAGGCACTGGTGACGATCCACCGAAAAAAGATGAGAGGCATCACAATTACAGCTTGCTCATTATCAGTAGAAAATCACTCGTTATTTCAATTCAAAGGTGAAAGGACGCAGACTCAGATTGGGCGATTTGGTTCTCCAAATGGTCTTTTTTGCAAGTAAAGATCCGAAGGACGGTGTGTTAGGGCCGAACTGGGAAGAACCATACCACATCATGGAGATCCTACGTGAAGGGACTTTCAAGCTAGCCCGGTTAGGTGGAGAAATAGTTCCACGGACCTGGAATGCCCTACACCTCAAAAAGTCTTATCAATGATTTTGGTGTCTTTAATGTTTTTGGAATTACTGTTTATGTAAGGCTTATCTATAAAAGCCATTTGACTTGAATAACAATTGAATTATTACGTAATCAATTTTATCATTTTATTATCGCAGGCTCACTTTGTAAAAGCAACCTAGAAAATTTATAAGTTCTGGTTGCTTGGGGAGCACATAACCGAAGATAGCTTTTAAAAGATTTCAGCCTATTCAGATGAAATTTGAAACTTAGAGTTTGGAAAAATTGATTATTCAACGGCTTTTTAAAGCTTGGGTTTTCAAAATTCTGAACATGAACTAAGTTTGAAAAATTTCTAAGAATAAAATACCCTGGAAATAACCAAGTCCAAGGCCTGATTCCAAACAGGTACAAAGCTATTAAGCCTATTAAAACCCCTTGATATGACTAGGTCCGAGGCCTGATTCGTAACAGGTATAATGCTATTAAGCCTACTAAAACCCCTGGATACGACCAGGTCCAAGGCCTGATTCTTAGCATGTATCACGCAGTTAGGCTGGCAAAATCGTGGATACAATTAAGATATCGACTAAAAATTAGTTAGTCAAGCCATCAAAAATCTATCCTGATCTAAAGACAACCCCTAGGATTTCGAGTGTACAAGAATCCAAGGATTCACAATCATGAGAAAACAATAAACTAAGGGGAACACAAGTATATCACAAATAAAATATGTATTAAAAAATATATAGTTATCACAAGGAGGAAAAACCTCGACTTAAGCCCGAAGGCGATTGTTTTGGTCCCTAGGGACTTAGTTATAAAAGTGTTAAATAAAGGGAAAAAAATCACTGGGGTCCATCGACTAGCTCAGAGGAGGTCACTTCCTCGCCATCCCCTTCAGCTGCGTCAAAAGCATCGGCGTTCTCCAAGGGTTCTTGTGAGAACTGAATCTTGGCCTTGGCAAGATATGGTTCCAAAAACCCTGGCTGCATGAAGGTGAAGTTCCCGTCCTGGTTGAAAGCCTAGCAATGGTAGAACATCTCCTCCATTGGATTCGATGACTCCGCGATCTCTGACCTCACCCTCTCAGCCTCATCCTTGGCTTTGGCCTCGACCTCGTCAAGTTTCTTTTTGAGTCCCTCATTTTTGTCCTGCAGCTAGTCCAGGCGATGACTCACTTCCATGACCTAGTTCTTAGCCATCTGCTCGCCATCTTTTGCAGCTCTCTCGCTCTCTTGGGAGGAAACCAGGGCAACTTTTGCGGATTGCACGCTCTCTTGGGCGATGCTCAGGGCGGCTCAGAGCTCCTCATCCCTAGCTTTAACCTAAGTAATTCTGCAGAGTTGAAGTAGGATAGACTGCAAAAGGATAAGGCAAGTCAAGGTTAGTTTAAAAAAAAACTAAGGAAAAAAGAAAAAGAAAATTTAAAAGAATGAGAAGGGCTCACAGTGAGATTCATCCCCGTGGCAGACTCGAGGACGTATTCAAGAGTACACTCTTCCATGGCCTCAAATCTTTGGCATTGACTCTATGGGAATGGCCAACCATATGGCCCACCATCTTGTATACAGGTCCCCGAAATGCCTCCGGGATCCTTGCCTGGTCGAGTGGCTTAACTGGGATCTGAACACTGGGAGCCCCACATTGGATCACTTGAGGAACTGAGGGAGGTGCATGCCGAGGGGGAGGAGGAGGAGCCTAGAGAACTGTGACTATTGTCACTAGAGTTGGGGGTTGAGTCTTTTATGGCTGCTCCTTAGTTAAGTTGGCAACTTTGTCTTTGACTGGGACTTCCACCGAGTCTCCACCTCTTTGACTGGAGAATCGGTGGAAGTCCCAGTCTTAGGAGCGTGTTTCTTTGTCAGTCTGGTCCTCTTCACCACAGGACCAACTCCGGCCCTACCAGCCTTAAAGGAATCCCTTAAGCTTGAGGCATCTGGCAGCTCCATCTCTTCGTCTGAAAGAAACGAGCAAAATATTCAGATACAAGGGATAATCATTCAAAGTAATGTAAAGACAAGAAAAAGAGCATGAATCCTAGCCTCCGAGCTAGGGGAGGAATCTACTACGATCAGCTCGGGGTTATGGACTGGTCTAGGTATAGCCTCTAACTCTTGGATTACCGAAGGCGGGGAAGAGTCTAAAATTATTACACCCTAAGTTCTAGGGGGTTCAGGTTCTTCCTTCGAGCTGGACTCATCTACATACCCCCCAAAAACCAGGGGCGTATACACCCAAATGCAAGTAAGGCCATGTCCTACTGTTTTTCCCATATTCCTAATAAATGGATGACCAAAACTGGAGAGTGTTGTCAACCACAATGGTACATTTAGGGTAGCTATGGTCATAGCATACCACCAGATGATCCACACACTGAAGTGGTGTGTTTAGGTCCGGGTCAGTAGGATGGTGACTGACGACGTGGTTGGGGTTGGGGTTGAAGCGAGCTAGCCTAAAACTGCCAGCAGCCCGATCTAATTATCTATATGGGTTACCTTGGCCGGAGGGACCGGCTGCTGCCTCGGACACATCTCACTCTGGATCGACCCTAATCGTCTTCAGAAGCTCGCCTATTGCGCACCAGAAATGCCACATCCTCTTCCTCCTCGGTCTCTTCAATGGCGGGCAAGACTCCTTCAGGAGGGGGGAGCTCGGGAATAACAGGAAGTGGACCTCGGGTCCTGAGAGCCAGCGTCTGGCCCTTTCTGATCAGGTTGCAGGCCACAATGGTAGCATCATTCATAACCTAATGGAAGTCCTTTTCCTTTGGAGGAAGACTAGATAATGTCTCATACTGACCCCCAAGGGTCTCACACTGCTCTGTCCTTGCGAATATAGATGCACAAGGAATGAACTCAGTTATAATAATTAAACAAAAAATAGGAGTGAAAGTGATAAGAGAGTTTGTGTGTTGAATTCATAAAGCTAGAGGGCTTATGAGGGCGATTGAAGTATCGATGCTCGCAGTTCCTGAACCCATTTGACATAAAGAACAGGTCTTTATAGTCATTTTGGTGGCTGGGGAGGTCGATGATGGATGTTGACTTGGGAAAGTGAGTGAGGTAGTAAAATTCGTCACCTCGCCCCTTTTGGTCAAGACTAGCCTTGAGGCAAAAGAAGTACACGATGTCTGCCAGAGTAGGGACCTCCACTTGTGCCTTAGAAATAGAAACTTCAACCTCGTCAAAAGTCGATACGAGTTTTGAGGGAGCTGGAACGAAGCTAGTTTGACATAGTTCAAGAAGTCTGTAAAGTACTGGACCAGTGGGAGGAATGCACGTGCCTTTAGGTGCTCATCACTCCAAGCCCCATAGTCAACTTGGAGAGGGGTGCAGCTCTGCTCTCCTTCCAACGGAGGTCGGGAAAGGATACCATCAACTCCCATCTCAATCCCACAACTCAGTAGGATTTTGTTAACTTTCCCCTGTGTCGTTATCCAGGAAACTATGTGCTTGGCCTCGAAGAAAGCATTGGGTTCAAGAACAAGTTCCCTCTCCACCACATGGCCAAAATGAGGAATTAGAGAGTCAGATGGGACCTGCTTGCCTTTGCTCTTGCTTTGAGTAGAGGAGCTCGCAACATTTTTCTTTGGGGTGCCATGATTTAGCTCGACTGGTAACAAAGAGGCCTATTAGTGGCGACCTAAGACAATCACTAGTTATGGCGATAAAGGTACGGAGATCTTAGGGTTTAAGTGGTTTATCTTTTAGACTTAAAATTTACATGAGCTAAATATGTGTTGTAGCAACAACGCGTGGTTCCATGCGTGGTCCTAGGCCAGGCGCTTTGAATTCGTGAAATTCCTTGATACTTCAGGATTCGTGTATCAGACTCGTCAGGCCCACTGCTTTTCTTTTGAAAGCAGTTTAATGCAAAACTACTTTAGGAATCGTGACCCTTAAGCTACCAAGAACCAAACCTAAAACCCTCTCGATTTCTACATCCAAACAGGTATCCTAATTGATTTACTAGTGACATTTTCTTTGTAAAAGCCATAACATTTGCCTAGTTTTATAAATACCTTATTTCTAAACAAGCCTAATCTCGTTCGTTTGGCCTAAACCAAACCCTATTTAAACTCAGTCATGACCAGAACATGAAACGATATTGAACAAAGAATGTTCAATATGAATGTCGATACGTCTAAAGGAAGCTCCTTGAAAGCTTCTGAGAGTTTGAAAGGCGATAAAGGTTTTTGGGAAATTTTTGAGAGAAAAAGGGAATTTTTGTTTAGGAAATTTTTTGAATGCAAAGGTGGTGAGGTTCAGGTCTGATCTCCCTATTTATACGTAAACTTTGAGAGTTGATTCAGGCCATCCGATTGTGATAGCTCGACATCCAAAGGCCAAGATTAAATGAGACATATGGCGGCAAAAAGTTGACATAACAGTTGTCACAGTCCTTGAAACCAGAACGGATGCCAATTACAGACAGCCACGTGTCCAACACTTGAGTAGTAGGTAGGGATGATTTTACATGGTAGAATCCCAAAAGCCCCTACTGTGCATGTCAGAAAGTGATGACATCAAGCACGACCAAGAGCTTGGGGGGCATATGTTGTACCCTAAATATTAGCACTAGTTTAGTCACTCAGTTAAGGGTCCAGTTGGCAGCTGAATATATGGAAAAGCAGCCAAGTAGAACCTCTAGTTAATAATGATGTGAGCAGCTTGAGTTGGGACATAGCATTACGACATTCAGGTGATTATTAGGCCGCCTCTTAGGATAACAGTCCAGTTTGAGACATATAGTGGCCAGATCCCTCTTTGGGCGCTACGAAGTTAATACGAACTGAGGTTTTGATAATCTTTGATCACCAGCTCGATGAAGATATTCAGCTCGTGGAAACCTGGTCAGAACGCATACTAAAGGATCTCGAGAGACTTGGAGGCTCTTTATATGCTAATTAATTCCCAGGTTGTATTGCATATTTATCATTTATTATCTGAGATAGCAGAAGTATATTCTATTTTGTTATGCACTCATATCCCAATGTAAATGGGAATAATATTTATTAAATGTATACCATTTTTATTCACATGGCTACCCAAACCTGTCGAGGAAATTCCACCATAAATATCAAAGATAATGGACAAGGAAGGGGACGGTCTTTTTGGTATTATTGAAACTCTGGAAAAATTGTGAGAGAAAAGAAATAACATTGTCTCGTGGACTAGGTGAATTTTCACCACTGAACCACGTAAAATTGTGTGTGTACGAAAGGGTTCTTATAAGTTCATTACGGTTTACAAATAAGCACTAATATCCTTATTAGATTTCTAAATCTACTGTTGGTGAAAAACCACGTCAACAGGAGCTGTTTTGGAAATTTTTATTGGGTTCCTTACCGATTTTGGACATCCCAGAAAATGATTTTTAATAAGTGTATGATGCTAAGCTATTTTATGGAATTAATTGATGATAAATCATTTATTAAATAGAATTTAATTAAACAAGTTAAGATGGGATTGTACCTGCTGTTTTGCCATTTTTTTGGGTCTGGAAAATATTGCTTAAATATTTGAAATTGATCTAGTAACATGCTAGGGTCTTGTTTAATCAATGGTTAATTATTTTACATTTTTATGCATTAAAGATTTGTGTTTTTTAGCATGAAATTTTTTATATTGCATGAATCTTTCAAATATGTTTTCGGGACTGTATAATCTGATTTTTAAATGTTAAAAACCATATTGAAACTGATTTTGAAGTTGTAGGTTATTAAATTACTACTTTTCAAGTTAATTGTGATAATTAACCACTGAATGGAATTTAAATGAATTAATTATTAAAATGTGTGTACTCACTGTTTTAATATTATTTTAGGGGCTGTAAAATAATGTTAAAAAGGTGGAAAATAATTTTAGAAACATGATTGAGATTTGATTTTGTTTGGGTAATTAATCTATCATTTTTTTATGTATTAAAAATGTTGATTTTGGTATAACATCTTGAATATGATGCATGATTAATTTTTCAATATTTTTTACTAAGTTAAATTGATTTTTGAATCATTTTAAGACATTTCAAAGTATAAGAAATGTCATTTTGAGTGTTGAAAATGGTTTTTGGAAATTAATTGGTAACTTTGTGAACTTTGGGCTAAAAAGGGGTATTTTGTAATTGTTAGATAAAAAGTTTCAGTATGAACACATGTATTACGTTAGAATAGTTATTATGGTCTAATTAGGTTAATTGAAGGTTGTAACGCCCCAAATTACCTAATAAGACTTAGGGCCTTGATTAGGGGGTCAGGATGGCAAATTATGGAAAATTATGTGATTTAATTATGAAATATGTGTTTATGTGATATATATGTGTATCATTATATGATTACATGAGTTATATTATAATATGACAAGATACGCATGTTTAGGTGTATTAAATATGCATGTGGGCTCGTTTCTTATTAGAATGGAAACTTTCGTAATTTGGCTTGTTACGAGTATATTTGGAATATATGTGCATATATGTGATATATGTGTGAGACCACATTATTATGTGGATATATTTGGGTTATTCGGCACGAGGCGATCCTAGGAAGCAAGTTAGCGGCAAGGTCACAACGGGACCGAATACCTGTCTCGGGGTGAGTCAAGGGGTATTTTGGATACTTAGTGCATTACCGGGATATCGGGTAACGGGGATAAATATTCGAGGATATATTCGAAGTTAGTGAGATTAGGAGGGAATTTCGGGGAGTTTGACCATTTTACCCTAAATTAGAGTTACTTGAACTCTAAGTAACCTCACAAATACAGAAAACACAAAACATATTCACTCAATGCTCAACAAACTCACACACTCTCTCTCTCTCTCTTAGCATCGTTTGGAGAAACAAAGGTAACATTTTCTAGCCTTAATTCTCTGTAGATTCTTTGGTTTTAGCTAAGTATAGGAGTTTTGAAAACTGAATCTGAATTTGGAGATTTGAGGAGGTTTTGGTTGAGTTTAAGATTGGGTTTTGATGGTATTGAAGTGCTGAGTTTTTTGGGAACTTTGTTTTTGGGATTTAGCTATGTTTGGATAAGTATTAGTGAGATTTGGCTTGGAGAAAATGGGGGGAAAACCTGGATTTCATGTCGAGCTGCGACCCTCTTCTTAGGGCACCATGGCTCTCATGAGCGCAGGGAGAAGGAGGTGTTGAACCTCCATTTGAGTCGCGACACTTGTAGGGGCGCGCCGCGACATGTGTGGTCCAAAGGAGAGCCCTTAGACTCTCTGACTTGAGGTGGGTCGCTACTCTTTTTCCTTGGGTCGCGGTCCTTGAAGGCTTTTGAGCCCCGGGAAGGTATTGAGTACAGGAACTCAAACCTAGGGGCTCGGGATCGATCCTACTGCCCGGTTTAGTAGAATTCGACGTCCCGAAGGCTAGGACTTGGTCCGGAAGCCCTTATTCGCTCATTTTTAACGAGGTTCTCTATTATGGTTGTGACTAGGTTTTCGCTAAAGGCTCGGAACTGGGATGGTGCTGGAGGGTTGTTCTTAATATACATTGCACTCGGACCTAAGGTAAAAAAAACTTCACCCAATACATGGTATATGTGATTAGGGCTTGGCCCGGTTGTTGATTTTAACTATGAATAGGGCTCAGGCCCCTGAAAATGAATGTGAATAAGGTTATGTTTGTTTTTGTTGATTAAGCATGCTTGAATGCTCTATGTCTGGATAATTGTTTAATGATTGCTTGCATTGTCCGCGTAATTAGGGCTCGGCCTCGTTAAGGAACATGGTTATTACTGTATTTGTATTTAATTGGCTGAGATATATGTTGAATATGTATGCATACTTGTATTGTCTAAAGTATGCTTATCTGTATCTGTATCTGTTTTTCTGGTTATCAGAATGTCTGATTAAAGCATTGACTTATTAGTCAAGGCTAGCAATAACGTGATGTGCGATGGTTGAGAGGCTTAGGCCTAATCAGGGACATACTATTACATTGGCTGACCCTATGGTCGTTCGAAAAACAAAGCGTTTGTCTAGCTCTATGACTAGTTACTCAAAGCTATGGGCAAAGGGCCCTAGGTCACTCTAGACTCAATGATCATCTATTCAGGGCAGCGAGCCCTAGAATGATCCTATGATCATTTATTTGTAATTGTATGCATGCATGAGTAGGTTATTACTGCTGGGCATGCTAGATATGCATCTGGAATATGTATTTACTATTCATGCACATGTTTAAGTTTTCTTTCTGAGCCTTGGCTCATGGGTGCTATGTGGTGCAGGTAAGGGAAAAGGAAAGCTGGACCAGCCATGAGTTGGAGAGCTTCAGTGGCGGCGTGTACGTATTCGATAGCTCGACCACCACGGCCGAGGTTATCTTGGAGGAACTAAGGTTGTATCCCTTATTTTGCAACTTAGGTTGGCTGGTTGTAACTTTTGAATTGTAATAACCCTTTTTAAACAACATTTTATATTATTTTGGAATCCCATGTATGTACTAAACTTTTAAATGAAAACTCAACGTTTCCTTTTGACCAAAATTTTTAATCCTAACACTTGTCACTAACCTTAGTTACACGTTTATAACCAAAGGACTTGTTTAGCAAGTCTGGCATTATTTAAAGTACACAGCATAACGGTCCTAGATTAGGAGGATGTTACAAAGGCCATGCATGATGATTATGTGATTTGTGATGTGCTTGTAGACCTATTATCGAAAGTAGGTCATGCATTGCTTGAAATTGTGTTTGTTGTGATAATTGAATGCATTTTGAGTTTCGATATCATCTTGTGAGTGTTTAGGTCTGGTTTGTGGAAACAAAATTCAACAAGAGGGTTTGGAAAGTGGAATAGTTTGTCATGAATAAGGTAAGAAGAGTAGACATCTGCGCACAGGGTGTACGTTATGGATACAACCTTGTTTTCTTATTTGTTTAATTATGGAATTATATTTGTGACCTGAATTGTTGCATTAGAATGACTAGTGTGAGGATAATGCTAGGGATTTTAGTTAGTAGACATGCTTAAATGATAGATAGGCATGCTACTAGATTCTAGTTGCTTGTGTGAGTATAGCACTGGAAGGAATTATCTTCAATGTGTATAACTCATGATAATAGGATGCCACTACCGAATTATTCAGTGTGAGTACAACACAGACAGGGTAACAATGTCTCGAGGGAACGACCATGTGTGAGTACAGCGCAAGCTAGACTAAGTGCCACTGTGGGAATGCCAAGTGTTAGTACAACGCAAGCAGGGCAAATTACATTTGATGTTCGATCAACAAGACTTGTTAGTATTTATGTGTGTGAGTATAACACACATTATGTTAGTATGATATTGTGGTAATATATCGCACGATGATTATTATATTTATGATGGTTAATTATGTTAGTTCAAAGTTTATGTTTTCTGGTTTGGGGAGTTATGTCCTACATAGCTCTTCTTACTAGGCGTTAGCTCACGGGTACTCTGTGTACAGGTAAAGGCAAGGCAAGTAGTGAGGTGGCGACTCAAGGCGATGATGATACATGTTAGTGGGGGGGTCATAATAGATTTATGCTTTTATAAAGAAAATAGATTTATGCTTTTATAAAGAAAATTGATTATTGTTTTGTAACTTAAACGGTTTGAATGTTTTTGAAATTTTGAGTATTTTGTAAGCTAAATCATGATTTGTATAATTATACATTCAAAACACTTTTATTTTAAATAATGTGATCCCATGCATTAATTTTAACTCATTTAATGAGTCTTTTACATCATAAAGAGGCTAATGTTTTAAAATAGACTTGTAAGTGATGTCTCGGGTGTGTTCTGTCAAGCAATCCACACACATTAATTTCTTCAAGTATTAGGGGCCAGAGTGTAATAGAAGTTGTGTATTGGGGGTCAAAGTAGAATTATGAGTTTTATGATAGAACGTGTAATCATGAGAAGTTAAAACTATTAGTTTTGGGTGGAAATTACAATAAGGATCTTTAGTGATTATTAAGAGGTTGGGGATAGTAGTGTAATTTTGTTTATACGATTAAAATCAGATTAAATAAGTAAAATAGGTTTAGATGTCATATGATTTTCAGGCTCTGGTTTTGCGATAGACTAAAGAGGAAACAGACCAAGAACAATCTCTCGTTCTTGATATGACTTTTTAAAGCTTAAGGTTTGGAGGAGATCATCAATTTGGGTTCTTGAAGGGCTAGGAATCTCATGGACAGCAAGGATCTGAGTTCTTGTGGCTGAATTTTGATCTGTAAGTATTAAAACCTTTATAGCTTACAATTTTGTCAGATTTAGGTTTGAAGTAAAACTTGTTATTAATTGTGTTAGATAGAAACTATAGGTTTTTTTTTCATGTTTAGAGTTGATTCTTTACAAGTCATTGAGGTTAGAAACATGTTAGGTTTGATTTGGTAGTGGTTCAAGGTCAGATTTTACGATTTGGTTCGATTTTCTAGTTTAGAAATCGCAACTACATTCTTTGAAAGTAGAGACCTAGCATGATCACGCCCATCCCTGGAGCGACCGTGCTACCTAGTTGGATTGGCCTGACGCTCTGTGAGTGCGACCGCCCCTAGGCATTGGCACAAGCACGCCAGTTGCCTAGAAAAGTGATTTTTGAGGACTTTTATGTACCTTTTAGATATAAGTTTGTAATAGTTGGAACTATATGCAGAGGGGTTTTAAGACTTTCTCAAGGATAATATGGGGATGGATTAGTATTAAAAAGAATATTAGTGGGTCTAATTATGGTTTAGTTTGGTTGAGGGTTTTAAAACTTTGATGTTATATATTATGTTTAGGCTCGCTGAGGATACTTGAAGAGGCGCGTTAGGGTGTGTGGATCGCTGCTGCTTTTTAGGTAAGAAGAGTGGACACCTGGACATAGGGTGTACACTTGACGTACTTTATGGTAGATTTTGTATTTTATACGATATGTTTATGTTAATGTATGACTATGCTAGTGAATTAGTATGCTTAATGAGCTTATATGTAATTGTGGTTATGTGTTGTGTATGTGTATGTGTATGTGTATGTGTATGTGATAACTGCTTAGCATGCTTACGTTTTAAAATACGAAACTGTATGCTTATAATATGTTGGAAATCGCATGCTTACGTTATACGATACTTATTCAATTCCACTTGGGCTACGATATTCCATGACTTATGTTGTATTATCTTTATTTTTATTGATTTAAATTACTAGTTAAGGTTATGAAGTTGTGTCCTACACAACTCTTCTTGCTGGGCTTTGGCTCATGTGTACTCTGTGTTGTAGGTAAAAGTAAAGATGTGGTTGCTACGCAATAAGTTGGAGAGCTTTGGCGGAGGGCGTACATGTTAAGGATTTAACAACCATAAGGGATCGGGCCTACATTGGAAATTTACTAAGTATTTTTAGAATAATGTTTTAGTTTTTATCGATTGGATTTAAAGTTATTTATTTTATTTTATTATAACTACGAAACTCTAGAGTTTCATTCTTTTAAAATGTTTGAGTTGTATTTACGATCGATTTTTTTTTTATATAAACAAAAGAGTACTTTTATTTTAAACCTCAATTATGGTAATTATCGAATTAACGCATCAAGAAATTGGGGTGTTACACATGTTGAAAATTGGATGGGCCTAGTATATTATTCTATATGGCATGCTACTTTTTTATGACATTTATTTTCAAAATAAATAATTTTGTAAAAAATAAATAAATCCTAACTAACCAAAAATAATTAGACATTTATCAATTTAAAATAACTAAATATAATAATTTATCAGACCAAATTCAATTATTATCCATAAATAATTTAGAATTTAAAATTTTAAAAAATTATCAGTTTCCAAAAAAAATATCAATTTTCAAAATTTATGAGTTTTTTTTTTCACTTGTTGCACACACGCGTGCTAAACGCCCAAAATTGCAAAAAATAAATCTGACCATTTTGTGCCAATATCATTCCAAACTTGTTTCTAATAATTTTTAGGAGTTTTTTTTTACAATTAATAAAACACACAAAAAAAAATCAATTTTTAGGCAAAAACACATAAAACCTAAACATGCTTCTACAACATGCATCCATCATATTTTCTAAAATTGTCAAAATTCACAAACAAGCATATTTATACAAATAAACTATCAACCTGGGTCTCAGGCCCATTGTAGGATCTAATATCTTTAGTATAGATTCATGCTTCTTATTTTCATATACATAATATAAAATAGAAAACACGAAAACATGCTAACATGTGAATCATTCATGTAAATACTCAAATAAACACAGAATACTTACAAAATGCGTAGTGGAATAATGTCTCCTTCCTTTGAATTCCCTATCCTTTTGTCCTGGTTGAATGCTAGGTATTGTTAGCAATTCAAACTGCTAAAACACAACACCATAATCTTCCAAACCTTTCTCTAACTTAGATCTAACAAAGGGTGGGCTAAGTCTTAAAACACAAGAAGACAGAAATACACAGGAAAGTGAGAGAGGGGGTGCCTAGAGTGAGAATTTTGACCAAGTTTTCTTACCTAAAAAACTATTAGAAAATCACTCACTTAAGGTTCTATTTATAGGAAAATACTAGTGCAACCAAAATAGGGTTGTTACCACTTTTGATTTAATTATTTAATTAAATAAAAAGATGTATAATTGGAGCAATTACTTGCTCACCAAGCTGACACATGGCCGGCCATATCAAGGTCAATGTGTCATTTTGATTTTTTTAATTTTGTTTCCAAAATTACCCAAAATCAAATCCTTATTTATGTATTTAGTTTAAATAATAATTAATTAAATACTTGTTCAAAATAAATATTTACATTTTGAACCTTAATTTATTTTGCTAATATTAATACTAACTTATTAATATCAATAAAATTGCCCATTTGTCTATAAAACTCTCTTTTGAGGATTTCCAATTAAATTCTCAAACTTTCTCTTATTTCTAATTCTCAACTAATATCAATAAATAATTCACCACTATTTATTTATGTTGACCCATTCAACTCGATATTACTAATTGATAATTACATCAATTATTTGAAACTATTAGATCTAATTTTACTAGAGACAGCATGGGGACCATGGATAAATGAACCCAAGCTACAATAAGTTCCCGGAAGTTTATTTATGGTAATAAATTATCTCACAACTTATCAATTCCTCGTGATTCCACCATAGACTCAGAATTGAACTATTGAGTTCATAAAACGTATTTTTCAAACCGCAAATAAGTTATCCATTGTTATAACCATTACAATCATTCAATCCACTATTGATGACTTTCTAACTTGCCAGGTGCAAATTATCGTTCTACCCCACATTAGTATTTTAGCCTTAATTCCAACTAAGTTCTTTATAAATGATATTTCCGCGAACTTAATCACATAAATGAGATCATATTTTGAACAAAGCAATTATGGAAATCATCTTTTCTCTCAGACAAAAGTTATAGATTTCATATTTATGAATAATACTTTCGCTCAATTACACTACTAAATCTCCAAGATGTAAGTATTGGCTAGACCGTAGGGTAAGCTGGTAACGAACAAGTCAAAAGATTTAAATAATATAATTAGCAGAATATTATCACTAAGAATTAAGATCGACCTGACCTATAGTCAACGTTGTGACATTGATTAGATTTGATAACAATGATACTTATTTATCTATCAATAATCCATATCAGTCCTAGTCTGATGTAACCAAATACATCTCAGCTTATCTACTTGGTCAATGCCTTGGACAAGATATCACACCCTGAATGTGTAAGTAGATCATATAGTAGATTACCAAATCAATAAAAATCCAATGCACTGATTTAATCTTAGGACTTGTTATTTTAAACATATAATTATAACTATAATCAATTGTGACATAGTCACTATAATTGTAATTATCCATATGTTTAGAATTTTGTGAATTTTTGTATTAATTGAATAAACATGTAATAAACCAACCGAACAATGTGATTGAATAAAAAAAAATGATTTCTACTTCTTTTATTGATAATACAAATGTGTTACATGAGAAATATGGTTTTATTAAGGGCATAAATCCCAACAACATTGTGATATCCACGAACCAGAGAAGACCAAAGCCAGGCACAAGGTGATACCCCACCACCATTATCGACGATGATTAAAGAATCCATTAGAAGTCTGGTGGTGCGAGCAACCGACGATGACGGTGAGTTCTTATCCTTTCTAGTATTTTGAAGAGGCTTCTTCTTCGATAAATCCTGGTGGGTATTGTCAAGAGCAATAAATAAATCTAGGGTTTGTAGGGAACACTGTGATTTGTGGTCCGAGTTTATAAATATGGATTTATAGGAGATCAAGATGGTGGTTCTCGGCTTACGATTTGGATATCATTGTTTTACATTTTTTTAATTAAAGATTTTAATTTTCATTTATTTTCTTTTATATGTTTATAAACATTTTGTTAATTACAAGGTTTTATTAGATTTTTTAAAAGAAAAATTTATTAGTTTTGTTAATTGCAATTTTTAAATAAATTTGGTAACTATAAATTAAGAGATTTTAATGAGATATAAAATAATTTTATTTAATTTTTTAATATTTATTATTTTCTAAAACAACTGGGTGTTGCCATGTGTACATCTTGGCACACTTAATAGATGAGAGAAT